>NC_134832.1:113753407-114429846 GCF_004210375.1 Tachypleus tridentatus | reverse complement strand
CGTGATGTGTCTAGAAGTATATAAAATTACAGTAACGTGATGTGTCTAGAAGTATATAAAATTACTGTACCGTGATGTGTCTAGAAGTATATAAAATTACTGTACCGTGATGTGTCTAGAAGTATATAAAATTACTGTACCGTGATGTGTCTAGAAGTATATAAAATTACTGTACCGTGATGTGTCTAGAAGTTATATAAAATTACTGTACCGTGATGTGTCTAGAAGTATATAAAATTACAGTACCGTGATGTGTCTAGAAGTATATAAAATTACTGTACCGTGATGTGTCTAGAAGTATATAAAATTACTGTACCGTGATGTGTCTAGAAGTATATAAAATTACAGTACCGTGATGTGTCTAGAAGTATATAAAATTACTGTACCGTGATGTGTCTAGAAGTATATAAAAAGTACAGTACCGTGATGTGTCTAGAAGTATATAAAAATACAGTAACGTGATGTGTCTAGAAGTATATAAAGTACTGTACCGTGATGTGTCTAGAAGTATATAAAATTACAGTAACCGTGATGTGTCTAGAAGTATATAAAGTACTGTACCGTGATGTGTCTAGAAAGTATATAAAGTACAGTACCGTGATGTGTCTAGAAGTATATAAAAATACTGTACCGTGATGTGTCTAGAAGTATATAAAATTACTGTACCGTGATGTGTCTAGAAGTATATAAAGTACTGTACCGTGATGTGTCTAGAAGTATATATAGTAAAATAGAAGTATATAAAATATGTACCGTGATGTGTCTAGAAGTATATAAAGTACTGTACCGTGATGTGTCTAGAAGTATAGAAGTATATATAAAAGTACAGTACCGTGATGTGTCTAGAAGTATATAAAATTACAGTACCGTGATGTGTCTAGAAGTATATAAAGTACTGATGTGTATACAGTAACGTGATGTGTCTAGAAGTATATAAATATTACAGTACCGTGATGTGTCTAGAAGTATATAAAATTACTGTACCGTGATGTGTCTAGAAGTATATAAAATTACTGTACCGTGATGTGTCTAGAAGTATATAAAGTTACTGTACCGTGATGTGTCTAGAAGTATATAAAAATTACAGTACCGTGATGTGTCTAGAAGTATATAAAATTACAGTACCGTGATGTGTCTAGAAGTATATAAAATTACTGTACCGTGATGTGTCTAGAAGTATATAAAATTACAGTACCGTGATGTGTCTAGAAGTATATAAAGTACTGTACCGTGATGTGTCTAGAAGTATATAAAAATTACAGTACCGTGATGTGTCTAGAAGTATATAAAATTACTGTACCGTGATGTGTCTAGAAGTATATAAAATTACTGTACCGTGATGTGTCTAGAAGTATATAAAATACAGTACCGTGATGTGTCTAGAAGTATATAAAAGTACTGTACCGTGATGTGTCTAGAAGTATATAAAATTACAGTACCGTGATGTGTCTAGAAGTATATAAAGTTACTGTACCGTGATGTGTCTAGAAGTATATAAAATTACAGTAACGTGATGTGTCTAGAAGTATATAAAGTACTGTACCGTACCGTGATGTGTCTAGAAGTATATAAAGTTACAGTACCGTGATGTGTCTAGAAGTATATAAAATTACTGTACCGTGATGTGTCTAGAAGTATATAAAATTACTGTACCGTGATGTGTCTAGAAGTATATAAAAATTACAGTACCGTGATGTGTCTAGAAGTATATAAAATACAGTACCGTGATGTGTCTAGAAGTATATAAAAGTACAGTACCGTGATGTGTCTAGAAGTATATAAAGTTACAGTACCGTGATGTGTCTAGAAGTATATAAAGTACAGTACCGTGATGTGTCTAGAAGTATATAAAAATTACTGTACCGTGATGTGTCTAGAAGTATATAAAAACGTACAGTACCGTGATGTGTCTAGAAGTATATAAAATTACAGTACCGTGATGTGTCTAGAAGTATATAAAATTACTGTACCGTGATGTGTCTAGAAGTATATAAAATTACAGTACCGTGATGTGTCTAGATGTGTCTAGTATATAAAATTACTGTACCGTGATGTGTCTAGAAGTATATAAAAGTATATAAAGTACAGTACCGTGATGTGTCTAGAAGTATATAAAAAGTACAGTACCGTGATGTGTCTAGAAGTATATAAAGTACTGTACCGTGATGTGTCTAGAAGTATATAAAGTACAGTACCGTGATGTGTCTAGAAGTATATAAAGTACAGTACCGTGATGTGTCTAGAAGTATATAAAATTACAGTACCGTGATGTGTCTAGAAGTATATAAAATGCCGTGATGTGTCTAGAAGTATATAAAATTACCGTGATGTGTCTAGAAGTATATAAAGTTACTGTACCGTGATGTGTCTAGAAGTATATAAAATTACAGTACCGTGATGTGTCTAGAAGTATATAAAGTACTGTACCGTGATGTGTCTAGAAGTATATAAAATTACAGTAACGTGATGTGTCTAGAAGTATATAAAATTACTGTAACCGTGATGTGTCTAGAAGTATATAAAATTACTGTACCGTGATGTGTCTAGAAGTATATAAAAATTACTGTACCGTGATGTGTCTAGAAGTATATAAAATTACTGTACCGTGATGTGTCTAGATATAAAATTACTGTACCGTATATAAAGTACAGTACCGTGATGTGTCTAGAAGTATATAAAAATTACTGTACCGTGATGTGTCTAGAAGTATATAAAATTACAGTACCGTGATGTGTCTAGAAGTATATAAAGAATTACGTACCGTGATGTGTCTAGAAGTATATAAAAGTATATAAAATTACAGTTACAGTAACCGTGATGTGTCTAGAAGTATATAAAATTACAGTAACGTGATGTGTCTAGAAGTATATAAAATTACTGTACCGTGATGTGTCTAGAAGTATATAAAATTACACAGTGATGTACCGTGATGTGTCTAGAAGTATATATAAATTACAGTACCGTGATGTGTCTAGAAGTATATAAAATACAGTACCGTGATGTGTCTAGAAGTATATAAAATTACTGTACCGTGATGTGTCTAGAATATAAAGTGTGTCTAGAAGTATATAAAGTTACAGTACCGTGATGTGTCTAGAAGTATATAAAGTAATTACTGTACCGTGATGTGTCTAGAAGTATATAAAATACAGTACCGTGATGTGTCTAGAAGTATATAAAAGTACAGTACCGTGATGTGTCTAGAAGTATATAAAATTACAGTACCGTGATGTGTCTAGAAGTATATAAAATACTGTACCGTGATGTGTCTAGAAGTATATAAAGTACTGTACTGTACCGTGATGTGTCTAGAAGTATATAAAGTACTGTACCGTGATGTGTCTAGAAGTATATATAAACTGTATTACTGTACCGTACCGTGATGTGTCTAGAAGTATATAAAATTACAGTACCGTGATGTGTCTAGAAGTATATAAAGTACTGTACCGTGATGTGTCTAGAAGTATATAAAGTACAGTACCGTGATGTGTCTAGAAGTATATAAAGTACTGTACCGTGATGTGTCTAGAAGTATATAAAATTACAGTAACGTGATGTGTCTAGAAGTATATAAAATTACTGTACCGTGATGTGTCTAGAAGTATATAAAATTACAGTACCGTGATGTGTCTAGAAGTATATAAAGTACTGTACCGTGATGTGTCTAGAAGTATATAAAATTACAGTACCGTGATGTGTCTAGAAGTATATAAAGTACTGTACCGTGATGTGTCTAGAAGTATATAAAATTACTGTACCGTGATGTGTCTAGAAGTATATAAAGTACTGTACCGTGATGTGTCTAGAAGTATATAAAGTACAGTACCGTGATGTGTCTAGAAGTATATAAAGTTACTGTACCGTGATGTGTCTAGAAGTATATAAAAATTACAGTACCGTGATGTGTCTAGAAGTATATAAAATTACAGTACCGTGATGTGTCTAGAAGTATATAAAGTTACAGTACCGTGATGTGTCTAGAAGTATATAAAGTTACTGTACCGTGATGTGTCTAGAAGTATATAAAATTACTGTACCGTGATGTGTCTAGAAGTATATAAAATTACTGTACCGTGATGTGTCTAGAAGTATATAAAATTACTGTACCGTGATGTGTCTAGAAGTATATAAAATTGTCTAGAAGTACAGTAACGTGATGTGTCTAGAAGTATATAAAGTACTGTACCGTGATGTGTCTAGAAGTATATAAAAATTACTGTACCGTGATGTGTCTAGAAGTATATAAAATTACAGTACTAGAAGTATATAAAAAATTACCCGTGATGTGTCTAGAAGTATATAAAATTACAGTACCGTGATGTGTCTAGAAGTATATAAAATTACAGTACCGTGATGTGTCTAGAAGTATATAAAAATTACAGTACCGTGATGTGTCTAGAAGTATATAAAATTACTGTACCGTGATGTGTCTAGAAGTATATAAAGTGATTACTGTACCGTGATATAAAGTACTGTACTATGTGTCTAGAAGTATATAAAATTACAGTACCGTGATGTGTCTAGAAGTATATAAAATTACTGTACCGTGATGTGTCTAGAAGTATATAAAATTACAGTACCGTGATGTGTCTAGAAGTATATAAAATTACAGTACCGTGATGTGTCTAGAAGTATATAAAGTACAGTACCGTGATGTGTCTAGAAGTATATAAAATTACTGTACCGTGATGTGTCTAGAAGTATATAAAATTACAGTACCGTGATGTGTCTAGAAGTATATAAAGTACTGTACCGTGATGTGTCTAGAAGTATATAAAATTACTGTACCGTGATGTGTCTAGAAGTATATAAAATTACAGTACCGTGATGTGTCTAGAAGTATATAAAGTACTGTACCGTGATGTGTCTAGAAGTATATAAAATTACTGTACCGTGATGTGTCTAGAAGTATATAAAGTACGTAACGTGATGTGTCTAGAAGTATATAAAATTACAGTACCGTGATGTGTCTAGAAGTATATAAAATTACAGTACCGTGATGTGTCTAGAAGTATATAAAATTACAGTACCGTGATGTGTCTAGAAGTATATAAAAATTACAGTACCGTGATGTGTCTAGAAGTATATAAAATTACAGTACCGTGATGTGTCTAGAAGTATATAAAGTACAGTACCGTGATGTGTCTAGAAGTATATAAAATTACTGTACCGTGATGTGTCTAGAAGTATATAAAGTACTGTACCGTGATGTGTCTAGAAGTATATAAAATTACTGTACCGTGATGTGTCTAGAACCGTGATGTGTCTAGAAGTATATATGTGTCTAAAGTATATACAGTACCGTGATGTGTCTAGAAGTATATAAATTACAGTATGATGTGTCTAGAAGTATATAAAGTACAGTAACGTGATGTGTCTAGAAGTATATAAAGTACTGTACCGTGATGTGTCTAGAAGTATATAAAGTACAGTAACGTGATGTGTCTAGAAGTATATAAAGTACAGTACCGTGATGTGTCTAGAAGTATATAAAGTTACAGTACCGTGATGTGTCTAGAAGTATATAAAATTACTGTACCGTGATGTGTCTGATGTGTCTAGAAGTATATAAAGTACTGTACCGTGATGTGTCTAGAAGTATATAAAATTACAGTACCGTGATGTGTCTAGAAGTATATAAAGTACTGTACCGTGATGTGTCTAGAAGTATATATAAATTACCGTGATGTGTCTAGAAGTATATAAAATTACAGTACCGTGATGTGTCTACAGTACCGTGATGTGTCTAGAAGTATATAAAATTACAGTACCGTGATGTGTCTAGAAGTATATAAAATTACAGTAACGTGATGTGTCTAGAAGTATATAAAGTTACTGTACCGTGATGTGTCTAGAAGTATATAAAGTACAGTACCGTGATGTGTCTAGAAGTATATAAAATACAGTACCGTGATGTGTCTAGAAGTATATAAAGTACTGTACCGTGATGTGTCTAGAAGTATATAAAATTACAGTACCGTGATGTGTCTAGAAGTATATAAAACTGTACAGTACCGTGATGTGTCTAGAAGTATATAAAATTACAGTATATAAAATGTGTCTAGAAGTATATAAAATTACAGTACCGTGATGTGTCTAGAAGTATATAAAAGTACAGTACCGTGATGTGTATATAAAATTACTGTACCGTGATGTGTCTAGAAGTATGATGTGTCTAGAAGTATATAAAGTACTGTACCGTGATGTGTCTAGAAGTATATAAAGTACTGTACCGTGATGTGTCTAGAAGTATATAAAATTACTGTACCGTGATGTGTCTAGAAGTATATAAAGTACTGTACCGTGATGTGTCTAGAAGTATATAAAATTACTAGTACCGTGATGTGTCTAGAAGTATATAAAATTACAGTACCGTGATGTGTCTAGAAGTATATAAAAATTACAGTACCGTGATGTGTCTAGAAGTATATAAAATTACAGTACCGTGATGTGTCTAGAAGTATATAAAGTACAGTACCGTGATGTGTCTAGAAGTATATAAAAGTACAGTACCGTGATGTGTCTAGAAGTATATAAAATTACAGTACCGTGATGTGTCTAGAAGTATATAAAGTACTGTACCGTGATGTGTCTAGAAGTATATAAAGTACAGTACCGTGATGTGTCTAGAAGTATATAAAGTACAGTACCGTGATGTGTCTAGAAGTATATAAAATTACTGTACCGTGATGTGTCTAGAAGTATATAAAATTACTGTACCGTGATGTGTCTAGAAGTATATAAAATACTGTACCGTGATGTGTCTAGAAGTATATAAAGTACAGTACCGTGATGTACCGTGATGTGTCTAGAAGTATATAAAGTACAGTACCGTGATGTGTCTAGAAGTATATAAAATTACTGTACCGTGATGTGTCTAGAAGTATATAAAGTACCGTGATACCGTGATGTGTCTAGAAGTATATAAAGTACAGTACCGTGATGTGTCTAGAAGTATATAAAATTACTGTATGATGTGTCTAGAAGTATATAAAAATTACAGTACCGTACCGTGATGTGTCTAGAAGTATATAAAAGTACTGTACCGTGATGTGTCTAGAAGTATATAAAATTACTGTACCGTGATGTGTCTAGAAGTATATAAAATTACTGTACCGTGATGTGTCTAGAAGTATATAAAATTACAGTACCGTGATGTGTCTAGAAGTATATAAAGTACAGTACCGTGATGTGTCTAGAAGTATATAAAGTACAGTAACGTGATGTGTCTAGAAGTATATAAAATTACTGTACCGTGATGTGTCTAGAAGTATATAAAATTACAGTAACGTGATGTGTCTAGAAGTATATAAAGTACAGTACCGTGATGTGTCTAGAAGTATATAAAATTACTGTACCGTGATGTGTCTAGAAGTATATAAAGTACCGTGATGTGTCTAGAAGTATATAAAATTACAGTACCGTGATGTGTCTAGAAGTATATATATAAAGAAGTATATACAGTACCGTGATGTGTCTAGAAGTATATAAAGTACTGTACCGTGATGTGTCGTGATGTGTCTAGAAGTATATAAAGTACTGTACCGTGATGTGTCTAGAAGTATATAAAGTACAGTACCGTGATGTGTCTAGAAGTATATAAAGTATATAAAGTACTGTACTAGAAGTACCGTGATGTGTCTAGAAGTATATAAAGTTACTGTACCGTGATGTGTCTAGAAGTATATAAAGAAGTATATACTGTACCGTGATGTGTCTAGAAGTATATAAAGTACAGTACCGTGATGTGTCTAGAAGTATATAAAATTACTGTACCGTGATGTGTCTAGAAGTATATAAAGTACAGTACCGTGATGTGTCTAGAAGTATATAAAATTACTGTACCGTGATGTGTCTAGAAGTATATAAAATTACTGTACCGTGATGTGTCTAGAAGTATATAAAGTACTGTACCGTGATGTGTCTAGAAGTATATAAAATTACAGTACCGTGATGTGTCTAGAAGTATATAAAGTACTGTACAGTATATAAAATTACGTGATGTGTCTAGAAGTATATAAAGTACAGTACCGTGATGTGTCTAGAAGTATATAAAATTACAGTAATGTGTCTAGAAGTATATAAAGTACAGTACCGTGATGTGTCTAGAAGTATATAAAAGTCTGATGTGTCTAGAAGTATATAAAAGTATATAAAGTACTGTACCGTGATGTGTCTAGAAGTATATAAAAGTACAGTACCGTGATGTGTCTAGAAGTATATAAAGTACAGTACCGTGATGTGTCTAGAAGTATATAAAGTACAGTACCGTGATGTGTCTAGAAGTATATAAAGTACAGTACCGTGATGTGTCTAGAAGTATATAAAATACAGTACATGTGTCTAGAAGTATATAAAGTACAGTACCGTACGTGATGTGTCTAGAAGTATATAAAGTACAGTACCGTGATGTGTCTAGAAGTATATAAAGTACTGTACCGTGATGTGTCTAGAAGTATATAAAATTACAGTACCGTGATGTGTCTAGAAGTATATAAAGTTACAGTACCGTGATGTGTCTAGAAGTATATAAAAGTACAGTACCGTGATGTGTCTAGAAGTATATAAAGTTACTGTACCGTGATGTGTCTAGAAGTATATAAAATTACTGTACCGTGATGTGTCTAGAAGTATATAAAGTACAGTAACGTGATGTGTCTAGAAGTATATAAAGTACGTACCGTGATGTGTCTAGAAGTATATAAAGTACAGTAACGTGATGTGTCTAGAAGTATATAAAGTTACTGTACCGTGATGTGTCTAGAAGTATATAAAGTACTGTACCGTGATGTGTCTAGAAGTATATAAAATTACTGTACCGTGATGTGTCTAGAAGTATATAAAGTACTGTACCGTGATGTGTCTAGAAGTATATAAAGTTACTGTACCGTGATGTGTCTAGAAGTATATAAAATTACTGTACCGTGATGTGTCTAGAAGTATATAAAGTTACAGTACCGTGATGTGTCTAGAAGTATATAAAATTACAGTACCGTGATGTGTCTAGAAGTATATAAAGTACAGTACCGTGATGTGTCTAGAAGTATATAAAGTACAGTACCGTGATGTGTCTAGAAGTATATAAAGTACAGTACCGTGATGTGTCTAGAAGTATATAAAGTACAGTACCGTGATGTGTCTAGAAGTATATAAAGTACCGTGATGTGTCTAGAAGTACCGTGATGTGTCTAGAAGTATATAAAGTACTGTACCGTGATGTGTCTAGAAGTATATAAAGTACAGTACCGTGATGTGTCTAGAAGTATATAAAGTACAGTAACGTGATGTGTCTAGAAGTATATAAAGTACTGTACCGTGATGTGTCTAGAAGTATATAAAGTACAGTACCGTGATGTGTCTAGAAGTATATAAAATTACTGTACCGTGATGTGTCTAGAAGTATATAAAGTACTGTACCGTGATGTGTCTAGAAGTATATAAAGTACTGTACCGTGATGTGTCTAGAAGTATATAAAGTACTGTACCGTGATGTGTCTAGAAGTATATAAAGTACTGTACCGTGATGTGTCTAGAAGTATATAAAATACTGTACCGTGATGTGTCTAGAAGTATATAAAGTACAGTACCGTGATGTGTCTAGAAGTATATAAAATACAGTACCGTGATGTGTCTAGAAGTATATAAAGTACAGTACCGTGATGTGTCTAGAAGTATATAAAGTACTGTACCGTGATGTGTCTAGAAGTATATAAAATTACAGTACCGTGATGTGTCTAGAAGTATATAAAATTACAGTACCGTGATGTGTCTAGAAGTATATAAAATTACTGTACCGTGATGTGTCTAGAAGTATATAAAAGTATATACTGTACCGTGATGTGTCTAGAAGTATATAAAATTACTGTACCGTGATGTGTCTAGAAGTATATAAAGTACTGTACCGTGATGTGTCTAGAAGTATATAAAATTACAGTAACGTGATGTGTCTAGAAGTATATAAAATACAGTACCGTGATGTGTCTAGAAGTATATAAAATGTACTAGTATAAAATTGATGTGTCTAGAAGTATATAAAACAGTACTGTACCGTGATGTGTCTAGAAGTATATAAAATTACAGTACCGTGATGTGTCTAGAAGTATATAAAATTACTACCGTGATGTGTCTAGAAGTATATAAAATTACGTACCGTGATGTGTCTAGAAGTATATAAAGTACAGTACCGTGATGTGTCTAGAAGTATATAAAATACAGTACCGTGATGTGTCTAGAAGTATATAAAGTACAGTACCGTGATGTGTCTAGAAGTATATAAAGTACTGTACCGTGATGTGTCTAGAAGTATATAAAGTACTGTACCGTGATGTGTCTAGAATATAAAGTACAGTATATAAAGTATATAAAGTACTGTACCGTGATGTGTCTAGAAGTATATAAAGTACTGTACCGTGACTAGAAGTATATAAAGTACCGTGATGTGTCTAGAAGTATATAAAGTACTGTACCGTGATGTGTCTAGAAGTATATAAAGTTACAGTACCGTGATGTGTCTAGAAGTATATAAAGTTACAGTACTGTGTGTCTAGAAGTATATAAAGTACCGTGATGTGTCTAGAAGTATATAAAATTACAGTAACGTGATGTGTCTAGAAGTATATAAAATTACTGTACCGTGATGTGTCTAGAAGTATATAAATGTGTCTAGAAGTATATAAAATTACTGTACCGTGATGTGTCTAGAAGTATATAAAGTACTGTACCGTGATGTGTCTAGAAGTATATAAAATTACTGTACCGTGATGTGTCTAGAAGTATATAAAGTTACAGTACCGTGATGTGTCTAGAAGTATATAAAGTACAGTACCGTGATGTGTCTAGAAGTATATAAAATTACAGTACCGTGATGTGTCTATGATGTGTCTAGAAGTATATAAAGTACTGTACCGTGATGTGTCTAGAAGTATATAAAGTTACAGTACCGTGATGTGTCTAGAAGTATATAAAGTACAGTACCGTGATGTGTCTAGAAGTATATAAAATTACAGTAACGTGATGTGTCTAGAAGTATATAAAATTACAGTACCGTGATGTGTCTAGAAGTATATAAAATGTACAGTACCGTGATGTGTCTAGAAGTATATAAAGTACAGTACCGTGATGTGTCTAGAAGTATATAAAGTACAGTACAGTACCGTGATGTGTCTAGAAGTATATAAAATTACAGTACCGTGATGTGTCTAGAAGTATATAAAGTTACAGTACCGTGATGTGTCTAGAAGTATATAAAAGTACTGTACCGTGATGTGTCTAGAAGTATATAAAGTACTGTACCGTGATGTGTCTAGAAGTATATAAAATTACAGTACCGTGATGTGTCTAGAAGTATATAAAGTTACAGTACCGTGATGTGTCTAGAAGTATATAAAATTACAGTACCGTGATGTGTCTAGAAGTATATAAAATTACAGTACCGTGATGTGTCTAGAAGTATATAAAAATACAGTACCGTGATGTGTCTAGAAGTATATAAAATTACTGTACCGTGATGTGTCTAGAAGTATATAAAGTACTGTACCGTGATGTGTCTAGAAGTATATAAAGTACTACCGTGATGTGTCTAGAAGTATATAAAGTACTGTACCGTGATGTGTCTAGAAGTATATAATTACTGTACCGTGATGTGTCTAGAAGTATATAAAGTACTGTACCGTGATGTGTCTAGAAGTATATAAAATTACAGTACCGTGATGTGTCTAGAAGTATATATAAAATTACAGTACCGTGATGTGTCTAGAAGTATATAAAAATTACAGTACCGTGATGTGTCTAGAAGTATATAAAGTACAGTACCGTGATGTGTCTAGAAGTATATAAAATTACTGTACCGTGATGTGTCTAGAAGTATATAAAATTACTGTACCGTGATGTGTCTAGAAGTATATAAAATTACAGTACCGTGATGTGTCTAGAAGTATATAAAGTACAGTACCGTGATGTGTCTAGAAGTATATAAAGTACAGTACCGTGATGTGTCTAGAAGTATATAAAAATTACAGTACCGTGATGTGTCTAGAAGTATATAAAGTACAGTACCGTGATGTGTCTAGAAGTATATAAAATTACAGTAACGTGATGTGTCTAGAAGTATATAAAATTACTGTACCGTGATGTGTCTAGAAGTATATAAACCGTGATGTACATATAAAGTACCGTGATGTGTCTAGAAGTATATAAAGAAGTATATAAAAGTACTGTACCGTGATGTGTCTAGAAGTATATAAAGTACAGTACCGTGATGTGTCTAGAAGTATATAAAATTACTGTACCGTGATGTGTCTAGAAGTATATAAAGTACAGTACCGTGATGTGTCTAGAAGTATATAAAGTACAGTACTGTACCGTGATGTGTCTAGAAGTATATAAAGTACAGTACCGTGATGTGTCTAGAAGTATATAAAGTACTGTACCGTGATGTGTCTAGAAGTATATAAAGTTACAGTACCGTGATGTGTCTAGAAGTATATAAAATTACTGTACCGTGATGTGTCTAGAAGTATATAAAATTACTGTACCGTGATGTGTCTAGAAGTATATAAAGTACTACCGTGATGTGTCTAGAAGTATATAAAGTACAGTACCGTGATGTGTCTAGAAGTATATAAAATACAGTAACGTGATGTGTCTAGAAGTATATAAAAATTACAGTACCGTGATGTGTCTAGAAGTATATAAAGTACTGTACCGTGATGTGTCTAGAAGTATATAAAGTACAGTACCGTGATGTGTCTAGAAGTATATAAAGTACTGTACCGTGATGTGTCTAGAAGTATATAAAGTGTACCGTGATGTGTCTAGAAGTATATAAAGTACAGTACCGTGATGTGTCTAGAAGTATATAAACATTACTAGTACCGTGATGTGTCTAGAAGTATATAAAGTACAGTACCGTGATGTGTCTAGAAGTATATAAAGTACAGTACCGTGATGTGTCTAGAAGTATATAAAGTTACTGTACCGTGATGTGTCTAGAAGTATATAAAGTTACAGTACCGTGATGTGTCTAGAAGTATATAAAGTACTGTACCGTGATGTGTCTAGAAGTATATAAAGTATATATGTGTCTAGAAGTATATAAAGTACAGTACCGTGATGTGTCTAGAAGTATATAAAATTACAGTACCGTGATGTGTCTAGAAGTATATAAAATTACAGTACCGTGATGTGTCTAGAAGTATATAAAGTACAGTACCGTGATGTGTCTAGAAGTATATAAAGTACTGTACCGTGATGTGTCTAGAAGTATATAAAATTACAGTACCGTGATGTGTCTAGAAGTATATAAAGTACAGTACCGTGATGTGTCTAGAAGTATATAAAGTTACAGTACGTGATGTGTCTAGAAGTATATAAAGTACAGTACCGTGATGTGTCTAGAAGTATATAAAATTACTGTACCGTGATGTGTCTAGAAGTATATAAAGTACTGTACCGTGATGTGTCTAGAAGTATATAAAGTACAGTACCGTGATGTGTCTAGAAGTATATAAAGTACTGTACCGTGATGTGTCTAGAAGTATATAAAGTACTGTACCGTGATGTGTCTAGAAGTATATAAAGTACAGTACCGTGATGTGTCTAGAAGTATATAAAGTACTGTACCGTGATGTGTCTAGAAGTATATAAAGTACAGTACCGTGATGTGTCTAGAAGTATATAAAGTACAGTACCGTGATGTGTCTAGAAGTATATAAAGTACTGTACCGTGATGTGTCTAGAAGTATATAAAGTACAGTAACGTGATGTGTCTAGAAGTATATAAAGTACAGTACCGTGATGTGTCTAGAAGTATATAAAGTACTGTACCGTGATGTGTCTAGAAGTATATAAAGAAGTATATACAGTACCGTGATGTGTCTAGAAGTATATAAAATTACAGTACCGTGATGTGTCTAGAAGTATATAAAGTATTACTGTACCGTGATGTGTCTAGAAGTATATAAAATTACTGTACCGTGATGTGTCTAGAAGTATATAAAGTACAGTACCGTGATGTGTCTAGAAGTATATAAAGTACAGTACCGTGATGTGTCTAGAAGTATATAAAGTACTGTACCGTGATGTGTCTAGAAGTATATAAAGTACAGTACCGTGATGTGTCTAGAAGTATATAAAATTACAGTACCGTGATGTGTCTAGAAGTATATAAAATTACTGTACCGTGATGTGTCTAGAAGTATATAAAGTTACAGTACCGTGATGTAAGTATATAAAAGTACTGTACCGTGATGTGTCTAGAAGTATATAAAGTACTGTACCGTGATGTGTCTAGAAGTATATAAAGATTGTCTACAGTACCGTGATGTGTCTAGAAGTATATAAAGTACAGTAACGTGATGTGTCTAGAAGTATATAAAGTACTGTACCGTGATGTGTCTAGAAGTATATAAAATTAGAAGTATATAAAATTACAGTACCGTGATGTGTCTAGAAGTATATAAAAGTATATAAAGTACCGTGATGTGTCTAGAAGTATATAAAATTACAGTACCGTGATGTGTCTAGAAGTATATAAAGTACTGTACCGTGATGTGTCTAGAAGTATATAAAGTACTGTACCGTGATGTGTCTAGAAGTATATAAAGTACTGTACCGTGATGTGTCTAGAAGTATATAAAGTACAGTACCGTGATGTGTCTAGAAGTATATAAAGTACTGTACTAGAAGTATACCGTGATGTGTCTAGAAGTATATAAAGTTACTGTACCGTGATGTGTCTAGAAGTATATAAAATTACAGTACGTACCGTGATGTGTCTAGAAGTATATAAAATACAGTAACCGTGATGTGTCTAGAAGTATATAAAGTACTGTACCGTGATGTGTCTAGAAGTATATAAAATTACAGTACCGTGATGTGTCTAGAAGTATATACAAAAACGTTGTCTACATATAAAGTGATGTGTCTAGAAGTATATAAAGTTACAGTACCGTGATGTGTCTAGAAGTATATAAACAGTACCGTGATGTGTCTAGAAGTATATAAAGTACTGTACCGTGATGTGTCTAGAAGTATATAAAATTACAGTACCGTGATGTGTCTAGAAGTATATAAAGTACTGTACCGTGATGTGTCTAGAAGTATATAAAATTACTGTACCGTGATGTGTCTAGAAGTATATAAAGAAGTATATAAAGTACAGTACCGTGATGTGTCTAGAAGTATATAAAGTTACAGTACCGTGATGTGTGATGTGTCTAGAAGTATATAAAGTACAGTAACGTGATGTGTCTAGAAGTATATAAAGTACAGTACCGTGATGTGTCTAGAAGTATATAAAGTACAGTACCGTGATGTGTCTAGAAGTATATAAAGTACAGTACCGTGATGTGTCTAGAAGTATATAAAGTACAGTACCGTGATGTGTCTAGAAGTATATAAAGTACTGTACCGTGATGTGTCTAGAAGTATATAAAGTACTGTACCGTGATGTGTCTAGAAGTATATAAAGTACAGTAACGTGATGTGTCTAGAAGTATATAAAGTTACAGTACCGTGATGTGTCTAGAAGTATATAAAATTACTGTACCGTGATGTGTCTAGAAGTATATAAAGTACTGTACCGTGATGTGTCTAGAAGTATATAAAGTACTGTACCGTGATGTGTCTAGAAGTATATAAAGTACTGTACCGTGATGTGTCTAGAAGTATATAAAGTACTGTACCGTGATGTGTCTAGAAGTATATAAAATTACAGTACCGTGATGTGTCTAGAAGTATATAAAGTACAGTACCGTGATGTGTCTAGAAGTATATAAAGTATTACAGTAACGTGATGTGTCTAGAAGTATATATATATAAAGTACAGTACCGTGATGTGTCTAGAAGTATATAAAGCACAGTACCGTGATGTGTCTAGAAGTATATAAAGTACAGTACCGTGATGTGTCTAGAAGTATATAAAGTACAGTAACGTGATGTGTCTAGAAGTATATAAAGTACAGTACCGTGATGTGTCTAGAAGTATATAAAATATATGAAAAGTATACAAAAGTACCGTGATGTGTCTAGAAGTATATAAAGTTACTGTACCGTGATGTGTCTAGAAGTATATAAAGTACTGTACCGTGATGTGTCTAGAAGTATATAAAGTACAGTACCGTGATGTGTCTAGAAGTATATAAAGTACAGTACCGTGATGTGTCTAGAAGTATATAAAGTACTGTACCGTGATGTGTCTAGAAGTATATAAAGTTACAGTACCGTGATGTGTCTAGAAGTATATAAAATTACAGTACCGTGATGTGTCTAGAAGTATATAAAGTACAGTACCGTGATGTGTCTAGAAGTATATAAAGTTACAGTACCGTGATGTGTCTAGAAGTATATAAAGTACAGTACCGTGATGTGTCTAGAAGTATATAAAGTACAGTACCGTGATGTGTCTAGAAGTATATAAAGTACAGTACCGTGATGTGTCTAGAAGTATATAAAGTACTGTACCGTGATGTGTCTAGAAGTATATAAAGTACAGTACCGTGATGTGTCTAGAAGTATATAAAGTACTGTACCGTGATGTGTCTAGAAGTATATAAAGTACAGTAACGTGATGTGTCTAGAAGTATATAAAGTTACAGTACCGTGATGTGTCTAGAAGTATATAAAATTACTGTACCGTGATGTGTCTAGAAGTATATAAAATTACAGTACCGTGATGTGTCTAGAAGTATATAAAGTACAGTACCGTGATGTGTCTAGAAGTATATAAAGTACAGTACCGTGATGTGTCTAGAAGTATATAAAGTTACAGTAACCGTGATGTGTCTAGAAGTATATAAAGTACAGTACCGTGATGTGTCTAGAAGTATATAAAATTACAGTACCGTGATGTGTCTAGAAGTATATAAAATTACAGTACCGTGATGTGTCTAGAAGTATATAAAGTTACAGTAACGTGATGTGTCTAGAAGTATATAAAGTTACAGTACCGTGATGTGTCTAGAAGTATATAAAGACAGTAACCGTGATGTGTCTAGAAGTATATAAAGTACTACAGTACCGTGATGTGTCTAGAAGTATATAAAGTACAGTACCGTGATGTGTCTAGAAGTATATAAAAATTACAGTACCGTGATGTGTCTAGAAGTATATAAAGTACAGTACCGTGATGTGTCTAGAAGTATATAAAGTACAGTACCGTGATGTGTCTAGAAGTATATAAAGTACAGTACCGTGATGTGTCTAGAAGTATATAAACAGTACCGTGATGTGTCTAGAAGTATATAAAAGTGATGTGTCTAGAAGTATATAAAGTACAGTACCGTGATGTGTCTAGAAGTATATAAAGTTACAGTACCGTGATGTGTCTAGAAGTATATAAAATTACTGTACCGTGATGTGTCTAGAAGTATATAAAATACTGTACCGTGATGTGTCTAGAAGTATATAAAGTATACAGTACAGTACCGTGATGTGTCTAGAAGTATATAAAGTACAGTACCGTGATGTGTCTAGAAGTATATAAAGTACAGTACCGTGATGTGTCTAGAAGTATATAAAGTACAGTACCGTGATGTGTCTAGAAGTATATAAAGTACAGTACCGTGATGTGTCTAGAAGTATATAAAGTACTGTACCGTGATGTGTCTAGAAGTATATAAAATTACTGTACCGTGATGTGTCTAGAAGTATATAAAATTACAGTACCGTGATGTGTCTAGAAGTATATAAAGTTACTGTACGTGATGTGTCTAGAAGTATATAAGTACAGTATGATGTGTCTAGAAGTATATAAGTACTGTACCGTGATGTGTCTAGAAGTATATAAAGTATTACAGTAATTGATGTGTCTAGAATATAAAAGTACAGTAACGTGATGTGTCTAGAAGTATATAAAGTACTGTACCGTGATGTGTCTAGAAGTATATAAAAAGTTACTGTACCGTGATGTGTCTAGAAGTATATAAAATAACCGTGATGTGTCTAGAAGTATATAAAGTACACGTGATGTGTCTAGAAGTATATAAAGTACAGTACCGTGATGTGTCTAGAAGTATATAAAAAAGTACTGTACCGTGATGTGTCTAGAAGTATATAAAGTACAGTACCGTGATGTGTCTAGAAGTATATAAAGCATATATAAAAGTATACTGTACCGTGATGTGTCTAGAAGTATATAAAGCACTAGTAACGTGATGTGTCTAGAAGTATATAAAGTTACAGTACCGTGATGTGTCTAGAAGTATATAAAATTACAGTACCGTGATGTGTCTAGAAGTATATAAAATTACTGTACCGTGATGTGTCTAGAAGTATATAAAGTTACAGTACCGTGATGTGTCTAGAAGTATATAAAGTACAGTACCGTGATGTGTCTAGAAGAATAAAGTATATAAGAACCGTGATGTGTCTATATATAAAGTACTGTACCGTGATGTGTCTAGAAGTATATAAAGTACTGTACCGTGATGTGTCTAGAAGTATATAAAGTACCGTGATGTGTCTAGAAGTATATAAAGTACAGTACCGTGATGTGTCTAGAAGTATATAAAGTACTGTACCGTGATGTGTCTAGAAGTATATAAAATTACAGTACCGTGATGTGTCTAGAAGTATAAAAGTACTGTAAAGAAGTATATAAAGTACCGTGATGTGTCTAGAAGTATATAAAGTACAGTAACGTGATGTGTCTAGAAGTATATAAAGTATATAAAAGTACAGTACCGTGATGTGTCTAGAAGTATATAAAGTACAGTAACGTGATGTGTCTAGAAGTATATAAAATTACAGTACCGTGATGTGTCTAGAAGTATATAAAATTACAGTACCGTGATGTGTCTAGAAGTATATAAAGCACAGTACCGTGATGTGTCTAGAAGTATATAAAGTACAGTAATGTGTCTAGAAGTATATAAAGCATTACTGTAGAAGTGATGTGATGTCTAGAAGTATATAAAATTACAGTACCGTGATGTGTCTAGAAGTATATAAAATTACTGTACCGTGATGTGTCTAGAAGTATATAAAGTACAGTACCGTGATGTGTCTAGAAGTATATAAAGTACTGTACCGTGATGTGTCTAGAAGTATATAAAGTACTGTACCGTGATGTGTCTAGAAGTATATAAAGTACTGTACCGTGATGTGTCTAGAAGTATATAAAGTACTGTACCGTGATGTGTCTAGAAGTATATAAAATACAGTACCGTGATGTGTCTAGAAGTATATAAAGTACAGTACCGTGATGTGTCTAGAAGTATATAAAGTACAGTACCGTGATGTGTCTAGAAGTATATAAAATACAGTAACGTGATGTGTCTAGAAGTATATAAAGTACAGTAACCGTGATGTGTCTAGAAGTATATAAAGTATACTGTACCGTGATGTGTCTAGAAGTATATAAAGTTACAGTACCGTGATGTGTCTAGAAGTATATAAAAAGTATATAAAGTTACAGTACCGTGATGTGTCTAGAAGTATATAAAGTTACTGTACCGTGATGTGTCTAGAAGTATATAAAGTACTGTACCGTGATGTGTCTAGAAGTATATAAAGTATATATGTGTCTAGAAGTATATAAAGTTACTGTACCGTGATGTGTCTAGAAGTATATAAAGTACTGTACCGTGATGTGTCTAGAAGTATATAAAGTACAGTAACGTGATGTGTCTAGAAGTATATAAAGTACTGTACCGTGATGTGTCTAGAAGTATATAAAGTACAGTACCGTGATGTGTCTAGAAGTATATAAAGTACAGTACCGTGATGTGTCTAGAAGTATAAAAAACAGTACCGTGATGTGTCTAGAAGTATATAAAGTACGTGATGTGTCTAGAAGTATATAAAGTACAGTACCGTGATGTGTCTAGAAGTATATAAAGTACAGTAACGTGATGTGTCTAGAAGTATATAAAGTACAGTACCGTGATGTGTCTAGAAGTATATAAAGTACAGTAACGTGATGTGTCTAGAAGTATATAAAATGTGTAACGTGATGTGTCTAGAAGTATATAAAAAGTTACAGTACCGTGATGTGTCTAGAAGATATAAAAATTACAGTACCGTGATGTGTCTAGAAGTATATAAAGTACAGTACCGTGATGTGTCTAGAAGTATATAAAGTACAGTACCGTGATGTGTCTAGAAGTATATAAAAGTACCGTACTGTACTGATGTGTCTAGAAGTATATAAAATTACAGTACCGTGATGTGTCTAGAAGTATATAAAGCACTGTACCGTGATGTGTCTAGAAGTATATAAAGTTACAGTACCGTGATGTGTCTAGAAGTATATAAAGCAGTACCGTGATGTGTCTAGAAGTATATAAAGTACTGTACCGTGATGTGTCTAGAAGTATATAAAGTACAGTACCGTGATGTGTCTAGAAGTATATAAAGTACTGTACCGTGATGTGTCTAGAAGTATATAAAGTACAGTAACGTGATGTGTCTAGAAGTATATAAAGTACTGTACCGTGATGTGTCTAGAAGTATATAAAAATTACAGTACCGTGATGTGTCTAGAAGTATATAAAGTACAGTACCGTGATGTCTAGAAGTATATAAAGACTGTACCGTATGTGTCTAGAAGTATATAAAGTACAGTACCGTGATGTGTCTAGAAGTATATAAAGTACAGTACCGTGATGTGTCTAGAAGTATATAAAAGTACAGTAACGTGATGTGTCTAGAAGTATATAAAAGTACAGTAACGTGATGTGTCTAGAAGTATATAAAGTACCGTGATGTGTCTACAGTACCGTGATGTGTCTAGAAGTATATAAAGTACAGTACCGTGATGTGTCTAGAAGTATATAAAAAATTACAGTACCGTGATGTGTCTAGAAGTATATAAAGTACAGTACCGTGATGTGTCTAGAAGTATATAAAGTTACAGTACCGTGATGTGTCTAGAAGTATATAAAGTACAGTACCGTGATGTGTCTAGAAGTATATAAAGCACAGTAACGTGATGTGTCTAGAAGTATATAAAGTACACATATAAAGTACCGTGATGTGTCTAGAAGTATATAAAGTTACAGTACCGTGATGTGTCTAGAAGTATATAAAGTACAGTACCGTGATGTGTCTAGAAGTATATAAAGTACTGTAACCGTGATGTGTCTAGAAGTATATAAAGCACAGTACCGTGATGTGTCTAGAAGTATATAAAGCACAGTACCGTGATGTGTCTAGAAGTATATAAAGTACAGTACCGTGATGTGTCTAGAAGTATATAAAGTACCGTGATGTGTCTAGAAGTATATAAAGTACTGTACCGTGATGTGTCTAGAAGTATATAAAGTACAGTACCGTGATGTGTCTAGAAGTATATAAAGTACAGTACCGTGATGTGTCTAGAAGTATATAAAGTACAACCGTGATGTGTCTAGAAGTATATAAAGTGTATGATGTGTCTAGAAGTATATAAAGTACAGTACCGTGATGTGTCTAGAAGTATATAAAGTACAGTAACGTGATGTGTCTAGAAGTATATAAAGTGTACCGTGATGTGTCTAGAAGTATATAAAGTACAGTAACCGTGATGTGTCTAGAAGTATATAAAATTACTGAAGTATATACCGTGATGTGTCTAGAAGTATATAAAGTACAGTACCGTGATGTGTCTAGAAGTATATAAAGTACAGTACCGTGATGTGTCTAGAAGTATATAAAGTACAGTACCGTGATGTGTCTAGAAGTATATAAAATTACAGTACCGTGATGTGTCTAGAAGTATATAAAGCACAAGAAGTATATACAGTACCGTGATGATGTGTCTAGAAGTATATAAAGTACAGTACCGTGATGTGTCTAGAAGTATATAAAAGTACAGTACCGTGATGTGTCTAGAAGTATATAAAGTTACAGTACCGTGATGTGTCTAGAAGTATATAAAGTACAGTACCGTGATGTGTCTAGAAGTATATAAAGTGTGATGTGTCTAGAAGTATATAAAGTTACAGTACCGTGATGTGTCTAGAAGTATATAAAATTACAGTAATGTGTCTAGAAGTATATAAAATTACAGTAACGTGATGTGTCTAGAAGTATATAAAGTACTGTACCGTGATGTGTCTAGAAGTATATAAAATTACGTACCGTGATGTGTCTAGAAGTATATAAAATTACTGTACCGTGATGTGTCTAGAAGTATATAAAATTACAGTAACGTGATGTGTCTAGAAGTATATAAAGCACAGTACCGTGATGTGTCTAGAAGTATATAAAATTACAGTAACGTGATGTGTCTAGAAGTATATAAAGTACAGTACCGTGATGTGTCTAGAAGTATATAAAGCACAGTACCGTGATGTGTCTAGAAGTATATAAAGTTACAGCAACCGTGATGTGTCTAGAAGTATAAAATTACAGTACCGTGATGTGTCTAGAAGTATATAAAGTACAGTACCGTGATGTGTCTAGAAGTATATAAAGTACAGTAACGTGATGTGTCTAGAAGTATATAAAGTACTGTACCGTGATGTGTCTAGAAGTATATAAAGTACAGTAACGTGATGTGTCTAGAAGTATATAAAGTACAGTACCGTGATGTGTCTAGAAGTATATAAAGTACAGTAACGTGATGTGTCTAGAAGTATATAAAGTACAGTATAAAGTATACTGTACCGTGATGTGTCTAGAAGTATATAAAGTACAGTAACGTGATGTGTCTAGAAGTATATAAAAGTACAGTACCGTGATGTGTCTAGAAGTATATAAAGTTACAGTACCGTGATGTGTCTAGAAGTATATAAAAACAGTACCGTGATGTGTCTAGAAGTATATAAAGCACAGTACCGTGATGTGTCTAGAAGTATATAAAAAATTACAGTACCGTGATGTGTCTAGAAGTATATAAAGCACAGTAACGTGATGTGTCTAGAAGTATATAAAGTACTGTACCGTGATGTGTCTAGAAGTATATAAAACAGTACTGTACCGTGATGTGTCTAGAAGTATATAAAATTACAGTACCGTGATGTGTCTAGAAGTATATAAAGTACTGTACCGTGATGTGTCTAGAAGTATATAAAGTACAGTAACGTGATGTGTCTAGAAGTATATAAAGTACTGTACCGTGATGTGTCTAGAAGTATATAAAGTACTGTACCGTGATGTGTCTAGAAGTATATAAAATACAGTACCGTGATGTGTCTAGAAGTATATAAAGTACTGTACCGTGATGTGTCTAGAAGTATATAAAGTACTGTACCGTGATGTGTCTAGAAGTATATAAAGTACTGTACCGTGATGTGTCTAGAAGTATATAAAGTACTGTACCGTGATGTGTCTAGAAGTATATAAAGTACAGTAACGTGATGTGTCTAGAAGTATATAAAATACTGTACCGTGATGTGTCTAGAAGTATATAAAGTACAGTAACGTGATGTGTCTAGAAGTATATAAAGTACTGTATATGTGTCTAGAAGTATATAAAGTACAGTACCGTGATGTGTCTAGAAGTATATAAAGCACAGTAACGTGATGTGTCTAGAAGTATATAAAGTGTGTCTAGAAGTATATAAAGTACTGTACCGTGATGTGTCTAGAAGTATATAAAATTACTGTACCGTGATGTGTCTAGAAGTATATAAAATTACAGTACCGTGATGTGTCTAGAAGTATATAAAGTACAGTACCGTGATGTGTCTAGAAGTATATAAAGCACAGTAACGTGATGTGTCTAGAAGTATATAAAGTTACTGTACCGTGATGTGTCTAGAAGTATATAAAATTACAGTACCGTGATGTGTCTAGAAGTATATAAAGTACAGTACCGTGATGTGTCTAGAAGTATATAAAATTACAGTACGTGATGATGTGTCTAGAAGTATATAAAATTACAGTACCGTGATGTGTCTAGAAGTATATAAAAAGTTACAGTACCGTGATGTGTCTAGAAGTATATAAAGCACATAAAAAGAAGTATACAGTAACGTGATGTGTCTAGAAGTATATAAAGTAACCGTGATACAGTAAAGCACGTGATGTGTCTAGAAGTATATAAAGCACAGAAGTATATAAAGAAGTATACAGTACAGTACGTGATGTGTCTAGAAGTATATAAAGTACTGTACCGTGATGTGTCTAGAAGTATATAAAGTACAGTACCGTGATGTGTCTAGAAGTATATAAAGTACAGTACCGTGATGTGTCTAGAAGTATATAAAGTACTGTACCGTGATGTGTCTAGAAGTATATAAAGTACAGTACCGTGATGTGTCTAGAAGTATATAAAGTACAGTACCGTGATGTGTCTAGAAGTATATAAAGTACTACCGTGATGTGTCTAGAAGTATATAAACACTGTACCGTGATGTGTCTAGAAGTATATAAAGTACTGTAACGTGATGTGTCTAGAAGTATATAAAGTACTGTACCGTGATGTGTCTAGAAGTATATAAAGTACTGTACCGTGATGTGTCTAGAAGTATATAAAGTACTGTACCGTGATGTGTCTAGAAGTATATAAAAGTACTGTACCGTGATGTGTCTAGAAGTATATAAAATTACAGTACCGTGATGTGTCTAGAAGTATATAAAGCACTGTACCGTGATGTGTCTAGAAGTATATAAAGTACAGTACCGTGATGTGTCTAGAAGTATATAAAACAGTACTGTACCGTGATGTGTCTAGAAGTATATAAAGTACAGTACCGTGATGTGTCTAGAAGTATATAAAAGTACAGTACCGTGATGTGTCTAGAAGTATATAAAGCACAGTAACGTATGTGTCTGAAGTACCGTGATGTGTCTAGAAGTATATAAAGTACAGTAACGTGATGTGTCTAGAAGTATATAAAGCACAGTAACGTGATGTGTCTAGAAGTATATAAAGTTACAGTAACCGTGATGTGTCTAGAAGTATATAAAGTACAAAGTACAGTACCGTGATGTGTCTAGAAGTATATAAAATTACAGTAACGTGATGTGTCTAGAAGTATATAAAGTACAGTAACGTGATGTGTCTAGAAGTATATAAAGCAAGTACAGTAACGTGATGTGTCTAGAAGTATATAAAATTACTGTACCGTGTCTAGAAGTATATAAAGTACAGTACCGTGATGTGTCTAGAAGTATATAAAAGTACAGTAACCGTGATGTGTCTAGAAGTATATAAAATTACAGTAACGTGATGTGTCTAGAAGTATATAAAGTACAGTAACGTGATGTGTCTAGAAGTATATAAAATTACAGTACCGTGATGTGTCTAGAAGTATATAAAATTACAGTACCGTGATGTGTCTAGAAGTATATAAAGTACAGTACCGTGATGTGTCTAGAAGTATATAAAGTACTGTACCGTGATGTGTCTAGAAGTATATAAAGTACAGTACCGTGATGTGTCTAGAAGTATATAAAGTACTGTACCGTGATGTGTCTAGAAGTATATAAAGTACAGTACCGTGATGTGTCTAGAAGTATATAAAGTACTGTACCGTGATGTGTCTAGAAGTATATAAAGTACAGTACCGTGATGTGTCTAGAAGTATATAAAGTACTGTACCGTGATGTGTCTAGAAGTATATAAAGTACAGTACCGTGATGTGTCTAACTCTAGAAGGAAACGCTTCAAAATCAATGAATTAAAAATATACATATTCTTCTAGAAGGTGACAACCACAACTACCTATTACACAGTTTCTAAGTTTTGGAAAGTAAAATAATATAAACTAAAATAACATCAAATAAAGTTAGTTCTTCAAACATTCTGAGAATAATGAGAACAAATGGTGGAACTGGACGAAGAACACGAATTTTCATATTTACATAACTTTAAGACACAAATAATATTCCACTTGTATAGACTACTACATATATCAACCCCATGATTTATTTGTTATTTGAAGCGACACCTTTATAGTAAACCTCCCCTGATCTCCACAAAGTGGAGGCAAAGGTTAAAGTGTAAAGGATGTTTTGGGAAAGAATAATACAGCTTTCCAAGAGTACCTGATTATTAATAATTAAGGAAAAGGAGCGTATTCTGAGATTTTATATGAATTTTTAGAAAATTACAGTATTATCTGGAGGAGCAGATTTTTTTCAACTTTCCCAAACAATGTTTGTATACGTTATGGAGAGTTCGTGAGGGACAAAGTATATAAATATACATTATAGGTATAATCAGTTCATTTGCTTATCAAAATTAGTGTAAGTTACTCGAGGAATACCTTTAACGTTAGATGCCCTCGGAAGAAGAAATGAAGTCATGCTTTCCAGCAATTGGAGTAATTTATTACAGTCTTCCATCTTAAGTTGGGTTAAGTCATGTTCATATATATATTTGGATATTGACGTCTGTGATATAGACGTTGGTGTTATACTTTCTCAGGTACAGGTTAGACAGAAAGAGTAGTAACATAACAGTAAGATACCACTCAACCAAGATACAAAAATAACTTGCAGCTTAGAAGAATTAGTCAGCAGTGTCACTTTAGTGTTAACAGTACAGTTTGATCATGCGACTTTCAAATGGTTAATAAAGTTATATTTTAAAGGAGTGATTGCTTGGTGAATATCAATATTACATAGTTGTATGGTTACAATACACTACTATCAAAGAGAAAAACAAACGAATGATATGAAATATTTTGCCATCCTCTCTGAAGAAAGACATCTCTAAATGTTCGTGAAACAAATAAAGAGTTTTTGAAGTTGAGAAGTGTCCAATAGATAGAAGACCGCTGAAAGTATTCGTGAATCAAAGAAAGAGTCCTATATTTTAGAAGTGCCCAATAGATGGAAGGTGTCTGGCAGTATTCGAGTATCAAATAAATTTCAGCCCCTGATCATTTGATGCGCGTGTTAAAGAACGAAAAATAATTCTAAATGTTAAAGAAAACTCTTGGTGAAGAAGAACGTTTCTGATTGGTTTAGATCGGAGCCTCTTTGGCCTACTTACTACGTCCACCATCTGAAATTAAACCTCGGATTTCATAGTTTAAGTCTGTAAAATTACAGCTGTCCCACCGGCGGCCAATGTAAAAGAGATATGTTTTTTTTTTAGTACCAGTTATGACAGGAAAATATGATTTCGAAATGCGTTTTTTGGGTATAATTTTTTCTGTGCAATGTGTAAGACGACACACATAACAGCGGCAAATTATTCTATTCGAATGATTTACTTTTGCTGAAGGTTATGAAATGAGAAAAAAAATGATACAACTTTCAAAAACTTCCCACAAGTTAAAGCAGTCAGAATCCTACTTATATTTTCTGATTTTGTAATTATTTAGACAGCTCGTGTACGCTGTATTCATGATGCCTTAACGATTTAGTATACAAACAGAATGTATTTTTGAAGCTGATTAAGTTTCATATACTTTGTCGAAAAATAAAGATATCTTAAATCAAAGTATCGTAATTAATGTTTGATGCTTCGCTGAGTTTTTACACAATAACAAGTTAAAATATATACAAAATATTAAAAATAAAGAATAATAATTTAGAAGGATTTTTTGTTATGCATTGCCAAATATAGTATTTTAACACAGTTTTTCTCGTTAAGAGCGTTAATGGTTTATGTGCTGCCATCTGTTGATAATTAATGCAATAAGTTATGTAAAGTTTATTTCTCGAATATTTTCACAAAGCTATACAAGACCTATCAGTGCTAATTTTGATCTGACTGTCCAGTCAATTTTACTGTACACTAACGGTGGCAAAGTAAAAAAAAAGTAATTTCACAGCAACAGAAAGCCAACCGTAGATCTTCTCACGATAACCACTTGGCTACACCCACCCTTATATAGCGTAACTAATGGAAAATACCCACTTATCCTCAACTTATAAAATCTTTTATTTATACGAATGTGATTTTAAGTAATTTCTTTTGTAATTTAAGTATCTAACAAATGAACTGAAATTATCCTTTTATTGGGTCCATATTTATATATTTCTATCACGTTCTATACAACCATTTTCACACTTGATGGCGCTCATTACCTAACATGATTTATTACTTAACATGACTCGCAGTTTTTGAACTCTAAATGCATGCAGCTTTCATCTATATTAAGTGAATGAAAAAACCCGACAAATTAGATGGTTATGTATTCATTATGACATGAGAAAGAAGGGTCGATGACTTCAAGTATTTTCACACGATCATCAGCTGTTGCCTTTTTTATGTTTTCGTTGTATACGTAACCCTAAAAGTATTTTCATCCAAAACGTTTTGCTGTGTGTAACAATGTATCCGGTAGCTTATATATTTATTGTAACAGTCAATGTGTGCTACTGACACTATGTAACACAAATTTTGTTCCTGGACAATACGTGTTACTTCTTAATTGCTTATGTTGTAAAAGTACAGAAAATGGCCATTATTCCCTTCAAACTTTACTTTTGTGACCTTGGATACTTTTGGATAAGGAAATTTAGAAATTAACCTATTTTCTATGTAAAAATGGATTTGCACATTTTCATTTACATAAGGTCTAAATAAAACAACATGTGAATCAAAATTTACATGTATTTATACTAAAGTTATACAAAAAATAACAAAAATGTTTAGAAGTGAGTAGTTTTTCGAGATTTGCGACTGTAATGTAAATAACTTTCACGTATCAGCCCACAAATATAGTCTCCCATCATGTTTTCGTTATACGCTTCCAGCTCACAAAAGCAAAGTTTGAAGAGAAAAATAGATCTTTTATATTTACTTTAGGCACAAGCAATTGGAAAATAACACTTTCTGTCCAGGAACAAGAAAAGTAAAAATTTTGTTACATAGTGTACTCTGTGGTAATTATGTTTCTTTGTTTGAAATTAAACACAAAGCTACACAATGGGATATCTGTGTTTTGTTCACCACGGGTATTGAACCTCGGTTTATAGTAAGTCCGAAGACATACCACTGTAACATTGAGGGGCCAACTATGACAACCAAAATACTATACATTTTTAAAACTTCACGTTTCCAAATGTTCGGAATGCATTTTAGTATTGATGTTTCATAAAAAATAAAAATGAAATCACCAATTATGAGAAAGAATGTGTTATACGTGATATTTTATGATATTTTCATCACCGCTGTAGATAGCCTTGAGTAACACATAGATTCAAACGACTGGTGAAATTATCACAGTAAAAATACTCCTAGTTATAAACAGTGTTATGATAACACATCCAACACTGACAAACCAATACTGAAATTCCTCTGGATATTAATACTCTTGTTGCACTGGCGTGTATGGAAGTAAATGTATTTGGAACTAATATTAACCCTAAATACGGTCAGATTATTTTGATTTTAGCCGTATGTAAGTTTTAAAATAGAATTCTTATATAGAGATAAATACGAAAAACGTGCTATCTATCCTCCCCCACAAATATATATATATGCAAAGACGTCGTGGATATGCACATATAAATGTGTGTGTGTGAGAGAGAGAGAGAGAGCCACGTGCAAGCAAATAGTGGCGCAAGGTTTCTCTTAAGGCATGTCGTTCTGAGCTATATTTATCAGTGTGGGGAACATCATCTGGTACAAATGCAAACAGCTAAAAGTACTCATGATGTCATATTTCTCGTTTAATTCTTATAAAGAAGAAATAAAGCGACATATTAATTACTATTAAAACCACTGATGTTAACACAATTATTGATCTAGTTTTATGTGGAGCTTATATAAGTAAGTTACTTTTATATCTGAATTTTTAAATAAAGATAATATATTACTTTTAAGGTCAACATACCTAAGGAGTGTGTTTGTGTTTTTCTTATAGCAAAGCCACAAAGGGCTATCTGCTCAGCCCACCGAGGGGAATCGAATCCCTGATTTTAGCGTTGTAAATCCGGAGACATACCGCTGTACAAGGAACATACCTTTTAGAGATAATGTATTTTACGTATAAGTAAGTTACTTTGCCGTCTAAATTTTTGAATGCAGAATATCTTACTTTTGAGGTTAATATACCTAAAATACCACTTAAAATGAACGCATTTTACTTATAAGTTACTTCGTTGTCTAAATGTGTAAGTAAACACAGGGTGCTGATTTTGAGATTAAAAAACGATGCCTTTTAAAGGGAATACACTTTTAAAATATCGAACAATTCGTAAAATGTTACGCTTAAATATTCTATCAGAAACAACAAGTTATCTACAGGTTATTGTGTCAGAATGTTCTATGGTCAGAAACAACCATGATATTAATAGGTTTAGAAGCTTTTCCTTCGTCCACAGCGTTTAGTTGTGTGAGATTTTAATTTTGGATTGATTTGTTGGAACGCTGACATTTAATATTAAAGAACAGAAAAAAAAACTGATTGCATATTGCGTTTTTCTGGAGCTTCGCTTTTGTGTCTACCTCTCTATACTAAAGAAGAGCTTCTAATTAATTAATACACCATTGAAGTAATTAACAAACTAATCTAAAAGTCTGAAAGTTGAAAGCAGATAAAGCAAAAATGTTTTGGTGTAACGAAAACTTCAATTCGTAAAACTAGCAATTTTCTAATGAATGCTGAGAAGATCGATATTCTGAGGCAGAATATACTCCACCTGGCAGGTTAAAAACGTACTATCGTAATTCATATATATTTTGAACAGAAACGTGTATAAAAATTATTACACTTATTAACGAAGCCTTTTTATAACAAATCGTGAAACATATACACGTGTTTTTTTTTCTTTTCTTTCTTTCAATGGAAAATTGAACACTTCAAAATTTGAATCATGTTTTTTCTTGCATGGCTTAGTGGTTAAGACAATCGATTCAGTGATTGTATAAATGAAAACATTAATCAGAACTATAATTAATATTATTTGCAGAAGTAACAATCATTTCCAACATTTAATTTTTCGTTGAATTCAAATACAAAATTAAATAATCTCCATATTTTCAATATAACATAAACAAGTTATGAATGTACTCCGTATATACTGTTGATGTAAGTACACCTGAAGGTAAATATTATTGAATTCTCTTACTGTATTTTTTCAATGCCCTTGTTCAGCTATCCATAAACTTATAAATAATGTCACAACATTATTACTTAATTACATGAGAAACTTTCCCATCGACGGGTTCGACTTCACTAGAAGTGGTCCGGCATGGTCAGGTGGTTAAGACACTGGACTCGTAATCTGAGGGTCACGAGATCGAATCCCCCTCACACCAAACATACTCCCGCCCCTTTTAGCCGTGGGGGCGTTATAATGTGACGGTCAATCCCACTATTCGTTGATCAAATAGTAGCCCAAGAGTTGGCGGTGGGTGGTGATGACTAGCTGCCTTCTCTCTAGGCTTACACTGCTAAATTAGGGACGGCTAGCGCAGATAGCCCTCGTGTAGCTTTGTGCAAAATTCAAAACAAACCAAAACCATAAAAAATACATTTGTTTACACAGCTGTTATGAGTTAGTTACGTGGGAGTTAACTATTAATTACAAATTATCGCCCCATCATGTATTTTGTATTGGACGTGTACTAACCACAGTTTAATTAATAGACATGAGCTTTATCCACTTCATTTTGTTCCTATTATTAAATCATGTATTATTTAAGTAGTTCCTTGAAATACGTGTATACATGTTTGATTAAAGCAACGTTTCCATTTCCACGTGGTCTGTGTTTAAAGAAACAGTCGTTCCTGAAATAGATCTTCAAACATCGTCAGGCAATGTGAAATGTTGCACCAAACAACAGAAACTGACAAGTCAGAAATGGTATGTCAAATATTCTTGGTATTTATGCCTTGTCTCCGTACTTATCTTGCGCAAATAATGTTAATATGATACGTGTTTGTTAAGCTGGAGAAAATAAACATCTTTAAGGACAAGTATTACATAAAACTAGACCAGTTTTTATATAGGTTGTTCATTGTTTGGCCTGGTGCTTGAGGTGCTCCACTCGCAATATGCGGGGCCGAACATGCTTGCCCTTTTACCTGTTGGAAGCTTGGTAATGCGTTGGTCATTCCAACTTTTCGTTAATATATTCTGTGATAAAACGACAAACAAACTTAAGTTTAAATATTTTTTACCTACGTTCACAATATCTGAAAAAAAAAGAACTTAACTGTTTACCTTCCAGTGTCGAAACAACGTTTACAGAAAAAATTATCTAAGTAAATATGTTGTGTTTATTTAAAGCATTAGCTAAAAATTGTGAAAGAAAACCGTAATGTGTAACACACTTAAAACAAACCGTTGGAAGGCATAGCCACATATTAATAGAGGTCAGTTTTGAACTACTTGAATTAAATTGATCCAATATATGTTTCATGTTCTTCCTTTTCCTGTAATTAGGCCCGGCATGATCAGATGATTAGAGCACTTAAGTCCTTATTCTAATGATCGCGGGTTCAAACCCCGTCCCACCCAATATGCTTGCCCTTTCAACCTTTGAGTCGTATAAGATAATGGTCCATCCCACTATTCTTTGGTGAAAGAAATAGCCCAAGAGTTGACGGTGGGTAGTGATGATTAGCTGCCTTCCCTCTAGTCTTACGCTGCTAAATTAGGGAAGGCTAGTGCAGATAGCACCCGTGTAGCTTTGTGAGAAACTTGTTACAAGCCAAAATTTCCGTACCTGATGAAAACCTGCAATATCTGGTGTATGATTTTAATCACTATCGTTACAATGTGCGTGAGTTATACTCTCAGCTAATGTATGCATGGTCTGTATTGAGAGATGGAATAATCAGGTCAATGTTTTTTACCACACCCTTTGAGAGCGGTGAGTGAGTTCGCCCTCTAGTTTCGAACTTCATTACTATTCACAAGTCACAGGTTGCTTTACGCGATCTATTGATTAGCGTTCCGGACTGTGGAAATTCTTGTTACTCCATGGGTGCGTTATAAATGTAAGCATCAAATTCCATTATTGGGTCTGTTAAGAGTCGGTGTTAGTTCTTAGTTTATCGCTTCAAAATTGAGGATGGATAGAGTGAATAAATAATCTTCATGCAGTTTTACGCGAAATCTAACAATAAAACAAATTGTTTGATCAACTACTATCTGTTTAAAGTGTCTTCTTCTAAAAGTCACTATGTCTTGTCCAAATAATAATAAAATTCATCGGGCCTAAAGAATGTAAAATGCTATTTTTTCAAAGGAAATTAAGTGACATGTGAATATAAACCATCACAATAACTACAAACCATCATCTCTTTTGTTTGAAATCAGAATTTAGACGTTATTGTTACACAGGACGTCGCCACAATGCTATAACGTGATAAATACTTGGAAAATTTTCATACTATAACGTGATGGATACTAGGAAAACTTCCATGCTAGTACGTGACGAATACTGGGAAAACCTCCACTTCATAGAAACTTCACACAGTAGCTGTGGACATCCGCTAAATATCAGGAAGCTGAGAAAAGTTTTCTGCGCGAGTCAATTACTGTATATTGCAAAACTGTCTCCCACTTAATACAAAATCAATACCAATCTCTGATACTAGTTTCGTTACAGGTTACCAGAGAAGCTCGCCAAACTATTCCTATTTTGGCTCATATTTTAAGTAATTCTAAAGGTTCAACCGAAAGAAACCCATTCAACAAAGCGGTACATGTTATCAGCTGTACAAATGAAAGCAATAGAAAGCCCTAAGAAATTCTAGGTCTAGAAAGTGATTGTTAACTATAATTAGAAACACCTATATTGGTTTTAATTACATAACAATAACATTCAGCGTTTACTGTCCCGAGCTGGTGTAAACTGAAACTGTTCGGGATTATAATGTTCGTTTGTTTTTCCTCTACAACAACAGAATAACTCACACATGACTCGAGAGAAAGATATCCAGATTCATAGCACATAATTTCTCATAATTTTCTACACGCAAAAGGTTTTGGGACTTCTCAAAGCAAGGGTGCGTGAAGGTTGTTGCGCTACACTAACGTGCAGGAGGTAAGTGTTATTATTTAAGGTGTAACCTAACTGTCACATTTACTCTGATAGAAAATTAGATAGTAATTAAATGAATTTGTCAGTTGAAGGTAAAAGAAGTATAAGCAAAACTTGCGTAACAGCTAAAAAAATTGATGAATGAGGGAAGTTCTTATCACGCAAAATTCCGAAAGTACTCGCAGCTGACTGATTTACTTAGTTTCTAAAAACTTAGAACAGCTTTAATTTTTTTATTATTTCTTCGTGTGTGTGTGTGGGGGGGTTGTTATTATATTGGTTTAGTTGTTATTAAGTGCAAAGCTACATCTGTGCTCTTCCCACAATGAGTATTAAAACTCCATTTTAACGTCATAAACCTGAAAATTTACCGCTGAGTCACTGGAAGCTATTATATTTGAAACGTTGGCATTTATAAAAATTACCCTAAAGAAGTGTGGCAGCTATAGGTCAAACCGATTTCCTGATAAATATCAGACAAGCAAAGCTGCAAATAACAGTTATACTCCAAGCAAATGGGCAAATAACAGCAGATTCAATCAAGTCTAAATTTTTAACTGTGCGAGAAATAAACAGATTGGACACATTTAAATGACAATGAAAACAATCTTTATTGAGACACAACACAAAATACAGTATACGCACCTGCACAGGCAAGTAGACAATCGCGTGTACTGGATCAGTGAACAGCTCGGCAGGTTTCCTTCTCTAGAAATGAATTTCTGTCGAACTAGTCGCGATGAAAGCCGAATAGAATTGAACAAGTGAAATGTGCTTGAGTTTCAAACATTACCTTGCTTCCTTTTTTCAGTGAGCCTACGTTTTTATAAGAACATTGGCCAACTATCAGTTTTAGTTCGCGTCATAGTTCGGCCAGCAAACGATACTCCACATTTAACCTAGACACAAAATATTACTATGTGCTGAAGATGGCAACCAACAAAAGAACAAAGTGTTTGAGAAACAAGAGAATGCTACACATCCTTGACAGATGCTGCAATTATGAGAGTGAGTAAACTAGATATTCATTAATTTAAAATAATTCTATATAACAACAGAAGGTAATGTTTTGATGACGAGGAACCCAATTTTTAGGAAATCAAACATTCGAGATGACTTGAACCAGTAATGATGTTGTTGTTTTGAATTACTTGCAAAGCTACACAAGAGCTATCTGCTCTAGCCTTTCCTAATTTATCAGCGTAAGGCTAGAGGGAAAGCAGCTAGTCATCACCACCCACCACCAACTCTTGGGCTACTCTTTTACCAACGAATAGTGGGATTGACTGTACATTATAACGCCCACACGGCTGAAAGGGCTAGCATGTTTGGCGCGACAAGGATGCGAACCCGCGACCCTCAGATTACGAGTCGCACGCCTTAAAGCTGGTAGAGATCCTTACGAGTACTGAAAGTAAATCGGGCATACTAGCGCCCCACGCTTGTTATTGCTGGCACACAATAATTTAGCTAATAAATAGGGGTGGTGGGGTCTCATACCTTAATTTACTTTAATTTTGCTTAAACGAATTCCACGAATATTGAAAACTCTGTCTTGTTTCTCAATCACTTTGTGTTCATTCCGATATTCAACTTTCACCGAATTCGTTGGAGTTCATTAGCTGTGATAATCAAAGTTCAAGTTGCTATCCTTGTACGACGGCCTTTCTGCACGAGTACAGAACTAAATAGTCAGAACCGATAAAATCAAAGTCCAAGTTCATGTAGTCAAAGGAGGTATTCGAGAACGCTAAACTGGCACTGAATACCCGTACATACCAGTGAACCATCAAATGTTCGGTTGTTACGTGATACGAATGACGAACAAAATATTGTGGATATTCAGGTATCACGTCGTAAGAATAACGAAAGTACACACGTATATCGTGCTATATATCATTGTACTCGTTTTGTGTTTCGGAATCAGTTACTTTTTGTTCCATGAATCTTGAAAGTTGTAACCATCCATCCCAGATTCGCATTCCCTTCGTTTAGTTTGTTTGTTTTTGAATTTCGCGCAAAGCTACTCGAGGGCTATCTGTGCTAGCCGTCCCTAATTTAGTAGTGTAAGACTAGAGGGAAGTAAGCTAGTTATCACCACCCACCGCCCACTCTTGGGCTACTCTTTTACCAACGAATAGTGGGATTGACCGTTGCATTATAACGCTTTCACGATTGAAAGGACAAGCGTGTTTGGTGTGACCGGGATTCGAACCTGCGACCCTCAGATTACGAGTCGAACGCCTTAACCCACCTGGCCATGCTAGGCCTAGCATACATTCAGAATGTTCAATGTTATATTATTTTATCTTATATTATTTATTTATATAAGATTTCTTTTGATTTACCAACTTGAAATCAACATGTTAGGACTTAAGGAGTATATAAATATCTTTCAGTTAACTAAGAAAAAACTATCCAAAAGTTTCTTCATTAGTTAATTAAGAACGTTTAGTCTGGTTGATTCTATATTCATCAACGTACCGTAGGTCAAATAAATAAATCATGTTTACCTTTAAAAGCAAAAATAAATGTTTATTTCATAATGCTGAAATTCACTCGATGTTATGACTTGAAGTGTAAACACGTCTCTTTAAGGTTTAATATTTCATAAATGTTCCAATAAATAACGTTCCAACGCCCAGCTGGATACAGACAGTCTAGCACACAATCTTTATTAAAGGTGATCGGTTTCTATCTTATTTTCAAAAATTATTAATGAATAAACACTCTATGTATCCAGTCAACATGTGCAACCATGTCTTCTCATTTTTTTTGCTACTCAAAATATATAACTTGGGTGTATAGAACACTTTTTATGTATAAGGTTTAGGAACGATAGTTTTAACCATTTTCTATGTGAAGGCAAAACCACTGGCCCTGATCTCTGGACTTGCGGTTCTCGAATCATGTTAATGTTTTTATGAGGTGCTCAAAGGTGACGTTTATTGTTCCTACACGAATACGGTCACGGGTCGTGATAAGGACAAAGTGCCAGTTTAAGTGACCCTATACACGAATCATTTTCTTTATTCATTCACCATAAATACTATGTGACAAACAAGCTGACAGCATGAAACCTTGTAACAAGCACAAAACCAAGTAATCAGTGCATTAAGCGTGTTAACGACACTGGTAACAAAATAATTTGTAAACGATAATTCAATTTCATCTTATAGTTTTAATGATGTTGAAATGATTTATCTAAGTTTAAAATATTCTGTTTTGTTCTGCTCTGCTTGAGCCACTCTGTATAGTTTAACAAATCGAAGTATCTCCAAAAACGCACGTCGGAATGTGGACAAGCGGTTCTCATTTTGTTATTTAAAAAACAAAAAACAACCGCACTGCGCATTTTGAGATTGTGGATGCGTTAGAAATGTGATGGTCAAGTCCCATTCTGCGAATAAAGCAGCTCAAGGGATGGCAGTGACTGTGTTAACCAGCTTCTTTCCCTCTGGTATAGCCCACCAGTGTCACAACGGTATGTTTGCGGTTACTGTTATTAACCGCAAAACTACACAAAGAGCTATCTGTGCTCTGCTCAACACGGATATCGAAACCCGGTTTTTAGCAATATAAGTCCGCAGACTAGGGGACAGGTATGTCTGTGGACTTACACAGCCAGAAACCGGGTTTTAATGCTGGTGGTGGGCAGAGCACAGATAGCCCTTTGTTCAGCTTTATTCTTCATAACAAACAACAGCCCTCTGGTGTATTAGTTCAATACGAAGTAAGGGTAGCGCATAAAGTCGTTGTAGCATCTTCACGTGGGAAGTGAAGGTAGAGGTCTACCTGTAACAAACTTTTTTTTTTAAGAAGTTATAGTTTTTAACCGTTCACCAGCGACGGTTATTTTTAGAGTTGTTTGGTTCATGGCGGTCTTTTCCACCACGAACGTGAAATTTAAAACTCAAAAAGAACTAAATATAGATATCTTTACTAACAAATTTCGCTTGCAACACAGTTGTTAAGTGTTGTATAGAACACCAAACTGTGTTGTTACGCAAGAAGTTATATGCAATGTTTTGCACATCAACTTGTGATAGCATGAAAAAAAGAAATGCTTTGTATTTTAAGACAAGAAACAGCACTGAGATGCAAGAAGTGAAATGCAATGTGTTTGAGACATCAATCTGTGTTGAGATACAAGAAGTGAAATGCAATGTGTTTGAGATATCAATCTGTGTTGAGATACAAGAAGTGAAATGCAATGTGTTTTGGATGTTATTCTGTTTAAGATGCTAGAGGTGAAATGCAGTGTGTTTTAGACATCAATCAGTGTTAGGATGAAAGAAGTAATTCCAATGTGTTTTAAAGTGTAAGAGCTAAGTACACTGAGTAGTACAAGTAAAGTTACATTACTCTACAAGAGTATTACATTAGATTACATTACATTAACAGTATTTGTTATATTGTGACATTTCTCCTTTTCATTAAAGTTAGGTTAATCTAAAGGAATGTTTACGTAATTTTGTAAATACATTTTAATGCTGTTCAGACAAGAAAGATATTTATTTGTGCAATCATAAAAAGGATAATTTTTTAAAGAATGCGAATTAAAGTTAAGTTCAGTTACACCACCATGGTTCTTCCTTAAGTAACATACTTTCTTACTCCCATTATCAGATTTGCATCAAACTTCACTCCCAGTGAAAATACCCTAATTACAGGCTTGTACGAGATAAACTTCACGAGTGCAAAAAACAGATTAGTTAAGTATTTAACACAAAAAAGAAAAGAGCCATAAAGAAAGTTACAATCTGGTGAATTCCTTAGTTTACAGGTGTTTTGATTGGTATTTTTGGCATACAATGAGGTCGCGCGAATCCAAATAAAATGGTCATTCTGTGTGCGTGTCGTGGTTTTGACCACGTAACTCTATTTACTATCTTCTGTAACGTAACGGCATATTATAAAGCTATTTTGACAGATTCTGGTTAGTTACGCTTGAATTTTGCTTCATTCACTTTATTTGATGTTATCTAACCAAACATTGTTGGCAACATTAAGAGTAATTACATGAACGCGTATATATAAACCTTTTCTCCGTGTTATTATTATATTATGTATATATTTATTTATAGTACCAAAAATAATACGACAAAACACATTCCTACTACGGCCCGGCATGGCCAGGTGGGTTCGGGTGTTCGACCAGTGAGGGTTCGAATCCCCGTCGCACCAAATATATTCGTACTTTCAACCGTGGGGGTGTTATAAGGTGACGATCAATCCTACTATTCGTTGGTAAAAGAGTAGCCAAAGAGTTGGCGGTGGTTGGTGATGACTAGCTGCCTTCCCTCTAGTCTTACACTGCTAAATTAGGGACGGCTAGCCCAGATAGCCCTTGTGTAGCTTTGCGCGAAATTCCAAAACAAACAAACAAATACATTCCTACTGGAAATAAATCTGTACAGAAAATTCCATTCATCGTGAGTTTCAAAACAGGAAGAAGCTCCATCCATAGGGAGGTTAAGTTTGTTTGTTTCAAGTTAAGCACAATGATAAACAATGAGCTATTGGTACACTGATAACCACGGGTATCGTAACCCGGTTTCTAGCGTTGTAGGTCCGCCAGTGGATTGTTCATATCCTCCAAGCCGTTCTTCGTTATGTGATCGATACCTGAAATGTACCTTGGAATTAAACACAAAGATACACAATAGGCTATACGTGCTCTGTCAACTACTGGTATGGAAACCTTGTTTTTGGCGGTGTAAGTCTTTGATGGTCAGCGTAGAAAAACAGGATACATCAAAGCATGTGCTGTTGTAATATGTTATTTTACCAAACTTTCAAACAAATAAACATGTTAAAATACATATCTGTTTTTAATTCAAAATGCTGTATACTCTTGAGACGTGTTATATAATCTGTACGAAACGCTACAAATAAGTTAGTGATGAATTTAGGCCTCCATGATCTTTAAGATACGTATAATTTAACTTCTGGATTAATGCAAGCGCTATATAAATCATATAAATAGCTATCACAGACACAAACGTTTTTTTATTTTGTATCATCCAAAAAGTTAAAAAGTTGTCAAAAACAACTGAATAAAGAAAAAGCAAAGATCAATAATCAATAAATCTTTTATTTCTTGAAAATGCTACAGAATTTTATCAAAGAATGGAATTGAGTTGTTATTTATTTAACTTACATTATAGCCACTAATTTTCTATGAATATTAATGAGTTCTCATCCACAAGACGAGAAGGGCTAAAACAAATTGTTGATAAATAAGAGATTAAACTTTAGTGTGTTTCATTCAATTCTACTTTACTCTTATGTCATAAAGCCTCGAAATAATCAAACTCTTTTTCACTATTAAACTTCAGTTGAAGAGAAAAGACAGATTTCCATTGTATATTTCAGCAACGTAAATGTAACACTTAAGAAAATACAAAAAGATAGCTCGAAACATTTATACAGTATTTACACAATCTCTAAGACTAATTGTAGTTTATTGTATTTTTAATGAACATTGCAGCAGAATACCCTTTTTTTTATTTAATGATGCAAAGAACTAAACAATAAAATAAGATTAATATACTTTCTCTGTATAATCGAGTATAGATAAATCAAAGAAGTCAAACAAAGAAAGAAGGATTGACCAGAAAACCTCAGTGTAACCAACAATATTAAAGCCTTTATCTATTGTTTCATTCAAATTACCTTTGTCTTATTTTTATGAATTATGAAGATTATCATTTTGAAATATAATGCCCGATCAATGAGTCATAAAAAATAATAGTCTTTTTTCTTTTGTATTAAAATACAGTTTTGTGTTTTGCACAGTACTACCAGTTGTAACTCCGTAATAATGACCAGCGATGTCAGCATAATGAATTATGACTTTTTGGAGTACAGTATAATTTGAAATTGTTCCCAAAAGCAGTGACGTTACGTTGAACAATAATTTCGTCTTAAACTCATTGATGTTTGTATGGAAATTTATGATGTAAAAGTACTTTTATGAAGCCTAAAGCACGTGACCAAGACTAGAAGGGTGAGGATGGGAGAGTTAAGACTATTTGTGTTATTCATTATTTGGAATTAAGCACAAAGCTAAACAATGGGCTAACTGTGCTCTGCCTGCCACGGGTGTCGAAACTCGGTTTCAAGCGGTGTGAGACCGCAGACATACCACTGTGTTACTGGTGGTGACTATTTATGTAGTTACTTAATTAAGTCAGGCATGTTTTAAAGTAATTAATTATCTTTTGTGGAAAATAAAAAGGTAAAGGTAAGATTTTCTCGATTTAACAGTTTAAGATTACTTTATAGTAAAAAAGAAAACTTACAAAATATTTTACTAAATACTTGGAACTTATCTCAATCGAGGGGAAGATTCTATATTGAATATTTGTTCTTTATTATAATACGTATCTTTCGGCGAACTAAATATTTTAGTACCTTATCGTGTTACCACAATCTGAATGCCATTGTAGTAAACTTATTTTGGTTATAATTACAACAGTGACACATCTTGGTGAGTTCTTAATGTAAAGTAATAAGGTTAAGTTTGTTTATTTATAATTAAGCGCAAAGTTACACAGTGAGTTACCTATTCTGTGACTACAGCGGGAATTGAAATTCAGTGTGTTTATTGTTATAAGCCCTCAGACGTAACGCTTAGCTAGTGAGGACTCTAATATCAAGATCATCAGTGTAAAAAAACAGTATTCAATTAGCATCACATCAACAGGCTTGGTTGGCATGGTTAGGGCGTTTGACTACCAATCTACGGGTTCGAATTACCGTCACCTAACTTTTTCACCCTTTCAGCCGTAGAGCGTTAAATTATTATTACTTCCACAATTCTTTGGTGGTGGTGATAGCTAGCTTTCTTCCCTCTAGTTTATCACCGTTAAATTATGAAAGGTTAGTGCAGATATCCCCCGAGTAGCTTTGTGTGAAATTCGAAACAAGCCAAGTTAAGTCCCACCCCACCAAAAAACCATATATCGCTAAGATGTCCCACTCCCATTCTCTACAAGCGTAATGAAACTTCAACTGCGCTATCTAACAGTTACATTGATAACATTTCACAAAACTTCTATCATTTAACCGCACACTTTATGACAAATTCAGGAAGTTTTAGTTTGAAATTAGGAACTTGTTTTATTATGATAGTTCTTGATGTGAGATCATATCAACGAGCGAAATAAGCTAATATTTACGTACTACTCACGCTATAGCGTATATTAGTGCAAATAAGTGGCCACATATCATGGTAAATGTTGTGAGAATTTAGTGAGTCGTAACATGAATTCATAGTATATCATATTAAGTGAACGTAATACGTGAAGAGGTGCTACGACCAGGCTTTTGAAAGTGTTTTTTTTTGTTGTTGTTTTTTATTTCGTGCATAGCTGCAAAAGAGCTATCTGTGCTGGCCATCCCTAATTTACCAGTGTAAGACTAAAGGGAAGGCACTTACCGTCAACTCTTGGGCTGTTCTTTTATCAACAAGTAGTGGGATTGAACGTCACATTATAAGCCCTCATGGCTGAAAGGCGAGCGTGTTTGGTGTTACGGAGATTCAAATCCGTGACCCTCAGATTATGATTCGAGCGCCCTAATCACCTGGCAAAGCCGGGCCCTTTAAAAGTGGTTGTAATAGGCATCTAAGGAACACATCACGTGTTATTACATATTAGATTTAAAAAATAGAGTAATCATCAACTCTCCAATCTCTTGACACCTGCCCAGTGTCTACTGATTTACCAAGTACAGAATAAAAGAGCTTGCATATTTCATGTTTGACCTCTTTAAAACCTTGTGGAAAGTATTGTCCAATCCTGGTGCTCTACTTTCAATATCTCAGTCTTTCTGTTTTACCATCAGTGGGTTTAATATTTATATTATTTAGGTTAACCCTAATATTTCTTATATAGCACTAATATTACTAATATTCTCTCTTGTAAAAACTGAAGGGAACACTCAAAAGCTGAAAAGTTTTCAAAGCCTTCAAAAAAAAAAAAAAAAAACAGTGGCGGCGCCTCAGCCCACCAATATTGTTACCTACATATATTCATAAAATATGGAAAACACAATCGTTGTTGTTGTTTAACAATTAAACATCAAAGAGACATAGAGCTGTAGAACTCAACGTCTTCATTAAGACGGAAGTATGTGTCATGCGTCCCATAGCAACATACTGAATGCACTGAAACTCATGCGCTGTATTGCCGCTCTCTGTGTAATGCCATTCTATTTTGAGCTTTAACGAAGATTAGACAACCACGTTGATTCCAAGTTACAACAAATCATCAGGGATTTTACTTGATAAACTAAAGGTTTCACAGGTATTTACCCATTAATTTCATTTATCTTTTTATTGAAAAGTAAAACATAGCATGCATGTATAAGTGTATTGTGTTTAGGTCAAAACTATAAAGCATTTAGCCGGTGTTGTGTCCTCTGTGAGATCATTTTGCATTGTGTATCAACCATCCAAAATTGTACTGATAATTGTGGCATACACTTAAAATTGTCACTTAAAATCCAATTAATGTAATACTTATGATTAGATAATGACCTTACATGTTAACTGACCAAATAATATTTCTGAACAAATCTAGAATGAATTTTGAAATTGTCATTGGGCTATTTAGAAGTGCCTAATTTAATGTAATGTAGTAGTTACATTACTGTAACAGGTGCTTCTCACACTTATGATAATAAGAACAATATCACAATCACAGTTTGGCCTGTATAAATAATGTATACATATACGCATATTTTCACAAACAGATTATTCCTAATTTGTAATGATGAATTATTAATCAGAGTATGAGTTTCCAATGAAAACTGCATTGAAAACGCAGTTCAAAATAGCACACCTTTCTGAAATGTACCTTGGTATTTACATTATTACAATTTACCATCTATACTTCATATTGATGGCATTTTGGGAAGCCCCTCCACAGTTTACCTCAGCCCCCCAATTAAAATATCCTGGCGCCGCCACTGTTTTGTTATTGTCTGACACTTCTCGCTACCATGAAACATCAATGATATTAAGATAGTTGGTTTAGTAAACAACAGCAAGGAAGACTACAGTAAAAGCAATATTTCGCTTATCTGTATACAACACATGCTTTAGGAAGTTGACACTGAATTAGCGTGATATCTCGCGATAAACACATTTCGTCAATGTAGTGAATGGCTGGGAAAGTAAAATGTTCGAGGAAATTGTAGGGTCGTAACAAATATTTGAAGGAAACAAAGAAGGAAAACATATAATCGGTAGTTAGTATGTTTATTAAAAATGTTATCCAAAAGTGGAATTGACAGCACTGCCATTTCTTAGCTATTGCTTACATAAACAGGGAATGTAATACGTGTTTATATACAAGAAAACTTTATACGGTAAGCCAGCATCACAACTGTTTTTATCAAACCTGCCACTTGGAGCGCTGCAATTTGCCTGAGTAAATTGTCTTAGCTTTAAATGGTCTCTGACTTCATATTTTATGTTGAGAATATCTGACAAGAATGATATCACATAAACGCCGAAGAATTAAATTTATATCATTTGTACATTATCTGTTTATCATGATTTAAGTAATACATGAGAAAGAATGGTTTGAAAGTTCTAGAGTCACAAGCTTTGCTTACATATTGTCTATACCGTCTTCGATTGAATATGTCAGTTTGGTTGACACAAAGTAATTCTTTTCAATAAGTTATCCATCTAGCGACTTGCAGCTTATTCAGCTTGACGAATAAACTTGTTTTTCTAACTCATACAAAATCGTTTAAGTAACGTGTAGCCCTTCAATAGCACAGCGGTTAGTCTGAAGACATATAATGCTAAAAACCACGTTTCGATACCTATGGGGGAACACAGCACAGATAGCCTTTTGTGTTGCCTTGTACTTAACTACAAACAAACACATATTGTCTGCCTGGTAAATGCATTGTATCTTTTTGTTTGTCTGATCTCAGGCCATTCTGCTTCTTAAGGTGTCTGACAGGTGGTCGTTCAGTATCAGCAGATACGTATCTTTGTTTAACCTACACAAAGTCTGTTTATCAAATTTTAGGGGAGTTACTTTAAAAACCTTCCAATTTAGGGAAATATTTCGTGTTGTGTTTTCACGTACAAAAGCACTACCACCTTTTATTTTTGTATTTTGCAAACTGTTCTATCGAAGTTTACGTTGTAAGAATCGAAGGTTATTCTTTTAGACCAAAGATTTTACACGTAAAGGGGTAGTTTACTAGAATGGGCGTATTTCTACATATTGATATGTAAAATATTAATGCCTTGAGCAAAAAACGTTTTATGATATTTACTGCATATGTTACTTCTCAAACAACGTTTCTTGGAATCTACAGCCTCCTACATTATACAGTACTGAATAGAAATATGGGTATTGATTTTATTTTATTTACAGGCTCTGATATCGAGATTATAACAAGTTAGAACCATAGTATAAAACTAATAAGCAAACTAGTGGTACAGTTGGGAGTAAGAACACTTTAACACTTGTTCATCTAAGAATCATACGGAATGAAAACACGTTATAGTTTTAAATACAGATCCAATGTATTGTCTTTCTTCTGTAGGCTAGGATTAACCAGTTTACACTCGGTGCACTTGAGTCACCTACCAAAAAGTTGAATACCTCAAAGACATTTTAGAAAGAGCTGTATTGAACAAATGCAGATGGTTTAAATTAACAAAACGCATAAGTGTTAATCAGTTATTTATGTTTTACAATTACCACAGTGGCTTCTCAGTCTACAAATTAGTTCAACGAGACAAAGTACAAAGTATTTTTTGGATTACTTATATTTGATACTAACTGCAGTACCCGTTCGTTGAATGTGTGAAATAAACTCGTTTGTAACAACGACAATTGTGATAATATTGAATTCTTAACAGAACGATCATTAAAAGTGAAATAAAAACACACAAAGGTACCAATATTGAAAGAAAGGCTAACTCTTCTAAAAAATTATATCAATATGAAATTAGATATGTGAGGAGAACAACCTCTTTCTCATGACCTTACTCATGTCATCCTGTATATATTACTGTGTTAAGTTGTGCTGATTTGGTGCTTTTATAACTAACACAAGAAAATAAACCCTTCCCCCCATTACCTTTCTCATGTCATCCTGTATCACTGTATCAAGTCTGGTGCTGATTGATCAAGAAATGTAGGAAGGCGTAAAGTTTGTTTGTTTGTTTAGGAATTTCGCGCAAAGCTACACGAGGGCTATCTGCGCTAGCCGTCCCTAATTTAGCAGTGTAAGACTAGAGGGAAGGTAGCTGGTCGTCACCACCCACCGCCAACGCTTGGTCTACTTTTTTACCAACGAATGGTGAAATTGACCGTCACTTTATAACGCCCCTCCCAACTGAAAGGGCGAGCATGTTTGATGCGACGGGGATTCGAGCCCGCGATCCTCAGATTACGAGTCGAATGCCTTAACGCACCTAGCCATGCTGGGTCGAAAGTATAAGGAACAGGCATGAAATGATAGTTATACAATCGTGTGTTTTTTTAAATGACACATATTACTTTATGTAGTACAATACATTAACTGAGTAAGAACACAAAAAATCTACACTTTTAGTGGTACACTTGTGTTTTCTGCTGAGAAACATTTAAGACTTTTATTGCAAGTTATAACAGGCACGGCATGGACAGGTGGGTTAAGGCGCTCGACTCGTAATCTGAGGGTCGGGGGTTCGAATTCCCGTCGCACCAAACATGCTCGCTCTTTTAGCCGTGGGAGTGTTATAAAGTTACAGTTAATCCCACTATTCGTTAATGAAAAAGTAGCCCAAGAGGAGTTTGCGGTGGGTGGTGATGACTAGCTTCCTTCCATCTAGTTTTACACTGCTAAATTAGGAACAGCTAGCGCAGATAGCCCTCGTGTAGCTTTGCGCGAAATACAAAACACAACAAGTTATAATAACTTCCTGTGATATATAGGAGACCTATATCATATACTCTGTCTATCTTAATTAAGGAGTGGCAGATTTTTTTGGCTATAAGGTAGTTAGTTACGTAGGTATTCGGTTTATTTTGGTTCTTATTATATGTTGTATAAGGTATTTTATACGTGTAATCATGTATTTCATAATCTAGCTCAGTATGTTAAATAATTTATTGTTTGATATGACATGGTTGAAAACCTCAACAAGCGAAATTCAAAAAGGAGAAAATAATTAACGAATGGTCATCGCGGAATAATATGAAAGTTGGACTGTTTCAAATCAAGGATTAAAATGGTTAAAACTGCAAAATATATGAATCAAATGTAGAGGATAGAAAGTGTTAAAAGGGGAGAGACAGAGATAAGTAAGAGACCGGAAATTTGAAATGAAAATCCGAAGATAAATTATATATGTGAAATTGTAAAGCTGAAAGTGTGTTGATTACTTTAAAAATAAAATTAAAACTAAAGACGATGGAATAAAACTGGATAAATATGGAGAATTAAATATTATAAAATAGAAAGAAAGAAAATAAGTATAATAATAGCTGTTGTGTTTTAAAAAACACCTGTACAATGGAATATCTATGATGTGTTTGTTAGGACAAAACCAACCTCAGGTTTTAGCGTTATAAATACACTGCTGACCAACTGAGAAACAATAGTGAATGAAATATAGACGACATTATATATATATACATATCTATTAACTAGTGTATGTGTATAATGGTTGAAGAACTGAAGCAGAGAAAACAAAACAGAAGCAGACAGACAGACAGACATTAATATGATTGATCAACAGATAGAAGCGAAAGGACTAGCGCTTTAAAAAAGTTTTATTATTTGTGATATAATTCGAATTGATCTTATATTGATCTGTTGGTTTACGTTTAAAGAACTCTCTTCGTTTGAAATATTTTTTGGTAAACAAATATAGAAACTGCTTTAAAGATACGTATGATATATATGTACGTAGGAGTGCGTCTGTGAGAATTCCCTTTAACTCGTCCTTATAACTTTTGTTGTACGACTGCTTTCAGGAAATATTTATAGGGTTAGGCTGCAAAATTTGAAGTGACGTCATAAGATGACTCATTAAATTCCTCATGGCGTTCCCGCGGACTGTGTAGCGTTTTCATTCCAATTTTTTTTTTTTTTGTTTTTGAGAAAGTTGAACCTGTGTGTGCTATGTTCCTCTACTTCGCCCCACACGATCTTTGGGCAGCATGACAACAAACAGAGAGCTAATAATAACTTCTCTTCGTTTCGAAGCTAGAAATTTGGGCTTTGTTTATTGCGGCTGTTAAAACTAAACCATAGCAGGAGTGGTAAATCCTATAGTAGTGTATCTGTCCAATGATCATAACACAAAGCAAGTTTTCGTTTTTCTGACTTTTGTTTACTCGTGCTACTTAACCTTTGACTTGCCAAGTTAAAGGTCATTGTCGTATACACGTGTTTGTGGGCCGTTTGGACTATGATGACTCATAATAAACGAACTCCCGTAGAAACTAGTTGTTGCCGCTCTACATAGTTAATTGTTACAAGGCCCGGGTGTACTAGCTACTCTAGTGTCTGGTGTATAGTGGACTTGGGCGCGTCCACATTGCAGGAAGGGGTGGAACAGCAGCTGTCATGGCATTGGTTGAACGACAGAGATCCAGATGTTCGACACCGGTGTGTGGTATGATCAGCACTTTACCAACAGGGAGCACACTGTAAGATTGTTGTCGGTTGAAAAAAGTATTTTAATTTTGTGTCGGACAAAAGATTTGGGAGTATACTAAAGACCAGAAGGTAAGACAGGTCAGTTTATTTTCGTCTGATAGAGACAACTATTTATTTCCACTTATTTTCAATGTTTACACCCATCTAGGAAAACGCTTAAAAATGGTTAATTTTTTAAAGTCTGATATAATAAAGGTATAACCTGTAATGATTAGACAGTACAGAACCATTATGTTGTTAACATGCGTCGTCAACAGTATTTTCTACCATGTGTTCGATAACATGGCTACTCTCATAATGAAAGTGAATGCTTACACTGTAGCTGTGTAAGTGGGTATTCGCTACGTTATCTTAAATTTAGATTTACAGTATCGTAAGTGTTCAGTGGCGAAGTAATTTTTTCATCGGAGAAATAATTTCGTTTCATTACAAAGTCAAGAGTTAAACGAATGTAACGTTCTACTACCAGTTCGCGAAACAAAAACCAAGTTTTCATAGAAAAAAAACAACTCACGTTAATACGACTACTAAAACTTCGTCGTATACTAACATGCAGTCTTTATGCTTGGTTATGTAATATTTTAAAATCACGAAACTTCACATGTAGTCAAACTAATCCGCTCTAAGTATAGAATATTTCGCTATTTCCATAACTACATTTTTCGTAAATGCAATTCATGAAATGTCCATATAAATATAAGATATATTGGTTACTTATATATATATATATATATTTCTACAACTCAATAACAAACGAAAACGGGTAGACATACACTACAAGTATTAACTTAAGAAACATTCGGATAATAAAAACAAAGAATTGCAGTAATCCATTTTGAGATATCATTCAACTGATTCAAGTCATAACATTGTCAAGTTTTGTATTCACTTTTCGCTATTCATTCCATTGCTAGTACCTTCTTTGTGCCCTATGTAACTACTATGATAACATGTATCGTATTACATGAACAGTTATTTACGTTTGCAGAAAGTCTGATAGAAATACAGTAGCTGATTTGCCTCAGGAATAGAAATATTTCAGACATAACTTGATAACATTGTCCTATTTTAGCCACAAGTGTAACACGATAGCGTAGAGCTTACGTGTACTGCTATTCAAGTACAATTTCTTGCTTTCTCAACTTCAGGTAATACTGACAGACCGAATGTCAAACTGTTGGACTACGTATAGTTTGTATACAATTAATATCGTCTATCAAAAGCTATTTGTCTAATATAAACTGTTATGTAAGTGTTATAGACCCAAGCGTGGGTGATGCCGCATAATACGATCTAATATTAAGTAAAGGTAATGTATTTACTATAATTTAGTTGCAAGAGCTGTAAATTGCTAATTTTTGTTTACTGTTATGCTTTTGAAACGTATGCATTCAGTGGCAGATTTAAGTTTGTGCTGGTCCCGGGGCTAATAATTTTTGTGGGCCCTCCATCCCGTATAATTTTACACAGAATAAAATTTTCAATGTGTCCTCAAAACGGCTGACATGGGTATTAAATCTTTAATTAAAGTACAGAACAACGTTTCGACCTTGTTAGGTCATCTTCAGGTTAACAAAGAGGGTTGCAAACCCTGTTAATCTGAAGACGACCATTGAAGGTCGAAACGTTGTTCTGTACTCTATTGTATTACTCATACCAGCTGTCTTGAGAAAACAAAGCATTGCATAACTCATACAGTTTTCTCTGCACTTTGTTAGAACCGAAAATAAATGACGTCACAATCACACAAAGTCGGGCAAAACTATTAGTTTTTAAAATGTTACATAAAAATGTATGAAGAAAAAATCCTAATACTACGGTTGCAGGCGAAGTGGAATATACAAATATCATTGTATATATGTCATTAATCTCCAAGAGCTGACCCGTGGTGAAGCAGCGGTAAGTTCACGGACTTACAATGCTAAACTCCACTGTCCAATTCCCTAAAATGAACAAAGTATAGATAGTGCATTGGTAATCAATCACCAATGGGCAAGGTGACTATAGCATCACAGATAAAACCCAGACTTTAGTTTCAGATATGATGTACGTGACTGCATAGTTTGTTTTAATGTTTTCTTTCCTCCTTGAATGAGTGTTAAAGTCACGAAAAACTTCAAAGGCGGAAAAAAAATCTCTTTTAATACCACTAGGTTCTAACGTTTACAATACCAACAAAATGGCAGATATAAAATATGTCGATAAATTCACACACCCCCACACACAAAGCAACAACAACAACAAATAAGAAAAGAAATATTGTTCGACTGTATCTCATCGAAAACTAATAGTAATAGTCCTTCATATTTTTATATCCATTGTTTTAACGCTGCAGTGAAAAATACATAGTATGTGAGTTAAATATAATCACATTTTTTTCTAATGTGTTTTTCTATTTATTACTTTAAATAGTATTTATTAATTTCTTGGCGTTTAATATGTGAGTAAACAAGTACAGGTAAATAAAATTATTTCTCACTGTTTTTAATATGTATTTAAAGAAAACCCTAACTCGTGTGACCTCAGTTATGTTTTAGCTACAGCTAATTCTTTGTTCGATCTTTTACACTTGTAAATGATTAAGTTTTTATATTATTTTTTCTTCCATCCACTCTAGTTAATATTCACTGCTCTTTCTTATCGTTTATTTCTAGTTTTTCTTTTTACCACGTCTGCCTCGATGGGCTCAGCAGATAGCCCGATGTGGCTTTGCTATAAAAAACATAAACACACACTGCCTTAAAAAAAACGACACAATCTACCATTTTCGCGCTTCATTCTACAATTTATAATTTCAAAATCTTCTGAGATATTCTGTTTTATCTTCTTAGCTGTCTCCCAGTGGCACAGTGGTAATTCCGAAAAAATTATAGCGATAAAAACCGAGTTTCGATACCGCTATTGAGCAGATAGCCCATTGTGCAGCTTTTGTGTTTAATATCAAACAAAATTCTTCATATTTATTTTATCGTTGTTTTTGTTTTTATGTATAGCCAACTATTTTAATTCTACCATTGTTTTATTAGCCCAACTTTTTGTATTTCATTATAATTATGCTCCCAATGGCTCAGCGGTATGTCTGCGGACTTACCACACTAAAAACCGGGTTTCGATACCCGTGGTGAGCAGAGCACAGATAGTCCATTGTGTAGCTTTGTACTTAATTCAAAACAACATTACAGTTATATTACCAGTTTTTACCTTACCCAATAAGATTTCTATCACATTTTATATTCTATCTTGTGTTATATTTCTTTGTTGTTATTAGTGTTATATTTAATTGTCGTTATTACGCCTCATTGTGTGTCACACCATAGTTGTTTCGACATTATTGTTATTACACCACCTTAATATTCTGCATACAAAATATTGCCTCAGTTTCTATCCTCATTCGGTTATTTTACTGAAGTTTATATTACAATATCGTTATTAACCTCATTTGATATTTCGTCAAACTTATTTCTCTGTATTTCATGTTCTGTTACGATTAATTCTACACGACATTTCGTATCATACTTTGCTCATTTCATGTCATGCTGTGGAATCACAGCATCTTATGTATAACATTTTAATATTTGTCTTATTTTATGTCACATTATCGTAGCTTCACCTCTATTATTGTTGTCGTTCATTGTGTCAGCAAAATTTTTACGAACTTACAATATTAAAAACGTATTTATTTTAGCACAGTGTCACATTGGGCTATCTGCTATGCTCACTTCGCTTCTTCTTTGTGGGTATTTGGGCATGTTTAATTTTTGAATATCTAGGAGGGTAAGTTTACTGCAAGGAGTCGATTGTTTTTTAATTTCGCGCAAAGCAACACAAGGGCGATCTGCGCTAGCCGTCCCTAATTTAAAAGTGTAAGACCAGATGGAAGGCAGCTAATCATAACCAGTCACCGCCAACTCTTGGGCTACTCTTTTACCAACGAATAGTGGGATTGATTGTCACGTTATAATGCTCCCCGACTGAAAGAGCGATCATGTTTGGTGTAACAGGGATTCGAACCCGTGTCCCTCGGATTACGAGTCGAGCGCCTTAACCACCTGGCCATGCCATATCTTGTGTGGAGTCGAACCCCAAATTTTTGCGTTATAAGTCCGTAAACTTTTCTCTGACCCAGCAGGGGATAATCGGATCGCAAATAGTGCATTCTATATTTTTGTGATGCATATAAAACAATAGTTTCTGTTCCTTATATCCTCACTATTATCTTACAACGAATTTACAACTCGTTTTTCACTTTTGAAAATTTATTACTTCCTCGCCTTGTGAAGATCTGATCCAACTATTTTTTTTTATAATTTCAAACAGTTATAAGACAGAATTAGTAATAAATAAATAACTGATTATCAACTGCGAGTTATGTCTTGTGGTATTGATTTTACATCCAAGGATGGTTATTCCACTTCAGGCATAATCGAGCGTGTTCTTGAGACCTGTTATTTGAATTCCTTGACATTTGAGACCCGTGTTTTGTGTGTGCAATCTGTTGCTACCTCTGTTGAAAGCTATACTTCCGTAGAGAAAGGGCTAAGCAGGATACGTTTCCCGTCTTCCTCTTACAATTTCCCGAACCGATTCTTTTACTTGTCACTTGTTTTTGTTTTTCTTACTCGGTGTGTGCGTGATGTACATAATTGTGTGTTCGTGGTTTTTCTGTATAATTATACGTATTAACTTTCGTTCCTTTTACTTTTCTCACTATTCTTTTTATCGATTTTTCAGACATAGGTATAATTAAGAAAATAGGCAAAACTCAGCAACCCCTAAGCAGCTTTTCCTCTAAAAATACATGAATGCGCGGCCTTGCAGCATTCTGGCTGGTACAGCGCATCGAATACAGTATGATATTAACAAATTAAACAGATGGCAATAGTTAAAGTGGAAGACATGGGGCAAAAGCTTAAACAATACCGTGTCCACTCGCTAGACGAGTACAAAGGCTAATACCCACTGAATAAAATGTGTTTTTAATTAAAAAGTAATAACTTGTGGAAATTATCGAAACTGAAGTTGCCTATGGAATGAAAAAAGTGCTGAAGGTGATATTGCGGTCCGTCCAGCACAAATAAAAGTTAGAGAAAACACTGCCTGCACATATTTATGTAAAGAACAAATTAAATATATAAGGAAATATCGTCGAAATAAATCATTTGAGGCGAAAGTTCTATCAAACCTACTTGACCTGGTTGTTGTTGATGCGGTACTCGACTCACAATATATGGGCTTGAATACCAGTACCAAACACTCGTCTTGTTGGCGATGTAATGTGATGGTCAATCTCACTTTTTAATGGTCAAAAAAGTAGCACAAATATTCAAGACGGGTGTTGTTCGCCAGTTGCCTTCCCTCTGGTAAAATTCAAAATAAAGAAAAGTAGCAGATAACTTTAGTAACTTTTACCATATCCAAAATTAAACAAATCTAATCGACTTATCCATAGAAACTTTACCATATACAAAATTAAACAAACCTAATCGAATTATCCATAGCAACTTTACCATATACAAAATTCAACAAACCTAATCGACTTATCCTTAGTAACTTTAAAATATACAAAATTAAATAAACCTCACAGACTTATCCTTAGTAACTTTATCATACACAAAACTAAACAAACCTAATCGACTTATCCTTAGTAACTTTAAAATATACAAACCTAAACAAACCTAATCGACTTATCTTTGTAACTTTAACATATGCAAACCTAAACAAACCTAATCGACTTATCATTAGTAACTTTACCATATATAAAATTAAACAAATCTAATCGACTTATCCTTTGTAACTTTACCATATACAAAACAAAACAAATCTAATCGACTTATCATTAGTAACATTACCTCATACAATACTAAACAAACCTAATCAACTTATCCTTAGTAACTTTACCATGTACAAAATTAAACTAACCTAATCGACTTATCGTTAGTAACTTTATCATACACAAAACTAAACAAACCTAATCGACTTATCCTTAGTACCTTTACCATATACAAAATTAAACAAACCTAATCGACATATTCTTAGTACCTTTACTATATACAAAATTAAACAAACTTAATCGACTTATCCTTAGAAACTTTAAAATATGCAAAACAAAACAATCCTAATCGACCTATCCTTACTAACTTTACCATATACAAAATTAAACAAACCTAATCGAGTTATCCTTAGTAACTTTATCATACACAAAACTAAACAAACATAATCGACTTATCCTTAGTAACTTTAAAATATACAAAATTAAACAAACCTAATCGACTTATTTTTAGTAACTTTATCATGTACAAAATTAAAAAAACCTGATCGACTTATTTTTAATAACTTTATCATACACAAAACTAATCAAACCTAATCGACTTATCCTTAGAAACTTTACCATATACAAAATTAAACAAACCTAATCGAATTATCCATAGCAACTTTACCATATACAAAATTCAACAAACCTAATCGACTTATCCTTAGTAACATTATCATATACAAAAGTAAACAAACCTAATCGACTTATTCTTAGTAACTTTACCATATACAAAATTAAACAAACCAAATCCACTTATCCTTAGTAACTTTAAAATATACAAAATTAAACAAACCTCACAGACTTATCCTTAGTAACTTTATCATACACAAAACTAAACAAACCTAATCGACTTATCCTTAGTAACTTTAAAATATACAAAACTAAACAAACCTAATCGACTTATCATTAGTAACTTTACCTTATATAAAATTAAACAAATCTAATCGACTTATCCTTTGTAACTTTACCATATACAAAACAAAACAAATCTAATCGACTTATCATTCGTAACATTACCTCATACAATACTAAAAAACCTAATCAAGTTATCCTTAGTAACTTTACCATGTACAAAATTAAACTAACCTAATCGACTTATCGTTAGTAACTTTATCATACACAAAACTAAACAAACCTAATCGACTTATCCTTAGTACCTTTACCATATACAAAATTAAACAAACCTAATCGACATATTCTTAGTAACTTTACTATATACAAAATTAAACAAACTTAATCGACTTATCCTTAGAAACTTTAAAATATGCAAAACTAAACAATCCTAATCGACCTATTCTTAGTAACTTTATCATATACAAAATTAAACAAACCTAATCGACTTATCCTTAGTAACTTTATCATACACAAAACTAAACTAACATAATCGATTTATTCCTACTAACTTTACCATATACAAAATTAAACAAACCTAATCGAGTTATCCTTAGTAACTTTATCATACACAAAACTAAACAAACATAATTGACTTATTCTTAGTAACTTTAAAATATACAAAATGAAACAAACCTAATCGACTTATTTTTAGTAACTTTATCATGTACAAAATTAAACAAACCTGATCGACTTATTTTTAATAACTTTATCATATACAACACTAAACAAACCTAATCGACTTATTTTTAATAACTTTACCATACACAAAACTAAACAAACCTAATTGACTTATTCTTAGTAAGAAACCTAATCGACTTATCATTAGTAACTTTACCATATATAAAATTAAACAAACCTAATCGACTTATCCTTTGTAACTTTACCATATACAAAACAAAATAATTTAATCGACTTATCATTAGTAACATTACCTCATACAATACTAAACAAACCTAATCAACTTATCCTTAATAACTTTACCATGTACAAAATTAAACTAACCTAATCGACTTATCGTTACTAACTTTCTCATACACAAAACTAAACAAACCTAATCGAATTATTCTTAGTAACTTTACCATATACAAAATTAAACAAACCTAATCGAGTTATCCTTAGTAACTTTATCATACACAAAATTAAACTAACCTAATCGACTTATCGTTAGTAACTTTATCATACACAAAACTAAACAAACCTAATCGACTTATTCTTAGTAACTTTACCATATACAAAATTAAACAAACCTAATCGACTTATCCTTAGTAACTTTACCATATACCAAATTAAACAAACCTAATCGACTTATTCTTAGTAACCTTACCTTATACATCACTAAACAAACCTAATCGACTTATCCTAATAACTTTATCATATACAAAACTAAACAAACCTAATCGACTTATCCTTAATAACTTTATCATATGCAAAATTAAACAAACCTAATCGACTTATTTTTAGTAACTTACCTTATACAATACCAAACAAACGTAATCGACTTATGCTTAGTAACTTTATCATGCACAAAACTAAACAAACCTAATCGACTTATCCTTAGTAACTTTACCATATACAAAATTACACAAACCTAATCGACTTATCCTTAGTAACTTTATCATGTACAAAATTAAACAAACCTGATCGACTTATTTTTAGTAACTTTATCATACACAAAACTAAACAAACCTAATCGACTTATCCTTAGTAACTTTACCATATACAATACTAAACAAACCTAATCGACTTATTTTTAATAACTTTACCATACACAAAACTAAACAAACCTAATTGACTTATTCTTAGTAACTTTACCACATACAAAACTAAACAAATCTAATCAACTTATCCTTAGTAACTTTCCCTTATACAATACTAAACAAACCTAATCAACTTATCCTTAGTAACTTCACCATGTACATTTTTAAACAAACCTAATCGACTTAACCTTAGTAACTTTATCATACACAAAACTAAACAAACCTAATCGACTTATCCCTAGTAACTTTAACATATACAATACTAAAGAAACCTAATCGACTTATTTTTAATAACTTTACCATACACAAAACTAAACAAACCTAATCGACTTATTCTTAGTAACTTTAAAATATACAAAACTAAACAAACCTAATCGACTTATCCTTAGTAACATAACCATATATAAAATTAAGAAAACCTAATCGACTTACCCTAATAACTTTATCATATACAAAACAAAAGAAACCTAATCAACTTATTCTTAAAAACTTTACCATATACAAAACTAAACAAATATAATCGACTTATCCTTAGTAACTTTAAAATATACAAAACTAAACAAACCTAATCGACTTATTTTTAGTAACTTTACGATATACAAAATTAAACAAACCTAATCGACTTATCATTAGTAACTTTATCATACACAAAACTAAACAAACCTAATCGACTTATCCTTAGTACCTTTACCATATACAAAACTAAACAAACCTAATCGACTTATCTTTGTAACTTTACCATATGCAAACCTAAACAAACCTAATCGACTTATCATTAGTAACTTTATCATATACAAAACTAAACAAACCTAATCGACTTATCCTTAGTAACTTTATCATACACAAAACTAAACTAACATAATCGATTTATTCCTACTAACTTTACCATATACAAGATTAAACAAACCTAATCGAGTTATCCTTAGTAACTTTATCATACACAAAACTAAACAAACATAATCGACTTATCCTTAGTAACTTTACCATATACAAAATTAAACAAACCTAATCGACTTATCCTTAGTCACTTTATCATATACAAAATTAAACAAACCTAATCGACTTATCCTTACAAACTTTATCATACACAAAACTAAACAAACCTAATCGACTTATTCTTAGTAACTTTAAAATATACAAAACTAAACAAACCTAATCGACTTATTTTTAGTAACTTTACGATATACAAAATTAAACAAACCTAATCGACTTATCATTAGTAATTTTATCATACACAAAACTAAACAAACCTAATCGACTTATCCTTAGTACCTTTACCATATACAAAACTAAACAAACTTAATCGACTTATCCTTAGAAACTTTAAAATATGCAAAATTAAACAATCCTAATCGACCTATCCTTAGGAACTTTATCATATACAAAATTAAACAAACCTAATCGACTTATCCTTAGTAACTTTATCATACACAAAACTAAACAAACATAATCGACTTATCCTTAGTAACTTTAAAATATACAAAATTAAACAAACCTAATCGACTTATTTTTAGTAACTTTATCATGTACAAAATTAAACAAACCTGATCGACTTATTTTTAGTAACTTTATCATACACAAAACTAAACAAACCTAATCGACTTATCCTTAGTAACTTTACCATATACAATACTAAACAAACCTAATCGACTTATTTTTAATAACTTTACCATACACAAAACCAAAATAACCTAATTCACTTATTCTTAGTAAGAAACCTAATCGAATTATCATTAGTAACTTTACCATATATAAAATTAAACAAACCTAATCGACTTATTTTTAGTAACTTACCTTATACAATACCAAACAAACGTAATCGACTTATGCTTAGTAACTTTATCATGCACAAAACTAAACAAACCTAATCGACTTATCCTTAGTAACTTTACCATATACAAAATTACACAAACCTAATCGACTTATCCTTAGTAACTTTATCATGTACAAAATTAAACAAACCTGATCGACTTATTTTTAGTAACTTTATCATACACAAAACTAAACAAACCTAATCGACTTATCCTTAGTAACTTTCCCTTATACAATACTAAACAAACCTAATCAACTTATCCTTAGTAACTTCACCATGTACATTTTTAAACAAACCTAATCGACTTAACCTTAGTAACTTTATCATACACAAAACTAAACAAACCTAATCGACTTATCCCTAGTAACTTTAACATATACAATACTAAAGAAACCTAATCGACTTATTTTTAATAACTTTACCATACACAAAACTAAACAAACCTAATCGACTTATTCTTAGTAACTTTAAAATATACAAAACTAAACAAACCTAATCGACTTATCCTTAGTAACATAACCATATATAAAATTAAGAAAACCTAATCGATTTACCCAAATAACTTTATCATATACAAAACAAAAGAAACCTAATCAACTTATTCTTAAAAACTTTACCATATACAAAACTAAACAAATATAATCGACTTATCCTTTGTAACTTTACCATATACAAAATTAAACAAACCTAATCGACTTATCCTTAGTAACTTTATCATAAACAAAACTAAACAAACCTAATCGACTTATTCTTAGTAACTTTAAAATATACAAAATTAAACAAACCTAATCGACTTATCCTTAGTAACTTTATCATACACAAAACTAAACAAACCTGATTGACTTATCCTTAGTATTTTTACCATATACAAAACTAAACAAACCTAATCGACTTATCTTTGTAACTTTACCATATGCAAACCTAAACAAACCTAATCGACTTATCATTAGTAACTTTATCATATACAAAATTAAACAAACCTAATCGACTTATCCTTAGTAACTTTATCATACACAAAACAAAACTAACAGAATCGATTTATTACTACTAACTTAACCATATACAAGATTAAACAAACCTAATCGAGTTATCCTTAGTAACTTTATCATATACAAAACTAAACAAACCTAATCGACTTATCCTTAGTAACTTTACCATATACAAAATTAAACAAACCTAATCGACTTATCCTTAGTAACTTTATCATATACAAAATTAAACAAACCTAATCGATTTATCCTTAGTAACTTTATCATACACAAATCTAAACAAACCTAATCGACTTATTCTTAGTAACTTTAAAATATACAAAACTAAACAAACCTAATCGACTTATTTTTAGTAACTTTACGATATACAAGATTAAACAAACCTAATCGAGTTATCCTTAGTAACTTTATCATACACAAAATTAAACAAACATAATCGACTTATCCTTAGTAACTTTAAAATATACAAAATTAAACAAACCTAATCGACTTATTTTTAGTAACTTTATCATGTACAAAATAAAACAAACCTGATCGACTTATTTTTAGTAACTTTATCATACACAAAACTAAACAAACCTAATCGACTTAGCCTTAGTAACTTTACCATATACAATACTAAACAAACCTAATCGACTTATTTTTAATAACTTTACCATACACAAAAGTAAACAAATCTAATTGACTTATTCTCAGTAAGAAACCTAATCGACTTATCATTAGTAACTTTACCATATATAAAATTAAACAAACCTAATCGACTAATCCTTTGTAACTTTACCATATACAAAACAAAATAATTTAATCGACTTATCATTAGTAACATTACCTCATACAATACTAAACAAACCTAATCAACTTATCCTTAATAACTTTACCATTTACAAAATTAAACTAACCTAATCGACTTATCGTTAGTAACTTTATCATACACAAAACTAAACAAACCTAATCGACTTATTCTTAGTAACTTTACCATATACAAAATTAAACAAACCTAATCGACTTATTCTTAGTAACCCTATCATGCACAAAATTAAACAAACCTAATCGAATTTTCCATAGTAATTTTATCATACACAAAACTAAACAAACCTAATCGACTTATCCTTAGTAACTTTAAAATATACAAAACTAAACAAACCTAATCGACTTATTCTTAGTAACATTATCATATACAAAACTAAACAAACCTAATCGACTTATTCTTAGTAACTTTACCATATATAAAATTTAACAAACTTAATTGACTTATCCTTTGTAACTTTACCACATGAAAAACTAAACAAATCTTTTCGACTTATCTTTAGTAACTTTACCTTCTACAATACTAAACAAACCTAATCAACTTATTCTTAGTGACCTTATCATATACAAAATTAAACAAATCTAATCGACTTATTCTTAGTAACTTTATCTTATACAATATTAAAAAAAACCTATCAACTTATCCATAGTAACTTTACCATATACAAAACTAAACAAACCTAATCGACTTATCCTTAGTGACTTTACCATATATAAAATTAAACAAACCTAATCGACTTATCCTTAGTAACTTTATCATGTACAAAACTAAACAAACCTAATCGACTTATCCTTAGTAACTTTATGATATACAAAATTAAACAAACCTAATCGACTTATCCTTAGTAACTTTATCATGCACAAAACTAAACAAACCTAATCCACTTATCCTTAGTAACTTTATGATATACAAAATTAAACAAACCTAATCGACTTATCCTTAGTAACTTTATGATGTACAAAATTAAACAAACCTAATTGACCTATTCTTAGTAACTTTACCACATACAAAACTAAACAAATCTAATCAACTTATCCTTAGTAACTTTACCTTACACAATACTAAACAAACCTAATCAACTTATCCTTAGTAACTTTACCATATACAAAATTAAACAAACCTAATCGACTTATCCTTAGTAACTTTATCATAACAAAACTAAACAAACCTAATCGACTTATCCTTAGTACCTTTACCATATACAAAACTAAACAAACTTAATCGACTTATCCTTAGAAACTTTAAAATATGCAAAAAAACAATCCTAATCGACCTATCCTTAGAAACTTTATCATATACAAAATTAAACAAACCTAATCGACTTATCCTTAGTAACTTTATCATACACAAAACTAAACAAACATAATCGACTTATCCTTAGTAACTTTAAAATATACAAAATTAAACAAACCTAATCGACTTATTTTTAGTAACTTTATCATGTACAAAATTAAACAAACCTGATCGACTTATTTTTAGTAACTTTATCATACACAAAACTAAACAAACCTAATCGACTTAGCCTTAGTAACTTTACCATATACAATACTAAACAAACCTAATCGACTTATTTTTAATAACTTTACCATACACAAAACTAAACAAACCTAATTGACTTATTCTTAGTAAGAAACCTAATCGACTTATCATTAGTAACTTTACCATATATAAAATTAAACAAACCTAATCGACTTATTTTTAGTAACTTTACCATATACAAAATTAAACAAACCTAATCGAGTTATCCTTAGTAACTTTATCATACACAAAACTAAACAAACATAATCGACTTATCCTTAGTAACTTTAAAATATACAAAATTAAACAAACCTAATCGACTTATTTTTAGTAACTTTATCATGTACAAAATAAAACAAACCTGATCGACTTATTTTTAGTAACTTTATCATACACAAAACTAAACAAACCTAATCGACTTAGCCTTAGTAACTTTACCATATACAATACTAAACAAACCTAATCGACTTATTTTTAATATTTTTACCATACACAAAACTAAACAAACAAAACTAATTGACTTATTCAAAGTAAACAAACCTAATCGACTTATCATTAGTAACTTTACCATATATAAAAACTAAACAAACCTAATCGACTTATCCTTTGTAACTTTACCATATACAAAACAAAACAAATTTAATCGACTTATCATTAGTAACTTTACCTCATACAATACTAAACAAACCTAATCAACTTATCCTTAGTAACTTTACCATATACAAAATTAAACAAACCTAATCGACTTATCCTTAGTAACTTTATCATACACAAAACTAAACAAACCTAATCGACTTATTCCTTAGTAACTTTACCATATACAAAATTAAACAAACCTAATCGACTTATTCTTAGTAACTTTATCATATACAAAATTAAACAAACCTAATCGACTTATCCTTAGTAACTTTATCATATACAAAACTAAACAAACCTAATCGACTTATCCTTAGTAACTTTATCATATACAAAACTAAACAAACCTAATCGACTTATTTTTAATAACTTTACCATATACAAAATTAAACAAACCTAATCGACTTATCCTTAGTAACTTTACCATATACAAAACTAAACAAACCTAATCGACTTATCCTTAGTAACTTTACCATATACAAAACTAAACAAACCTAATCGACTTATCCTTAGTAACTTTATCATATACAAAATTAAACAAACCTAATCGACTTATTCTTAGTAACATTATCATATACAAAATTTAACAAACTTAATTGACTTATCCTTTGTAACTTTACCATATACAAAACTAAACAAACCTAATCGACTTATCCTTAGTAACTTTACCATATACAAAACTAAACAAACCTAATCGACTTATTATTAGTAACTTTAATAAACTAAACAAACCTAATCGACTTATCCTTTGTATACTTAAACTAAAAACAAACCTAATCGACTTATCCTTAGTAACTTTAATCCATATACAAAATTAAACAAACCTAATCGACTTATCCTTAGTAACTTTATCATATACAAAATTAAACAAACCTAATCGACTTATCCTTAGTAACTTTATCATATACAAAACTAAACAAACCTAATCGACTTATCCTTAGTAACTTTACCATATACAAAATTAAACAAACCTAATCGACTTATCCTTAGTAACTTTATCATACACAAAACTAAACAAACCTAATCGACTTATCCTTAGTAACTTTACCATATACAAAATTAAACAAACCTAATCGACTTATCCTTAGTAACTTTATCATACACAAAACTAAACAAACCTAATCGACTTATCCTTAGTAACTTTACCATATACAAAACTAAACAAACCTAATCGACTTATCCTTAGTAACTTTATCATATACAAAATAAACAACAAACCTAATCGACTTATCCTTAGTAACTTTACCATATACAAAATAAACAAACCTAATCGACTTATCCTTAGTAACTTTAAAACTAAACATATACAAAACTTTAAACAAACCTAATCGACTTATCCTTAGTAACTTTACCATATACAAAACTAAACAAACCTAATCGACTTATTCTTAGTAACTTTACCATATACAAAAACTAAACAAACCTAATCGACTTATCCTCTTAGTAACTTTACCATATACAAAACTAAACAAACCTAATCGACTTATCCTTAGTAACTTTACCATATACAAAACTAAACAAACCTAATCGACTTATCTTAGTAACTTTACCATATACAAAATTAAACAAACCTAATCGACTTATCCTTAGTAACTTTACCATATACAAAACTAAACAAACCTAATCGACTTATTCTTAGTAACTTTATATCATATACAAAATTAAACAAACCTAATCGACTTATCCTTAGTAACTTTATCATATACAAAATTAAACAAACCTAATCGACTTATCCTTAGTAACTTTACCATATACAAAACTAAACAAACCTAATCGACTTATCCTTAGTGACTTTACCATATATAAAATTAAACAAACCTAATCGACTTATGCTTAGTAACTTTATCATGCACAAAACTAAACAAACCTAATCCACTTATCCTTAGTAACTTTACCATATACATATACAAAATTAAACAAACCTAATCGACTTATCCTTAGTAACTTTATCATATACAAAATTAAACAAACCTAATCGACTTATTCTTAGTAACTTTACCATATACAAAACTAAACAAACCTAATCGACTTATCCTTAGTAACTTTACCATATACAAAACTAAACAAACCTAATCGACTTATCCTTAGTAACTTTACCATATACAAAACTTTACCATAAACAAACAAACCTAATAATCGACTTATAATCGACTTAACATTAGTAACTTTATCAAACACAAAACTAAACAAACCTAATCGACTTATTCTTAGTAACTTTAAAATATACAAAACTAAACAAACCTAATCGACTTATTTTAAGTAACTTTACGATATACAAAATTAAACAAACCTAATCGACTTATCCTTAGTACCTTTACCATATACAAAACTAAACAAACTTAATCGACTTATCCTTAGAAACTTTACCATATACAAAACTAAACAAACCTAATCGACTTATCCTTAGTAACTTTACCATATACAAAATCAAACAAACCTAATTGCCTTATCATTAATAACTTTATCATATACAAAACTAAACAAACCTAATCGACTTATCCTTAGTAACTTTACCATATACAAAATTAAACAAACCTAATCGACTTATCCTTAGTAACTTTACCTTATACAATACTAAACAAACCTAATCGACTTATCCTAATAACTTTATCATATACAAAACTAAACAAACCTAATCGACTTATCCTTAATAACTTTATCATATACAAAATTAAACAAACCTAATCGACTTATTTTTAGTAACTTTATCATATACAAAATTCCTAAAACTCGAACTTATTATCCTAGTAACTTTATCATATACAAAACTAAACAAACCTAATCGACTTATTTATTTAGTAACTTTACCATATACAAAACTAAACAAACCTAATTGACTTATTCTAAGTAACTTTACCACATACAAAACTAAACAAACCTAATCGACTTATTCTTAGTAACTTTACCATATACAAAACTAAACAAACCTAATCGACTTATCCTTAGTAACTTTACCATATACAAAACTAAACAAACCTAATCGACTTATCCTTAGTAACTTTACCTATATACAATACTAAACAAACCTAATCGACTTATTCTTAGTAACTTTATCATATACAAAATTAAACAAACCTAATCGACTTATCCTTAGTAACTTTATCATATACAAAATTAAACAAACCTAATCGACTTATCCTTAGTAACTTTACCATATACAAAACTAAACAAACCTAATCGACTTATCCTTAGTAACTTTACCATATACAAAATTAAACAAACCTAATCGACTTATCCTTAGTAACTTTATCATAACTTTATCACAAAAAACTAAACAAACCTAATCGACTTATCCTTAGTAACTTTATCATATACAAAACTAAACAAACCTAATCGACTTATCCTTAGTAACTTTACCATATACAAAACTAAACAAACCTAATCGACTTATCCTTAGTAACTTTATCATATACAAAACTAAACAAACCTAATCGACTTATCCTTAGTAACTTTACCATATACAAAACTAAACAAACCTAATCGACTTATCCTTAGTAACTTTACCATATAAACAAACCTAATCGACTTATCCTTAAACTTTAAACCTAATCGACTTAACAAACCTAATCGACTTATTTTTAGTAACTTTACCATATACCACTAAACAAACCTAATCGACTTATCAAAATACAAAACTAAACAAACCTAATCGACTTATCCTTAGTAACTTTAAAATATATACAAAACTAAACAAACCTAATCGACTTATCCTTAGTAACTTTATCATATACAAAATTAAACAAACCTAATCGACTTATCCTTAGTAACTTTATCATATACAAAACTAAACAAACCTAATCGACTTATCCTTAGTAACTTTACCATATACAAAATTAAACAAACCTAATCGACTTATCCTTAGTAACTTTACCATATACAAAACTAAACAAACCTAATCGACTTATCCTTAGTAACTTTATCATATACAAAACTTAAACAAACCTAATCGACTTATCCTTAGTAACTTTATCATATACAAAATTAAACAAACCTAATCGACTTATTTTAGTAACTTTACCACAAAATTAAACAAACCTAATCGACTTAAAGTAACTTTAAACAAAACTAAACAAACCTAATCGACTTATCCTTAGTAACTTTATCATACACAAACTAAACAAACCTAATCGACTTATCCTTAGTAACTTTACCATATACAAAACTAAACAAACCTAATCGACTTATTCTTAGTAACTTTATCATATACAAAACTAAACAAACCTAATCGACTTATTCTTAGTAACTTTACCATATACAAAACTAAACAAACCTAATTATATACAAAATTAAACAAACCTAATCGACTTATCCTTAGTAACTTTACCATATACAAAACTAAACAAACCTAATCGACTTATCCTTAGTAACTTTATCATATACAAAACTAAACAAACCTAATCGACTTATTCTTAGTAACTTTAATCATATACAAAATTAAACAAACCTAATCGACTTATCCTTAGTAACTTTATCATATACAAAACTAAACAAACCTAATCGACTTATCCTTAGTAACTTTACCATATACAAACCAAACCTAATCGACTTATCCTTAGTAACTTTAATCGACTTATTCTTAGTAACTTTATATACAAAACTAAACAAACCTAATCGACTTATTCTTAGTAACTTTACCATATACAAAATTAAACAAACCTAATCGACTTATCCTTAGTAACTTTACCATATACAAAACTAAACAAACCTAATCGACTTATCCTTAACTTTACCATAAAAACTAAACAAACCTAATCGACTTATTCTTAGTAACTTTACCATATATAAACAAACCTAATCGACTTATTCTTAGTAACTTTAAACAAACCTAAACAAACCTAATCGACTTATCCTTAGTAACTTTATCATATACAAAACTAAACAAACCTAATCGACTTATCCTTAGTAACTTTACCATATACAAAACTAAACAAACCTAATCGACTTATCCTTAGTAACTTTAACTTAAAATTAAACAAACCTAATCGACTTATACTTAAAATACACAAAACAAACAAACCTAATCGACTTATTCTTAGTAACTTTACCATATACAAAACTAAACAAACATAATCGACTTATCCTTAGTAACTTTACCATATACAAAATTAAACAAACCTAATCGACTTATCCTTAGTAACTTTATCATATACAAAATTAAACAAACCTAATCGACTTATCCTTAGTAACTTTATCATACACAAAACTAAACAAACCTAATCGACTTATTCTTAGTAACTTTAAAATATACAAAACTAAACAAACCTAATCGACTTATCCTTAGTAACTTTACCATATACAAAATTAAACAAACCTAATCGACTTATCCTTAGTAACTTTATCATATACAAAACTAAACAAACCTAATCGACTTATCCTTAGTAACTTTACCATATACAAAACTAAACAAACCTAATCGACTTATCCTTAGTAACTTTACCATATACAAAACTAAACAAACCTAATCGACTTATCCTTAGTAACTTTATCATACACAAAACTAAACAAACATAATCGACTTATCCTTAGTAACTTTACCATATACAAAATTAAACAAACCTAATCGACTTATCCTTAGTCACTTTATCATATACAAAATTAAACAAACCTAATCGACTTATCCTTAGTAACTTTATCATACACAAAACTAAACAAACCTAATCGACTTATTCTTAGTAACTTTAAAATATACAAAATTAAACAAACCTAATCGACTTATTTTTAGTAACTTTACGATATACAAAATTAAACAAACCTAATCGACTTATCATTAGTAATTTTATCATACACAAAACTAAACAAACCTAATCGACTTATCCTTAGTAACTTTACCATATACAAAACTAAACAAACTTAATCGACTTATCCTTAGAAACTTTAAAATATGCAAAAAAAACAATCCTAATCGACCTATCCTTAGGAACTTTATCATATACAAAATTAAACAAACCTAATCGACTTATCCTTAGTAACTTTATCATACACAAAACTAAACTAACATAATCGATTTATTCCTACTAACTTTACCATATACAAGATTAAACAAACCTAATCGAGTTATCCTTAGTAACTTTATCATACACAAAACTAAACAAACATAATCGACTTATCCTTAGTAACTTTAAAATATACAAAATTAAACAAACCTAATCGACTTATTTTTAGTAACTTTATCATGTACAAAATTAAACAAACCTGATCGACTTATTTTTAGTAACTTTATCATACACAAAACTAAACAAACCTAATCGACTTATCCTTAGTAACTTTACCATATACAATACTAAACAAACCTAATCGACTTATTTTTAATAACTTATCTAGTACACAAAAATTAAACAAACCTAATCGACTTATCTTATTCTTTACCATATACAAAACAAAACAAACCTAATCGACTTATCATTAGTAACTTTACCATATACAAAATTAAACAAACCTAATCGACTTATCCTTAGTAACTTTACCATATACAATACTAAACAAACCTAATCGACTTATTTTTAATAACTTTACCATACACAAAACTAAACAAACCTAATCGACTTATTCTTAGTAACTTTACCATATACAAAATTAAACAAACCTAATCGACTTATCCTTAGTAACTTTATCATACACAAAATTAAACAAACCTAATCGACTTATCCTTAGTAACTTTATCATATACAAAACTAAACAAACCTAATCGACTTATCCTTAGTAACTTTACCATATACAAAATTAAACAAACCTAATCGACTTATCCTTAGTAACTTTATCATATACAAAATTAAACAAACCTGATCGACTTATTTTTAGTAACTTTATCATACACAAAACTAAACAAACCTAATCGACTTATCCTTAGTAACTTTACCTTATACAATACTAAACAAACCTAATCGACTTATCCTTAGTAACTTTACCATATACAAAACTAAACAAACCTAATCGACTTATCCTTAGTAACTTTATCATATACAAAACTAAACAAACCTAATCGACTTATCCTTAGTAACTTTATCATATACAAAACTAAACAAACCTAATCGACTTATTTTTAGTAACTTTACCATATACAAAACTAAACAAACCTAATCGACTTATTCTTAGTAACTTTATCATATACAAAACTAAACAAACCTAATCGACTTATCCTTAGTAACTTTAAAATATACAATACTAAACAAACCTAATCGACTTATCCTTAGTAACTTTACCATATACAAAACTAAACAAACCTAATCGACTTAACCTTAGTAACTTTATCATACACAAAACTAAACAAACCTAATCGACTTATCTTAAGTAACATAACCATATATAAAATTAAGAAAACCTAATCGACTTACCCTAATAACTTTATCATATACAAAACAAAAGAAACCTAATCAACTTATTCTTAAAAACTTTACCATATACAAAACTAAACAAACATAATCGACTTATCTTTAGTAACTTTACCATATACAAAATTAAACAAACCTAATCGACTTATCCTTAGTCACTTTATCATATACAAAATTAAACAAACCTAATCGACTTATCTTTAGTAACTTTATCATACACAAAACTAAACAAACATAATCGACTTATCCTTAGTAACTTTACCATATACAAAATTAAACAAACCTAATCGACTTATCCTTAGTAACTTTATCATACACAAAACTAAACAAACCTAATCGACTTATCCTTAGTAACTTTACCATATACAAAATTAAACAAACCTAATCGACTTATTCTTAGTAACTTTATCATATACAAAATTAAACAAACCTAATCGACTTATCCTTAGTAACTTTATCATACACAAAACTAAACAAACCTAATCGACTTATTCTTAGTAACTTTACCATATACAAAATAAAACAATCCTAATTGCCTTATCATTAATAACTTTATCATATACAAAACTAAACAAACCTAATGGACTTATCCGTAGTAACTTTACCATATACAAAACTAAACAAACCTAATCGACTTATCCATAGTAACTTTACCATATACAAAATTAAACAAACCTAATCGACTTATCCTTAGTAACTTTATCATATACAAAATTAAACAAACCTAATCGACTTATTCTTAGTAACTTTACCATATACAAAACTAAACAAACCTAATCGACTTATCCTTAGTAACTTTACCTTATACAATACTAAACAAACCTAATCGACTTATCCTATTAACTTTATCATATACAAAACTAAACAAACCTAATCGACTTATCCTTAATAACTTTATCATACACAAAACTAAACAAACCTAATCGACTTAGCCTTAGTAACTTTACCATATACAATACTAAACAAACCTAATCGACTTATTTTTAGTAACTTTACCATACACAAAACTAAACAAACCTAATTGACTTATTCTCAGTAAACCTAATTTATCATAACAAAACTAAACAAACCTAATCGACTTATTCTTAGTAACTTTACCATATACAAAACTAAACAAACCTAATCGACTTATCCTTAGTAACTTTACCATATACAAAATTAAACAAACCTAATCGAGTTATCCTTAGTAACTTTATCCTACACAAAACTAAACTAACATAATCGACTTATCCCTAGTAACTTTACCATATACAAAATTAAACAAACCTAATCGACTTATTCTTAGTAACCCTATCATGTACAAAATTAAACAAACCTAATCGAATTTTCCTTAGTAATTTTATCATACACAAAACTAAACAAACCTAATCGACTTATTCTTAGTAACTTTACCATATACAAAATCAAACAAACCTAATTGCCTTATCATTAATAACTTTATCATATACAAAACTAAACAAACCTAATGGACTTATCCGTAGTAACTTTATCATATACCAAATTAAACAAACCTAATCGACTTATTCTTAGTAACTTTACCATATATAAAATTAAACAAACCTAATCGACTTATCCTTAGTAACTTTACCTTATACAATACTAAACAAACCTAATCGACTTATCTTAATAACTTTATCATATACAAAACTAAACAAACCTAATCGACTTATCCTTAATAACTTTATCATATACAAAATTAAACAAACCTAATCGACTTATTTTTAGTAACTTACCTTATACAATGCCAAACAAACCTAATCGACTTATCCTTAGTAACTTTATCATGCACAAAACTAAACAAACCTAATCGACTTATCCTTAGTAACTTTAAAATATACAAAACTAAACAAACCTAATCGACTTATTCTTAGTAACATTATCATATACAAAACTAAACAAACCTAATCGACTTATTCTTAGTAACTTTACCATATATAAAATTAAACAAACCTAATCGACTTATCCTTTGTAACTTTACCATATACAAAACTAAACAAACCTAATCGACTTATCCTTAGTAACTTTACTTTCTACAATACTAAACAAACCTAATCAACTTATTCTTAGTGACCTTATCATATATAAAATTAAACAAATCTAATCGACTTATGCTTAGTAACTTTATCATGCACAAAACTAAACAAACCTTATCCACTTATCCTTAGTAACTTTAAAATATACAAAATTAAACAAACCTAATTGACTTATTCTTAGTAACTTTACCACATACAAAAATAAACAAACCTAATCGACTTATCCTTAGTAACTTTACCATATACAAAACTAAACAAACCTAATCGACTTAACCTTAGTAACTTTATCATACACAAAACTAAACAAACCTAATCGACTTATCCTTAGTAACTTTACCATATACAATACTAAAAAAACCTAATCGACTTATTTTTAATAACTTTACCATACATAAAACTAAAAAACCTAATCCACTTATTTTTAGTAACTTTAAAATATACAAAACTAAACAAACCTAATCGACTTATCCTTAGTAACTTAAACATATATAAAATTCAACCAACCTAATCGACTTATCCTTAGTAACTTTATCATATACAAAACTAAACAAACCTAAGCGACTTATCCTTAGTGACTTTACCATATATAAAATTAAACAAACCTAATCGACTTATGCTTAGTAACTTTATCATGCACAAAACTAAACAAACCTAATCCACTTATCCTTAGTAACTTTATGATATATAAAATTAAACAAACCTAATCGACTTATCCTTAGTAACTTTACCTTATACAATACTAAACAAACCTAATCGACTTATCATAATAACTTTATCATATACAAAACTAAACAAACCTAATCGACTTATCCTTAATAACTTTATCATATATAAAATTAAACAAACCTAATCGACTTATATTTAGTAACTTACCTTATACAATACCAAACAAACGTAATCGACCTATGCTTAGTAACTTTACCATATACAAAACTAAACAAATCTAATCGACTTATTCTTAGTAACTTTACCATATACAAAACTAAACAAACCTAATCGACTTATCCTTAGTAACTTTACCATATACAAAATTAAACAAACCTAATCGACTTATTTTTAGTAACTTTATCATACACAAAACTAAACAAACCTAATCGACTTATCCTTAGTAACTTTACCATATACAATACTAAACAAACCTAATCGACTTATTTTTAATAACTTTACCATACACAAAACTAAACAAACCTAATTGACTTATTCTTAGTAACTTTACCACATACAAAACTAAACAAATCTAATCAACTTATCCTTAGTAACTTTCCTTATACAATACTAAACAAACCTAATCAACTTATCCTTAGTAACTTCACCATGTACATTTTTAAACAAACCTAATCGACTTAACCTTAGTAACTTTATCATACACAAAACTAAACAAACCTAATCGACTTATCCTTAGTAACTTTAACATATACAATACTAAACAAACCTAATCGACTTATTTTTAATAACTTTACCATACACAAAACTAAACAAACCTAATCGACTTATTCTTAGTAACTTTAAAATATACAAAACTAAACAAACCTAATCGACTTATCCTTAGTAACTTTAACATATATAAAATTCAACAAACCTAATCGACTTATCCTTAGTAACTTTATCATATACAGAACTAAACAAACCTAATCGACTTATTCTTAGTAACTTTACCATATACAAAACTAAACAAACCTAATCGACTTATCCTTAGTAACTTTACCATATACAAAATTAAACAAACCTAATCGACTTATCCTTAGTAACTTTATCATACACAAAACTAAACAAACCTAATCGACTTATCCTTAGTAACTTTACCATATACAAAACTAAACAAACCTAATCGACTTATTTTTAGTAACTTTACCATATACAAAACTAAACAAACCTAATCGACTTATTCTTAGTAACTTTACCATATACAAAACTAAACAAACCTAATCGACTTATCCTTAGTAACTTTACCATATACAAAACTAAACAAACCTAATCGACTTATCCTTAGTAACTTTATCATACACAAAAACTAAACAAACCTAATCGACTTATTCCTTAGTAACTTTACCATATACAAGATTAAACAAACCTAATCGACTTATCCTTAGTAACTTTATCATACACAAAACTAAACAAACCTAATCGACTTATCCTTAGTAACTTTACCATATACAAAATTAAACAAACCTAATCGACTTATCCTTAGTAACTTTATCATATACAAAATTAAACAAACCTAATCGACTTATCCTTACTAACTTTAGAATATACAAAACTAAACAAACCTAATCGACTTATTTTTAGTAACTTTACGATATACAAAATTAAACAAACCTAATCGACTTATCATTAGTAATTTTATCATACACAAAACTAAACAAACCTAATCGACTTATCCTTAGTAACTTTACCATATACAAAACTAAACAAACCTAATCGACTTATCCTTAGTAACTTTACCATATACAAAACTAAACAAACCTAATCGACTTATCCTTAGTAACTTTATCATACACAAAACTAAACAAACCTAATCGACTTATCTTAAGTAACATAACCATATATAAAATTAAGAAAACCTAATCGTCTTACCCTTAGTAACTTTATCATATACAAAACAAAACAAACCTAATCAACTTATTCTTAAAAACTTTACCATATACAAAACTAAACAAATATAATCGACTTATCTTTAGTAACTTTACCATATACAAAATTAAACAAACCTAATCGACTTATCCTTAGTCACTTTATCATATACAAAATTAAACAAACCTAATCGACTTATCTTTAGTAACTTTATCATACACAAAACTAAACAAACCTAATCGACTTATCCTTAGTAACTTTATCATACACAAAACTAAACAAACATAATCGACTTATCCTTAGTAACTTTAAAATATACAAAATTAAACAAACCTAATCGACTTATTTTTAGTAACTTTATCATGTACAAAATAAAACAAACCTGATCGACTTATTTTTAGTAACTTTATCATACACAAAACTAAACAAACCTAATCGACTTAGCCTTAGTAACTTTACCATATACAATACTAAACGAACCTAATCGACTTATTCTCAGTAAGAAACCTAATCGATTTATCATTAGTAATTTTACCATATATAAAATTAAACAAACCTAGTCGACTAATCCTTTGTAACTTTACCATATACAAAACAAAACAAACCTAATCGACTTATCATTAGTAACTTTACCATATACAATACTAAACAAACCTAATCAACTTATCCTTAATAACTTTACCATGTACAAAATTAAACTAACCTAATCGACTTATCGTTAGTAACTTTATCATACACAAAACTAAACAAACCTAATCGAATTATTCTTAGTAACTTTACCATATACAAAATTAAACAAACCTAATCGAGTTATCCTTAGTAACTTTATCCTACACAAAACTAAACTAACATAATCGACTTATCCCTAGTAACTTTACCATATACAAAATTAAACAAACCTAATCGACTTATTCTTAGTAACTTTACCATATACAAAACTAAACAAACCTAATCGACTTATCCTTAGTAACTTTACCATATACAAAACTAAACAAACCTAATCGACTTATCCTTAGTAACTTTACCATATACATTTTAAACAAACGTAATCGACTTATCCTTAGTAACTTTATCATATACAAAACTAAACAAACCTAATCGACTTATCCTTAGTAACTTTACCATATACAAAACTAAACAAACCTAATCGACTTATCCTTAGTAACTTTACCATATACAAAATTAAACAAACCTAATCGACTTATCCTTAGTAACTTTATCATATACAAAATTAAACAAACCTAATCGACTTATCCTTAGTAACTTTATCATATACAAAACTAAACAAACCTAATCGACTTATTTTTAGTAACTTTACGATATACAAAATTAAACAAACCTAATCGACTTATCCTTAGAAACTTTAAAATATACAAAACTAAACAAACCTAATCGACTTATCCTTAGTAACTTTATCATATACAAAATTAAACAAACCTAATCGACTTATCCTTAGTAACTTTATCATATACAAAACTAAACAAACCTAATCGACTTATCTTAGTAACTTTACCATATACAAAATAAACAAACCTAATCGACTTATCCTTAGTAACTTTACCATATACAAAACAAAATAAACAAACCTAATCGACTTATCCTTAGTAACTTTATCATGTACAAAATTAAACAAACCTAATCGACTTATCCTTAGTAACTTTATCATACACAAAACTAAACAAACCTAATCGACTTATTCTTAGTAACTTTACCATATACAAAATTAAACAAACCTAATCGACTTATTCTTAGTAACTTTACCATATACAAAATTAAACAACCTAATCGACTTATTCTTAGTAACTTTAAAATATATAAAACTAAACAAACCTAATCGACTTATCCTTAGTAACTTTACGATATACAAAACTAAACAAACTTAATCGACTTATCCTTAGTATCTTTACCACATATAAAATTAAGAAAACCTAATCGACTTACCCTACTAACTTTATCATATACAAAACTAAACAAACCTAATCGACTTATCCTTAGTAACTTTAAAATATACAAAACTAAACAAACCTAATCGACTTATCCTTAGTAACTTTACCATATACAAAACTAAACAAACCTAATCGACTTATCCTTAGTCACTTCATCATATACAAAATTAAACAAACCTAATCGACTTATCCTTAGTAACTTTATCATACACAAAACTAAACAAACCTAATCGACTTATTTTTAGTAACTTTACGATATACAAAATTAAACAAACCTAATCGACTTATCCTTAGAAACTTTAAAATATGCAAAACTAAACAATCCTAATCGACCTATCCTTAGGAACTTTATCATATACAAAATTAAACAAACCTAATCGACTTATCCTTAGTAACTTTATCATATAGAAAACTAAACAAACCTAATATACTTACTCTTAGAACTTTACTGTATACAAAATTAAACAAACGTAACCGACTTATCCTTAGTAACTTTACCATATACAAAATTAAACAAACCTAATCGACTTATCCTTAGTAACTTTATCATGTACAAAATTAAACAAACGTAATCGACTTATCGTTAGTAACTTTATCATACACAAAACTGAACAAACCTAATCGACTTATTCTTAGTAACTGTACCATATACAAAATTAAACAACCTAATCGATTTATTCTTAGTAACTTTACCATATACAAAATTAAACAACCTAATCGACTTATTCTTAGTAACTTTAAAATATATAAAACTAAACAAACCTAATCGACTTATCCTTAGTAACTTTACAAAATTAAACAAACCTAATCGATATACAAAACTAAACAAACCTAATCGACTTATCCTTAGTAACTTTACCATATATAAAATTAAAAAAACCTAATCGACTTACCCTAATAACTTTATCATATACAAAACTAAACAAACCTAATCGACTTATCCTTAGTAACTTTAAAATATACAAAATTAAACAAACCTAATTGACTTATTCTTAGTTACTTTACCACATACAAAACTAAACAAACCTAATCAACTTATCCTTAGTAACTTTACCTTATACAATACTAAACAAACCTAATCGACTTATCCTTAGTAACTTTACCATATACAAAACTAAACAAACCTAATCGACTTATCCTTAGTAACTTTATCATATACAAAACTAAACAAACCTAATCGACTTATCCTTAGTAACTTTACCATATATAAAATTCAACAAACCTAATCGACTTATTCTTAGTAACTTTATCATATACAGAACTAAACAAACCTAATCGACTTATTCTTAGTAACTTTAAAATATACAAAATTAAACAAACCTCACAGACTTATCCTTAGTAACTTTATCATACACAAAACTAAACAAACCTAATCGACTTATCCTTAGTAACTTTACGATATATAAAGCTAAACAAACTTAATCGACTTATCATTAGTAACTTTAAAATATACAAAATTAAACAAACTTAATCGACTTATGCTAATAACTTTACCATATATAAAATTAAGAAAACCTAATCGACTTACCCTAATAACTTTATCATATACGAAACTAAACAAACCTAATCGACTTATAATTAGTAACTTTAAAATATACAAAACAAAACAAACCTGATCGACTTATTCTTAATAACTTTACCATATACAAAACTAAACAAATCTATTCGACTTATCCTTAGTAACTTTATCATATAGAAAACTAAACAAACCTAATATACTTATTCTTAGAACTTTACTGTATACAAAATTAAACAAACGTAACCGACTTATCCTTAGTAACTTTACCATATACAAAATTAAACAAACCTAATCGACTTATCCTTAGTGACTTTATCATGTACAAAATTAAACAAACGTAATCGACTTATCATTAGTAACTTTATCATACACAAAACTAAACAAACCTAATCGACTTATTCTTAGTAACTTTACCATATACAAAATTAAACAACCTAATCGATTTATTCTTAGTAACTTTACCATATACAAAATTAAACAACCTAATCGACTTATTCTTAGTAACTTTAAAATATATAAAACTAAACAAACCTAATCGACTTATTCTTAGTAACTTTATCATACACAGAACTAAACAAACCTAATCGACTTATTCTTAGTAACTTTACTATATACAAAATTAAACAAACCTAATCGACTTATCTTTAGTAACTTTATCATATACAAAATTAAACAAACCTACTCGACTTATCCTTAGTAACTTTATCATAAACAAAACTAAACAATCTCAATCTACTTATCCTTAGTAACTTTATCATATAAAAAACTAAACAAACCTAATCGATTTATTTTTAGTACCTTTACTATATACAAAATTAAACAAACGTAACCGACTTATCTTTAGTAACTTTACCATATACAAAATTAAACAACCTAATCGATTTATTCTTAGTAACTTTACCATATAGAAAATTAAACAAACCTAATCGACTTATCCTTAGTAACTTTATCATATACAAAACTAAACAAACCTAATCAACTTATACTTAGTAACTTCACCATGTACAATTTTAAACAAACCTAATCGACTTAACCTTAGTAACTTTATCATGTACAAAATTAAACAAACCTAATCGACTTATCCTTAGTAACTTTATCATACACAAAATTAAACAAACCTAATCGACTTATTCTTAGTAACTTTACCATATACAAAATTAGACATCCTAATCGATTTATTCTTAGTAACTTTGTCATATACAAAACTAAACATACGTAATCGACTTATCCTTAGTAACTTTACCATTTACAATACTAAACAAACCTAATCGACTTATTTTTTAATAACTTTACTATACACAAAACTAAACATACCTAATCGACTTATTCTTAGTAACTTTAAAATATACAAAACTAAACAAACCTAATCGACTTATTTTTTGTAACTTTACCACATACAAAACTAAACAAATCTAATCGACTTATCCTTAGTAACTTTACTTTTTACAATACTAAACAAACCTAATCAACTTATCCTTAGCAACTTCACCATGTACAATTTTAAACAAACCTAATCAACTTATCCTTAGCAACTTTACCATATACGATACTAAACAAACCTAATCGACTTATTTTAAACAACTTTACCATACACAAAACTAAACAAACCTAATCGACTTATTCTTAGTAACTTAACCATATATAAAATTTAACAAACCTAATCGACTTATTCTTAGTAACTTTACCATATATAAAATTAAACAAACTTAATCGACTTATCCTTTGTAACTTTACCACATGCAAAACTAAACAAATCTAATTGACTTATCCTTAGTAGCTTTACCTTATACAATACTAAACAAACCTAATCGACTTATCCTTAGTGACCTTATCATATACAAAATTAAACAAACCTAATCGACTTATCCTTAGTGACTTTACCATGTATAAAATTAAACAAACCTAATCTATTTATCCTAATATCTTTATCATATTCAAAACTAAACAAACTTAATTGACTTATAATTTGTAACTTTAAAATATATAAAACTAAACAAACCTAATCGTCTTATTCTTTGTAACTTTACCATATATAAAAGTAAACAAATCTAATCTCCTTATTCTTAATATCTTTATCATATAGAAAAGTAAACTAACCTAATCGACTTATCCTTAGTAATTTTAAAATATACAAAACTATACTAACCTAATGGACTTATCCTTGTTAACTTTACCATATACAAAATTATACAAACCTAATCGACTTATCGCAAAAAAGAGAAATTTTACGGTAGTTCATCGATTTTATGGCAGACGAAGGACACGTTTTGTCCATGTGGTTTAGCTCGTGATTTCGGCGACCTGCGTACGATACCACAAAATAATCTTCTCAATTTAAGATGTGAATGCTGTATAACTTTATTATTTGTTCAAAGTTTGGCACACAGCTATACAGTTGACTGTCACACAGCCATACAGTTGGCTGTCTCTCCCATGCCCATTGCAGTTATCGAAATCCGATGGCCCACCAGGTGGGTAAGGTACTCGACTTATAACCCGATGTTCGCGGGTTCCATTCCCCGTCACACCAAACATGGTCGCTCTTTCAGCAATGAGGGCGTTATAATGTGACAGCTTATCCCATTATTCGTTGGTAGAAAAAGTAGCCAAAGATTTGGCGGTGGATGGTGATGACTTGCTGCTTTCTCTCTAGTCTTACACTGCTGATTTAGGAGGCTAGCGCAGATATCCCCCGTGTATCTGTGCGTGAAATTCAAAACAAACAAACAAACCTTCCGGACCAAGCGTGACTTAGTGCCTTACGTTCCTGATTTCCTTTTACTGTTTAGTAAACATGTTTTTAAAGTTTTATCTTCTTTCACTTCTTATTACCGGATGTTTTTAATAAGATAAGATATACGCTTTGGTTTTTGGTGTGTGTGTTTTTTTTTTTCGCTGTTGAGTTCTTCAATTTTAACAAATGATTGTAATTGAAATAAAAAATCCCACTCCGAAATGTTTGTGTAAACAATGAATTAAAGAATCACTCAATCGTCAACTTAAATCACTTGTGGGAAAATTCTATCGCAACATCTTATACTGTACATCTTTGTATTATACTAGATTAATGGTATGAGTTCCACGTAACTAACTACAACAGTACATACACCTGTTTAGTACAGTAAAGATGGCGTTCTACGAACGCGTACAGTGAACTCATTGTTCATCCCTATGTTCAGAGGGACAACGCCAAAAAAAGCGTGGGTGCGTTATAAGGGTGACGGTGAAATCCCACTACTCGGTCAGAGGTGGTTTTTGGTGCTGTTGAGTCACTCTTCCACTTAGTTTCTGACTTCTAAATTAGAGACAGCTAGCGCTGATAACCATCGAGAAGCTTTTCGCAACTGTCCAATAAAAACAACAAACAAACAAGCATATAAGAAAGATTTATCTTCAATTTCTAAATCCGGCTGGGTTCTTGGCATGGTTCCCGTGAGCGTGCAGACGAACAAAGAGTTCACTGTACGTGGTCGTGGGATATCGTCTTTGTCGAATAGAACAGGTGTATGTACTTTTAAAGTTACGTGAAAACCCATAACATTAGCTTAGTATAATGCAAAGGCTTATTAAAAACACAGCTTCTAATTTTGTGAACGTTGTTTTTCCCCTGATATTTCTTTATATAAAATTATTGTCACTAACTACTGCCGCAGTATTATGTTAACATCTTAGCACGATCGTATTTTGGGAGAAATGGGGAGCTTCTAACTTATTCGTGTTTTTACAGTTAAAATAAGTTTTTTTTTATAAAGTAGTATACTGATTTTTAGTTCGATTTATGATTACACTGTACCACGCTGTAAAATCTCTATCCAAATGAAATTGTTTAACACTAGCAAAATTAAATTTGTAGTGTCGAAAGAAATCAAATAAAAAGTTAACCATTGATAAATTACCAGTTGGGCTTATTACAACACGTGTTTACTAGATGTAAGAGACACGCTGCTTATTACAGGTGTTTCTTTCGGCCATGGTCCGTCATGGCACGTGGTTAGGGGCGCTCAACTCATATTGGTCGTGGGCTCGAATCCCTGTCACATCAAACATCGTTGCCCTTTCGGTCGTGGGAGCGTTATAATGTGAGGTTTAATTCCACTATTCGTTGGTAAAGCAGTAACCCAAGAGTTGGTGGTGATGACTAGCTGTCTTCCCTCTAGTTTTACACTGGTAAGTTAGGGACGACTAGCACAGATAGACCTAATGTAGCTCTGCGCGAAAATTCAAAACAAATAACTCCTTTAGTCACTCAGTTTTCAGAGATGTTTACCTAGACTTGTATGTGAACATTTGTGTCAAATATAATATTCGTTAAGTGAAAACAGGAAATGTCTATCTTTTCTTTATTTCCGTTTCTTTGTAGGCTTACCGTTTTGCCCAGCGAAGGACTTTTAATAATTGAACAAAGGAGAGAAACAGAATTTATTATTTTCACTGATGCGATTCAGAATTCTTGTGACAAATTGAAATTATTTTGATAATTCGTTAACAAACTGTTTGGAATATAATATAGTCACAGTCATATTTTAACAATGAAGTTACAGTCCTTCTTTTGATACGTCTAAACAACTTATGAAAAAAACAGTGATAACTAGTGTAAACATTCTTAAAATGGCGCCCTCTTTCATACACAAAGTAAATTATGGGATTATTTCCGAATTTTTCAGTTTTTATCAGCTCTGTTTCGCTGAGCTAGGGACCTTACGTGGCCCTCTTTGTTAGTCTGAAGATGACCTAAGAAGGTCGAAACGTTGTTCTGTACTTTATTTTAATTAAAGTTTTAATACCCATACCAGCCGTGTTGAGAATACATTCGCACGTGGGCTAGTAATTAAAATTTTACACAGTCTGTATTTTGCATCCTATTGCTGCAAAAAATGCGCTTTGCATTTTGGGGCCGTGGATCATTGTAAGTGTTACAGTCAAATTCTATTAAAGTAGCCAATGTGTTGGTGATGAGAACTGTTGGCTGCTATCCTTTTGTTCTATCAACTAAAAACTACGGAAGGCTAGCGCAAGTAGCCCTTGAGTAGTTTTGCACTAGTGTGTTTGTGTTTTCTTATAGCAAAGCCACATCGGGCTACCTGCTGAGCCCATTTAGGGGAATTTAACCCTGATAATCAGTTGTAAATCTGTAGACTTACCGCTGTACTATTGAGGAGGGGCAGTTTTGCACGAATTCCCCACACAAATATCATTCAGCGGAGATGGAAAAAAGTTTAATATTATCGAATTTAGTCCTCTATATATTTTTAATTGTAAAAGTAATTTGACGCAGGTTTTATTTTCTTTCGGTGTATAAAGTACACACGTAAAGTTTTTTAATTTATTTAAATTTATTAATAGTTTACGTTCTTTATTACAGTACTTTACATACCCTACATGCTCAGTAAATACTTTTCATTTTATGAACGAAATTAAAAATTAAATAAACTATTGAAAATATAAAAATGTGAAGAGCCAATGTCTCGTATATTGATCATCTGAACGTGAGATAAGTATTATCTTTACGCTTACGTATTTAGGAGGCTCTGCATTGCCAGGTGGCTACGGCACTAGACTCGTAATCCGAGGCGTGTTCGAGTCCCCGTCGCACCAAACATGCTAGCCCTTTCAGCAGTGGGGGCGGTATAATGTGACGGTCAATCCACTATTCGTTGGTAAAAGAGTAGTCCAAGAGTTAGCGGTGGGTAACGATGACTAGCTTCCTTCCCTCTACTCTTACATTGCTAAATTAGAGACGGGTAGCGTAGAAAGCTCTTTAGTAGCTTTGCGCGAAATACAAACCAAACAATTGTCCTTTCAGCCGTGTGGGCATTATAAGTTACGGTCAATCCCACTATTCGTTAGTAAAAGAGTAGTCCAAGAGTTGGCGGTGGGTGATGATGACTAGTTGCTTTCCCTCTATTCTTACACTCCTAAATTAGGAACGGCTAGCGCAGATAGCCCTCATGCAGCTTTGCTTGATATTCTAAACATGTTTAGGAAGTCTCTGGAGTGACTTTATTATGTATTAGATGTTTATATTTATCGTGCATATTACAGTTAATTGAAATTTTTTGGTGACAATCACTGTGAGGTTTTAAAAACTTACACTTAATATTTGTAACTAAATTTCCATGAACGACTACATGACGTAATACAAGATTTAGCGTCAGTTATTATGTATGTTTTAAAGTTCCAAAGAAACAAACAAAAACCTAGTTGCGCATATGCAGAAGAAATATTTAATTTACTTATACATAGAGAAGGAGAATGGAAGTAACAGCACGGAAATATACTTAAAACACGCATGTTGTAAATAAAAGAACTTGAAACGATAATTTATTCATTACATTTTTGAATGTATGAAATTTTACTGACACTATCAAATAATGTCATACACGTAAGTCAATCGTATGGAAGTTCAATGTATGCATGTCTGGTAGGGTTCGTTATTTATTAGATTGTTTGTAAAACTGTATATATATTTCGACAGTGCATGAGACAACAGGTCGCGAATCCGAATCCCAGTCACACCAAACATGCTCGCCCTTTCAGTTGTGGGGGCGTTATAACGTGACCGTCAATCTAACTATTCGTTGATAAAAAGTAATCTAAGAGCTACGGTGGATGGTGATGACTAGTCTTACACTGCTAAACTAAGGATGGCAATTGCAGATAGCCCTTGTGTAGCTTAGCACAAAATTCAAAATAACAAAGAACTCATCAATGCTACTAGGAGCCAAAGAAGACTCGGCCAGGTGATTAGGGCACTCGTCTCGCAGTCTGAGGGTTATGGGTCCGAATCCCCCTCAAACTCAACATGTCTGCCATTTCAGTAGTGGGGCGTTATAGTGTGACCGTCAATCCCATTATTCATTGATAAAAGAGTAGCCCAAGAGTTGGTAGTGGGTGATGATGACTAGCTGCCTTCCCTCTAGTCTTACACTGCTAAATGAGGGATTGCTAGCGCAGATAACCCTCGTGTAGCTTTGCGCAAAATTCAAAACAAACCTAAACCAAACCTCTCTAAAAGAGTTAAATAATACCCTCGAACATCTCTACTGTATTCTAGGTCAGGAAGTAGAAAATATAGTGCGGACATTCAGACATAAATTTTCAACTCTTTCGACTGCACATAGGATAAAAGATATTTGGTAGATATGAGCGTTTATTTTTCTTTATGTTGTAAGGTTCAGTAAATAATGCATGTGTTAAACTACCGAAAGAATATTTAATTAATTAACATTTATTAACCGCTTAAAACTTTTTAAACACCGACCCTATAATGTTAGTAACAGTAGGCCTATTTCTAGTGTAACTCAATACATAAACGTTAAGTAAGGCTCAGTTCAAACGATACTTGATAAATTTTATTTTGCTATTAGCTACAAGTTAATATTAAAAACTTTTGAATTAAACTGTTTTGCTGTCACATAATCAGAGTTACCAAAAATAAAAATAAAAACAAATATTTCTAACAAATCAACATGAATATTGAGCATTCAATAGAAACACCATATTTAGCCTGAGAACAATCAGGTAATAGTTTTGTTGCTAAGCGACGTTGTATATGGTTGAACATTACCAAGAAAGGTATGTGAGAGCGTTTTCGACTGAATGACAGAGGGAAGAAGCCTTTTAGAGTTAGTAATAAAGTCGTTGTGTAGTGAGACTTTTATTATATTATTATAATCGTATCCTTAATACATTAATTAGAGATTTTTGGTTCAGAAAAGCAATACAGAGTTGTCATTATAGACCGCTAACCTGTATTTTCATATGGCATTGCTACCACATTTATTTTTGAAAATGACATCATTATCACGTGATTTTACTGTACAAACTTATCTTGTTTTTTCATACTATTACTGTCAATTGTTTTCGTTTGTAGTATGACGTAGTTGTAATATTTACATTTTTTTGATATCCTGTAGATATATATCTCTACTGTTTTTAAACCAACCATTAAATGTGTAATTTTATAAACATATTGTTTTGTTATCTAACAGAAGAAGCAACTGTAAACCTTTCCCAGGATAATTATTTTTTTTCGCAACTAATTCAGTGTAATAGATATACTTCAGTTGATTCATGTTTATGTTGCAGATGAACCAATGATAAATGTTCCTGTTAATACGCATACATCGCAAGAAATCCCCGATCAAAACAAAATTATTTCCATGACATCGTCGGAAGAAGAGCCGGTCTCCAAACCGATCTCGCTGGATGCATCGACGCTCAAGAAGGGGTTGCTATGGCAACAGAGAGACAAGTTCTTCAGTCGGTGGAAGGAACGTTATTTTGTTCTCACTCGAGATTATCTGGCGTGTTTTAAAAAGGGAGCGAAGGTTGGAATGTCAGAGATGGGCAGCTTCTTGTACAAGGTGATGAACGTTAAAATATTGTAGATAAATAATTTAGCTTGGAGTAGTTTTGTTTTCATTTTGAGTGAAACGTGTATCATTAACATACTGTTCTTACTCGTTTGAATAGTTTTCATTAAACACTCTTTTCTTTTAATCACCTATAGATTAATTTAGTGGACATAGAAGGACTCCAGTGGGCCGACAAAAAACGTGAAGGTGTAATAGCCGTGCGCCTTGGTCAAGAAGGTCAGTTGCTACTTTGGTCACCAACAACACTCGATGATTGGATGTTCGCTCTACAGGAAGCTATTGGTTCTAGCAAGGGACGGCGGGAAGTTCTCAGAAAATCTCAGAGTTTGACGCCTCAGATAACTGATAGAAAGCTTACTCGCAGGTAAATAAACTGGATCATATTTTGAATAATTAGAAGCTCTACGGTAATTATTATAGCTATTTTTGTGTGTGAGATGAGTGAATGAATGGTTTATACGAGCAATATTCATGGACTGAGTAAAGTGTCCTTCCTCGAAGTTGTTATATTATATACAGAGATGGCAGCACTATTCCTGTCCTTAGAAATTTGTTTGTTTGTTTTTGAATTTCGTACAAAGTTACTCGAGGGCTATCTGTGCTAGCCGTCCCTAATTTAGCAGGGTAAGACTAGAGGAAAGGCAGCTAGTCATCACCACCCACCGCCAACTCTTGGGCTACTCTTTGGGATTGACTGTTACATACTGAAAGGGAGAGCATGTTTGGCGCGACGGGGATGCGAACCCGCAACCCTCAGATTACGAGTCGCACGCCTTAACACACTTGACTATGCCGGGCCATAGAGATTTCTAAAGAGACAATAAGAAAAGTGCTTGTCCGAGACAAAATCAGACACAAAGTTGCTCATCTTGCACATGAAAGTCACAGAGGTCATACATAAAGTGTTTTCTAACACGGGGAGATCATAGATAAAGTTTCTGTCCTAGGCAAGTCAATTATTTAGTGGCTATCTTAAACATAGATATCATAGGCAGTGTTTGTGGAAAGTCATGGTTTTAGTTATTCAAAAATTAATTTTGATATTTTGTAAAAGAATATAATTGAATCAATTAAAAACTCTCTGTTATTCACAAGTACTTCATGTATATGACCAATAACCCGCCCTGGTGATGGAAATCGAAATAAGACCACCTAACAAACATTTGTTCTTTTTTTTTAATTATGATATATAGAAATGGAAGCTTATTCTGTACCGTTTGTGCTGTATGGTTAATTACGTACTGTACTAACCTGTAACCTATATTTTTACGTTAATTAAGCACTTTCTGACACTTTCACACTTCCCTTTGTAAGATTCCATTATTTAAGTTGTTCCAGCTTATTTTGATCAATGAATATCTGTAGTAATTTATAATGTTATTAATAATTTTAGGAGGTGATGTTAGGGGATCGCTATTCTCAAAGTAATTATTATTCCTAAACGTTCTTTAGTTTATTATTTTCAGGTCGTGTTATTCGCTGTGATAATTTGACTAAAGCTTTTACATTATCTGCTAATTTTATTACAAGGGTTATTTGTTTTATTAGTGCCAATACGCTTGGTATTCTGGCCAACTGATTTTATGTTTTTATCTACTTATAGCCAGTTGTTAATACTGAAACATAATCTTTATGATGGTGTGACGTCACCCTCTCTACTTTACCGAAATCGAAACCCAGAAAACGGGAATATCCGGCCAACTTCAGAAAGACAATCAACACCACATCTTGGAAGAAGACCGCAAAGGATTTCGGGTAAGATGTAATAGAGCAGTGTATTTTCCGTGTCACTTTTATTATTAAATATTTTACACCTTTTGTAATTTATTTGAGATGAAAAGCGTCACCTGAATACTTATACCTATTATTCCTTAGAAACACCTCGAAATGATAAAGAAAGTGTTAAATAAACTTTTATTATATTTTCAAGAATGTTGAGCATTAGTGAATCATAGCTAGCTGTTTGACGTGATGTTGTTTTGTTGCTATTAGTTTAAAAAGATATGTTAAAAATAGAAAGTATGATTGCGTGTGTTTTCCTATTATTAACAAGATTAAACTTAGCCTTTAAAGCAAAGTGAGTAGCATCAATAAATAACAGGAAACGTGTTAGAAGATTAATCATAACTTTGCCAATTTTGCAAAATAGGAGAAATCTCTGAAAACGTATGCGCTCCATTATTTTAAGTTGATGCTAAAATACAGCTTTACAATTTCAGAAACCTTGTGGCCCGGCACTGCCAGGTGGTTAAGGCACTCGACTCGTAATCCGAGGGTTGCGGGTTCGAATCCCCGTCACACTAAACATGCTCGCCATTTCAGTCGTAAAGGCGTTATAATGTTACAGTCAATCCCATTATTCGTTGGTAAAAGAGTAGGCCAAGAGTTGGAAGTAAGTGGTAATGATTAGCTGTCACACTAAACATATTCGCCATTTCAGTCATGAGGGCGTTATAATGTGACAGTCAATCCCATTATTCGTTGGTAAAAGAGTAGGCCAAGAGTTGGAAGTAAGTGGTGATGATTAGTTGTCTTCCCTCTAGTCTTACACTGCTAAATTAGTGCCGGCTAGCGAGATAGCCCTAGTGTAGCTTTACACGAAATTCAAAAACAAACAAACAGAAACCTTTATTTCATGAAACAGATTTCGAAACAAAATTCTCTAGCTCAGACGGCGTTTTTAACCAGCAAATAAACTTAGAAACCTGTACACCTATGTTAACTATTTTACCTTCTAGGCAGTAATTTGTAGTCTTGAAAAAGAATTCTTATACAATGGAATGAACCAACTGAACAGTGAATGACGGAAAGTACACTTTTTATGCTCTTACAAATAAACTTGTAATATCCACAACTATCTACTATGAAGGCTTATGAAGTTAATACTTTGTAAAATCTTAAGTATTTCAATCATCATGTATTCTTATGAAGTAAAGAATGGTTAGAAAACAATGTTTTGCTGACACTTTATACACTTTTAAGAATAGTTTTTAAGTTAAATTGGTGTTTTTGCTATAAACATACATATACCGAAGGCATTGGTACAAATGAAATGATTGAATATCCTTCCATTATTAATTATCATGAGTGTTACATTAGTGCTGTTAGTTGTTTTTCGATAGGTCACTATGAACTTTGCACAATAGGGTGGTGTAATTTTTCTCTATTCTTCCTGGCAAAATTGCTCCAAATCTGACTACTTCGTTGGGAATCATTGATGAACTGCAATATTTAGGTTTTGATATAAATTTTCTTTTGGACCACTCCATGACATTCACTTTTTACTTTGGAAACCACTCCAGTGTTGCTTTGGTCTTGTGATTTGGGTCATTGTCCTGCTAAAATATTAAGTTTCAACCAGATTTTAGATTTTGGACTAACTCAAGCAGAATTTCCTATAGGATTTGTTTGTACTTTGAACCATCAATTTTCCCCTCAATTCTAATAAGACAATGAGAAGCGCTTCCAGGACATAATGCTGTCACCATCGTGCTTGACAGGTGGTATCTTGACTGAGTGATGTGCTGTGTGGGGCATGCGTCAAATGTAACACTTGGAATTTAGAACAAAAAGCTCAACTGTCTTTTCATCTGACCACAAAACGTCTGCCACATGCCTGCAGTATCTTTATATGCTTTGTCACAAACTTCATAAGAGATTTAAGATGACTCATTTTTCATTACATAAATTTAGGAAACGATGAAAAATTATTACACTGGTGCGGTTGTCAGCGTTTTCATACAACACAATAATGCGACTAACGATATAGTCTTGGAGAGCATGTTTTGAAATCCTGATTTAAAACATATTTTTCTCATTTCAATTCTGCTCTCAATCAGATGAGTCCCCTGTTGGCACAGCTGTAATTCTACAAATTTATAATGCTAAAATCAGGAGTTCGATTCGCCTGGTTGAACACGGCAGAGAGCCTGATGTGGCTTTGCTATAATAAGAACACACTCAATCAGGTGGAACAACAAAGTTTAAAACATTATTTTGTTATTGTATCTATTGAGACACTTTAAAAACGGTAACTAAAAAAGTAAGTAGAGATAAAATATTAGTGGTTACATTTCCATTAGCTCATATTCAGGTGTAGTTTTCAGTCGACACACACATCGTTAGAAAGTATTGAAAATAATTGTAGAAATATTTAGTGCCAGTATGATATATTTTAATTTTTACTAAGTTACAAATAATACATATTATTTTTTGTTTTTAAATTTCGCACAAAGCTACACGAGGGCCATCTGCGCTAGCTGTTCCTAATTTACCAGTTTAAAAATACAGGAAAGGCAGCTAATCATCAAAACCCACCGCCATTTCTTGGGCTACTCTTTTACCTACGAATAGTTGGATTGATCGTAACATAATAACGCCCTACGGCTGGACGGGCGTGCAAATTTGCTGCGAAGGGGATTCGAATCCGCGACCCTCAGATTACGAGTCGAGCGCCTTAACTACCTAGCCATGCCGGACCAATAAATCTTGCATGTAGTCCTCTTACACAATTTATACAGTACTTACTATCCATTCACCTAACACATATACTGAAAATTGGCTTGCATTCAAGCTTACATTTAGATCACTGGAGAGGAGCTGAATCTGCGAGAGCCGACACTAATTTTGAAATGATAGACTAGAGGAAAAGTTACTGGTTATTTCCACAAACCTACAATTCTTGGTACATTCTATTCTAATAGTGGGTCTTGACTATCACACTTGTGACGTAATCACGACTTCATTGTGTGCAGTGCGATATACATATATTTCGGTAATATGCAAATCATGGAACCTAACATCCATAGTCCAGCACATTAGCTACTGGGCTGCGTTAGGCCCATGAGAACAGATAAGCATAGTGTGAAATAAAGTATTTCTAATACAAAGTGTGTTCACCCAAGCGGCTGTTACAGTTTTAAAATGTCAATGTATATCCTATATGCGTTTTGATGATAGGTTTAAAAGGTGTTCAACGTCGTTTTAGAATTGTAATGTTACTTGGGCGTACATACTTGCCATTAAAGTGAACATAAAAGGTTTTTATAATGATAATTTTGATAAGCCTGTTGTAAATACTCCAAAATTAGTAGCTGTGGAATGTCAGGGGCACATTAGTTTTTCTTTCACACCTTGGCGTCTTATAATTTTTCTTTAAGAAGACAACCATTAAATAACTTATGAATAATTGTAAATTATAATTTAATTATTTGTAAGATATATGCACAAAGTTTGTTGCTCCCTCTACACATAAAAAGATAGATTATAGTTTATTTAAAATATTCCAATAACTTAATATCATTTGAAGAATGATTTATATTATGTATTTTCGTTTTTAACAGTGACGACAGACATCGAATTAAGCGATGATCTCAATACTGGTCTTCCTTTTGATTCTGGAGTCAGCGCCCCCTGCCGAGCGGTTTTCTCACCCAGACTTGCTCCACAGTGTTCTTCTGGGTCCTATACGTCTTTAGTGTCTTACGTGAGAAGTCCAGCAGTTCGATGTCACTTGGAGAAACCTTCGCCTCGTTCCTTACAAGTTTCACCAGCACTTTCTCAGCGTTCATTATATGCTCAACATATACTTTCAGTAACGGCTACAGATACAAAAATAAAAAATGGCGGATCTGCTGCTGCTACCTCTGAATTCTCATATATACGCTCTGATGTACCAGTTTCTAGTCTTTCTACCAGAGGGAGTCTCGGTCAACTGTGCCAAAATTCAACAAATAGCGAGATAAATAATCATGAAAATTCGTTGTCATGCTCAAAAAATGTTCTTGCTCAGCTCGAAAGACTTCATATTTTAAGTCCACCTGGTGAAAACTCCCGACCTTCTAGCATTTATGGACTTCCTTCTTTAACATCAGAAAAATCTGTGTTTTCAACCACCCCACCGGATGTCGTGCCAGTTATTCTTGACGGCCATCCTGGATTGAAACAGCCTTATAAGCGCTCAGCGCGCCAGTATCAACACACTAAATCAGACTCATCGTTTCTTCTTAATAAGTTAAGCTTCGGTTCTAAAGACCAAGGAAATGAAACGTTGGAATTGATATAGTTCTGTTGTATAGACTGTGATAAAAAAGGTGATTTTGTGTTCCTATTCTACATTAGTAGTTTTCATATTTTGTGTTTAATAATTTGTAAAGTAACCACAAAAACTTCATACGCTTTTTCAAAGAAATAGACTTCAGAAAAGTATATGAAAACATGTTAGCATATGTTTGAAATAACGAAGATTATCATTCAGAAGTCATTTATTTGCGCTTTCTTTCAATAATAATAAGAATAATAACATTAAAGGAAAGATTGGGAAATACAACTTAGGTAATTTAGAATAGTTGTAAATTTTAGTTAAAATTATTTACTTCGTGCCATCTTTCGGCTCACTTATAAATCGAACAGCGTGATTGTATAAAATGCACAGAATAATATTTTCTTTTCCTAAAACATTGTTATAGCTTTTTATGCCCTGGTGTTTAACTAATTAGATTGAAATTTCTTGGTAGTGAAAACTCACAATTCTAAAATAAAACTTGTGTGTGTAGAACAATCTCTCAAGGGACGCGACTTGATGTTTCTTCACATTCAAAAATGTGTAACAAACTTCTTGATTTATGCGTGAAATGTTGAAGTATGAGGCTGCAGGTGATGCATAATGGGTAATCTTTGTTGTGAAAATAGGATATCTTTCATACCAAACTTGAGATAACAGCTTATTTTCCCATTGGTTTAAATATATTTTATTGTTGTTTTTAAAATGATGTGAAATAACGTGACGTGAAAAATAATTACCAGCTTTTTTTTTAATTATTACGAAAAACTCTTAAACACCGATTACAAACTAAACATTTATTAGTCACACTGGAACATTTTGTTTTTATTTCAATTAAATGTTAAGATTATTTTGAGAAAATATGATGTTCATTATCCATCACCGGGTACTTCAACATAATGTAATTTTTGGTTTTTTTATAAAAAGTTCTTAATTTACATGTGATTTATTATATATTTTCAAAACTCAAATATTAAATTTACGTTTACGAGTGGAAACCGTTATTTGTTATACAAGTGGCAATCCCCCAATTAAATATTCAGTTGTATGAAACTAGTTTTATCCTCACCATCCGCAATCAGAATTTATCATGATAAGTTTCGTATTAAATTAGTAGTGCTTCAGAGAATAAATAAATTACTGTCTCATTTGTCATAAAATTTGTCATGAAATAGAAATTCATTGTCAGTTTTGTAATTTTCAAAAGCTTTTCATAAATCACGCTCTCTTCAACTTACTACATAAAAAAATGAACATTCAATCTGAATAGTAAAAAGCTGTATTTTATTCGTAATGTAAATTATTGATTTAAATTAAATTGTTACCTAAATGAAGAAGTTTGTTTCTCGCAAATGAACAGATGGCGAAAAATTTAAAAAATGCATATTTCAGAATCTACACGAGTACTGTAATATTTACGTGAGTATTTCTCTATTTATATGGGAATTTAAGTATCGTCAAAGTATTTAAGTGTGTATAAATATAATAACATTATCCCAAGTGCAAGGCCTACTTTTGATCTTATTAGTCATTTCTTAACTTTTAGTATGTCCGAGAATATAACACAAAACTTAAACGATCTGAAATATGTGGCGCCAATAATATATATCTTTCTTTTTTGCATTTGTATAAACTTTTATTTCAGTGGATAATACTGCTTCTGTGTGGTCAGAATTAAATTATATATTAAATTTCTGAAAGAGAATTTTCATTCGTTTGTCTATATAACAATCTGAAAATTATTATCAATGATTTATTATCAATTGTCTGTCAAATGTACGTGGAATACTCATCTCTAGTTAAACTTTTTTTTTAAAACGTAAATATTTCTTGGTCACACATTATGTTTAGTTTTTGATAATATTGTTTTACAGCATACAATAAACCTACAATTTCATATCATTCACACTTGTAAGAAAACAATAATACCATCCAAAAATAAAAACTAAATAACTTAGAATATTGTTCATTAATAATACGATATAGTGAAGAAGGGAACGGTTGGACTAAGGACTTTGGTAATCTTCAAACATGAACTTCATAAATAAGTTAAATACGGTTCAATACCATTTATTAATTACAGTTTGAGCCGTATGTAAACATAAGAGATGGGTATATTATATAAAAGATCATAATTCATATATTTATAATAAAGTAATCACAACGAAATTTTATACTAAATACAGGGTAATAACATGACGAGCCCCCCAGTGACACAGTAGTATGTCTGTGGACTTACACAATAAACACCGGGTTTCAATACTCGTGGTGGGCAGAGCACAGATAGTCCATTGTGGAGTTTTGAGCTAAACAAACAAAAGATATCATGATGAACACAAAGCACTGTTAACGAATTAGTTTTGATAAATCGCCAAGGAATTATTTGTTGAAAAGCACGCTCATAAAGAAATTATAGGCTTATATGTGTGTTTTCTTACAGCAAAGCCATGTCAGACAATCTGCTGAGCCTACCGAGGGGAATCGAACTCCTGATTGTGTGTTGTAAATCCAAAGACGTACCGCTGTACTAGCGGGAGGCGTATAGGTTTATATGAGTTTGATTTTTCTGGTACGTCTTTGCGAACTTTAGTAAAATAATAATTTCACTGAAGTCAACGTGTTTTAACACAAGCAGTTTGGGTAATGTGCTTGTGAAAAGTTATTGTGATTTCTATCTTTGTGGTTGATTTTTTTTTTATTTTAATATTACTTCCCTTAAAAGTTTGCATATTATCAACTGTATTTAAAGCGTGCTATAGAGAAATTACTCATTCAAAGTACAAAACCTTCAACAAACTTTTGTAATAAACGATCTCCATCAACCACACAAAATACATAGCTTATCGTCAGATGAAAGTTTGTTCTTAAACATTTTAAAATGTATAATGAAATGAATGTATAAAAATAATAAACAATTTAAGAAAGTGATTTGCTCATTATTATAATTTTTATTTGATTAAGATTCTGTTTTTGTTTCCAAATGATTCATAAAGTATTAAATGTTTTATTCATGAAGTTTGTGGTCCTTTCCTTTTCTCCGTTCATTAGAAAATTAACTTTCAAAAGATAATAACATTTTACTCGAGAACATTTTTTGTCTTTCTTTCTGAAGCAACAAGTTAATAATTTAATTAAAGTTCATATATTTATAGCATTCTCATTAGACGGTATAAACCGATGATATAATTATGTTTAACAACATTATATTCGTTTAAAAAACGTGATTATCAGGGAGCGATTCCTATGTAGAAATGAGTCACGACTATCTTTTTTCTCTCATCTTTTTTTTTCTTTTCTGTCAGCTGTTACTTATAAACCACAGTGTGTCTACTTCCAGTCGGCGCACCAAAACTCTTCATTACTCCTTAGGATGCGTATTTTCAAGCTAGAGTCCCAATTGAAGCACGATAAGCTAGTTACAGCCCAAAATATACGTAATGATACAGATAGTTTACTATTGCTTAATACGCATATCAATCAACGCGACTTGTGATGGCAATTGGAATGGAAGAAAAAAAAAGGAAATTAGAGAGTATTTGGAACGAGAAAAACGATCTGTATTACCCATTCCTGTATTCAGCTACCTAATGTATGTATGTTATATACATCTACCGTTTCAGTGATAAAATACAGAAATGGATAAAGCAGATTTTCTTCCAATTCAAAAGCTCTCGAGTCTTCGATCTTTTACTATTCATGTATCTCTACAGTTTGTTACTAGTGAGAGAGTGATATTGTATGTAGAACTCGGCATGTCTAGGTGGTTAAGGCACTCTATTTGTAATCCGAGGGTCGCGTGTTCTAATCTCCGTCTCACCAAATAGCGCAGATAGCCCTCGTGTAGGTTTTTTAAGAAATTCGAAACAAACCAAATCAATCCTGTATGTAACTGGTTTATGAGTTTACTGTTACTGGAGTAAATTTTAAATTGTATTAGTGAAATATAGTGTTTATTTGTATAGACAAAACTGTTAACAAACGTTCAGTATAGGTTTTAAGATATACAAACATCTTTATGGTCTTTTTATCTGAATTCTGTCTGGAATTATTCATCTTTTTAGTTAAGTTTATCACTAGGGATTCTTTCCTTCTGCGTATTTTAAGTTTTATTATAAAGAAAAACATATAAGTTCGAATTTGATTACAGAAACCTAAATAAAACATATTGCTAACTGTTGGAAACATATTAACATGTTTTGTGTTACTTCATTGTTAATACTGTTTAATTTACTGTAAGCATGACTTCACTTGTCCTCTTCTTGCCATCTGTTGATAAAACTCACATTTATTGGTGTGTTTTTAAAAGCTAGTATACATATGTATATAAAAGAGCCAAATGCCTCTCTCCTAGCACACTGTATCTTTTGAGCGGTTAATCGTACAAAAATTATATATTGAAGTGCTTTTTTTTAACAGTACATTACAGGAACATTATTCATTTTGTGCAATTCCTGAAATTTCCTATCGATATCACATCAATATTACAGTTTTGTTATGTGTTGAATGATCAATCCGAGAAAACTTATCAACAACAAAAATGTTTCTTTTTGCGAGGGAATGTCACGAAACTAATTACTCTGTCGGCCAACTGAGAGAATTAATTCAAAGACAGGAGTATGAACGGAGAAAAAAATGGATAAAGAGAGAAATGTGTTTGAGTATAATATTTTTTGCTGTTCGATTTGTATATATGATATATACGCATATCATGTTGGTGTTACATAAATGTATGATTTTACTATATCATCTTGAATCAAATTGAATTGAACATATCCACTTTGGCGTTTCTTATAGAAATGACAACTGTCAGGAAAGCGCTAATTCCGATAGCAGTATTTTCTTGTGCTCAGTAAAACGGAAGAGTTTCCACAGCTAGTTAGCGAACTGGAACTGACTACCGCTGTATATTCACCAATTGCTCCAAAACCTAAATACAGTGAAACCCCTCTAAGCGGCCACCCCTCAGATTCGGTCACCCCATGAAAGCGGTCATTCAATCACAGTTCCTTTTTTTGTTTACATAATCCCTAATTATGTACAGTGGAACTCCTCTAATCAGGCCAGTTTGTTTCAGTCTCAAAGGTGGCTGCTTTATAGGACTTCCACTGAATCTGAGTCCTTAGTCACTTGCAGTCAGTCTCGTTTTGCTTGAAAATAAACGCAATGCAGTTTTCTTTATTGAAAGAACACATGAAATGATAAAAGACAGTTTTATAATTCATCACAAAGCTTCACAATGGGTTACCTGTACTCTGCTCACCACGAGTACCAAAACTCGGTTTTCAGCAATGTGAGTCCGCAGACATGCCGTTGTGCCGCTGGGGTTTTTTAGCATATTGAAACCTTGAGCTATTTTTGAACAAATAAATAAATAAATAATTACCTTTAAATTAAAACAAAAAAGATTGTTTACTTGTTTAGTAAAGAACAGAAGTTGACCTTCTTATCAGTAAGAATCTATTAATTAATGAAAAGTTACTGCAAAATGCTTACTAGGTTTGGATAACGTGTTACTAAATGTGTAATATAAGACAACCAATTAAGGAGTAAAATCAGTTCCTCGTTTTATAAAAAACAACATTTTAATTTAAAATTTACTATTTATATATTATTAAATTTATAAAATAGTTGCACCAAAAGAAAGCTTTTTTTTTTTCATTCTCTCAATTTGTTTTGGTTTTTGTATTTCGTGCAAAGCTGAGCAAAGGCTATGTGCGCCAGCCATCTCTAATTTAGTAGTGTGAAACTAAAGGGAAGGCAGGTATTCATCATCACCCACCGCCAACTCTTGGGCTACTCTTTTACCGACGAAGAGGGAAACTGATCATCATTTATAACGCTGCCACTGCTGACAGGACGAGCATGTTTGTTGCGACGGGGATTCGAACCCGTGATCCTCGGATTAGTAGTCGAGTGCTTTAACCACTTGGCCATGTCAAGGCTATTTGGTTGAACTTGGATTCGAGTCCGCTACTCTGAGACTGCGAGTCAAGTGCTCTAACCATCTTACCATGCCAGGCTTCTATCTCTTAGATTACCCATTTTGATTGCTTTATCTTCAGATTGAATACAATATTCAAAAGTATACCAAATTATTTCCTTGGGCAAACATGTGACTTGAATAAGATATTTCACACAATAATAAGTGAACAAATATTGTACCCTGGTGCTTGTAGTTAAATATAAATCGCATTAATCATGAATGAAAAAGTGATATATCTCGTAAGTCCGTAGAATATTAGTGCATTAAACGACGTTAGTTGCGGTCAATTTGTATAGTAAGAATTAGTTTCATGTAAGATATTGTAATTAGAATAACTCATTTCACACTTTTTTGGAACGAACTTATAAAAAACAACTTGATCCAAAATGTTAACAGTTTTATGTCAAGTAACTTTTAAATATCATTGAAATAGAGACACAAATGGAATAAGGATTATTTAAATAATGAACTTTTAACACTCCTGTGTGAAAGTGGTTCTTCATATCATAATCTGATATCATTATGATTTAATAAAGTAAACACAAAAACAAACATGTTTTCGGACTAATATTTAATGAGTGTACTAAAACCTAGAAACTATACAGGTATAGATATAACTTCGCTATCATTTCAAACGTTGGATTAGTGCAAGCTGATAAAATAACAACAATAGATTTATATTGAGGTTTGTTTGAACCTGCAAGATTTCCAAAACTTCAAATACTTTCATTACATGTAATTAGGTGATCCACCTACTGAAATGCACTTGAAGTAATCAAAGCTTGTGAGTTCAAATTCACTTTAATATACACATTAAGTATTACTCTTAGAACCTGTTGCTTGTATTTTACCAGCTTGCAACGATCCAATGTTTGAAAGGACTTCGAAGTTATATCAATACCTGTATGGTTTCTACGATTTAGTATATTCATTAAATATTAGTCTGAAAATATGCTGGTTTTGGGTTTTTACTTTATTAAGTCATAATAATACCAAATTATAGTATGAAAAATCACTTTCTTTCATAACTGTTTGAATTTCGTTCTAACATTCTTTTGAAGGATAATAATATGAACAGTTCCATCCCTTAAAACCAGGTGTCACCGCAACCTCAGTGTGATCTTTGTTTTGTAAGAAACGAGTTTCGGTCATATCCGAAAGTTAACGACTTGCAACGAGGCGTTTGTAGACACAACTTCAGGCACATTTCTGGAGTGTGATTTAACTGATAGGAGGTATCGTAACCCCAGATACAGGTATTTTCTGTAACGTTGTAGTAAACTAGAATAAGAAAATTAAAACAAAGAAACGTGAATTTTTAAAAACTTACAGATGAAATTACTGCATTATTATTTGTACTATGCACACACTAATAATAATGGGTCTTATTGCGACTTAAAAATTTTATTCTTCTCAAATATGATGTTTGTTTTTGAAAATAGGTTTTGGTATTTTTAACGTGAATAGTACCTTGTTCCGGAGTTTATAATTTCCAGTTAAATCAGTCCTCTAATATTTAGTTATAACCAATCCAAACTGCTAGTCAAGAGATGGAGAATAGATATGTTAGAAAATGTAAACTAATAGCTGATTGCATTTCGATGGTATTTTTAGGCGTTTATAATTACAATTAAATGCTTTTATATGTTTTGAATATTATTATTATTAACCTTATTTAAATGATACCACAAGTCCTCAACGAGAACACTAGTAACGAATAGTATTACGAAAATAATACGTTTTTCACATCTTCTTCTACACCAGCCTTGGAAACAGTCACACTTATACTAATGAACGTACCATGGTCTGTCTCGACATGATCCATCATTTTCACATGGGTTGTATGAACACATGAACCGTTGGTTGAAGAGACAAGATAAAACCTTCAACTCAACACAAATGAGAGAAAAAAACTTCTCTAGTTTAGTTTATTCTAATATAAAAATATATTATATTAAAATATAATTTACTTAATTCAATAGACAGTAACAATTGTTTTTAATATTAACAACTATACGTTATAAACATTTCTAAAAAGATTTTTATTGTTTGTAACAATGAGAATTAACTTGAAAGAAAAACTTTCATCGTGTATTTGGTTTTAAAAATCAAAGAAATTTTATACTTTCCAAAATCATTTAAACCTATAAAGTCATTTTACGTTTATTTTCAATGAAACTCCATTTGTAACTTGACTTGGGAGAAGAACAAATTCTCATAAAGAAGGTCTTTAATGTTTTTCTGCTGAAAATGTTAGGCATTAGATTATGTTCTAAACTTAAAATACGTATCTCAGAGCGTCTAGAAATGGTTTCATCGTTAAGTTTTAATTTAAATGAATCGAGTAAATACCCACAAATAACTGGCTTCCCTGCTTTTTACTATTCAGACTGGCCCGGCATGGCCAGGTGGGTTAAGGCGTTCAATTCGTAATCTGAGGGTCGCAGGTTCGAACCTCGGCGGACCAAACAAGGTCGCTCTTTCAGTCGTGGAGGCGTTATAAAGTAACGACCAATCCCACTATTCGTTGGTGAAAGAATAGCTCAAGAGTTGGCAGTGGGTGGTTATGAGTAACCGCCTTCCCTGTAGTCTAGTCTTAAACTGCTAATTTAGGAACGGCTAGCGCAGATAGCTCTCGAGTAGCTGAGCGTGAAATTCAAAAACAATCTATTCAGGCCCGGTTTTCCATATTTATGGCTAGTGTGAGTGCAAGAGGAGACCTCAGTGATTTTGAATGAGAGGTTTTGTTGGAGTGCAATTGGTGGGAATTTCAGTGGCCAAGACAACTCAAATGAGCAACGATGTATAAAGTGATGTCAGCAAGGAATTTTGAGGAAGAGACGTCGTCAACAAAGGGCAACAGTAGGCGGAAGCACATACTTCAGGATAGTGATGGCCGTGCATTAATTCGAATTGCAAGGAAAAACATGGGTTCAACTTCAAATAAATTGACCGCAATTTTCAATTTGTAGTGAAAGTAGCCAGTTGTTTTCAATGGTTCACCGAAACTCCACAAAACGGTCGCAAAGCACAAACCGATCATCACACCTGCACGGTTGCTCTTCCAGTGATGTTAAAACATAGTCTAAGAATTATCGAGCAGTGAAGAAATGTGATGCGGTCATGTTAATCATCCTTTAAGATTTTCTCAACAAATGGACGAATGAACGTGTGGCGCCAGCCTAAAGAACTTTACAGCACCGAGTGCTTGGTTCTAACAGTGAAAGTTTCTGGTGGTTCCATTATGATGTGGGAACATTTTCCTGGCTTGGTTTAGGTGTACTAATACCCTCAGAAGGTAAGGTTCATCACGTTCATCCAATGTTACAACATTTCTGTCTTGCAGAGAGGGATGTTTTTCAAGATGACAAGGTCCCAGTAATTAGAGCACAACTAGCCGCCTAGTGGGCTGAGGAATAATATGGCATTGAGGTTATTCATATGTAATGGCCTTCCCAGTCACAAGATCTGAACCCATCTGAACATGTACGGAATATTCTGCTTACATCAACTATATTTACATCATTATACAATATTCAATGCAAAACAGTATCAAGTGTTTCACGAAAGTCCATGTATGAAAACAATTTTTTATTCATTTCAGAAATCTTTCTTTAGTTACGTTATTCCATCTTTTTCAGTCAAATTATACGCAAAATATGGTTTTTAGTTAGATAAATTTTCTTACATTAAATGTTTTTTTTGAATAAGTTTGCATTTAATTCTGAATCAAAAACCCATCTTTCTTAACATTTAATAATGCTCTCTTCTACTTTACACGTGATTACAATGTTTAATAATTGGTTAATCCCAATATTGTCTGTCTTACCGTTTTTGTAAACTATTGCTTATTACTTCGTGTAATGAAATCAATTATACTTATTATCTTCGAATTATTGTATTTATTTTATATTATATTTAATATTTTCTCTATATTTTTTACTTTTGTATTTATAACATTTGTACTTGATAGGAAAACATCTTTTCATAAATACTAATGACGTTCACCACACATCAGGTGTCGAAGTTAAAGTACTCTTCAATGAAAGTGGCCACCTAAAAATTTTTTTTATGACGTAAACCTTATTTTTACTAAGTAAAAAGTGACCATTGCACGTTTGACATTGTTTCTTGAACACATGAAATAAAACGATAACAAATTTATGTTCTAACTAATAAATATGTTTTTGAAATTACTGTGATTAAAAGTATAACAGAAAATTTAGTAAAATATGGTTTTAAAATTTGAACTGGGATAACACTTCTTGAAGTAATGTGCCGCCTACCTCTTGTCTCACAGTTGCACAACGGTATGTCTGCGGACTTACAGTGATAATAACCGAGTTTCTATAGTCGAGATGGGTAGCGTACAAATAACCTACCATGTATCTATGCGCTTAACCTGAAACAAACCAAACCTATCTCATAAAAATTATTTTAAGCTTAATTTCAAACGAAAATGGTCCTGTTTGCTGCAGCAAGGTATTGTGACTAGACACGTGAAATTGTATTTTACCGTTTTTATTTTTACGTGTAACAGACAAAGTATCAATGATTATTTCACATAAAATCATAGTGTAAATAGTGAATAGTAATATGGTAGAGAGGGTTGAACTAAGTTTTACCAATACATTTGCATGACTTGAAGAAGTTGTTAAAACAGTTATCATTAACTCCGAGCCTGGATCTATATATGTTGAGAATGTGAAAGGAATTCAAAACCTTTTTGAATATTGCTTTGATAAACCATCAAAATTATCATTTTCACTTTTGAACACGGATTCGTTTTATTCAACTCATTTTAGGTAGAAAATAAAGTTAAATTATATGGTGTATCCATTTCCTGTAGAATTAAAATCAAAGGCGTTGAATGGATTTAGCGAAACGAAAAGTGAGGGGAAATGGAAGGACGGCAATATTCAAATAGTCGTTTTCACTTTAGCTTACAAAATGTTCATAAAAATTTCTCTCTGATAAATGCTCTTGATTGTTAAAGTGCCCTTAATAGATATTGCAACTGGTTGACTACGCCTTACTAAATCTGTTATTATGTATATAAAATGTATGTATGCAACTAGAAATGTGATGTTGTTTGCGTTAAGTGTGTTAATAAGTCCCACACTTATTTATAGAAAAGTTTATAGTCATTGGTTTGCCTTGTCCATATAAATCGTAAATCAATCGTACATCAGACACGCATGTTTGTAGTAGTTTGAACCGAGGTTCTTAAAAGGTTCTCAACCAATAAATCTTTAGAAGATAATTTAAAACAGAAACATACGGTACACACCGAAAATGCAAATATAATTATTAGTAGGGTTTATTGTATATACACTAAAAACTGATTTCGAGTTTCCCGAACTTTGCAGTAAACATGACAAATAAATTGGTACCATGGACTTGGTATGGACATATTAACAAAAACAGAATGTTGGAGTGTTTATGAAGATGAGAAACTGAGCCAACTAACAATAAACACGTATCTCTTGTAATACAGACAAAAATTATGTAAACCTTGAATAAGCTACAAAAAAGTTTATTTTAGTTTCTGGAGGCCACCTCCCAGTGGCACAGAGCTATGTCTGGGGACTTACAACACTACAAACTGGGTTTCGATATTCGTAATGAGCAGAGCATAGGTAGTTCATTGCAGCTTTGTACTTAATTATAAACAAGCTGTTTTTAGATATTCGAGCCAAGTTTATGAAATGGCGTCTGCTTTAACCTTACCTAAATTTGAGCTGGTAAACGAAGAAGGAAGTCAGACAGTCAAGAGCATACTCCAAATATTTATACAGAAATCTTCTTACGTTCAAACACGTTAAACCGTAATTGAACTATTTCTTTCACTGCATAATGTTGGATTTCCTAGGAAAAATGATGCATGGATGTTAATAAAGTCAGAAAAAACATGTTCCGGAAAAATCGCGGGCATGTGTGTATATATACATATATATACAGTAACGTTTTGATTAATAACGTTGTCTTCTTTTCCTTTTGTTTGTTATAAACTTCATATCTACACTATGTTCTTGTGCACTTAAATATAAATTTTTATGTTTTATTATGAATGACATCCAAATATTTTAGAAATATCTACATGGAAATAACATTAAATATTTGAGTACTTTTCAATATTTTATTTTCTAAAGCATCGATAATATTACATTTTTAAGCATTGAGTTCAGACGTATATTTAGCTATTATAGTTTCATGTTATAAAGTGACGGTCAATCCCACTATTCGTTGATAAAAGAGTAGCTCAAGAGTTGGCGGTGGGGGGTGATGAGTAGCTGTCTTTTCTGTAGTCTTACACTGAAGAATTAGGGACGGCTAGCGCAGATAGCCCTCGTGTAGCTTCACGCGAAATTCAAAAACAAAAAATCAAAAAATATAATTTAATGAAGAAAGGTATACCATCACATGCTGCAATTATTTTTAAATTGTATTTTTATATTTATAAAACATAAATGCTTTTTTGCTGCAGTAATATAGATAGAAATTGTTTGTTGTTGTTAGAGTTAAATAATACATATTCTGTTTTTACAATAATATAGATTTTTTTAAAAACCAAATAAAATTAATATTATAATGAACAAATGCAAAGCTTTGATAAATGTAAAATCAAGTAATTAAATAAACGTAACAGAATATTCATAGTACTTGAATAGGGGAAAATACGAAAAAACTTACAAAAACTCGGATGGGTTTTTCTGATAACAAAGTTACATCAAGCTATCTGCTGAGATAACCGAGGGGAATCGAACTCTTGATTTTAATGATGTAAACCCCTAGACTTACCGGTGTACTAGCGGGGGACAAAATGCTCGTTTCCTATAAATGTATTTTGAAAATAAAATTATGAGTTTAGTTTGTATACAGTTTCCCAATTTTTACTGCATTTATGTAAAACTGAAATAGAAACCTTTATAACCCGAGCGCTTTCAAAAGGTGGACCTTTCTTCTTCAAGGGCAATTTCGGAAGAAAGGACCACTCGGATTATAAGGGTTTCTATTTCAGTTTCATCGAGACTTTTTGGTCCTACGTGATTTTAGCACATCATGAAAATACTGCACTTATGTATTATTGCAACAATGGCAAGGATCAGATAACTTTACGTAAATCATTAAGTAACTTTTAGAAATCGCTGACGAAAATATTATTAAGGTTTTCCATCAACACGTTTTCTGAATGAGCCAAAGATGAGATAGGCTTAGTAAATTTGTAACCAAGGGGTTGTTATTTCGAAGCTAAATATGTTACTCTAAAGAAAAAATATAGCATGGCCTGATGTTTAACCTGTTCAGTGCAGTAGACGAGATAATTCGTCCAAGCCGATCGGTAACACAGTACCAGGGACGAGATAATTCTTACTCAATAATACCTAACTTCAACGCTAGACGTCAGCATCATACATGCATTTTACCTACTTACAAATTGTTTCACTTTTGATCCGAAATGGCGTCACAAAAAAGATTACAAAATGAAGAATCATTAGAGTTGTATTTTGAACTAGGTTCGGAGTTGCTGTAGCAGCTGAAATACTTGGAAGTCAACAGGTTAAGACGATCGACTCCGAAAGTTCGGGTCCGGCGATCGAAACTAAGTACCTAATATGTAGGGGAGATAAATGTGACGGTCAATTTCATGTTTAATTGGTAAATAGTAGCTCAAAAATTGGAGGCGGGTGTTGTTCACTAGCTTCTTCGCTCAAGTCTGTCACTTCAAAATCAGCCGTTAAGTAGCTTTTGTAGAAGATTCAACAACAATCTTTCCAAAAAGGATGGAAATTGGGCAAGAATTCAGTTACGTTTTATGTTTACTTCAAAAACCATTAAATCTTTAGTTCGAAAAAGTTTGCGCTGATTAAGTTGCATCATGAAATGGTTACAATACATAAATCAACACAAATTATAAAGAAGTAATGATCACTAGGCAATAAGTTAGACTTAGCACTGAAACTGATCGTCTAGCATAATCATTTATCAAAATTACCATAACAGTTGCATAATTATTTATAAAAAAAATTACCATAAACAGTAGCATAATTATTTATAAATATTTCCAAACCGTATCATAATTAGTTTTAAATACTACCCCACACCACTGCTTTTTGGATTGTACCATATCCACGCCATCGTTTTCGTTTGACATTATTAAAATGTTTAACACAAAATCGAGTCACCTTTTTATTAATTACATTAAAATACATGCTTTTTTTCAATGGAGTAGCTCGTGGGATCAACTAAACTTAAAATTAATATATATATATATCTAGGTATTTGGGTATATAAATTTGAATGTCCAGTAGGGTCGGGTACACTAAACCTCTTCCTCCTTTCTTTTCACTGTTAAAGTGGACTTAATAATATATTTAAAGTAAATACATGAGGGCCAGAGTGATGTGCATAGCTCAGACCCTTTTCAGGGCAGTGTTCATGTATATTGTTCTTTCAGATTTTCTCAAGTCTATGTTGTTTTGAATTAAGCACAAAGCTACACAATGGGCTATCTGTGCTCTGCATACCACGGATATCGAAACCCGCTGAGTCACTAGGGGGCTTCTTAAGCCTAGAACATAGATGGCCTGTTTTATTTTAGCACAAGTAATTTTTTATATTTATTATTGGGCTCGGCATGGCCAAGTGTGTTAAAAAGTTATACACGTGTCATACACCAATTCTCTCTACATGTATGTATCAACGTGATTTTAATCAATTAAAAATCACAATAACAAGCAAATCACTTCCAAATGTTTATTGTTGTATGTTTATTGTGCGTTCTAAAATGCTTAATAAGAAACTTATTTAACGATAAACTATCAATTAATGTTTAGCTTAACGGTTCGTTTTCTGTCCCTAATGTAGCAGTCTAAGACTTCAGGGTAGGTAGATAGTCATCACCACCAACCGCCAACTCTTAGGCTACTCTTTTACCAATGAATAGTGGGATTAACTGTCACATTATAACGATCCCACTGTTGGAAAAGCGAGCATATTTGGTGTGGTGGAAATTCGAACCCACCATGCTTAGATCATAAATCAAGCTCTTTAACCACCTGGCTATGCAGGGCCTTAAGTTAAAGGCGATCATTGTTAATTGACTATGGTGGGATTGACTGTCACATGATAATGGCCCCACGTCTGGAAGAGCTACTATGTTTGATGTGGTATGGGTTCAAACCCGCCAGCCTTAGATTACCATCTTAACCATCTAACCATGCAGGGATTTAAATTAATGGCGACCATTATTAATTAACAATTTGTTTAATAGCTTTTAACTTTTTGAAAAAAGAAAATATGTCAAACTAACATTCCCTTCTCGAAGTTAACAACACGCACTTCTTTTTTTTACTTTAAGTAGTTTGAGATTACAAAAATATTATTCAGCTACAAAATAACAAAATAATAATAATTCCTCATCTAACATTATACCCAAACTGCTTATCTCCAAACATATAGGCCCGGCATGGCCAGGTGGTTGAGGCACTGAACTCCTAATCCGAGGGTTGCGGGCTCAAATCATGGTGACATCAAACATGCTCGCCCTTTCAGCCGTGAGGGCGTTATAAAGTCACGATCAATCCCACTATTCGTTGGTAAAAGAGACGCCCAAGAGTTGGCGGTGGATGCTGATGATCAGCTGCCTTCCCCCAAGTCTTACGCTAATTATGGGCGGCTAGCGCAGATAGCCCTCGCGTACCTTTGTGTAAAATAAAAAAAAACAAACTTGTCGACTTTAGCAAAATTTCTGATAGATAACTGTATAAGTTTTTCTTCTCCCAGTACTTATTGGATTAATGCGATAGCTTTGTTACTCATAAATATGTGAACTTTGGAAACTAACATTTGTAAAGAGGAAGTAGGAAAATCAAACCACTATTAATTATTCTGGATCGGGAGATTGAAATAAAAACTCGTCAAAAATAATCAAAATTCAAATTTATTAATGTAAAAAACGTATATCTATAGCAGTTTCAGCATAACAGTAATAATCTTTGTGTTCATTTTGTATAAAACTAAAAATTTTTAATTTTTCACTATCATGTTCCTCAATTTACTCATTCACAAAATATTTTCTCGTCTTTTTAAGAAAAAAATCGTTATTGGTTTTTAATTACTTTGTATTTATTATAAACAGTAGTTACCGTTATCATACGTTTATTATGAATATAAGAACTGAGATTTTTCATGTTATCTTCTCATCGTTTATGTTTCGGTATTGATCAAAAGTAAGTAATGAATAGTACTGAAATGTAATCGGTTTATTTATGAAGTTCGTTTATAGGGATGCATATACAAACTTTAACCCTAGCTCCACAAATCCTTATTCCTATCCTTCCCTAATATAGATAATGAACTACATTTTAAGTTATTCAGTTTTTATTTTTATATGATATTAGTACTTTATTACAGATTTGTTATAAGCTGTAAAATGAGATTACAACACAAATTAAACATGAAGTGTAACAACAAAATTAACTTTCAAGAGAAACAGTTTAGAAAGTGACATGAGTTACACGTATAAACACACAGGGTTCATCAACTTGTTTATAGGCGAATATTTGACTGATTTATGAAGGTAAAACTAAACAAATCAGAATTGGCACCGAGTTCACAGATTGTTATAGGTGCAAACGAGAGAAAATTTTATATTGTAGACTCCAGTTAAGAGAATTCAATTCTGACCACATAGAAATAATAGTATCTACTGAAAAACTACAAAGAAAATTTTTGTATGGAAAGTTGTAGAAATATAGAAATAAAATAAAGTGGTTAACGGTTAACCCCATTTATTTCAGACAATTTAAAGCTTCTGTTGAATAAGAATTTTATCAACAGTGACACAGAATAAGCTAAAAATTATTTATAATAACAATATTTGTTCGAGGAATATATATAACAAAACCTTGAGCTTGGAATAATAGTATTATATTTACACTCTTCGAAATACTTATATAGATAATAAAATATTAATATCGATTCCGATATTTAGATTCCTCTAACAGCTCCCGCCATCTTTCGGTATGTAAGACGAAAAACCTTTTGGATTAAAAAAAAAAGAAAAAGTTTAAATCGGTATTTTTGGTTATAAAAAATAGAAGTATAGTTTTCTATTATTTAGTTTATTTTACTTTAAATGCTCTTTGTTTAATATCCTATAATGGGTCGATGATAGTATGACTTATAAAAAGATTTTAAGGATTACAAAATTTTCAAACGAATGGCAATGTTTAATTTTACATGCTCATCTTTTGTATGAAGTTTTTTGGTTACTTTACAAATTATCAAACACAAAATATGAAAACTACTAATGTATAATAGGAACACAAAATCACCTCTTTTATCACAGTCTATACAACAGAACTATATCAATTCCAACGTTTCATTTCCTCGGTCGTTATAGCCGAAGCTCAGCTGATATTAGGAAGAGACGATGAGTCTCATTTAGTGTGTTGATACTGGCGCTCTGAGCGCTTATAAGGCTGTATCAATCCAGGATGGCCATTAAGAACAGATGGCACGACATCTGGCGGGGTGAGTGAAAACACAGAATTTTTCTGATGTTAAAGAAGGAAGTCCATAAAGGCTAGAAGGTCGGGAGTTTTCACCAGGTGGACTTAAAATAAGAAGTCTTTCGAACTGAGTAAGGACATTTCTTGACCATGACAACAAATTTTCATGATTATTTAACTCGCTATTTCTTGAATTTTGGCACAGTTGACCGAGACTCCCTCTGGTAGAAAGACTAGAAACAGGTATATCAGAACGTTTACAAGACAATTCAAAGGTAGCAGCAGCAGGTCCGTAATTTTTTATTTTTTTATCTGTAGCCGTTACTGAAGTATATGTTGAGCATATAACCTCGACTAGAAACTGTCACATTAGATGACAATATTCAGACTGCCATTAACATGAGCTCTTGCACATCATCATGAGTGAAATTGTTAATCTATCAAATCTCTCATCAACTGAGCCTCTGTACACAGTAATTACTCTTGTAGTTTTATATTTATTAAAGTATTAATGTATGTATTTCAAACAATAATCACTAACACGTATAATTCTATATCTAATAAAACATCTTTACAATAGCAGTTTTTTTCACACAAACTTTATATTGTTTCAACTTAAACAATCCCGCAACGGTAATTTTATATTTCTCGAAATCCGTCAAACAAGCATTTTATGTTTTATGTTTGAGATTTATTACTGCAGTGTCACAACAAACATTTTAGACTTACTAAATGTTCACGGTAATATAAAGCTAAAAGTTTACTTTAAACACAATAAAAAGTAGCAGTTCTTTAAATATATTATATATGATAAAGTTGAACTCCTTTTAAGTTTGAACTTCTGACACTCCCGTGTTTGTTATAAGGACGTTCAAACCATTAAGTAGTTTTTGAAATGTGTTTTTGTTTGTTTTTGAATTTCGTACAAAGCTACTCGAGAGATATCTGTGCTAGCCGTCCCTAATTTAGCAGTGTAAGACTTGAGAAAAGGCAGCTAGTCATCACTACCCACCGCCAACTCTTGAGCTACTCTTTTATTAACGAATAGTGGGATTGATCGTTACATTATAACGCCCCCACGGCCGAAAAGGCGAACATGTTTGGCGCAATGGGGATACGAACCCGCGACTCTCACGTTACGAGTCGCACGCCGTAACACGCTTCGTCATGCCGGGCCACCCAATAACAGCCCATAACCAACAGGCTGTGTTACAATGTATAATGATACATCTTATCACTTAGAGTAACTACATTACTCCACTCTATTAATTTAAATTATTAACTCGGAATACATCATACTTTCATGTGAAATAGTCATAAACCAACTTCAACGACAAACTTGAGAATAATATGAGCCATGACAGTAGCTAGCTATGAGGTCGCAAATCTAGTGCCTCATTATTATAATAGTCTTATTCGAATATTCTGGTTATTGACAGTAATGGATTTGTTACGAGTTAAAAAAAAAAATTTTGTATTAAATAGCTTGCTTACCTATAAGATGCAAGTTGAGATAACTTAAGCCTTTATTTTGAAAATTTAAATGATTGTGCGTGTAACACAAAAATGTTTTAATTTTTTTATATTATCAAAGATTGAAGGATTGAATTTTTAGTAGAACATAGAAAAGACTGTCCAAATTGAAAACCATGTGTATCTTTAATAGTTATTTTTGGGTGAACTTGTGATAATAAGCAGTTTTAAAAGCTTCAATATTAACTTATATTTCAACTTATCTTTATTTTTTCTCAGAATTTAAAATGAATTTCCATTCCACTGTTCTGGTTACATGAGATTAATTACATTTTCTTGGGTATTTGCTTCATTCAGTGTGACTTGTTAGAATGTTATGATTTTTATACTAGATTAATTATTTTTCTAGCTTAATACCAATCCACGATTTTCTGTATATAATATCTATAACTTATTGTAATGTGTACTTCTGTACATGAGAGAAACAAAAGGTTTGCATCTCTAAGATCAGGATCTGTAGTGAATTCCTCTTGAGTTCAGGGATTCGAGCAAAACTGCAAAAGTGACAGGACAACTTGTTGATTATATTAAAGACACACTTTAATCAGCAGTAAAAGAGAATGGTGTGACTCTGTGAAATCCGTGTTTATCTATACTTGTATATAATACACAACATACTCAACACAAATTCTGGTTTATTATGGTCTGGAAATCATTTGATGTGTTGAACATGAGGGTAAAAGGTAGTTTAATGAAACATTTATTATTAGTACAGTTTACATGAAGAAATCTTTAGGATATTATATTCAGTTATGGGTACTTTAAGTACATTAAAATGCGTATTAAAAAGTACGAAACGACATGAATTATACTTTTTATTAACAGCATGTGCACAATGTATAAAAAACAAACAGTGACAATAAGATTACAGTGATATTTTTAGGTGGTAAGACTTTTAAAAATATTTCAAAGTGTCTGCCAGTACACTTTATGTATCTGTTAACATTTTTAAACTGTATCTCTGTATTTGTTCAACATTTTTAACCTGTAATTCTGTGTCTATTAAACATCTATGCACTTGCTATTTCTACTTATTACGTGTATGTTAACGGATTTCCAACGCTAAAATCAGGGGTTCAATTTCCCTCGATGGACTAAGAAGATAGCCCTATGTGGCTTTACTATAAGAAAAAACACACACACAATTATATTTGTTAAGGTTTAATCGTACGTGTATTGTAAGATACACTAAACATTATTACCGTTTTAGTTTCATACATCGTCATTCGTGTATTTTTATAACTGATAAAAAATCTTCACACGTGTAAATCATCCAATGAAATTTTATTATCATTAATGTGTTGTTATTTTGCCTGCAACGCCATCACAACCAGAAATTCTTTATCGATTAAAATTCAACCACATTGAGATCTACTAAATAGGCATTGCAATTCAAATTGCCCCCCACTGGCTCAGCGATATGTCTGCGGACTTAAAACGTTAAAAACCAGGTTTCGATACCCGTGGTGGGCAGAGCACAGATAGTCCATTGTGTAGCTTTGTGCTTAATTCAAAGCAACAACAACAATTCTAGTTGTACGATATGCTGTAAGATGGTGCCACACTCACAGTTTCCTTCTGTTAAGACAATTACTGTAACATAATTAAAATAAATAATTATTTTTGCACTAAATCTCTTTTATTCTTTCAGAGATTTTGATTCTAAATCAATGACTGAAAGATTATTGATATACCGCTATATTAGTTCTTTGGTTTAAAATCACTTTAGTAAAGAGCTCAAATAATTTTCTAAAGAATAATATTCCATAAGCTATATATCCTACTTGGATAGTGGTATGTCTACGGACTTATAACACTATAATAAGAGGTTCGATTTCCAAATGTAAACACAGCAGATAGCTCAATGTGACTTTGCTTTATAGCAATCAAGCTAAAAGTTATTTTATTGAAGCTCAATTTAGGACGATCCATTGATAAATATTCACGCAAAATAGATTTAAATAAGTTTATTATTGCTAATTTATTCAGATTTTGTTTTATTTTTTGTTCTAGAACTTTTTTTCAGAATTTGTTATCGTCAAGCTCTATTGTATATAAACGCTAAACATAATTTAAAAAAAAGCTATTTGTTATGTCTTGTGTTATGTTTAATAGTTCGCCGTGAAACATCACGAAATGTAAAACATAATTAGGTATAAGTTATCTATGTTTTAAGGGGTAGAATTTAAAGTAAAATTAATAGTGTTATATCCCTTCAAGGAATTTCTAAAAAGTGCTTTAAAAATTTACAAATTTATATAGTTGTTGGTTAGTGATGTTGTTTTGACGCATAAAAGTATACAATAGGCTATCTGTATTCTGCCCATTACGGATTTGTTTGTTTTAAATTTCTCGTAAAGCTACACGAGGACAATCTGCGCTAGCCGTCCCTAATTTTACAGTATAAGACTAGAGGAAAGACAGCTAGTCATCGCCACCCACCGCCAACTCTTGGGATACTCTTTCACTAACAAATAGTGAAATTGACCTTCACATTATAATTCCTCCACGGCTGTAAGAGCGAGCATGTTTGGTGTGACTGGAATTCGAAACCGCGGTCCTCAGATAACGAGTTAAATGCCTTAACCACCTGGCCATGCCGGGTCCATACCATGTGTATTTAAACTCAAAATCTAGCCTTATCAGTCTACTGACTTATCGCTGAACCACCGTGGTGGCAGAAGTTTTGGTGAAGCTTTAAAATATAACAGTTCTTATCAAGCAATCAAATAGTAACATGTGTAACTCACTTGTGAAAATAAACTAATATTTCATTGATTAAACTCAGTGAAATTTTATGTAAAAAATGTTTACATAAAAAAACTAAACACAATAATACAGAACATTTTCAGATGAAAATATTTATGCTTTAATTATAGCATTCTTTCAAAGGATAATAGTATGCGTAAATCAATCCATAACAACCAGGAGTCAAGTCAATCTCGGTGTGATCTTTCGTCTTCAAGTAACATGAATTCAAATCATTGTTAAAGGCTGTACTTTTACATAGGGGACGATCAAGACACCGTCTCATACACTCATCTGGGGTGGAAACGGATAAAATCATCAAATCATAAAGCCAGAAGCAGGTATTATCGGTGCCGTTGTAATGAACTGAAATAAATAAAGAAAAATGATTTTCAATAATAAATGAATATTTGTCATGTTTCGATTTAAAACTAAGACTACAAACTGAAATTTAGAAATGAAAGTGCTTTACATTCTATTGTTTGTTTGTTTTTACAACCAATACAATACAATGTATTAAGAATTACAGTATACTGTACTAAGACAGTTAATGTGTGATTGAAGAACAATTAGTATTTTACACAACTTAGATTATCGTTCAAAATAAGTATAGTTACTTTTCAAAATTAAAAAATGGTTTGTGTAATTAGGTTGGTATTCAAAACATCAACAGTTTAGGTACTGATTATAAAACTAAGAATATTTGACTATAATTAGATATAATTTACAAGTATTCAAGTTGAAGATAACTTATTTCATGGGATATTGTGCAATTGTTTAAATCGTGATTGTTAATTGCGTTGTGATATTATTCACTATAAACCGAATTTTAGAAGCTTAATGAATGTCTGAAAAATGCTGTTTTGTGAGACAAAATGTGATAATGTATACTTTAATGTGTCGTTTGTTTATTAATCAATATACATATAACTGTGGCATCATGAGATGTAGGATGTAAGATCTGAGGTAAAATATTTTACTCACAAGATGTTTAAAACACGATAATGAATTTTTCTACAGAGTTACTTATATTTATTCAAACATTTCATTATGAACAAATTTCTTAAAAGGTGCAGAATATATTTATTATTATAACTAAAATAAACATAGGGAAAAAACTTTTGGTTTAACTGCTGAAACAATTAATTGAACATGACAAGACTTACGTTCTTCACATCTCCTTCCACACCAACCTTGTAAACAGTCACACTTGTACTGATGAATGTATCCTGGTCTATCTCGACATGATCCACCATTTTCACATGGGTTGTCTGTACACGTGATCTGTTGGTTAAAAAGGCAAAAGGAAAGTCGTATCAACAAAATTGTTAACAGATATCAAAAAGTGATTCCTAGATACGGCTTTACAAGTTGCAACACACACACGTATGTGTACACTTTAGTCGAGTACATCATATGAAAACGATATTCAAGCCTCAATACATTGCTACCTTCCATGTCACCAAGGTCGGTCATGCTCCACCTGATGATGTTGCTTTTTGACAATAGCCCTGCAGCGAAGTTTTTGTCGCAAAACTGTCAATCATAAAATATCATGTCCAAAGCTCCTCCTTCTTCCTTGCTGACATTCCATCTAGTGTACGGGAATGACGGTTTCATAGACTCTGTCACAGTCGTAACTCTTTTTATGGAATACCATAAGTATCCGTTTCAATCCACAACTACTGATATGCCATGGAAGCAAACTGTGTTCACGTGAATTTTATCGCTTTTCATGGCGATTATTCTTCGACTATATTGTATATCGCTGTCTGAATGTGTTGGTGGATTCTCCTTTGTTAAAAGAGGGCAAAATTGGCTTGCCACAGTTATGGTACGACTTGTTGTAGGTCTTTTTCTAGATGGTCAGCGTGTTTCAAAATAATATATATGTTCCTTTGTTTTCCAGTGCAGTTACGTACGTGAAGTACAAGAGATATACCTATTTTGGAAATTATGAATCTCTGATCTCAACATATATTTATGATTTTAGTGTCGGAAATGTCTCTTACATGACTTTTCTAGAAGCGACCAATTTTCGTTGACATCACACTATATGCGAATAATTAAACTATATCCAAACGTAGTTATGATACCTGACGTTCTACCGCGACATTGTAACGGCTGTAACTGTCATATGAAATACGGAATTGTGTTTACAAAATTATTTCAATATAGTATATTTAACCTTTTGTATACTAAGATATAATTTGACATATTATAAATTATAAACGCTTCAATAATGATAACTAAGTAATATTTTCATCTCAACAGTAACAATACGTTTGTCATTTGAAGATTTATGAACTTAAGAAACTACTTTTAACTGAGAATGTTTCTCTGGAATGTTTAGATTGATTCTTACACTTTGAGCATTAAAAATACTTGTATTTAGACTTAATAGAGGCTGGCTCCGTATAAATAATATATAGATAATTTAAAATAACACAAACCGTGAACATCTCGCAGAAGGCAACACAAAAAGTTTAAGTTTAATGCATGTACTACAGTTGACTAAATAATGTAAATTTAAAGTATAACTAATCCTTATACCAGACACACTATAGCAATACAGCTAAGTGGAAAACTTCTACCTATCTTCTAAAAGGGTTTCTGTTTTTGCTTTTGTTGTTGTTTGCAACTAAAAAGTTTGTTGATTTCAACTACATAATCTGACTCTTAAATGTTCACATTGGAATGTGATTATTTATTATGATGTTGCTTTACATTTCTAAGGTTTCAGGTATTTCATATGCTTTATTGAGTTGAATGCATTTTCCTTTTATGTATACATTTTGTTTCAATAGTGTAGCTCCCCTGTAACTTAGCCGTAAGTCTGAGCACATAAAAAAGCTAAATTGTGTTTCAATGCCTGTGATGAACACAGCACATATAACCAATCCTGTAGCTTTCTGCTTTATGACAAATAAACAAATTCATAGTAATATTTATTGTCCTCCTGGTGACCAAACGATAATTACGAAAATTAATAACGCTCAAAATTGTTTTTGAGGTTTCTGTACTTATGGTGGGCACAAAGCTGATAGTCAATTACAAAGTTTATAGTTATGTGCCGAAAAACAAATAACTTACAGTTTGAATTTTTCCAAATAGCCTTCTTTAGACTTGAGCACCGTAAGTTTTGTAAGAACAAAACTAATTTTATCACAGTGAGAAATGGACATGAATTATAATTTAGTGAGAAAAAGAGCAATGTTCTAAAGAAATAGATGTAATAGTAATAATTCCTTTTTCTTTCTCTTTTTTTTTCGCCCAATACACAATACAGCAATACAATTTATGTTCGTTGTTTCGTTTGAGGTACAGACTATATAGCTTGCGTTCTATATCAGTAAGGTAAACAAGTAGATAAATGTATAACATGGTAAGAAACTACATCACGGAAATGATACATCATAAGCAGAGCACTTCTCTTAAGGCCAACAACGCCACAACAATCAGAAACTAGTGATATTTCGTTATTTTCTCGAACATCAATTTCCAACAATGTTTAGATTAAAAATGAATGACTTCAACAACGTTATAAGCCGTTGACCATTAACTAACAGATTGAAATGGATATTTAAATGAAATCTGAGAAACATGAAATACTCGTGTACAAAGATCAGATTTAGCCCCACAAGAGTGTTTATTTTTTCAAATTTTCCATTATGAACACAATTTTTATTTGTTTCAATAAACATGACAAGTGTAGAATTTCCATAGTCAAAAGTAGTAGTGATACTAAATGTACTATTAACAGGCTATGACCTAATATGTAGAATTGTGTTTTATAATGAAAACGGTGTTTAAGAATTATTATTGTAAATGGTATAATTTGAGTTCATTTAAAAGTGTTTATTATAACAATACCATCGTACCATGACTACAAATTTTTCCGCCAACATGTTTGAGTTTTAAAGGTCAAGAAGAAGCCAAATATCTAACAAATTACTTGTAGTTTATTTATCTATAGCTATAGAATTTTATCTGCAATCGACTTTCAAGGTACAACAAAACCTAAGTGCTAATACAATAAAATAATACAGATAGTGATTTTTGTTTTCATAAAATTTATTGTCGGTGGTAAGTTCAATTGGAACTGAGACCCGAAGCCTTTGTGGACTTGTTTTTTTAAACTAACTACAGATATTAATTTGAAGAACGCCGTGATTACATCGCCAGTGGATATATAATGGAGGTAGTCTCAATCCAAACAGCACTCACAATAGCGCTAATATTCAGCTTCAGAAACACAACCCTGTATCTTTTAACTGGCGTCAAATATATTTTTCCTTAGAGATTAAGCACTTATTTTGTTTAATTGTTTGATGAGTTTCTCGTAAAGCTCCTCCAAAGCTACCTAATCAGGCCTGTGTTAATATTAAAGTCATAAACTAGAAAAAAAATAATTAGACAACAACATCTACCACCAACTTACAACTTAGCAAGAAAATGTGGGATTGGCCACTACTTATAACACCGTCAAGGTTTAAAAGGAAAGTATCTTCTAAATCGAAGCCTATGTCAGGCTGGTAGTTTGAATAAAGTAATGAACATAAATATATATATTTAGTGTTTTAAACCTTTAGTTATTGTGCCATGATATATATCGTCATCGCTTATTAAATAAGTGAAATACATTTACACAGAAAAAAATCAAAATATCCTTTCTTACATATATATAAAGCAAGATTACCCTTTTGAACCAAACCGAATGTCCTTCTGATATCATTGTTTCGTTGTCAGGCCACATCAACAGTTGACATTCCTGGATGTCTGAGTTGTAGTTGAAACCTCGACAGTCGCTTCTTCTGTTACAGTACACTCCACAATTCCAGGATCGTGGAGCTTGAATTGTTTGTAAAGTTTGGGTTATTTGCTTCATCTTGCTTTTATCTTTGAAATAAAATTGCGATTCGAAGTGGAAACAAGTAACTGATGTAATATACCTTGAGAAATACAGATTAACCATCAATACAGATGTGATTGATAACATTGTTTCTATTTGTAACAGACGAAAACCTTAGGAACTTAGAGACTCTTGAAAATGTGCACTTTATCTGTTTCTTTAGGAGCTATAGTCTCTGAAACCATGGTTAGTTTTAAATCGAAGAAAAACGTATAGATCAACATTATTAAAGACTTAACAATATATTTGTCATTACGTATAAAACTAATATATATACGTATACACACACACACACACATAATGGCCAATGACGTTTATCACACGTCAGGTATCGGATATAAGGCGGTGTCCAATCAGAGCGGCTCAAGATATATTAACAAAAAGTGGTTTAGAACAGCCGAGAAGGATTTTGTCGCATAAAACTTGTGATGCACGTATAAGCGTTACACGACTTTGTGCAAGAAGTAAGAGGTCATCCAATGAAAATGTCACTACAGTGTAGCTCGAAATATCACTATATATATATATGCGTGTGTGTGTGCACGTATAGTACGTAAAATAATGAAATAGACGTGTAATATAACATGTGTATTAATAGTATACGCAACATCCAGAAAGTATACACAATATTCGTACTGAAGATATTATACAAGGGCCAGAGAACAATTATCTTCATCGATGATCACCAAAAACATGGTTTCAACAACTATCATGAATAACATTTTAGTTGATCAACTTCCTTCTTTCTGACTCAGCTTACAGGAACACCAAATTACTGAGACTCTGCTCTGTCATAGTGCTAAAATGTTCACTGTTGACAAGCTTTGAAACAGAGAAGGAAGGTTCGCAAGATCAAAGTTTCATTGACAGAGGCAGAAACAAGTGTTAAACAAAATTCAGCATACTTTTGGTACGTCATCATTGTGAGCTCTTCATTTACAGTACGTGAGCACGTCTGATAAATACCTTTAGTTTGAGACACAGGACAACTTCTACAATTGATTGAGAAAACATCTTGTCTTGAGCTACTACAAACTCACAGCTGACATTACTTACGTAAAAATAAAAAAGACAATGAATTGCAACATAGGGACTTAATCCCTATTTAAAGATTCTAAGCAACCAGTGGGCAGGTATACCAGCAACATATTTAAAAAAGAAATTGAATTCTTACAAGTTCAACATGAAATCCAATACTTCATAGAATAATGTAATTTGGCAACGTCTTTTGCTAGTTTATATGACTTTAGTTTCAAAGGTGGATTTTAGAAATCATACATTTTCAAAACAACGTCCTGCTTAGGTAACACCAGTACAACCTGCTGTTCTTTAACCGCTGCAAAATACTTGTCAAATGTTTCCATATTTTTAAAATTTCCCATTATCGATACCGACATTTGAACTAGAGATGTCTCTAGACTATGGCTACACAATCTGGTTTCCTCAATTAGTAAAACTATACCGTGAGAAAATGATTATCACAGGAAAACAGACTTGAATAATGACCAAATCCAGTTATAGTGGTTAGGAGATATAAAATTAATGACATTACCCATTGCGTAATTTCGCAGTTTATGCTGTTCAGTATTTAAAGAAAATTGAATATATTGAGACCAAAAATAATCTGATGTAAAAGTTATATATAGAAATGTTTAAGAATTATATCTTCGCTAATGAGAAACCCTTTTCCAGATTTGAAAAATACGTATAGTTACATGTGGATCATGAATCACGAATATTATAGATATTGTAGATAGAGTAGCCCGTCCCCCAGTGGTCCAGCGGTATGTCTGCGGGCTTACAACGCTAAAAATCGGGTTTTGATACCCGTGGTGGGCAGAGTACAGATAGCCTATTGAGTAGCTTTGTGCTTAACTCAAAACAACAACAAGGTAAAGTAGCCATTATTGATTGTGCAAGCACGAGATGGCGATTTTAGTAGAAAGTGAAACAGAATTTTTATAACTGTATATATTATCTGTGGAAGAAAATCGAAGAAGCGTCACAACCCAAACACCATCAAAAATGGGCGGAAGGTATATTAATATGATGAATTAATAATTGTTATTAACACGTTGTTGACCTTGTAGGACGTGCAGAATGTCATTCCAAAAGAAAATATAGCAAGAAAACCACGCCCAGTCTGGTTGTGGCGAAAGGAGAGGAAAAAGAGGAAATAAAAAAGAAACAACAACAAGAAATACTATGTTGTACAACAACAACAAGAAATACTATGTTGTACAGATTTATGTCCATGATGTGCATGAAAAACTAAAGAAAAATATTATTAAAAATTATTAATTTAAAAAGCGAATAGCGATCTTCAAAACCTCACAGAAACAAGATAGCCAGCTGAAAGTGTAAAAGAGTAAAAAACAAGCTTAAGGCTTAAGATATAGTGTTGACATTATTTCATCACGAGACAAGTCATAAATATTAGAGCTTTTAGACATGGAGTCAAAATAATTTCTTTGATTTTCTTGCATCCAAACGTTAAGTCAAAGTTACCGAAAATCACATAACAATGTAAGTCTAAAACTTTTTTCATGTTATTGTTTCGCACACCGACAAAACAGCTGTGATAAATTATTTAGTATCCATCAAATCTAGGTCTTAATGCCGACAAACTGTAGCTCTAGAGAAACTCAGAAGGTCAACTATTCGACTCTGTGTGTTTAGACTGGCCATCCGTGTCATACAAAGCTCCTTTATATATTACATAAGAAAGGTGAATGACTGTCCACTCAGAGTCCAATTTTTACATCTTAGACTTTTTCTTAGTGATAAAAGAATTGCTAAGGCAAATGCATCAACATACACAGCATTTAGTTTCACTTATTTAAAGCCATTCATTTTGAAAGGAAGCTTTGTCCACATTCAGAAATATCCAGCCACTATAAAAGGTCGAAAAGCTCGTATCTAAACTGAGGTCTTTTATACTTTAAATATATTTGAAAATAAAACCTTAAGGAAAGAAATGTATAGTTAGATTGTAAAGATTTAGTATTCGTGTTCACAGAATGACAAAATCAGTAACATACGTGTTTTATAAATTTAACTCGTTTGAATTTCTACAGTTGTGAAGAAAACTGGAAACAATCATGACAATTATTTAGAGTAATTTGGTGATAGCAATGTGAAATGTTAAAATAACGGTAATAATGGTAGATTACCAAACAAAAACTAAAATTTGGTTATACGTACACTTAATGGTTTTGATAATGCAAAGTCAAAATGTGGTCATATAACTGATTGATAAGCTTGACTCATCCTGCTGCTATGAACATTGTAAAAACAAATAGAGAAATGGTAACAAAATTTGGAAGTCACGATCAACCACGAGAGGTAAACCACTGCAGTCAGAACCAAGAAAAGGTTAACATTGTATGAAATATTTGAATGAAGTATAACAAACATTACGAATAGTTGTTTGTGCTTATTAGCTCAATAATTTTAAGGACCGTTGTATTTTTACCTTCTATAACTTCAATCTTACTCATGTATTTAATAGAATATTTAGTACTTTTAGTTGTTGTTTTGAATCGAGCACAAAGCTGCACAATGGTCTATCTGTGCTCTGCCCATCATGGGTATCGAAATCCGGTTTTCAGCGTATTAAGTCCGCAGACATACCGCTGAGCCACTATGGGGCAGTACTTTTAATACAGTCATAAGTGAAACAGAATTAAATTTTCATTTAAATATTTCTCTTTTTGTTGTTATTAATACTTGAACAGAAAGTTTATAATTTCTTTACCTCTTGATGGTCAATAATTTACAAAGTTGGGTGTATGAAACGTTATTTTGTGTATATTGATTTTACGTACAAAGAAAGTTTCGTGTGATAATTTTATGATGGAAACTTAAGTGAAACTGGCACGTTCAAATATGATTGTTTGGTTTTCGGAATTAAAGTTTGAACACCTGTATATGAATAATGATTCACGCTATACCTGTCTGTTTATTGTACCACAACGTGACAAACATTCTATTGTAACATTCGATATACTTTGTCAAGTTCAAAAATAGGAATAAATTTTTACTAAAAAATAAAGCAAGCAAAAATTTGATTCCATAACTATACAACACAAAGTTAAATAGTTCAACAATTACAGGAGGAATGCAATATGCCTCCACAACGAAATTCCAGCATGGTCAGTTTTGACACAATAAAAATTGTGAAAAGTATGCAAATATCAAAAACTGTTTATATCACGGCTTAAGACTTAAAAGAAGGTATTTTTGTGCGAAAAAACAATATAAGATTATCAAAAGACAAAATTTCAAAATTACTTATATACCTGTTTGGTATTTGTCAAAACAAAAGGTATTTTTGTACCGAATCTCGTGTAAATTGGTCAACACACGGCCAATTAATTGACCATAAACTTCAAAATTATACTATTTAGAAGCTCTGATTTCCCTAAAAAGACTTGAAATGGACAAATCTCGCTTCGTAGCATGTCAATGCGTTGAGCGAGTGAAAATTTATACTTATTCCAATTTTCGTCTTTGTTTCTGCATATAAATGTGACTGCTCAGGAAACCAAAATAAACATTTTTGGGTTTTTTTTAAATTTTATCCTATAAAGTCGTTAAAAATATCTAATTCAAATGAAATGGAAAAAGGTGATGGATTTATTGGACCAAGGCATAGCCCCACTATATTTCAAGTTAATTTACGTAGGAATAAAGAAATAATAACGATCGATCGGTAAGTGTTTGAAAGACGAAGAGTTATAGATAAACAGGACGTGTCTCTGCCAGAACATATTTATTATAATAGATTGATTAGTAACAGCGAATGATGTTAATGGAGCAAAGGTGCCTTAGCACTTTCACTCGTCAGCAAATGTTACAAAAAATAAACAGGTCTAGATGGTAACTTTGGTCAAAAACCTTATTTTTTTCTTTTTTTATTATACTATATTTTATTTTAAACTATTCGTTTGATTTGTCGTTTTAATACAGTTGTGGAAACAATTATTTCATCGCCAAGTTTTTCACATTTTCTTCGGAATTGTCGTCCCTTTTGAAGCCCAAGTGTATTTAGGTTTACTACAACTTAGAAAGAAGTACTGTTTTAAGTTCTCAGCGCTTGCGAATGTAACCTACCAATTCTTTCAAATAACGTCCAATTGACCATTTATTTATTAACGTGAACGGAATGTGTGTACTAGATACAGCTATACGTACGTACTCCACATAAAAACATAAGATACAGGTATGTAGACAGTGAATAGTAAAAGGGTAGAGGTTCATGAATTACCAATAAATTTTCACAATGAAAACTGTATCGAATATGACACGAAACAGTTTCTAGCCGTTTTGTTGAAATATACACCACTAGCTCCTAGTTTGAATCAATTTATAGCTACTCTGTGGTTGTGAAGAGAGGACGTATCCGAAACCTATTGAAACTTTGCTGCAGTAAACACTCAGAACTACAATTTTCCTTCGCCTTCTACGTATTCCATTCATTTTATTGTGAACATTTTTACGTCAAAAGGAAAATTTTAAAACAATTAAATATATTATTATTTATTGTAGACTTAAAAATTCCAAATACATTTAGGAAAACGAGGGAGGTGGAGAGTAGTCCATATTTTAATGGTCATTTTTACTTTAACTTTAAAAAATATCAAAGTATGTCTCGTTTCTTTGTATGTACGATAACGTTATAGCAATACACTTGATCGTTTAACGTTTATCAACAATTATTAAAGTTTGTTAAAACTTTCAATCAGACATAAAGAATGTATCATAGCTTTTAAGTCACATCTCGCACGTACGCAGGAAAATATAAAATATAACTAAAGTTAACAGGGAAACACTCTGTTATAAAACTACATTATTTCATTCAGTAACAATGTCTGTATTTTGTATATTAGCAAGTTCCACACTTAATAATAAAAATTTAAAAAATAAATCAAACATAATTATTTCTATATATTGTATACTTAAATTTAAAACGGAGATTCATAAATTGTTCCCAACGAACAAATATTACATGTATAATTACAAAGTTACATGACACGAACTTCTACTATTTTAAGTTATCTCTCTCTTTGTTTTTCAAAATATTTAAATTATTATATAATTATTTTCGGGCTTAATTGGATTTATATTTAAAATTTATTTTCAGGCTTCCGTGTTTGTAAAAAACTTAGCAAGTGAAATGGCATCCTGCAATTTGGGCGGAAGGATCAGCAATAAACGGGAAGTTGTCATGATTTTAAATTAAAAGCTACTCTCATTGCGACGTTAATCAATCGTAGCGCAAAACACAACAACACATGAATGTGCAACCAATGAACCAAATACAAAAATGCCACATCACTTGTTAGTTTGAGTTCTTGTATTGGCACTAAACTACAAAAGTTCATGTACGCTGGTGCTGTCTACATTAAAACAAATAGCCTGAGATGGAAGGCAGGTAGTTAACAGCACACAACACAAATTATTTTGCGTGTTGCTACATTCATTATTAGTAATATGTGAGTTAGTTTGCGTGGAAAATATGAACTACAGTTTCTCGTGTTAAGATTTTGTTTGTTTGTTTGTTTTTGAATTTCGCACAAAGCTACTCGAGGGCTATCTGTGCTAGCCGTCCCTAATTTTGCAGTGTAAGACTAGACGGAAGGCAGCTAGTCATCACCGCCCACCGCCAACTCTAGGGCTACTCTTTACCAACAAATAATGGGATTGACCGTTACATTATAACGCTACCACGGCTGAAAGGGCGAGCATGTTTGGCGCGACTGGGATGTGAACCCGCGACCCTCGGATTACGAGTCGCACGCCTTAACACGCTTGGCCATGCCGGGCCGTGTTAAGATTAAATATCTACAAATTTTATTATCATGCGTTAGAATTTGACTGATGGATGTTATTTTTTATGTCTTAATTAGTTATATTGCAAGCAATATGTTGTTTTACTTTTTATGAGAATGTTATGTATTGATTATATTTGTTAGATAGTAGAAAGTGAACATGTAACAAAATTTAGAGAATGGGGGACTTTATCAGAGATATAACCAGTTTCATGAGGATTTGTTTGTTTTGAATTTCACGAAAAGCTACGTTAGGACTATCTGCGCTAGCCATTCCTAATTTAGTAGTGTAAGACGAGAGAGAAAGCAGCTAGTCATCATCACCCACCGCCAAATCTAGGGCTACTCTTTTATCATTGAAAAATGGGACTGACGATAATTTTTATAAAGCCTTCACCGCCGTAAGGGAGAACATATTTGGTAGGACGGGGATTCGAACCCGCCACCTTAATATTACTAGTCAAGCGCCCTCACCCCTGACCATATCGGATTATTCAGAGGGTAATTAAAGCTTAAGCTTGAATTTGTTTAATACAGTTTATGTAGGGTTCACTTACTGCCTTAAATAGGCCTAGCTTCGAATATTGTTTTATATTTGTTTGAGAGTGATCCTCATTTATCGCGAGAAATAAATAACAAAATTTAAGAAACTTAACAAAACAAAATAAGTGCACATTATGGTATTATCTCTCATCACGTGGAGTTGTTGTTATGGTTATTTGTAATTAAGTACAACGAAATACAAAGAACTATCAGTGTTCTGCCCACCACGACTATTAAAACCTGGTTTCTATCGGTTTAAGTCTGCAGGCATACCTCTGTGCCACAGGAGGACTCATCACGTGGAGAAATAAAAAAACTGTCTTCAATAAAAATTGTGTAGAAGATACAAAGGTAGTGTAAACCTGTTTTTTATCGTTCTGACCAGATTACCCAATTATCTATTTTATTTAACAAAAAATAGCATTTATTTCTTAATCTCGCCTATCGTTTATTAGTTTACAAAACGTCTCTAAATGCAGTTTTTCTCACTGACTGTTTTTCTTTTTCGAGTTTAATACTGATCGCTTTCGCTGAAGAGTCTCATGAACGTGCCGCATATAATTGTCGATATGGGAATATACGTTTAATTGTTAAGAACAGTTGTGTTTTATCTGTTTACTATCATTTGTGAGTGGTAAAACTCCACAATGATTACACGAAAAAGTAAGAAGACCGTTAAAAAGTGGATGAAATTTGGCGATGATCTAACTGTTACGTTAACAACAACGTTGAGTAAAGCGATAGGAAATACTCTGCTGGCCAAAATCTTAAGGCCAATGAACATAAAGAAAAAATATGCATTTTGCATTGTTAGACTCAACCACTTATTTGAGTATAGCTCCGAAAGATAAAAATAAGAAAAGGAAAAATAAAAATAAGAAATTTTTTTAGCATTTAATTTGGAAAATGTGAACATTATGTAATTAGTCTAAATACTAGCTGGCCAAAAGTTTAAGACCATACTGAAACGAAGCGTTAATCGGTAAACACGTAACGAAATTTAGTAATTTGTGTCAAAGCATTAACGTTGTAAACATCTCCCACCGACATCTCCTATGTTACATTGGGTAGAAATATGGTAAAGGCTAAAAAGTTGACAGAGTTTGAACGTGGCAGAATTGTTGAGCTGCAGAAGCAAGGTCTCTCTCAACATGCCATCACTGGTGACATTGGGCGTAGTAAAACTGCTGTTGCAAATTTCTTAAAAGACTCTGAGGGATGCGGAACGAGAATTTCAAGTAGTCGGCCCAAGAAAGTTTCGCCAGCGTTGAGCAGGAGGATTCGACGGGTTGTCCGGCAAGACACCAGTCGATCGTCGAACCAGATTAAGACCCTAACTGAGGTAGAATGCAGCTCAAAAACAATAAGACCTTTTGTTGGGCATTTCCTACCCTATTTAGGACTTCTTTAGGGTCTTAAACTTTCGACCAGTTAGTATTTAGGCTAATTTTATAATGTACACATTTTCCCTATTAAATGATAAAAAAGTTTTTCCCACTTTTCTTATTTTCATCTTTCAAAGCTCTACTCAAATAAATGGTTGAGTCTAACAACGCAAAATGCATATGTTTTCTTTATGTTCATTGGCCTTAAGATTTGGGCCAGCAGTGTATTTAAAATTCAGTAACGACAATGATTGGTCGGTTTTGTTCGGAAACGCGTAAATGCCAAGCGTCTTATAATGAAATCAAATTAAAAATGAAATATCTAATACAACGTTAAGAATAAAAAAGCAAAATTCTACTCTTTGGGTGACGCAGCAGCCGAGTGTGTACCTGACCATACAAGGTTCAACAAAACCAAACCGAAAAATTCGATATATCGAATGATGGAAGATAAATTATTGTAGGATAGTTCCAAAAAAGCAAAATCATTAAAAGTGGATAAAAATATCAACGTGGTATAAACTATTTATTGAAAAAAAAAGTTGTAAGTTTCCTTTAATAAAAGTTAGATGGAAGGTATCAATATGAAACAAATAAGTTTTTTTATCTAATAAAAAACTACAAATTGAAGATAACAGAGTCATGAATAAAAGTTTTTATTTTTTTAAAGAAAAATAACCGGAAGCTTACTCTAATATAAATCGAAATAAGATAATGTGTGAATCTGTTTACGTTTTTCTGAGGGTCGCGGGTTCGAATCCCCGTCACATCAAACATGCTGGCCCTTTCAGTCGTGGGGGTGTTATAAAGTGATGGTCAATCCCACTATTCGTTGGTAAAAGAGTTAGCAGTAGGTGGTGATGACTAGCTGCCTTCCCTCTAATATTACACTGCTAAATTAGGGACGGCTAGCACAGATAGCCCTCGTGTAGCTTTGAGCGAAATTCAAAAACAACAAACTGTTTACATTATTTCAATATCTAAGGGTTGCGGGTTCGTATCTCCATCACCCTAAACATGCTTACCCTTTTATCCGTGAGGAGTGTTATAACGTGATAATCAATCCAACTATGCCTTAGTAAAAGAATAGCCCAAGGTTTGGCGGTGGATGGTAATGACTAGTTATCTTTCCTTTAGTATTACGCTGCTAAATTAGAGGCGACTAGCGCAGATAGCTCTCGAATAAAGCAAAGGGAGTTAGTTACTGTATCTACTGAAGGGTATCGAATCTCGAACTTATCGTTGCAAGTCCATAGACCTACCACTTTCCAAACGAGAGACCGAGGAAATTCCAAAAATACCATTTTAGAATAGTGTTTTTATACTTATTGTAATATAACCCACCCCAAATATATAAAAAAAAAATTACTTTGTCTTTAGACAACATACAATCTATAAAATACATAAAATGCAACTTACGCTTAAGAGTGTGATGATGCTATTAACTTAAATAATGTTTTCCTAAATCAAGTGATTAATACACTTGTGTATTTTTCCTTGTTTATAAGGTCTTCACAGAAATTACATGTCTAATGCATATGGAATTTCAGATTAAGTAGGTGTATTTAGGAATCTACAATTAAAGTTACGCATAAATAAATAGCTATTGCAGTCTTTAGCAAACAGTGAAGAACTGTGAATATTGTAGTAAATTAAAAGTTGTGTAATATAACGATTTAAAAGACGTATTGAGAAGTTCATGGTCAAATGCAGTGCATACTGTGTATGTATAAAATAATGTTCCGAAGGTTTAGTGTGTTACATTGAAACGATTTTAAAGCCTTGCTACGTTCTTACAAATCATATTGCTATGTCTAATCATCTTTTACCTGAAGAACATCCATCTTGACAAAAAACCCGATTGTAACCTCCACTGCTGGTTCCGTCGTAAGGTTGTCATGTCAAAAAAATACCACTCCTCCTGTTTAATTTAGTTTAGTATTTTTCAACTTACTATTACGCCTTCACGGCCGAAAGAGGGAGCATGTTCAGTGTAAAGGGGATTTGAATCCCCAACCATCAGATTGAGAGTCGAACGCCCTAACCACTTGGTCATGCGAGGCTCACAAAAATTGTGTCACTTACATAAATTACTAGAGCTGCTTATTGGAATAACTGTTGTTATATCAGTCTGGTTGAGTAAAGACTTGGAAATATATAATCTGTTTATCATAGTTCCGACTTCATTACGATTACAAAATGTAATACCTAGCTTGTTTTTTCTAAGTGCCTTCATAGTTCACGTATTTGAAAGTTAAATTAAAGTCTGTAATCAGTTCTCACTTTGATCTTTTTTTTATGTTTGCGTCTATCTTGTCTAATGATCTAATATACAGTTAAAATCTCCAACTAGTCTTAATTTATGTATATTGTATGTTATAATTTCTTTAAATTGTGTTTCGAAGTATTGTTTTCGAATAATTTTCCGTAAACAAGATGTTCATCCTGCTGCTCTCCTAACTTATTTTTTCTAACTTATTTTATGTTTATTTTTCTTTAGTTAACATGTGTGTGTGTGTGTGTGTATGTATGTTTCTTATAGCAAAGCCACTTCGGGCTATCTGCTGTATCCACCGAGAGGAATCGAACCCCTGATTTTAGAGATGTAAATCCGATGACTTATTGTTGTCCCAGCGGGAAACATTTAACGTGTGAAACGAGCGAACGGAGGTTAATAAGTATAGATGATGTGTTTTAGAGCTGTTTGGGCCTAAATTTACATTCACCTTCAAAACACAGTGAACATCTTATATCCTACATTTTAGCCTGTGTCCTTTTTAGTATGTTCAGAGATTTTGTTGTAGTTGATAAGATGTGTTTAAATTATTTATTTTATCACCGTTTTAGACTATTCCAATGAGAGCTAAATTAGTCCATAACACTGAGAAACAAAAAACAAACCAATGAATTGATAAACAAACTCTTTGTAAATTAAGGTAATATTAAATATATATATATATAGTTGAACTTTACTTCTGTCTCGAGGAGAAAAAGCAACTATTTTTAGTTTTTATTATCGGTGTCTAGCTTGCTTAATAACTAATATTGCTTCAACAACAGTTATAAATGAGTCATGCACTGTTTGTAATGTTGTCAAACTCCATTATGTCGTCTATTCAGAAAGTTATACCTATATTAAATTTTAAGAAATCCTTAACTTCTATTTCTTTTGAAAGTTAGCTTTTTAGTAGATAAAGGAGTTGAGAAATAACCATACAATAAAAATTAATACTTTGATGTAAATCGTATTAGAGTCAATTAAAAATATAATAATAAGTAAATTACTTCCTCAAAATTTTCTTATTGTATACAGAATAATTTCGTTGTACATTCTAAAATGTTTAATAACCAGTTTTTCTGTGACGATGAACTACAAATTTTGTGTAGTTGGAGATAACTGTTATTTACATAATTTGTTTTAGGTGCTATCCTGTAAATGAATTAATGAAAGAAATTAATTTATAAAAAAAAGGCTTCCTAGCATTCTTTGCACACTTCATAACATGTAGCTTTTAACATGACACGAGAAACAAAATCAACCAAAAATATGATAAAAATCATAATTCCTCCTCAAGCATCATCATACCCAACTGCTTGTGCTCATATTTTTTTACTTTAGAATTATTTCTATTAGTTAATAAAGTTGTTTATTGGTGCAGTTCATCATTAGTTGTTTTTCAAAAAATAGCAACGTCTTATATTATTATAAATTAACTTTTGTAAGTAAGTAGAAAAAAACAAAACTACTCATGGTTGGATTTTTTATGGAGAGGAATTGTGGACAGACAATTCTATACAAATGAAATAGAATTCCGCACTAAAGTTTTCAACCGATGATTATTTTACTGGTAAAAACACAAAATGACATATAAAACGTCTCTAAAGAATTTTAAACAAAAGCAAAAAGAAAAGAAAGTTAACTCCATGTATTCCAGAGCGTTTAATGTTTGTTATACAAATTTAACCTACACTGATATAAAAGTTAACACTGATAACAGCATTAAGCCAAATAATACAACTTACAAGGCACAGTACTTCCTCTACGATATCTGTACTTATAAATGACAAAATATTCATGCAGACATTTCTATATTCGTACAGATACTGAAATTTACTGTTCTAAAACAGCTCGCGCCATCTATTAGTGCCTGAGACGAATGTTTTCTAGAATACCAATTAGTTTAAATTTGATATTTTTCATTCCGAAACAAAGGAAAGTAGTACTCTAATACATATTTTGTTTTAGATTAAACGTTCATTATTTTAACATAGTAGAACGAGTTGAAGAGAGCACGACGTAAGAAAAGTACATGTTGTAACGAATTCCTACTTGAGATGCATGACAAATATTAAACCGCACTTTGTTATTATTTTTAAACAATACCAGTTTCATACAAAAAGATATCTAGATGTTGTTTTCCAGACTTGTCACTAATATTACAAGGTTTAGGTATATTTTCATTTCAAAGATTTTCATAAAGAAATATAACCAACAAAATTTTCATTTATTCAGTTACCCAGCAACCAATCATCTTAAAGCTCTTATAAAGACTCAATTTAAATGAAATAAAAACCGAGTCAAGCGATCTCAATATACATGTATTTGGTTACTAGTGTTTAAGAAAGTCTGATGAATTTTAAATTAAATTTTTGTTTCCTAAAAAGCTGAGATATTTTGACGTCATATTCCATGTTATTGAAAGAGTAAAATGAAAAAAATGTTAAAAACTAACCGCAGATTAAATTTTTCAATTTTGTGTACGTAAAAATAAATATTTTAAAAAGGGCTTTTATTGGGTATTTTCCCTTGTAAAGATAGTTTGAATTTTTTGTGGTTACTTTACAAATCATTGAACACATAATATGAAGGTCATTAACGTGTGATAAGAATAGACGAAAACATCTCTGCTATTGCTCTGTATACCAGAAGAAACAATGAATCTGATTTACTGTCATGATATTGGCACACTACACATTTATAAGGTTGTTTAAATCTGGGTTATTCATACAAACCGACAAGGATGACGTTTAAATGCGTTATTAAAAACACAAATATTTTTGATGTTAGAAGGTTGAAAATTTTCACTATATTGGACTGAAACATGAAAACTAGAGAGCTAAGGAAGGTTTTTTGTTGTTGTTTTTGCGCGACATTATATTTATTATTAATTCTCTTTATGAATTGAAGTTTCACACACTTGATCAAAGCCTCTTCTTACAGAAAAGACTAGAAGTTAGTATATCAAAGAGATTATATGAACATTTTATGATAGCTTTGGCTAAATCAGCCATTATTTATTAATGTTCAGGTTCTCATCACAAACTAACTTTTAAAAAGAAGTAGAGGGCAGAATTTCACCTTGTGCGGCCTGATATGGCCAGGTCGCTAAGGCATTTGACTCGTAATGCTAGGGTCTTGGGTTCGAATCCTATCGTATAAAACATGTTCGACCTTTTCAGTCGTCGGAGCGATATAATGTGTTGATAAAAGATTATCACAAGAGTTGGCGATGGGGGGCGGTGATTATCTGTTCTCGTCTTATATTGATAAATTAGGAAATGCCAGCGCAGATAGCTCTTGTGTAGCTTTGCGCAAAATTCGAAACAAACAAATCATCGCAGGGTGTATTATTGTACATGGGAGGGCCCCTAATATCAGGACAGTATATGTCCATCCCTATTTTCAGTCATGAACACTGATTATTTACTTTTTATTATACACTATTTTATTTGTATTAACTCCACTATTATTCACAAAAACTGGCGAACCATCTAGTCTTCTCGTTCCATAAGCGGATCTAGCAACTATTAAAAACAAGATAAGTAATTCTAAGAACTTGTGAATGTAAGTAAAGAAAAATACGAAATAATATGTAAACCACACTAAATTTGTCATGTTCAATGTCGATGAGGCATTTCGTAATACTATACCAGCTAGAATACGACAGACGTGGTCCAAGCGCTTTCATGTCACGTTAGTTAAATATAACTGCTGTGATATATTTCTGAGGGCTTGTATCTTGTTATAAACAACTGTAATACATCTATGAGTTTTGGTTTTCAAATAAAAATGCAGTAATAGCTCTGCAAAAAATAAATAAAAACAATCTAAACGTTCTAGAAGTACACGAGCATAGCTGAGTTTCTTCTGTAATTTGTATGAATTATTTGATTTGTATTAAATGTGCATAACTGAAATGCGCATATGATTTTTAAAGAAAATGGATAAATAGTTTATATGAAATAATCTCTTAAATTTCAAAAGCAGCTATCAGTTTTAATGAATAATGATATAACTGTATTTAAGAATGATAACCATGAGTTTTTAACAAATGTTGATATTATTGAAAAAAACAACAATTGTTGAAATCTTAATAGCAATGTATAAAGTATAGAATGTGGACAACATTAAAATAATAAATTAAGATACTCATTCGATGTATTAAGTAAATACCAATGAGATGTAAGTATATTAATGCAAAGCTGTAATCTAAATTTATTGTATTGTACAGTTATTTAAATTAAACACATAAACGAAAAATATCAATATAAGGGCTTTATACTAAACTCTAAATGTCTGGTTAGTCGTTTTGAAAAACCACACTGGTTTTCCCTTTTTATCCTTATGTGGAGGTTTGTCGATGTTTTCATCACTTTTCAAAGATATTATGGTTTAAATTTGTCTAATTTCTTATAGCTCGTTAATCCAATAAAGTAATGATATTCCAGATTGTTGATTTGGTATAAAAGTTCATCTCTGTGTTTATTATAACGTATGAGTAATAGGAAACATACACTACATAGTCAAAAATATGTAGACACCCGACCATCACACTCATATGTGCTTGTAGAACATCTCATTCCAAAACCATAGACATTAATATAAATTTGCTCCCCCTTTACTGCTACAACAGCCTCCAATCTTCTGATAAGGCTTTTCACTATATTTTGGAACATGGCTTTAGGGAGTTGCTCCTATTCAGCCACAACAGCATTAGTGAAGGCGGGTACTGATGTTAGACGAGAAGGCCTGGCTTTCAGTCGGCGTTCCAATTCATCCCAAGGTGTTCGATGGGGTTCAGGTCAGGGTTATGTGTACGCCAGTCACGTTCTTCCACACCAACCTTGGCAAACCATGTCTTTATGGACTTCGCTTTGTACACGGCGACATTGTCAAAAAAGAGCCTTCACCAAACTGTTGCCACAAAGTTGGAAGTACACAATTTTCTAGAATGTAATGGTATGCTGTAGCATTAAGATTTCCCTTCATTAGAACTAAAGAACCTAGTCCAAACCATGAAAAACAGCCCCAGACCATTATTCCTCCTTCCGTTGGCACTTTACAGTTGGCACTCTGCATTCAGGTAGGTAGCGTTTTCCTGGCATCCGCCATACCCAGATTCGTCCGTCAGACTGCCAACTATTGGAGCGTGATTCATCATCCATAGAACGCGTTTCCACTGTTCAAGAGTCCAATGGCGGTGTACTTTACACCACTCCAGCCGATGCTTGGCATTGTACATGGTAATCTTAGGCTTGTGTGCGGCTGCTTGGCCATGGAAACACATTTCATGAAGCTCCTGACAAACAGTTATTGTGCTGACGTTGCTTTCAGAGGCAGTTTGGAGCTCGGCAGTATGTGTTGCAACTGTGGAAGGACGATTTTTACGCGCTACACCTTCTGTAGCTTATCACTTCATGGCTGAGTTATTATTGTTCCTAGACATTTCCACTTCATAATAACAATACTTACAATTCACCGGGACAGCTCTAGCAGAGCATAAATTTGACGAACTGAGTTGTTGAAAAGGTGGCATCCTATGACAATACCACGTTGAAAGTCACTGAGTTCTTCAGTACGACCCATTCTACTGCCAATGCTTGTCTATAGAGATTGCATGGCTGTATGCTTGAATTTATGCACCTGCTAGCAATGGTTATGGCTGAATTAGCTAAACCCACTAATTAAAAGGGGTGTACACATACTTTTGGCCATGTAGTGTATTTTATCAATGTTAATTTTCTTGTATCCATGGGTTACACTGTAAACTGCATTCTATTGGTGCGTTACAGATGTTTGTGTTTTAAATGCCCTGGTAAATTAACAGTTGAAGTTTGTTGGGGTTATTCTGTGTTTTCTAATATTAAACTCTTAAACTGCAAACAACAGATTGTACTACAGTGTCAAGTCATCACTTATATAAAAGAATGTGACAGAATTATGGCTTTATTTCTTTTCAGAAAGAGTCGTGAATTAATCTTAAGCAATACACTAAACAAGTTGACAAAAGAAAGAATGAGTTATTTTTTATCCTATTAATAAGGCCCGGCATGGCCAGGTGGTTAAGGCACTCGACTCGTAATCCGATAGTCGCGGGTTCGAATTCCCGTCACACCAAACATGCTCGCCTCTTCAGCCATGGGGGCATCATAATGTGACGGTCAATTCCACTATTTGTTAGTAAAAGAGTATCCCTAGAGTTGACAGTGGGTGGTGGTGACTAACTGCCTTCCCTCTAGTCTTACACTGCTAACTTAGGGACGGCTAGCGCAGTAGCCCTCGAGTAACTTTGCGCGAAATTCAAAACAAACGTATTAATAATGAAACATGTCGTTTATTTAGACACTTTCATGTGTACAAAGTTCAAAGTAGACCATTAACGAGATTTTACAAATATTGTTCTTAAAGAATAAACCTTGGATAAAATATCACACCTTCAGCAGATCTATGTAAACATCAGTGTTTAATAAAGAAGTAGCTTAAATAGACTTGAGAACATGCGACAACAGCTACAAAGTAATTACGTGGTAAAAGAGTTTGGCAGAATTACTAGTTATAATATATGACGAAGAAGGATTTCTCAAGTAGAATAAAAATAACACACAAAAGGAACAAAAACAGTTGAAGAAAACAAAAAAGAGTGTAGTGAAACGTTCAGTGTACATGTTCAGAAAACCCGAGATGTCTAGATATTTAATTGAAATTAATAAAACTGTTCATAAAGATCAATTAACAAATGAGGATGAAGAAAAATACGAAATAAAAATTTAAAAAAGGACTAAAACAAGCTTCTGATGCTACGCCATTTAAAGCTAGAAAATTTAAAGCTGTGAAAACTATTGTGTTGTTATCGATATGTTAAAGAGCTAACATAAGGAAACACGCAAAGCTCACTTAGTTTCTTACAGATATAGATAATAATAACCACCCGAGCGAAATTAAGAAAAAACTCTTTATTTGATAACAATTCAAAGTAATTTGAAGATAAGACAACCATCATGTGTGAGTTGACAAGATGAGAGATTAAAAAATATATTACACATCATCCAAAGAAAAGTTAAAAGAGTTAAAAATGTAAATTCATTTTTGGAAGTAGGGTTAGGATATTTAAACGTAACGCAAAGTGGTTGAGGGAATATCTTCAATAACAGAAAGTTAAGTGAACCTGGTCCTACATGATGTTGTAAAAGGTGTATCTTGAAAGCGTTATAGAAAATATTCACCATTTTTAGTGGGTATCTCGTTTAAGGTGTAGTAGTAGTACGTTATAAAAGGCTTAAAAAATTCAATATCGGTATGCATTAATACAGCAGTAACTACCATAACAAATAGAAGCATATTAATGAAATATTAGACAATGTGAGGTTATGTTTCATAACACTGTTGTGTGATTAAAGCTAAAGTAATTAAGTGAACGTTATAAGAGGTATATGATTTATTAACTTCTGTTATGAGACCCACAACTAAAATTTAAACATTCATTCTTTGGCTAGGATTAATGGTAACACTCAAGTTATGAGATCTTCAATAAAGACAATTCTATAAATTAACCAGGTGTTCCTCTGTTAAGGCCGTAGGCAAACTGATGTGGGAGTCAACTTGGTTTTGAGATTGTTCAGAAAATCAAAAGACAGAGTTCTTACACCTTATAGCCTTTACACTTACTATGATGTCCTGTCCACGACAAAATGAATCTGACTGAAGATAAAAGTGTTTGAGCATATGATAAATCAAAGAAATTCAGCGTTGGTCATATGTTGAAAAGAAATACAGTAATGAGCTTCAAACAGAATAAAGTCTAAAAAATATGACTTACCATATTTTCAAAGAGGCATATAACATAACAAGAAAGTACAAGAAAGACCAAGTATTCATGTTTGAAGTGATTTACTGAACGTTTTACTGTTCTAATCAACATCCCACTCATGATCTCTACAACATTGTTCTTTACAAAGATGAGATGAATGAGAAGACATTTCTAGCATATCACTTGAAGAGAGATTCTCTGCGTTTAAACAAAAGATATTATGACTGATTTCTATAACTTGTGAAGAGAAACAATCAAAGACGAAAGTCTAAAGCCTATAAAAATGCTAGTAAGACACTTACTTTTGTCAAGATTTGTAAGCAAGGATATTCCTAGTACATAACAACAAAATAAAAGCCTAAGACAGGCTTAATGAAATGAATCATTTTTAATAACCAGCGTTTGTCAAGTATGTTTTCAAAATATATGAACTAATTTTACAAGGAAAATATCTGCCATTAAAATGACATGATATAATAGAAACATTTTTTTTACAGTTTATAAAAATCACTTTCAAAACAACTGGAGATACAACAGTTAACATCTCTTGGTTAAAACTGGTCCAAAGAATATTCTAGAAACTGAAACAAAATTCAAATTTCATATCTATTCAAAATATAAAAAACAATTTCTTCTTATACAATGCACTAGACTATCGAGACTAAAATCAAACATCGTGTGACTAAATTTGGACCCTTCGGCGCTTTCTTGCCAAAACCCATAATGAAAGAATAAGAAATTTTAATCACAAGTATTTATGGATACAAATGAAGTGAAATTCAATATTTTTCATACGTTGGATTTTTACATACCTGTCAGTGGCTGTAAGTCAAAAAGAAGGAAATAACTAAGGAATCTTAAAACTTAATTAATCTAATTACAACGTTATTAATAATATTAAGCAGACAAGTTAGATCAAACAGTCGTTTTTAACACTTCTATTGTCTACTGCTTTAAAAAATATAATATTTGAAACAGCATCAACATATTACGAGATTGCCGATTTTATTAGACAGAGTGAGTACACAGGTACAAACTAGAAATGTGTTAAATATGATTATAACAAGAACTATATTTCTTTTTAAGGATTTTTTTTTTCAAGAGCAACCTGATTTTTCATTATTTTTCAGAGTATTTTTGCTACGAGAAAAGTTTGTGAGCTGTAACACGAATTGGTCATTCATAATAACAGCCAAAAAACAGCAGTGTGACCCAAGAATGGTCTAAAGATTGCTCAACATCAAAGTGAGTAAATTCAATAAAGAGATGAACAGATTATATTAGAACAATTTTGAATTAAGTCCAGTGGTTAACATGATAGACTGCGTATCGGAGGTTCTCGTGTCTCGCTCCACATGGCTACAAATAAAAAAATTACGCTCCACATTTTAGTGCAATAGAAGAGTTATAAGAGTAACGGTCAATTACCACTATTAATTTTGAGTAGTCAGAGTGCTGAAGACAGGTTGTATTGAACAAATGCCTTCCTTCTAGCCTATCGCTTCAAAATCAAAGGCGACTAGTAGAAATATCCCTCGAGCATCTTTGAATGAAATCCAAGAAACTGTAAAAAAATCAACTAGTCACCTAATAATTATACAAATATAAATGTGATAAAATGGCATAATTAAGTTCCACATTTTGATACTGTATGAAAGTGTAGCTAATGTTATTCCCATCCAAAATTGATTGCTTTTGAGAAAATGATGAAGCAATCCTTTCCAACATAAGATATCCATACACTCATTTCATCAAGATATGTTCAGATTGGGAATCTAGTATTTTCAAGATGGAAAACTGTCTTATACTTAGTGGCTATTCGAATGCTATATAACTTGATGGCATTGGAATACAAAATAATAAAGATTAACACAAGAAAACAGGACAACCAAAGAAAAAAAAAATTTGCAACAAATCGTAACACAGTTGTGGTGAACAAACTATACATTGTCTTGTAAAAAGTGATATTACATAACTCATTGACGAAAATCAACAATGTGTTACAGTCAAAAGTAGGTAACATAATCAAGAAGGATCTCAGATGTCAACTTGAATGAGTTCACCAAAATAAGTCTTCCAGCCAGCCTCTCATTAAACTAACATATACCACATACTCTGATGTCGGATTTGAGCCAATAAAACCCGTCTTTCCAGCTTCTTAGATTATAAGATTATCTTACCATCCTGCTTATTAATAACCTGCATCTTTAAGTCATTAGAAGATCACAAGATTTAAAGAAACATATATTGTTTTAAATTTTATTTTAGTATTTCTAAAAAACGAAAATGTATTTAAGTGACAGTGTTACGTATTCAGAAAGGAGGTTTATTTTGCTTTGAATTTCGCTCAAAGCTACACGAGGGCTATCTGCGCTAGCCGTTTATAATTTAGCAATATAAGACTAGAGGGAAGGTAGCTAGTCATCACCAACCCCGCCAACTCTTGGGCTACTATTTTACTAACGAATAGTGGATTGACAGTCACGTTATAACACCTCCACGGCTAAAAGGGGGAGCATATCTGGTGCGACAGGAATTTGAACCCGTGATCCTCGGATTACGAGTCGAGTGTCTTAACCACCTGGCCATGTCGAGCCTTCAGAAGGAATAACTCTGCATGACAAATTAAAATTATATGTGTATAAATTGTTTCTAAGTATTCTTGTTTATTTTGTTTTATGTCTAAGCCACTTTGGGCTATCTGCTGTACCGACTGCGAGGAAGTGAACGATGGATTTCAGTGTTGTAAATCCATAAACTTACCCCTGTCCCACCGAATGATTTAAGTATTTTTCCTAATAAGCCTTTATCGTACGCAAATGATTTATGGGTAATGAAGGACAGTATACTTATTTATATAGATGGGTTTAATGAACATTACGTAGATGTTCTGAATTATAATATTTTTTTTTGTAATTTCACGATATTCTTGTGTAATGAAAATTATACTTACTTTATTTAAACGCAGAGTATTAACACATTACTATTTTAATTACATTTTTATTAGATGTTAAAAACGATTAATACCCTATTTAATTAGGTCTTACTTACTTATATTTTCAGTAACGACCGCCGATATAAAAAGAAAAACACAGAATCTGCCTCTGCAATGTCTGAATTTTCAGACTGTCGCTCTGATTTACCAATTTCTACCAAAATGGATTTGGTCAACTGTGCCAAACGTTAACCAACAGCGAAATATATAATCATGACAATTTATTGTCATGCTAATAATACGTCCTTGTTTATCTCGTAATACGTCACTTTTAGTCAACCTAGTGAAAACTCCAGACTTGCTAATATTTACAGGCTGATTTCTTTAACATTATAAAAAAATCTATGTTTTCAACCATGCTACTACACGTAGTGCCAGTTATTCTTTACGATCACCATGGACTCAAACAGCTTTATAAGCGCTCAGTGCACAATATCATTACACTAAATCATATTCGTCGTTTCTCCTTAATAAGCTGATCTTGGGATCAGTTAATATAAGAAATGGAATACTGAAATACACAGATGATGTACAGCGCGACAGTAGTTTTGTTCTTTTTTAAATTCTTTATACGTCGATACTGTTACATTTCCTGTTTGTAGGGTAATCATCAAACATTTCAAACTATGTTTTCGAAGTATAGATTATACAAACATATATAAAAAGACACTAGCATATGTGCACTATATTTGTGACTAGAAATCGTTTAGTTACCTTTTTATTCAATAATGTTATTATTATTATTAGACATGAGATGACGGGAGAGATAAATGGGAGAACTTTTAATAGATAAAATTATTTACTCTCCCTTACGTAGCATCACCTCTCGGCAACTCTTGTAAATAGGTGATTATCACTTAACGTAGTTCATGTGTAGATGTTTTCTAATTTTAAAAAACAAAAACTCTTAAGTTTCTATTCCTTTATATATAACTACCTAAAATAGGTATTGAGTTTCTGATTGTGATAACACCCATTTCTAACGTAAAACCGCTTCGAACTGTTCTAATCATTCGAAGGGCGCGATTTTGCATTTTTTTTCTTCCAACTTCTTGAAAATGTTTTACAAACTTTACCTTTACATTAGAGCCAGCATAGCCAGGTGGTTAAGACATTCGACTCTTAATCCGAGCGTGGCGAGTTCAACTCCCCGTTACACCAAACATTCTCCCCCTTTCAGCTGTCGGGGCGTTATGATGTTACAGTCAATCTCACTATTCGTTGGCAAAAGAGTAGTCCAAGAGTTTGGTGGTGGGTGGTGATGACTAACTGCCTTTCCTCTAGTCTTAAACTCCAAAATTAGCGCAGATAGCCTTCGTGTAGCTTTGCACGAAATTCAGAACAAACCAAACCTTTACGTTATATCTCCCGATGATAGTATCCTGGTGGCACATATTATATAATGCTTGTTGTAAATATTTCCTTTAAACATATAGAGAGAATAATCTATTTTGTTATAAGTTTTTAACTTTTTTATTTGTACTTTTACAATAATATGTGAAATAAAAATAATAAATCTAGAAAAAATGTATTATATTTTAAAATTTATTAGAAACGATGCATTAAGAGCACTTAATCCTATTTTGTTGTAACTTAAATTAAATACTGAGATTCTTTTGATAGATTTTGTATCGAAATTCTCAATATCCAAGAAGAAAAAAAATATTGTTTTACATTTGGCATGAGTTCCATGTAAGGATTTGTTGACAAAATTGTATAATTATCTAATCTATTTATAAATAGTGCTCATTTCAACCTACTATACCATACTTTTATAATATACTATATATAGTATTATGCTATACTGTACTATTATATTATACTATACTATACTATTTTAAAATAAAAAGCATTTATTGTAAAATATACTAAGTAGTAGAAATTGTGTTTTTTTTTGCATAAAGAGAAATAGTGATATAAACTGAAGTGTAATATATTCAAAATTTTATGTCTTGTTTATTGATAGATGGCGAACCCTTATTGATAACGAAACGTTCATTATCTATAAATATAATTAATAGTCATAATTCCAAGAACGAGGTTTTGTTATGTATATATCTCAGACACTATCAATTTTTGTTAACTTTTTCCACGTTAGTGTCGATGAAAATTTCATATTACAAACTTTAAATGGTCTGAAATATATGGAGTTAATTATTTTATTCTTTTTATCCATTTTTTATCCAAACAGGGAAATGGTGTCAAGGCCAGGTTAACGACTTGTGAGTCCAGGAACAAATCCTGTAGTAGGCTCTTAGGACTTAACTTGTAAAATAAATTAACTATTACTCACTGGTATTTATTGGTTTGATTTGTTTGGTTTGCATTTCGCGAAAAGCTACTCCAGGATTATCTGTGCTAGCCGTGCATAATTTAGCAGTGTAAGAACTAAAAGGAAGACAGCTAGTCATCACCATCCACCGCCAACTTTTGAGCAACTCTTTTGCCAACTCATACATAACGTCTCCCATTACTGAAAAGACAAACATGTTATTAATGGGACAAGATTCGAACTCGTGGCTCTCAAATTACGAGTCGAGCGTCATTATCTGAAAGTTTAGTCCATTATTTAGAAAACGTTTGAAAATGCCAACTAGCAAGTTACCTGACGACCACAACAAGTATAAAGTTACGTGGAATGGCATACATCACATCTACACTTCGAGATTATTTAGAGTTCGTAGGTCGTGTGACAGCCCTTTACACCACACAATATTTGTATACGAAGATCATAAAGTTCTGTTAAAATCGAACATTTAGAATTTCGAAGACATGGAATTCTAGTGTGCGTGACTGTACTGAAAAGTAAAGTCATATAGATCAATTTGTAACATAAGAACTATTCACGAAGAGACCTCAAACAGGTCGAACTTCACTCTGGTAAGAAAAAGTGAAAAAGGTAAAATTTCATGAACACAAGTATCATTGACAAAAGTGATCCACTTGCAGCAGCTAATAGTATCCAACACAATAAAGAGTCATCTCCGTATAGAAAAATCAACATGAATCATATGCACCTAAGTTACTTCCTCAACATAACTGTTCAACTGATACGCCTATCAAGCAGATGGAAAAGGACACCGGTATTGATACCTTTTCATACAAAAACATTCCCATCAAGTCGTCGGATGTGTATGCTCTCAGACTATTGAAGTTAGCTGTTGAAAAGTCGTCATCCTGTTATAGTTGGATCATTTTGAGCCTGAAGGAAGGAGTATTGTCCTTTGGACATGAGACTTTCTGCAGAGAATTTTGAAATGGAATTTCAGTTGTCAACAGACTGTAACAACGTGATAAGGCTCCAAAGTCCTTTTAATATAATGTATTCAGCCCCTGTACTACTTCGTGCTATTAAATAAGCAACAGTTATCTCCATAATATATTATTTATTTTCCATTTTATATTTATATTTTACTTTTCAGCTTTAAATTTAGTTTTATTAAACTAAATAATACATTATTTGTGGTTGAAAAAGCTGTTGTATTTGTTTATCCAGAAAAGGCCACTCCGTTTGAATCTCTCAATATTTCAAGAGTAACTTTACAAATTCACAACTCTGAAACACTTGTTTAGATTTCCCGTAAGTAACCTTTGATGTAGTTTTGCACATAAAATGAATCATAACAAGAAAAAATTCATTTTAAAAATATCCGTAGATGAGTAAATTTAGAGTCGTCTATTTCATCTCATATATGAATATTATGTTGCCTTATACCAAACAGATTCACTTAACGTGATAGAAAACTATTCACGTAGTGAATGTTTGTAACTTTTTCCTATTTTCTGTATTGTATAAACTATTGTGTATTCGTATTTTATAAAGTCCCTTGATATTCTTTCATTCGCAATTAAAAACAAAAGAAAGTTTTGGTTTTTTACTATTGTCAAAAGTCCACTTAAGTTTATCAATTGCTTTAGAATTCAGTAGACAAGCCGAACGACTTTTCTCTAATTTTATTACAAGACTATTTGTGTGTAGTTCCACTTTCGCTGTCATTGAGTTACCGCGGTTGTATACTCTACTTCAAAAATCGTCTGATTTTTTTTTGTATTTCTAATAATTGTCTCAGGCTGAGTCAATTACTTTAAAACACATTTTGAAGATATAATTTATTCCTCTTATCTCTTATGAAATTCTTAATTTCAGTCCAACATATAAACCGTTAGGACTTTCAGTTCTACAACGATTAACAAAGTTTAACCAAACTTTTCGTTCTCTTGACTTCACTCTATTTTGCTCTTTTTTTTCGTCTGCTTGCTTTTATTTATATATATATATCACTTAGGTCTTCTAGAAATCTCTATATCCTTGATATCAATTGATTGCACGTAACGTTCGATAGCTTCAACATCAATGAATTACAAACACAACATCCAATAATCTTCTGTGTTTGTATAGATACGTCTACTTCCAGTATTCGTCTGCATTTATCTCTCTTATTACGAAAAACTAAATAAGAATGAAATATTCACTCACAAAATAAATAAATCTATAATGCCTGCGCTAAACAGTCTATTATATCTGACAATCACTTTATCGCCTCTACTTCGTTTTGTAGCACAACATGACAGTTATCCACTATATAAGTATCACAGATTTTGTTAATCATGACTGTTACAATTATCTTTCCATGATTTTGGTATAACATTTTTATTAACTCTCTGCGTTTCATCAGTTTTTTGTTTCTTTAACTTTTTTCCTATATTGTTCAATGATTGGAATTTTTAGAAACTATTTATCTTGATTTAAACTTTTATTGGAAATACTTTGCTCTAATTTCACTGTCTGTTATTCTTTCCAGGCAATATAATAGCTTGTCATTATTTCAGCCTTCTCTACTTGTTCTGTTACGATGGTGTTTTTATCTACTAAAATACTCCTCACATGAATTTCTTAACTCAATTCTTGTTCCCATGTTATTTCGCACTTTTTTCTGATACTGACTCACTTCTCGTGCTTCAAGTTTACATCTTGAAAAGTTTTTAATTTATTTTTCATGTATAACTATCCACACAACTATTCTCATTTTTATTTTTTACTTAATTTATTTTACTTAAATTTTTACTAAATTTAATTAATTAATTGATTTTTCCAATATTATCATTACACATCGTTTTTTTTTTGATAGTTTTCTCCCCTCAAAGGCGGTCCGGCTTAGACAGGTTGTTTGGGTGCAAGATCCTAAATCTCGGGGCCGCGGATTCGAATCCCCACCACACCAAACATATTCGCTATTTCAGCCGTGGGAGTGTTATAATGTTACCTCAATCCCATTATGCATTAGTGAAAGAGTAGCTTAAGAGTTGCGGTGGTTGGTGATGACTAGCTGCCTTCCCTCTAGTCTTACACTACTAAATTAGGGCGGCTATTGCTAATAGCCCTCGTGTAGCTTTGCGTGAAATCCAGAACAAACAAACAGACATACTTTTAGGCCCGGCATGGCCAGGTGGTTAAGGCACTAGACTCGTAATCTGAGGGTCGTGGGTTCGAATTTCCGTCACACCAAACATGCTCGTCCTTTCAGCCGTTGGAGCGTTATAAGTACGTCAATCCTACTATTCGTTGGTAAAAGAGTAGCCCAAGAGTTGGCGGTGGATGATGATGACTAGCTGCCTTCCCTCTAGTCTTACGCTGTTAAATTAGGAATTACTAGCGCAGATGACCTTCGCGTAGCTTTGTGCGAAACTTTTAACACTCACTGACGTTTCCCACCTCGTGGCAAAAGGGGTGAATTGAACTCTCTTGGTTTTCATGTTTTGGAAGGCTGACATGCACTGCCGGATAAATAAAGAAATACATTATTTAAAATAACTTAACATTATTATAAGGTAACAAGTAAAGTAATTTGAATATAAAGTAATCTCTTAATGACATTCAGCTGTCGAACAAGTTTGAGCAATTACCAAGTATTGTTTATTCATGTGACATTAACATTGTTATGTTTATTTTTTACACGTTTCACGTCTCAATGTATTTTTAACTAAAAAACAATAACAACTATCATCATTTGTTATCAGTGTATCTCTTATTTATTTTACGTAGAATTCAATTGGTTCTTTGAATGTAGCTTTAACCTTATGATGGCCTGAAACTATGAGCTGAACCGTTGTAATTATTAAAATGAGAATATTTTCACTGTAAGTATTGCTGCTAATATATTTATAAACAAATTATTCAGTTCAGTATTTTCCTTGTTAAACGTTAATCAGTATATTTGTATTATTGTTAGTCATTGAGAAACTTGAGAATAACTTGTATTACCTTACATTATCTTTGTATAATATTTGTTATTAAATAACTGAAGAAGTTTTACATAGAAAAAGTCCATACTCCTTTCTGCTACTATCATCTTGTTCTCAGACTACATTAACATTATTTGTGCTATAACATACTTATGAATGGCTTCTATGCACTGTTCATGTGTGCACATTAGACCACAAATCAGTAATTTGATATATGTATATTACTAAATAACTACACTACTAGTACACATCATTAAACACTAGTAGTTTAAACAGAGAACTTCTAACAACATGAATCACAATAGTAACAGTTTTGAGTTACCTTCCAAAGCTACACACAGTAGCAATGGTAATGTCATCCAAAAGTATCAACACAAATCATTTTTATTTCAGACTTTGTGAAACAAATAACTGCTGTGAGAATTTGGACTAAACAAGGCATTTTAGATAAAAGTCTAGTTTCAACATTAGAATTCAGACTGTTACCACTGTTATTTGATATACACTCACAAGTAACACAATTCCATCGCTGTTTGTAGAATTGGCACACTTCCCAGATCAGTATACTTCTTAGAGTTCTCAAAGACAAGTAGTAGTCACAAAGAGTAGGTTATATCATTGTGTTGAGCAAAGCTATCTTAGTTTCTCTTCCAAACATTATATCTTACAAAAAATCAAACAGATTAATTAGACTAGAAGCGAGGCACTTTCAGTTATCAGTCATTTATCCAAATGAACGTCCTAATTCCTGATTGACTGGGAACCACGCAAGGTAACATTACACATTATCTTATGTCATCATACAAGAAGTTCAGATAGCAAGGATTGCTACACACTTTAGCCCTTTAAGTACCTTACAAAATATACCATACGTTGCTTTTCACTCCCACTCGATAACTTGGAGAGCAAACAATGTCATACTTTTAGTCTTTCAACATTCTAGCTTCTTTAGGTTTGATGATCAATCATTTCCACCAATATCGATTCCAGATTAGACAATGGCTGACATTTTTCTCAAGCATCGTTTTACCTGACTTAACATGAACAGTCCTCCTCGACTGGTGACTCATTGTGACTCAAGATGACATCCTAGTCGTCTTCTGGTACATTTATCTTACCCCTAGACTCCTTGTAAAGCAGATGTACTAAACTATCATCTGTAATGTACAAAAAAGTTATCAATCTTTTGTAGGCATGATTTTTTTACACTTTATAAGCCAGTGTAATTCATATCTTAATGGACAAGTTTGTTGGACTATAACGTACAGATAAGTTTAGCTGCAAACATGTTGCTTCTGTCCTGCTAGTTACATAACACAACAAGGCTCAAACACCACAATTAAACTTGTTTTTTAATCATTTGATCATAACACTTTTTTCGGTCTTCAAGCAGCTTTTTCTAGTTATTGTTAGGGAAACTTGTGCACAATGACTATCATAAACCTTAGCCATTTCTTATACTTCTCTGGACGTTGTAGGTTGTCTTCTCATGGAAGGACCATTTTTAATGTAATAAGGAAGATTTCTAACCTCAGCATAAGCATACATGGCACATAACCAGTAAATCCCTGTTCTGTTTCTCTAGATGTCATTTCTACTATTATGTATAATAATTTGTTTTGGATGAGTCTCTTATTTATTATGTTACGTACATTACGTATTACAGTTTTAAATAACTGGAAATTTGAATTTAGAAGTTAATTAAATGCTAATACTCGTGATAACGAGAAACCCACTCGAAGTAAAAATGTATTTCAGGACGGCTGGTATGGGTATTAACATTTTTACCAAAATAAAGCACAAAACAACGTTTCTACCTTCTTAGGTCATCTTCAGATTAGCCTAAACATTGTTCTCTGGTTTATTTTGGTAAAAAAGTTAATACCCATACCAGTCGTCCTGAGATATATAAATGTTAATATGGATTGAGTTTATGGATTATAAGGTAGATACAAGATTGATTCACAGAATTTTCTTTTTTAAGATAAATATATTTTACTTACAAACAAAAATATAATTCATAATAAAGATGAATATTGCAAATAATGATTTAAATACAACAGTTTTACCAACTTACAGAATTGTGTATCCGGTTTGGAACTGAATATTTTATCGACGATTCACATCCACGAAGAGCAAGTTAATTCTGAGTTGAGATTTTTTACATCTCGTTTAAGTTAACTAGATTGCTTGGCCTCACACTGGTCATAAGCTCACTTCTTACCGAATAAAATATCTAATGTCCTAGTAGAAATAATAACCTCCGAAGTAATTAACTGAAATTGAAAGGTTTTAAATATTTAAAAATCTATAAACATTCCTGGCCAAATTCTGTAGTTTTCCTACTAATAGGCGCTAATAACAATTTTAACTTCCGAGGCCTATAGCACATTGATTGTAGCTTACTAATAATAATAATAACTGTCTCTCGGCGCGTCGGTTTTATATAGCAGTCATACGTAAAACAAATGTTGTTTCTTACTATCGAGAATCTTCTACAATTTTACAGAACAAGCAGAACATTCAACAATATACGTCACATGCATAAAAATATTATACTGAAACAATTGTAGGCACAAAAATAAATATATTACACCGCTTATGTGAAGCATTTATACAAGTTGGTTCTGTGGAGATTACCAAAGTTGTAAGCATCTTCTTGGTTATCCGTATTACTCATTCTGCAAAACCGTCAGATTGGGGTGATTAAACAAAAAATGTATATCCGTGATGACGAGAAAACCCACTTGTAGAGAAAAATATATATATAAACACCACACCAACATTATTTATAAAATACAATGTGATAACTGCCACGACTTGGAGAAATAAGTAGAAAAATGGAAACCAGATTCAAAGAACACAAAAAGTTACCTTCACACCTTTTCGAACGCTACAAATCAAATAATCACAACATAACCATAAAAACACACAAATACTAAATAAAAAAACAAACATAAACAAACGCAAAATTAAAGAAGCTTTACTTATACAACAACTCAAGCCCAAAATAAACCAATACAAAGGAACACCTTTATACCTATATTAATAAATATAATCAACATCTAAGCACGCCCTCTACATTCCTACACTCAATTACACAACCCCTTCAAACATGTGGTCAGCTATCGAACAGTTACCTCTTTCTTTCTTTGTGAACCTGACGATGACCGAAGAAGGTCGAAACGTTGTTTGCTCCTCTACATAATTTTTTTTTCTCAACCCATACCATATGTTTTTACATATGCAAAAAAATATATGTACTTTGTCAGAATAAAGTCAATATCCAGTACATTCACAGGTACAAACCGACCTACACCTTTTCTTAAGATAGTTGAGTTGACCATCGAATATTTTAGTGTAAGAGGTCCACTTTGTTTCCCCAAGTCAGTGAGAAAGCTTAAGTTCTGTTACTCTTCCAGATATTAGCCACAGTTTCCACCATTTACTGTTGGTTTACTGGGACCTGCTTAGATGTCAAATAGTATTGGTAACCATATCTACTTTACTGTTTGGAAAAGTATTTATGTTTTCAGTTAACTGTCGTTTGCTTAGCCATCAGCTGTAAGTAATGATCTGCCATCTTTACTGCTAAGAGAAGTATGTACAATTTTCTACCAGTACCATATCAGTTCATAGGCAAAGCAGATTCTTCACTCCACTGCTTTGAATAACTTCTGGACGGCACTATTACTAACATTCACTGTGGCATGTACCCTATTGGTGGACCTAAAGAGTTATATCAATCACTGTAAATCAATCCTACTTCACGAGCAAGTTCGGTGACAAAGAAGGGTTTCCTCGAAGCGAGCGCAAAGCAAATTCAGCAAATTATTCTTAAAAGCGATTTTTATAATTTTCATTCAATTCTTTTATTTGTTTTTATCATATCGATATATTCACGATGACTCAATATTATATCATCAAATATACAGTTCTATTACAAAGGCCTGAGAAGGTTTATTGTCTTGAAATTTTTACATGTTCTACAGTAATTCATTTATGCTGAATCGGCATATGACACACATTTTTTTCAATCACATATAGATTTCTCATAAAACGTCATATGAACTTTTACACAAGTAAATCATTTTCATTGAGATCGGGTTACATTTTTTATGCTTAAAATGTTAACAATCACTGGTTATAGATTTCTCTAGACTAATCGAGACATAAGGGTCTTATCGATCGTTCTAGAAGCCATGAGAAACACGTGTAATAATTTAAAAAATGTTCACTGCAGTACACCAAATAATAATTTGATCTAAGTAAGAGTTTTTTCTCCGTGATTTGTAAAAAATTCTAACGAGATAGAAAAAAAAGATTATTATTTTCGAAATCTGTCGTAGCTGAGTTATGGAATATCTGTTATTTAAAGTAAAAGAACTTTTATAAAATTTTAATTCGCAGGTCTGTGTTATCGAGTAAAATAATCAAAACCATTAAGTATACAGATAACGAAACTAGTTTTTTCTGGTAATATAACACTGTTTTAATCTGGTAGTATAACACTGTTTTATTTGGTAATATAACACTGTTTTTGTCTGGTAATATAACAATGTTTTTTCTGGTAATATAACACTGTTACTGACACTAAAATTATAGATTATTATTTTCTTTTTTCTAAAGCTTTTTGAGACGTGGTCCACGTTTTTCCAAGGTGTTCTCAAAACTATAGGAATTCGAAAAGTAAAGTTCATAAAACAGTTATTTTAGCAAATTTTGTCATTCAATGGAAGGACACACTGGGAAGAAAAACATAACACGAGTAAGGAAGGAAGCAAATCAGGTTTCTTAATGAAGCCAGCTTACATGTAATTTCATTATGCCAATATGAAATATTCAACCTCTGTATTAACATTACAATACTTCAATCCAACCGATGAGCCATAAGGTGGGATGGATTGTTTTGTATAATTATTTTATTAAAATATGAACATTATTTCGCTAATCTGAAATTGGCCTGAAACAAATAACTTAGCAATATTTTTTGAGATGGTTAACCCTTTCATATAATTAATTTTGGTTTCTACCCTTGTTGGCTTTATTTTCTATGTAGGAGCCAGCATATGATTAGTTTATGAATGGAAAATTTGTTATAACGTTGCAGTTGGTTTAGTTATAGTCGTTTATCATAAAAATTGAAGCACATGTTTTCTGGGTGTACTTTTGATTTGTGTAAGATGTTAGATTTTACACACTTTAATTAAAGAAACTAGATTGATATTTTGAACTATTAACAAGAGGTCTTACATCTGTCTTATTTATAGAATTCAATTATCTATCCACAGTTAAAAGCACTACACAATGCTAATTATAGGATTCTAAGTAGAATACATATGGTAAATCATAATGTTTCCGTCAAAATGAAAATATATTTAGAATATTTAACCCAAATCAAGCTACCATTCCTATAAGATATTGATCCTGTTTTATTTAAAAAGCTATGTTATGCATTACAACTAAATTTCGTTAGTTCTATCCGCAAGTTTCTTTACATTCTTGTATAAAAATACGTTCGATAAAAATAGTTCTTCATCTGTTCATACGTAAGGGTTTCTATGGAAATATCTTCGCTATATTAATGGATTCTGTACTCTTCTTCATATTAAATCACATACATTAAAATACGCAGGAGTTATTTCAGTTTAAATTATAATATGTAACTTTCTCATTGCATTACGTTGAACCACCAGATGTTGGAAGTTTGTTGTTTTAAACATACTTTGGCATGAATACCTTATTTTATTAATACTCACTATGTAACAAAATTTTTATTTTTTCTTGTTACTTGGCAGAAAGTGTTATTTCCAATTGCTTATGCCTAAAGTAAATGGAAAAGACCTATGTTTTTCTTCAAACTTTGCTTTTGTGACTTGGGTAATGAATCTTTCAAATTTACCCATTTTTCAGAACACTCTAGGTAGATTCAATGCTGAGTAGCTAATAGAGAATTTTCTTGAACTTACAAGAATTTTCACGAACCTTTTAGAATTTTCTGGGAACTTTCCGTAGTAATGTATATACAGGGGCTCACCACTCACCACTTCAATTTAGTTCTAGCTGCCTAAGTTAACACATAGACCTACCTGATATTATCAGAGATGGCATCAAGAAGCTGCAAGCATTTTCCAGACGCATTCTGCATTGTGACCAACTTATCAAGACAAGAGCGAAAACATACTCTGTTACAGCATCTACTAAAATGTGTGAAGCCTACAAGGCATATTTCGGCATGTCTGTCGGGGATCAAGACAAACCCTGGGCACCTCGTTTTACCTGCAAGCACTGCAAAGAACTCTAGAAGGTAAGACGGACAATTTTTGCTTGCTTGAATAGTAGTATTTTATATTATACATTTTAGACCTTTTAAAATTTAAATATCTTTTGGTGAGCCTCAAAGAATACAACAGCGTCAAAATCTTGCTAGAAGCCTTGAAGTATGAGGAGTATGGCTGGAAGGTTATCGGAGACTTCAAAATTGTGGCATTTCTGATGGGTCTTCAAGAAGGCTTTACCAAGTTTCCCTGCTATCTTTGCCTTTGGGACAGCAGGAACACCGCAGTGTATTACAACAGGAAGCACTGGCCGCAATGAACCGAATTCTCTGTGGGGAGGCAAAATATCAAGTGTGAGCCACTAGTGAACCTCCAGAAAGTGTTGTTCCTACCATTGCACATAAAATTGGGTCTTGTGAAACAATTTGTCACAGCTCTTGATAAGGAGTCTGCAACCTTCAAGTACCTTCGAGACTTTTTCCCTAAGCTGTCTGAAACAAAGGTCAAAGCTGGTGTCTTTGTTGGACCACAAATAAAGAAGATCCTGGAGTGCGCATAATTCCCAAAGAAGCTCAGTAGGAAAGAAAAAAGCTTGAGGCAGCTTTGTCGCAGTGGTTTGGGGATTCTTGGGCAATCACAAGGCCGAAAATTATCTGGAACTGATGAAACTTTGTTGAATGAACAACAACTGCCTGTTGTGGAGACACAAGCATAGAGGATAACGTTTTAAAAGTCTTCTACCTTTCATCTTCAAGTCCCCTACACTTGTGTCTCCACAACAGACAGTCCATTCTACAAAGTTTCGCCATGAATACTCTGCCTAAAAAAATCTATGAAAGAATACGTGTAACTGATTGGAGCTCTGGTGAAGAACTACGGCAAAATGGACTGCAGAATGTCCCTGAAAGTCCATATCCTTGGCGTTCATCTTGATAAATTCAAGGAGAACACGGAAGCATACTCAAAGGAGCAAGACGAGCGCTTCCACCAAGATATACTGGACTTTGAACACCGCTACCAAGGAGCGTATAACGAAAACATGATGGGAGACTATATTTGGGGACTGATACGTGAAAGTGATTTACATTACAGTCGCAAATCTCAAAAAAACTACTCACTTCTAAACATTTTTGTATAACTTTAGTATAAATACATGTAAATCTTGATTCATATGTTGTTTTATTCAGACCTTATGTGAATGAAAATGTGCAAATTTGTCCATTTTTACATAGAAAATAGGTTAATTTCTAAATTTCATTATCCAGGTCACAAAAGAAAGTTTAAAGGGAATAATGGCCATTTTCTGTATTTTTTACATCATAAGCAACTAAGAAATAATACATACTATCCAGGAACAGAATTTATGTTACACAGTGTAATTTGAATATACATTACAATAAGTAAAAGTTATGAAACGCCGAAGAATCAAAATATGTTACCGTCCTATTAGCTCTCTTAGTATATTAAAAGGCATTTACTTTAATCTCATAGGAGTTTGTAAAAATCATAAAATATTTGCAACGATTCTTCTCTGTTGAACCGACTTATATTTAAATACAACTGACCTAAATTTAGACATTATATAACGCTTTGCTAAACTGTTCAATCCATTTCTGGAATCAGGTGCTCTGATAAGTTAAGTTAGCAATCCGAAAGAGAAAGCATGTTCTGTGACGGTGATTCGAACTTTCAACTCAAGTGTTACGAATCGAGCGACCTAACCAGATGGCAATCCCAGGCTCCAAACGTTAATCAGTGATTTATGTGTGCTTCCTGATTTAGGATTGTGTTTAACTACAAACAAACTATACAATTTAAACATATATTAATTTATAAATATATATATTATATATTCATATTTACTGTATCGTCTGGTTTGGAGTTGGCATCCTTTCACTGAAAGTTTGCCATATCTTCCTTTCTTATGCCACTCTGACGCATCCTGAATAGTCCAGTTGTACCCATTCACGTATGTCTTTCCTTCACTTCCTTCTTAGTCTCTTTCCATTAGTCTTACCTTCCAATAATGTACTCTATATCGTCTGCTCTCTAATCACTTGACCATAATATCTACACTTTCATTGGTTTAATGTATTAAGTAACTATCTTCTAGCTTTGACCCTTCTAAAAACCTCTTCATTAGTGACTCTGTCTTTGTTAGACATTCTCAGCATTTTCTTGAACATCCATATTTCAAATGTATTGATCATCTTAATTATTCTTACCAACTGTCCACGTTTCACCTGCATATATAAAAGTAGACAGTACATAGCATCTAGCTAGTCTCTTCTGTGTTTTGACGCTAATATATTTTGAATACTTACTGTGCTTATTACACATTAGTCCTAAAATCACGCCGATAAGCTGAACTACTTACCAGTTCAAGTAATGTTGCCCCCCAGTGGCCCAGTGGTATGTCTACGTACTTGCACACTAAAAACCGGGTTTTCGATACCCGTGGTGGGCAGAGCACAGATAGCCCATTGTGTAGCTTTGTGCTTAATTCAAAACAAACAAACAAATATCAAGTTATTTTAAAACAAATGCTAAGTCCTCGATTTATAAAGTAATGTATCTAATTTTAAAATATACATTTCAGTGGAAATTAGATCTAAAACCTTTATAATGACTAATTTCATTTATCACAAGGTTCTCTTTTTGTACTTTATCAAACTTCCATTGATATGTTCATTTTTTACCAATTTCTAACAATATACTGAATACGTTACAGTTTTCCTTATAGAGGATGGTTTGTTTTTGAGCTTTGCTGAAAGCTACACGAGAACTATCTGCGCTAGCCGTCCCTAATTTAGTAGTGTAAGAATAGAGATAAGACAGCTACTCATCACCACCCACCGCCAACTCTTGGGCTACTCTTTTACCAATGGAGACTGGGATTGATCGTCACATCATAACGCCCCCACGGCTGAAAGGGCGAGCATGTTTGGTGCGACCGGGATTCGAACCCACGACTCTCGTATTACGAGTCGAACGCCTTAACGCGCTTGGCCCTGCCGGGCCGCGCCTTAACCACCTGGCCATGGTGGACCTTAGCCTAGAGGACAGCTTGAACGGACTAGAAATTCGAAGATTGGCGTTTTGTTTCTTACAAAACGTACACCGCGCTTCTCTACGTGTGTACACAAGTATGACTTTAAATACTTTTGTTCGATCAGACAAGATTAGCCAAAAAGTTGGTGGAGGGTGTTGTTCACTAACTACATTCCTATTTTTTTATCATTTCAAAACTAGATACGGTTTGGGCAAAATTCTAAGCAACAAGTTTCTGGAGTGTCATATTAAGTGTAATTTTTCATGATATTAGTAACAAAAGCATGTGAGTTGTACATAGATCACAATCTTAGTGGTTAAACCTGGATCTTGCGTGACTAAACCCTCCCTGTTTGTTCTAATTGGCTGCCATCTCGGAGCAGCAAATCAGCCTGATAGGTCTGTATTGGACATGAAATCGAATACTTGACATTTTTGTAATTGTCACCACTTGTAAAGGAGTTATTTCTGTATAAATGCAAAATAGATTACGTATCCTATGATAAACAACTCGTTTCTTTCGAACAGTAGCTATGTCTTTAGTTACTTCTCTACTGATGATAGGTTTATTTTTCACCAGCTATCTAGTATTAGTAAATTGTCTACAATTTAACTCAGAATTTTATTTCGAAGATAAAAACGACAGAAAGCAAACAACCCAAATTGTGCATGCAACTCAAGCTCCACGACATCGAAATTGTGGAATTCACTGTAACAGAAGAAGTGACTGCCAGGGCTTTAACTACAATCCAGACACCCAGGAATGTCAACTGTTGATGTGGCCTGACAACCAGACAATAGTAGCAGAAGGATATTCGGTGTGGTTTAAACGGGTAATTTTTAGTGCATACGTTAAAAGTGTTTTTAAATTTCCTATGTAAAATTATTCAGATATAGAATGGTCAACAATGGTACAAATAAATCCTACGTACTGAAAACGTCTGTGTAATTGCCTTGTATTTTACACCATAGCTCAGTAATGTTTTTATATTTATCTTGTCAGCTAATACTAAACTTCTTCTGGATAAAACGTTGAGATTTAAGCAATCAAATAAATACGTTCTCCAATTGTTATTAGAACTGCCACTTACAGGATTTAGACTGCTTACTCAAACTTAGGATTAAGCACTGTTATCTTAGGAATGCTACTGCTACATAGCTAACCAGATAACTCGATCTCTGGAACAGATGACCTACAGCTATACAGTCAAACAATACAGTGAGGATAAATTGGATCCAAAAAGATTGCGCTGTAGAAATGCGTGTTGAGGAATGAGCAACAATACCTATAAATATATAAAGGGATTTTGTGATGTAATTCCGAATTCCTAATTTAGTAATGTAAGAATAGAGATAAGACAGCTAGTCGTCACCACTCACCGCCAAATCTTTGGTTACTCTTTTACCAACGAATAGTAGGATTAATCTTCACATTATAACGCTCCCTTGGCTAAAAGGGTGAACACGTTTGATGTAATTGGGATTCGAACCCGTAATCCTCAGATTACGACTCTAGAACCATAAGCAGCCGATCGTACAGAAGTAACCTTATAGGTATTGTTGTTTCAGCTGCATAACTTGCTGTGGAACACATTAGAAAATTATAAAAATGACCCCCTTTTCTTCAGGCACCCTAACATGTAATACAAATACTAAATTTCAATGTGAAGTTTACCATAAGAAATCATTTACAGTTATATTTTAATTTTGAAAGCTTTATTCCGAATATTTTTAGAATAAACTGTATTTAACATGATGTTTCACTACCTATATGAAATTTCCAGCCAACGAAATCATGCATCAAGAAAACGTCTCCATGTTCTACGATTTATCAAAATACTTTGCACTTATTTAAGTAAGTGACATCTTCATACAGCAAATGTAAGAACATGTTTAAACATCCACTATTCACCAGTTTATTATTTGGTAGTAAAAATTATGTAGGTATTAAAACCAGTCGACAATGATTATCAGAACACTTCTTTTTGAATGAAGCACAAAGTTACACAATAATCGTTCTGTGCTCTGCCCAACACGGGTATCGAAACCCACATTTTAGTGTTTTAAGTCCGCAGACATACCGTTGAGCCTAGCAGAATAGATACAGATTGTCACATACGTTTTTCCTCAAATTTAAAAATAAAATTAGGACATTTCAGTGGTCGTTATTAGTTTGTTGCCAACAAAAGAATATTGTTTCTACAAGAACGGAACTGTTAATACGAGTACAATAACATAGCATGTGATGACCACACACTAAATAAAGTATATTAAACTATGATCTTAGAGGTAATGAAAGCCCAGCATGGCCAGATGGTTAAGGCAATCGAGTTATAATCCGAGGATCTCGGGTTCGAATCTCCGTTCACACCAAACAAACTCGCCCTTTCAGCCGTGGGGGCGTTATAATGTGAAGGTCAATCTTACTATTCGTTGGAAAAAAAGTAGCCTAAGAGTTGGTGGTGGGTGGTGATGACTAGCTGCTTTCCCTCTCGTCTTACACTGCTAAATTAGGAACAGCTAGAACAGATAGCCCTGGAGTAACTTTGCACGAAATTCAAAACAAACCAATATTTGATAGGTTTGAATTTGGTATCCGTGTTTGGAATTATTCTTTTTATATAAAAATTTCTATAGCCTGTTGTATTGCGAATACTGAAATATCTGGTAGTCATCAGTATAAATTAATATCACAGGACATTTAACAAGCTTACATTTTAAAATAGTAAAAATAAGAAATGTTTATACAAGCAACTTGCGTGCTTAAAGTTTATTATTAAATTGAGTAAGGTGTGTACAACAGCTTGTTTATTAAAACTCTTATATCTTAAATTTAAGTAAGAAAATTTAAATATAAAAACATGTAACCCAACATCCTGGAAACGTTAGTGAAATATTTTACAAAGTTATGGTTTTTACTTTGGTTTGAATTTCGAAAAAAGCTACACGAGGGCTATCTGCGCTAGCCGTCCCTAATTTTGCAGTGTAAGACTAGAGGGAAGGCAACTAGTCATCACCACCCACCGCCAACTCTTGGGCTACTCTTTTACCAACGAATAGTGGGATTCACCGCTTATTTCATAACCACCTCACGGCTGAAAGGGAGAGCATGTTTGATGTGACAGGAATTCGAACCTGCGACCGTCAGATTACGAGTCGAGTCACTTAACCACCTGGCCACACCGGACCTGGTTTTTAGTTCCTTACCATTAGAAAGCTGAGGGTCACGGGTTCGCATCCCCTTCGCGCCAAACATGCTCGCCCTTTCAGCCGTGGGGACATTATAATGTTACGGTCAATCTCACTATTCGTTGGTAAAAGAGTAGCCCAAGAGTTGGCGGTGGGTGGTGATAACTAGTTGCCTTCCCTCTAGTCTTACACTGCTAAATTAGGGACGGCTAGCACAGATAGCCCTGGAGTAGCTTTATGCGAAATTCAAAAACAAACAAACAAACCATCATAAAGGGCGAAATAAACCAAACAAAGTAAATTAGAAATCATCTGTTGTGTTTTAAACTTTGAAATATTTCTATTCCTATAAAAAAAAAATATTCCAATGAAATATATAATTAGCAGGAGTAGAATAAATTAAGTGGTTTCCGTCACCTTAGTGCAATGACTTGCAAGTTTATAAAATAATATTAAAAAACATTTTGATTTACAAAACCTTAAAGGTATAAAATTATTTTTATTGATTTTGAATGATGCAGTTGACATTATTTGAAGGGAAAATGAATTTCCGTGTTTTTTTTCATCGTAATTATAACAATGTAAAGAAGTTGTTTTGTTTATTGTTTTACAAGTGCGACGTAATATGTCTTAAGGTTAATCATATTGCCATTCGTAACCTTCTGAGAACATTTTCAACAAGTTACGTTTCGTTTGCAAAAATCAAAGGTGAGAAATAATTCGTTCCACTTTATCTGTTATTATTTTATTAATCAAAAGATAACGTGCGCAGACAACCCATGTGAAAATGGAGGAACATGCCAAGATAGACAAAGACACATTGAACAGTACAAATGCGATTGTTCACAGGGTTGGTGTGGAAGAAGATGCGAGGAGCGTAAGTCTTATTATCTTACTTTTCGTTTTGCATGAGTGCTTCTCCATAGAATATTAACCTTCAGGTTTCTCACATGTTTATATAACGTTTACTACTAGTGTATGTCATGTTTGGTAATTTTAATTTTGCTCGTTCCAACTCTTAGTGTAAAGAATTAACTAAACAAAATTGGAATTGTAATATACCTATAAAACTAAAGTAACCATTGATAAATGGGTTAGTCTAGCGGCTTTGATAACAACACCGGTGATGATCAATTTCACTATTCATTCTTAAAGAGTAGTTCAACAGCCAGTGTTGAGTCATGATTAGTTTATTATCGTACGTTCAAATGTTTTTTAAGCGACTTTATTACGAAACCTTTTCATACAATTCTACCAAACATCAATGATATTCAGTGCTAGAAGTAGAGTACTATTCAACGTACTTGTTGAAAAGGTTTTACTCTCTGAACAACTTATTTCCTCCTTCAAATCCTGTTCTGTATTCTGTTAGTTTCAGCGTATTTTTTTATATTGAACGTTTTAAACTGAGTATCTGAGATTTGTGGTCTAGTGATAGTAGTTTATGATGTACGTCAGCAAAACACAATGGACAAGATTAGTGAAGCTGAGAAGAGCAAACGGATGATTCATGAATTCTTATAACTATAGTTTTGAGGACGCTTCAAATCAACATACTTTTGGTTTTGGCTTTTTCTAAAAACAAGCTTGATCTTTACTTTTATCATCAGTTTTCAATTTACTTTGGCTTTCTCTATGTCATTATACATGGACTAAATCTCATTGTTGGAAAGTATCATTATTATTGTAATTATTTACAAATACTGATAAAGTAATAGTGCATTAAATGTATTTTGAAATTAGTGAAATATTGCAACACTAAACTCTAAAGTAAACACAATATCTATTAGTACCTTACATAATTATAAGTACCATTTAAATATAAGGAAAATAATATACACAAGGATGTCGATTTTTCACGAATAAATGTAGGAAATAATTTCATTGTTATAAATCAATTGGTGATATAAAAATTTAAATTGGATTTAATACAATATTCATGTATTTTTACCTATACATATATGCTTATGTCTTATTTCAGTTCATTATAATATCACCCTTAACTACTGTACCCTGGGTGGAGATATCACTTCCAAAAGAGTTGCCTCTCCAGAAGATTGCCTGAGGTGGTGTCTACAAACAAGTGGTTGTAAGTCAATAGATATATTCACTAACAACGATTGCTATCTAAATGTGAACGATCATACTGAAACTTCCTTAAGTTATTGGAGTGGATTTAGCCATTATTATCCCCTAAAGGAATGCAACAACGAACCCTAAATACTTTATTATGAGGAAATGAGTCGTAATGCTGTGTTTATTTCAGTTTGTAAAATTCGATAAATTTTAAAAATTTGACTTATCTTAGCAAATGAAATGTTCTATTAATTATAAAATAGGAGATTAAAAATGTAATAATAGTTAATGGTTTCACAAGGTTTTTTTTTTAATTTTCTCAATAAGCGTGTATGTGTTTTCTTATACCAAAGCCACATCGGGCTATCTGCCGAGGGGAATCGAACCGCTGATTTTAGCTTTGTAAATCCGGAAACATAGAGCTGTACTAGCGGGGGGCACTCTCAATAAGCCGTAAAATATTTCTCACACTCTGTGTTTGGGTCTTTCTATCAATTTTTTCGTGGACAACTCTCGTCCTTATGTAATTGTTTTGATAACATTTCACTATTGGTCTTTGCTGCATTACTTTAGCAATCTTTATTACTAATAAAATGATACAATTAATCAAAATACGTCAATATAAAAATCTAATTATAATAGCAACCATAATGAAACCACATTTGATTTGCTTATGCTTTGCAGTTTAATTTGCTTTTGAAACAGCTTGAAGGTTTTTACATTATTTTGTGAATTATAAACTACAAGTTATATCTTACTGTATATCTAAAAGTATATAGAAGTACTAAGAAATGAAGACACACTGGATGGTTAGGTTTAGTTTTGTCGTCACCTCTATAAAAGAAACGTTTTTTAAAACAATAAAAATTGAAACTTTTCAGCCTAGAGGAATGAGTCATTTTCAAGTAATGTACGATTAATAACAAATTACTAATTCAAATATTTGTTGTAGCAAGATACCTATACTAGGCTGTGAAACAATCTCCGGTCATGTGACCTCTTTGTTCCATGTTGTATATATATATATATTCGTATATTCACGTGTCTCTGTAAACTACTTATGCCTGAAGATGACATAACTCTGCACAAACGTTGTATATGTACAATAAACTAATTTTTATTATACTCAGTCAAGCTGTCTCGAAGCTTTTATTTCTGAAATAGTGGGTTATTCGTTATTATATTCAAAGTGTAACACGTTTCTACGGGTAGAAAACTCCCAATTTTATTGTTTAAAACATTCACTAAGTAATAGTATCACGGTATTAAATACGTATAAGAGAAATACTCTAGAAATAATTATAATGCTAGTGACTTGCACTAATGTATTTATAGAACAATGTAATATTTTGTGTTTTAATTGCAGTGATTTAGGTTATATACTTTCCTACTAGATTATTATTCACTTCATGTTTCTAAAAGTTTTTTATTTTATCTTTATTTAAATATTTTTGTAACTATCCGAGTGCAGGTTTTGATGACTACTATCAAAAGTATTGAGAATATCAAGTCCGAGGAAATTTCTGTGTTAAAATGTAAGCTCTTTTCATACATGTTTTTTATAATCTGCATCCAATTTATAGTGGTTAAATATATCACGTTTTTGGTTGTAAATTAATAACCATGTTGACTGTGGAATCCAACTGGCATATGTTCTTGCTCGGTGAATTCTGTCTAAATGTGTGTGGACACGAATGTGAGAAAAACAGCTGGAAGCAGAATGTTCACCTTGACTCGATATTATGTAAAAAATGAAAGTGTTTTATTCTAAATATTATTAAGCTTTAGGTTTTTTTTTTTTCAAAATTTGATAACATAAGATACTTTTATCAAGACACTTATGGATTCTTATTTGTATTAATAAAATGAATTACATCTCTCACGTCTTTACTAATAAATATACATGTACATGTGTGATACATTTTTAATGTTTATAAACTATGTGAATGACAACGTTTTAATAGATGTAGACCAACAGATGTGAATTGTGTGATGATGTTTTAATAGGCACAGAGGTGAAGAAGTGATTTTGTTTTAACATATACAGAAGTGTAGCTGGTTTAATAGATATAAAATAAAACTTATGTTGATTCTTTTAATATATATATATATATATATATATATACAGTGATAATTTAATTTTAGGAATAATAATATTTCAATATATATTAAAAATACGAGTTGTTACATTTTTATGGCACGAAACAATATATCTTATGGCTTTTAATATTTCAATAAAACAACATGTACGGTGATATTTTAATGGCACGGAACAACGTGTCAACAAATACGGTTATTAGAAAATGCTTCTCTTTGTAAAGTACGTTTAAAAGTCCTCGTATTTTAATTTGAACTCTAGTTTATTTTGTGTTCTTCTCTTGCTTGCTGTATTGTTTAATTAAGCAAAATAACGATGTACACCTATTGCAGAACAATAACTTTTAAAGTTTGTTGATGGATCGTTGTTAGTTTTGTACACAAGCAAGTATTTAAATAAACAACATGTTTCACCATTACAATAATATAAATTAATTCAGTGTCTTTTGTCTTTTTTATCAAACTTATTTAGTGTAATTAAGAACAAATGTTACTTATGCAAAATAAAATTAGGCTCTTCTTGAATGGAAATAAAACCATCATTCTGTGGCATTCTATTATATAAATAACAATTACACTCGGTACCATCTTTTTGTAGTTAAGAAATTTAGAGCATACTGGACTTAACACAAAATAACACAAATAAACACTAATAATTTTCAAATAAATTAATATTCAATCGGTATATTGGTAGAGTCTTCTTTCAAAATGTCTTGTCTCTTCCAGTGGATCAGTTGTAAGTATACATACTTATAATGTGGCTTGATTTCCTGCGGTAAGCACAGCTGATAGAGTACTGTGACTTGACTCTAAAACCAAAAAAAGAAATCGTGGTGTTTTCTAGTCGCGTTGGTCAGTTTAAAGAATTTATTTTAAAGTTAAGCCTACATAATGGTCTATCTGTGCTATCTCTTTGCAAATAATGCCATATTGATTTCTTTATATGGAATAATATTTAGGCTATATAATCTTACTCTTTAGATGACATCAGTATCTTCTTTTCTTCATAAAGTTTGCCTCGAATTTTTGTGAAAGTTATTTTATGCCGAATTAAAGATTAATGAATAAATATTAACAGAAGTAACGATAAATACAATCATATGCGCACATATTACTAAATTAAATTATTTGATTACTTCGGCCCGGCATGGCCAGAGGGGTTAAGGCGTGCAACTCCTAATAGGAGGGTCGCGGGTTCGCATCCACGTCGCACCAAACATGCTCTCCTTGTCAGCCGTGTCAATTCCACTATTCATTGGTAAAATAGTAGCCCAAGAGTTGGCGGTGAGTGGTAATGATTAACTGCCTTCCCTCTAGTCTTACACTGCTAAATTCGGGACGGCTAGCTCAGATAGTCCACGAGTAGGTTTGCGCGAAATTCAAAAACAAACAAGCTTCAATTACTTATTATGTCTCACCACTAGTCTATTATTCATGTAGCGTTAGAGTTGTGCAGTGTAATTAAACGTGTTTAAAAGGCTATTAAAAATATTACGTTTCGTTAGATTCTTTGCATCATCGGGTGGTAAAATTTAAATGGAATTGCACAATAATTTCACTTGTTGTAGGTTACAATATCTCTAATGACATAACCTTATGAAATAATAGCGTAATATAAATCAGCAGCTGATAAGTAAGGAAAAACACTGGAATAAATATAAATGTACACCTCTATTAAACTAGATTAAAACTTAGTAGACAACGAGTTTCATTACATTAATAACTCATTTCAGGAATCGTCATTTCTCTAGCAAAAATATACACACATGATAAAGTATTTGTGTGGTACACTTAAGTAAAATAATTTTTATGTAAATATTAGATAGCTCCGCTTAATAACAGCGGTTTATTAGAACATTTGAATGTAATCTGAAATTGAAAATTTATTTGTTTTAAGTTGCCTTAGAAATAAATATATTGTGCAGGTTTGTTAGTCAATGATGAAAACTATCTTTTTTTTTATTACAAGTTACAAATTATAGAGAAAAAAGAATATTTTAAAACAGGTATTGCACCACTGGTGCAATCATTCTCAAGTGCGCAAGTGTTAATGGAGAAGAGTTTAGTATTTAAATCAATATTAAAGAATCTAATGTATTTATTTCTACATCAAAACACTGTGCGTATCTTAATAGAGAATTGAACAACAGCCTCTACTGAATCAATATATTAATTGCTAGCTTTACCATCTGTAAAGAATTGAGATTCCATAACGACACAAGAAATTTTGATTTCTTTATTTTCCCACAACATTTGTTAATTGTGACATACACATAACATCCACTCAACCAGCAGAGACTGTTGCAGTCTTTTATCCTTTCAAAGTAGTTTTATCACAACCTTTCTTAAGCAAAATAGACATAATCTGCTGTACACAATAAAGACAGTAACGTAATTTCAATGGCTTTTTCTGAATGATGTGTTATAGAAAATAATTAAGCAAAATCTTTCTATATTATTAAAACCAACTATAAAATATATGATATCCCTGCATATCACACTTTCGTCTCTTATCTCTTTCAAGCTTGTTCTCAAACTGACAATTAAATACATCTTTAAAATCAATATTCTGTACTTAAGAACACTTATATGCTACAAAAATGAAACAATCCTAAACAAAGACAATTAAAACGCTCAAATTATCAACGTTTATTAAATACACAAGATAAAAAAATTATTCCGAGACCGTCAACGGTTTGATTTATTTATATTTGCACAAGTAGTTTAAATTTTAACAAAGAGTTGCTCATACCAGAGAAATAGACCTTTGATTCAGATTTAAAATTACGTGACATAATAATAAAGTAATTATAACGATAATGAAAGGAAAACGCTTTTAATAAATTGCATAAAAAACTCACCTTCAAATAATGAAATTATATAATGATATGGGAAGACTTTTTTCGAGAAAAAACATACTAATACAAAACATTTTACGAATGTTTAAAATTACCAAAATAAAACTTTGAGTGTGACATAAAAATTCACATAGTATGCAGGCTGAGGATTATAAAAAATTTTTTTCGTGCTTTTAACATCACTTACAAAACATTTCAAGAAAAAACAATAAAAAAGTCCTTAAATTTGATTTTAAGATCAAAATCGGTATATAATAAAAGAAAAATTGTGTGTATAACAAATACAGACCTGCCAAAATCCTTTAACAATAAGTTCAAACATATAATGACTCCTTGAATAACAATTATTTGGAATAATCTTTAATATATAAATAATCGTGCGCGAGTACAGACTCACAGAAACACCAACTTCACGAGAATAAAATAAAACAAAGAAATAATCAAAGTATATATATATTCTGTCCATAGTTTACCAAATAATCGGAGAGCTAAAAATGATATAATGAAAAATGAAGAGATGCAGAATAAAACCAGTTTACAAAATAGCATTTCAATATAACTTTAATAAAGGTCACATGATAGTTATAGAAAGACTCAAGCTAATATATATGCGAATAACTGAAAAATAAAAAACCTTCAAATTTGAATACGACATACATTAAAATTAAATCCAATGATACCAAAAAATATTGTTTAATACAATAGTCAAATTAAAAAGGATGACCACATAGAAAAATTTTAGCCTTAAATTTTGAACAAAAATTAAAAATAACATCTCATCACAGAATGTAAACATAATAAAATGAAAGCTAACCACCTCTTGCTTATTCACATGCACATATGTGAACAGCAACAGCACGTCAAACTTAACAGTTGCATCAGGCCCAGCATGGAAAGCTGGTTAAAGCGATCGACTCGTAATCTGAGGATCGCGGGTTCGAACCCCTGTCGTACCACATATGCTTTCCCTTCAGTAGTGGGAGCGTTATAATGTGATAGTCAATCTCACTTTTCGTTAGTAAAAGAGTAGCCCAAGAATTGGCAGTGGGTGGTGATGGCTAGCTGCCTCCTCTCTAATCTTACACTGCTACATTAGGGACGGCTAATGCAGATAATTTTCGGGTAGCTTTGCCGAAATTAAAAAAAAAATATATAGTTGTGTCTACAGTACACTAAAAGAAAACAACTAAAAAGTTAAACGTATTTAAAAATATTTGCACCCAAAATTGTAAAAACTCTTTCTCTTTCACAAGTATTTATAATATGTATCGTTACTTAAAACGTATTAACATAAATATGTATATATATGATGTACAAAAACCATGTGAAATACTAATATTCATATACATTATTGGGTGTAGAAGACAGAAGATATTTTTAAATTACTAAGTATAAATAAAACTAATAGGGACTGCTCATGTGTTAAAGAAATATCACAGTCTTCATTTCTACACATGTTTGCATGTATAAAAGATATAAACTAAAATTAAGAGGCACTATGTGTAAAATGTGCAGCTCACTTGTCAATTTATGGTTCAACCATATATTAGCTCAGTAGAAATATTTGTAACTAAATCTGCTCTAGCATGGACATGTCTCTGCTGTACCTTTGGTGGCTTGTTAAAAGTTTCATCTTCAGAAACATCTTGGTGTCGCATTCAAGAAATCAGAACATCTGGGATGGGCAGACGTACACTAAGGTTCTTGCTGCTCACGTGTCGACAAGGTACTAAACCTCTCATATTTGTATATTAATTGGCACGTTAAAAGCTCTACCACCCAACCTTAGTGGACAAATGAATTCTTTCTTGCAAGTTATCTGTCGTGCCCCAAAGTTTGGCACCAAATTCCTGATGTGGAGTCCATTTCATTTTCTATTGCTCTTTTTGCACTTGCTGAGTCATCAGCCAATACCATATGCTTGGACAACTTTGATACTTGACAAATTACAATCGTAGTGGATTACGTGGCAATTGTTTGAGCCATCAGAAGATACCATGAGTTCAGCTTTTGTCCTTTTTGACCGGAGTAGGAAAAGTAAACCCTTTAGTGCCCCATCATTCTATAAGTAAAGCAGTTACTTTGCTTCATTCTACCTAGACAATGGAGGCTCTAGAGGTGAAAGCTGAAAATTTACTGTGTGAGTGGACCACTTTAGTCTTTCCAGTTCATTAGAAACCAGTGTGGTTGCATCATGTTGCTAACCTAACGTGGTGGTGTTAACTGGAGTATAGTGCCAATTCATACAATTACCATTATATCTACTGTTGCTGTTGCTATAAGCTTCTACGCATCCAGAAGCCATTACAAACAGACCACCTGAGAACACGTTGCAACAGACATTGTCTCCATAAGAATGAGATTGTCTTTCACCTTTCGGTGTTGTTGCTTAAACTAATTGATGAATTATTCAATAAACATCTCAGTTAAGATATATTTCCAATCTACTTTCTCATGCAGATGGTACAAATCATCCATGTTGACCGCACTTCTTTCTTAAGCCTTGAACTACCAATCCTCCACTGTGTTACATCATCATTAGGGGTTGTATATGCTTTCAGTTGTTTTGCTGTTCCTCGTCCAGATGATTTGTTGTTTAAACCAAAAACAAAGCATTGCACAGTCTGCTCGTTAGACCTTTCATATCAGTAATCAACTTGAAATACTTTAGGAATCAGTCTTAGACCTCTATTGCCTCACCATCGAACATCAAAGGTGTGATATGCTTGCCTTTGCTCATAAGAATTTATCTAATGGGTGAGAACATTTCGCGATCATAACATTTGCCAGGAAATGGTGCGGCTGATTTTACTGGTCAGAAACTATACAAAGAAACTCTGGTGCTCACATGGATAGTCAGTCCAAGGCCACAAGGCAATGAATTACAATCAGCAACTCGTCGTATTTCCTAACATTACCCAAGATATCATAAGCTGCTGTTGGTTTGGTAGAGGCGTTTTAACTATAAAAAAAGACCTCATTTAATAAGTAATCATTTCTTTTGAGCCTCCACTGTGATTTCTGCTTGGAAGACAACACTAAATGGTGGAACGTCCAGCCTCTCTCTTCTAGATAATAAAAGTTTATACAAGAACGACAGTTACTGCACTAAGGTTAACTGCTCGTCTAAGAGTTAAAAAACCTCCTTGCGTAATGTGTTTGTGTCGTTAAACTTGCATGTTATATATCCTTTGTATTTTTAACATCATATTGAGTTTAACTCTAAGATGAAACATACCAGCATAATTGAACTAGTTACCCTCTTGTAAGTTTGTGCAAATCTAAGAGCTTATCTCGCTAAAAATCAAGTTTTGATTTAAGCACAGATAACTTATTGCATGGCTTTACACTTAACGAGAAGCAAACAAACAAACTGAACTATTCACAGTGACGTAAGAGTGTTTTTGATCACCATGGGAATATGTTAGAAAGTCCAATGATTACCTGGAAGATATTTTATAAAATTAATTTAAGTATGTATAATGTATTTTTACTTTTTATTCTAATTATTCATTACCTAACCTTATAAAAACCGCCAAATGTTTAAATTAAATAACCATTTTCAATTCTTTTTTCCTTTCGTAACGTTTATCGTTGTTTTTTCCATACCTTCAGAGTTTACCAGGAAATGAGAGATTATATGGAACTTAAATAACTTGTGTATCACACTACTGACTCAGAATATCTTCTTCAGATTACTCAAATGAGAATTTGATTATTGACGTTTGTTCATGCTACCCAATACTACCATTTTCTAACTAAAGCACGTATTAAACTTACAGATGACTTTAGTGGAGTGATATGTATCTCGTTTCAGTAACACGAAAATAATTTATTTCTGCAAAAGTATAAAGTAGTACAATGGTGTTCGTTTTATGAATACAGAAGTTTTGCAATGTTATACAGATGTATAATTTATATAGACGCAGTACATCACCAGAAAGTTTCTAGAACAGCTTTTTTCTAGTATAAGAACTACTAGGAACTTTTATTCACGCCGTGAATATTTTAGGTGCACCGTTGGAACAACTAAATGTAACTCTATTAATGTTTCAGTACCATCTAATGTTTTCCTTAGAAACGTGAATACACAAAAACATGCATATAATTTAATAATTAAAGCACACTAACAATGCATATTAACAGTAAAATTCGTAACGTAAACATAGACGTTGTTATGGTTACTAGCCTATACCGTCACGTAAGTTTAGTTAAAATTCTGATACTTTTATTTTTTTGTCGCTGAATTAATTAATTAGTCCTATGTTTTAGCTGCTAACGTGCTGTATGGTTGAGAAAAATTCTAAAAAGAATTAAGGGAAGAGTCAGAATTCATTGTTGGTACCGAGATCTCTGTGTTTTCTTGTGCATCAATAGGTCAACAAATGTGTTACAGTTTTATAGTTTGTTTCTTTCTTTGAATTTCGCGCAAAGCTGCACGAAGGCTATCTCTGTTAGCTGTTACTAATTTAGCAGTGTAAGGCTAGAGGGAAGGCAGTTAATCATCAACACTCAACGCCAACTCTTGGGCTACTCTTTTACCAACGAACAGGGGGATTTACCGTTACATTATAGTGCTCTCGGGCTGAAATTGTGAACTGTTTGGTATGAGGCAGACTCCAACTCGCTACCCTCAGATTACGAGTCGAGCACCCTAATCAACTAGACATGGCAGTACAAGTCTTAATTTAAAAAGAAAACAAAAGAAAATGAATCTTCATTAGTCAATAGTTGAAATAGGTCAGCTTTGCGTTTACAGTACACTTGTCGACAAGACGGTTGGAAAAAAATGGTTCTTAAAGACGGGTAAATTGGATAACATTGTGTTACCAAAAATCGATCTTGGAATTCGACTGAAATGACACTAGACGAAAGTACTAAAGATAAGGATTTCACAACTTCTTCTAGAGCACAATATTAGGTATTGAAGAAGATATAAACACCTAAGGGTCCATGTGTCAACGAATATCAGCTATATATTAGAAAGTTTGGAGAAGAAGCTTTACAGCTGTGAACAGTCTCATTCAAAATGCGTTTATTATATACTGTGTCAAGTTAAAACATTACAGATTCTTATACTGTCCTTTAGATATATTTGTCTTTCATTTATTATTAGGTATGACTTCTTTGGTTTCTCCACTATCTTTTACCGTTAGTTTTCCTATATTGATTAGTAGATGGTTTGTATTATTGGATAAGCTAGAGCATGTTTTCTTTAGTACTGAAATGCATAATTGCTTTACAAAAATTTCATAAAATTACAAATTACAAATTGCTTTATCAATATAATTAATTGATTCACTATCACGCGATTTTCTACTTGGCGAATTTCTCGTCGAAAAAGCATCTGTACCAAAATCTTTTTGGCTCTTCCACGACGTATTATCATCACAATCTTTAGTTAAGGACGAAACTTCATAATCAATAAAATCCATATCGTCATTCCTATAAGGTCTAAGTTCATCACTAATATTCACAACATACTCATTCTGACTTGGCCATGATCAGTTTCTTCTACCGTTTGTCGCATGTTAGTGATAAACAATACACTTTATGACTCCTTTCCCCTTGCTTTCCATAGCAAATATTGATTATCCATGGCATTCAAAACCACAAACCATAATGTAAGCTTACTAAACATTTTTTAAATTGCTGACGACTTTCGATTCATCGAATTGAAGCAACCAGTAATCCACTGAAATGGATTACATACTGGCTAAATCATCGTATTTTTGATAAATGATATTGCTTTAAAAAAATCAGCTTACCTGATTTGTCGATAAGGATTGCGTTAAAATATATATATTATACGAAGCAGTTAGTGTAATTTCGATATTGAATCTAGATGGCCCAAGGTTGGAAAAGGATTAGAATCACTGTCCTAGATGATTGCAGTCTAATTACTAAGCGAGTGTTAATTTTGTATCTATTTTTTGCTGTTGATATTAGATATTAATTATTAATTAGACTTAAACTGTCGTATGGACTACTACCATGACAATAAAATATATGTTGTGACGTAATGAATAATTAGACGAACCAAATGTATTTTAAACTTTTTAACAATATTAAACAAAATTGATCGATTACATAAGTTATAAACCAAAAAAACCGTGAGCATTATGATAACCTATATATATCTAATCACTCTAGAAGGGTGAGGTGCAATATTCAATTTCAGGCCTGCCTTAGGTCCTTCTTATTCTTTACCAACAGTTACTTTCTATACAGCCTTTGGTGACTTAAACATTATTATTAATTAATGAAAGCCAAATTAATTAGAACGGGCTTTTTTATAAGCTCTTCAACCGAAGCATTTGGTAAGTCTTTAGAATAAATTTGAAATAGAATATTTTTCAAAATGTTAGCCTTTTTTACATCTTTCTTTAAAAGTGGCTCATAATTTACTTATAAACACTTCCTGCAGGAGGATCTTGGTAGAAAAACCTGGTGATTGTTTAGCCAATGACTTGAGAAACTAGTTGGCGACTGACTTTTAAAAGTAACCCGTAATTTATTTATAAGCACTGCTTGAAGGAGAAACTTGGTAGAGAAACCTAGTGATTTTTTGGCCAGTGTTTTGATAAACGACTTGGTGATTGTCCTAAAATATCCGATGATTGACCTTGTTCAAATAATAAATTGTTTTTTCTGAAATATAATCTACATTTATAACATATGTTGAGGGTGACCAGCATGTGTAATAAAATGTTCATATATTCTCGTAAAGTCTACACTTTCAAAAACTATTAAAAATTGTCAATAATGACAGACATGACCTCTAGCGGCTTGGTTGAAAACTCAGATGTTTCTAATATTAGAGAAAGCAGGTGAGCTTAAAATATAAAATCTTTCAAGCTGAGCAAGTATATATTCTTGAGCATGAAATCGAATATTTGTTATTAATTAACTCTTTATTGGTTGAAGTTCAACATAGTTGACCATTGCTTTCTCTAATTGAATGGCTAAAAACTAAAACATCAGAGTACGTGTATGAAAGTTCAGGGGTAACAGTAATAGATTTTTATTTTCCTGTCGGCTATCGATGTTGAAAGTACAACGTTGAGCATAAAATGAACGCTGATAAAGTACTGGTTTCTTTGTTTATTTTTTAATTTCACACAAAGCTACAAGAGGGCTGTCTGTGCTAGCCGTCCCTAATTTAGCAGTGTAAAACTAGAGGGAAAGCAGTTAGCCATCACAACTCACCGTTCACTCTTAGGCTACTTTTTACCAACGAATAGTGGGATTGATCGTCACATTATAACGCTTCCACGACTGAGAGGGTCAGCATGTCTGGTGCGACGGGGATTCGAACTGAAAGTTGTCATCGTAATAGTACAAGGACGTTGAACATTCTTTATGGATACTTAGATGGAATTGTGGAGAATGTTCCCATATTCCTTCATCAGACCTCATATACGATATACAGTGGCATTGTACACTTCTAATGATCGCTTGAATGAAAATGCTTTGTATTAAAATGTCCATTTATTGTGTGCTAGGCTTATTGTATTCTCATGGACTTATCTGAGCCTTGTAGCAAGCGTACATGATTGTGGATATAAGAGGATCCGTGCCTCGCACCTCATTGTCGCCATAAAAATACAGCATTCATATAATTAATAGTTAATTTATGATTAAATAGTCATTAAATTATAGTTTTCTGTATTAAAGTGTTTTTTATTCTATTTTCTGAGTTTATTCGGATTAACGATAGAAAAATAAAATGTACTACGTTTTATACTGCTAACATTATACGTAAATATTTCACATTACTAGAAGCAAAAACCGCATATGAAATACCTAATTATTATATGTAAATGTTAATAGTAAGTATATTAGATTTATTTGTTTTGTTGTTAAGCACAAAGCTACCTATAATGGGCTGTTTGTGATGTACCGACCACAGGTTTAATATTAAAACCCGGTTTTACGATTACGTCTTCAGATTTACCGCTGAGTCATTTTTGGGTATTAAGGTGGTTATAAAGAGATAGTTTAAATTTGCCTTCCAATTTTTTTTTTATAATTTGTATATCACACACCTAATGTCTTTAAAAATGTATTGTTGAAATACGTTGTAAATTTTACAAGCAATACAAAAAATTAAATATCAGGTACACTACCTAACACCTATCTCAGGACGGCTGGTTATTAACACTTTTACTAATAAAGCAGAGAACAATGTTTCGATCTTCTTAAGTCATCTTCAGGTTAACCATGTTCTCTGCTTTATTAGTAAAAGTGTTAATACTCATATCAACTGTCCTGAAATATATTTTTATTTCAAGTGGGTTTCTCGTCATCACGAACTGCCTAACACGCATGCGCTAAACATCTATATGCTTGATTTACATACATGTATAAAATTTTTCAATATTTGTAAAACTTCATAATTTTTTAAAAGTTTATACTCAATACGGATTATAGGATATTCTACGTTATTTTGTTTGCAACATGCATGTTGTAAACATTTTTGTGTTGTTACTTCTTCTGTGTGTGTATAAGCTAGTTAAATATTAAAGTAGTTGTATATGTACGCAGCTAGTTGATTTTGGCTTTGAATTCTGACTAATAAATAAAAAATGAAGCTTTTTTTCTACTTTATAATATATGTGAATACAGTTTAAAATTATGTGTAATTATTTAAATCCGTCAGTGATTTTCGCAAAATATTTTCAGTTGATTATAATACGTTTTGTAAACATGAACATCTACTACATAACAAAGTCATCAGAAGGTCATGATAATACGTAGACATAAATATAATATTTGGTTACCTACACATTGGAACAATATTTATTCACTATTTTTTCAGAATGTAATCACTGTTGTGACTTTCTGATTGGCGTACTCAAAATCATTGTAATGTAATGTACCCAATCATCTGTAATAAAGGTCATGCATATAAAAGAGCAATTAATCTACTGGTACTCTAAGAAACAGTGCAAAGAAGGTTTATTTGTTTGTTTCTGAATTTCGCGCAAAGCTACACGAGGGCTATCTGCGCTAGCCGTACCTAATTTTGCAGCGTAAGACTAGAGGGAAGGCAACTAGTCATCACCACCCACCGCCAACTCTTGGCCTACTCTTTTACCATCGAATAGAAGGATTGGACGTCACATTATAACGCCCTCACGGCTGAAAGAGCAAGCATGTTTGGTGTGCGGGGGATTCGAACCCGTGATCCTCAGATTACGAGTCGAGTGCCTTCACCAACTGACCATGCCGGGCCTCTACAAAGAAAGGCAATTCCTATAAGCCAAATTTTGTAAGGTGTTTGTTATTGTTAATGTTTAATGACTTTCAAGATATAAGTAAGATATATATATGTATATATCGCACTGCCCCACTAACTTTGTGTGAAACTAAAGAGGTCTCTAGATAGATTTAGCACTTTACCTGTATATACATGTAATATAAAATGTATAGAGCCTTTTGTGAAATAAATAAAAACATCTGACTTTCTTACACTATTAAAAACTTTCATATCCTCAAAAAAGAAAAGAAATTAGTTCCTCAGGCAAAAAAAATGTCAAAAGTACATGAAACGATAGAAAGAATTCTGTATTTTCATTTCGTTATATTGTGTTTAAACCGAGTTTTCGGTTGCTTTTATAACTTTTGCTCTTCCACGAATCCTTGATTAATATCGTATACATATATAAGTTTAGCACTTCAAAGTAAAAACAATATGAATTCTGTTCTTACCAGAAGTTTGTGAGAAATAGACATTAATCATTATTACGTCTAATTTTGTGTACTATCACAGTAAAATTATGAAGTAAGCACTATTTTTTGTCTACTGTTTTCATTATTATAGAATAATAATTGTTATTTATGCTTAGATAGTGCATAGTTTATTACTAGGACAAAAACGCACATTATATTGAAATGAATAGAGGGCCGTCTCAAATTGTATTGTGAAATGTTTTATATACATAAAATAAATTTGATGGAATAATAAGTTATAATAAAAGTAAGTAGAAGGTGGTACTTATTGTGTATCAACAATTGTTCGTAAAGAACTCGCTACACTTCAGATATTATTATATTTTGATGAATTAACAAAAACCAGTTTACCACCGGACAAGTTTCTCAATAAAAGGCATATCTGTACACGGATCTGACGTAAATAATTCAGGATTTACCTAGTTTTAGCAAATCATGTACATAATATTGCATACGATGAGACGTCACGATTACAATTTTCAAATCGAAGAGGCCCCCCAGTGGCACATTGGTATGTCTGTGAACTTACACACTAAAAACCGGGTTTCGATACCCGTGGTGGGTAGAGCACAGATGGCCATTGTGTAGCTTTGTGCTTAATTCAAAAATAAACAAACCAACTCGAAGAGAAATAACCCATTGTTAATAAGAGTAATTCTTGTCGTGTAACAGACGAGTCTGCAACAATAAGCCTTTTTCTTCATCACCCTTCATGTCATCAGTTTTTCAGACTAAAGCCAAATAGATATTAAACAGATAGCTCCTACTGACGTTATTCGAGATTTGTTAACCTTAAGCGCATTATAATCAATCACAATTATTCCCTCAATTTCCTGAATGTTCCACTTGCAACCTGTGAAGCAATTGTGGATGTAATCACCATGAACGTTTTTGCAGTTCTTGTTAGGGCAAGTCCATCAATGAAGCTCAAAGATGTTGTGACAGCACTTATAAATAGGTTTGACTCTCTCTTTATAGTTAAAAATAAAGCTAAACATTAGGCTAGCTGTGTATTGTAACCTGGTTTCTAGCGTTTTAGGTTCGTAGACATTCTGTTGTACCACTGGGGGAAAATAGGTTTGGTGTTGACAAAGACAGTAATGACAGTAGTAGAAGTAACAGCTTTCCACTTGATCAGAATATCAAAACCAAGACATTAAACCTCAAAAACGATGAATAAATGTCATATAATTTAATTTCAATATAAAAAAGAGAGACATTCAATTTGTGTGTGATTTATGTCAAGGCAATGTAGCCACTCCAAAATGATATGTAACTTTGACTGCTCATAACTCCAAAATAAAATAGGTTACAATCACATATATTTCATATTTAGATGTAACATGTACCAGTCTTTCTAACAGCTTACGGAAGGTGAAAGGAGAAAACAAATAAGAGATACTTGAAAATAAGCAGCCGCTTAACACCTTCTTACAATATTCACTTAATGAGGCTTTCGTTTGGTTTCAAGAAGTCAGTGGTGTATCAGCACAATTGAAACAAATAGTGTCCTACTTGTCAACTGGATCTGGAGAGCTATTTAAGTTATTGTAAAAATACCCAGAAAAAAACATATAAAACCTTTTGTTTTAGGGGTTGAAAATAAGTTCTCCCCAGCCTTCCTTGTAGATAAGCAAACCTGTACCATTACTCTCCAGCTTCTTCTGTGACCTGTAAAGTCTGTGCTAATTATCTCCAGAATGTTCTGAACCCAGACTACTGCATTTGTACTGCCACTCTACCATTTTCAGTACGCAAACTCTCTGTGTGGTTTGGTTGACATCTTCTCTGGTCTAATGTCTGGTATATGATGCTTAAATAACGTAAGTTCTCTAAATGAAACTAGAATTGTGTTGGTATATATTTCACGTAATGATTTAGTGGAAAATTTGTTCAACATAATTTGACAATTAATAAATTTGATAGAAAGTTTACTTAATGAGTAATTATACTATGTAAAGAAAGACTTTAATGTGTTTGAGCTTTACTAAGATGATTTTGGTGCTTTTAATATCAATGAGTATGTCAATATATTATACAGAGATGTAGAATAAATATCATATATTGTTTATATTATCATTCTTTAAGTCAATGTTTGTTTCACATATAAATTCCTCAAGTTAGTGGCCTATATGCTCACTTAGATACACACATGACTACCTTCCACGAATTTAAATCAATTCATTTGTGATTCGTAAAACGATCAAACCCAAACGACTGACTTTCACAAGCTTCACTGTTACATTTGGCACAGACTTCTATGGTTTGGAAGCAATTCATAACAGGTTGGGCAAAATAAAGAGAATAGTAGAATCAGTTTGTCTTATTATTACGTAGTACAAGTAGCAATAAGTAGTTTCTAGTAAGTAGTTATGGCTACAGCCAGCATAAGCACTATAAACTGAAGGCCAGGTACAAATTTTGAGGCTACAACTGATGAACTTACGCCAGTAAAACAATGTAGCACTACACACTTAACAAGTGTTGTACGGCTCTTTCATGGCAAATTTAACAACAATATAGAAAGCTACATAAACACAGTAAACGAAGGCGCGCGGATTTTGGGCTGGATAGGCTAAAAAAACATATACTGAAATATAAATAACAGGAGACACAAAGCATTGTAGCAGAGCCTATCATGAACTGTGAGAAAATGGAAATTTTCAGTGTTTAGCATGCAGATTAATAGCAGAGTGTAGAAAGCAGGAAGCGCCCAACACAATATTGATGTAAATGCCCAGTTTAAACTCGTCAGAGAGAAAAGTCATTGGGTTTTTTGGACACAGGCTACAAGAGCTAGAGACCAGGCTGCTCAGAGCTGACAAACATCCTAACGAGCTGATGATACTCTGAAGTCTGACTATGAGAGAGGTCTGACTAATAACATAACAAAAAGAAACGTTAATGAAGCTAACACTCCTAAGCAACTCTGTTAGGTTTAATGGAAGTAAACATTAAAAAAAGTTGTTTGTTTGTTTGTTTTTTTTTCAATTTCGCTCAAGCTACACGAGGGCTATCTGCACTAGCCATTCCTAATTTTGCAATGTAAGACTAGAGGGAAGGCAGCTAGTCATCACCACCCATCGCCAATTCTTAGGCTATTCCTTTACCAACGAATAGTGGGATTGAACGTCACTTTAAAACGCCCCTACGGCTGAAAGGGCGAGCATGTTTGGTGCGACTGGGATTGCACAATCCCGGTGACGGTCAATATAGTGACGGTCAATCCCACTATTCGTTGGTAAAAGAGTAGCCTAAGAGTTGGCTGTGGGTGGTGATGACTAGCTGTCTTCCCTCTAGTCTTACACTGCTAAATTAGAGACGGCTAGCGCAGATAGCCCTCGAGTAGCTTTGTGCGAAATTCAAAAAACAAAACAAAAACAAACTGTTATCTGTTCAATGCATTATAAAATTTATTCATGAAATCCAATTTAATAGTCTAACGGCAAAATATTAGGTGAATCAACAGAAAAATCATAGATAATTGTTTGGTATACATGTTTCCTTATATACTCACCACTTCTATAGTGATCAGTCACAATTACAAAAATATGCAATTCCATGAAGTAATTCAATTACAACATTATTTTAGTACATTTATAAAATGTTAATAATAATAAGAAAAAGCTCCAATAGAAACAAATTGAAATTACCTCAAACTGAAAGGTTATATAACAATATGTTCCATCTGACGGTTTCTTCTGTACACTTTATATTCTTATAGCGTGTTGATCATTCATTAGAAGTTGATTTATATAATCTGTAAGCAATGGGCTTAAAATATCTATAGTCACTAACTTAAAAAGTGTAATTAGGCTTGGATATATCTGCAAAGTAGTGTTTCTGAGGTTGGGCTAGTTTTTATCATTTGACATTCGATGCAAATGCGCATATACAATTGGTATTTCATACAGAACTATAATTTGTAAATATGATTTATCATATTAAATTATGTTTGATTGAATGTATGTAAATCATAAACTAACGATTGAAAAGAAGTTAAAAGTTATAATTCCACCAGAGAACAGAATCTGTTATCGTACATCAGTGGTATAAATAATCCTTTATACATGTATAATACCAAAGAAATAATTAATTAGTACATATAATATTTTTATGCAAATATAAGTTATTTTAAATATCTACTCCATAAACCATACTCCATTTGTCATGTCCAATACAAATAAGGATTTCACCCAATAGCAGGGCTTATCAGGTCAACTGGGATACAACAGACATGTAATAACGATGTAGGCGTTATTTATGTCATGTTAGCTAAAGGTAACTGATGTGATATACGTATTGACTACTATGTTTTGATTATCTGTGTTTATTCACTACAAGGATGTATCCGTTCACTACTGAAGGCTTTTTTATATATTTCTGTTTTTACACATGTGTAATGCATTTATAAACTTTTGTTTTCTATATGAAATGTTGAAATACCTGGAGCTTTCAGATATAAATTAACTTTAACTCAGATTATTTTTTTACTCCTAAGAATTATATTAATCTTTCTACTAATGGTTACGATCTTTTGTGATAAAGTTTTGGTGCATTCAGTTATAGATAGTGTATTTACTATTGTATTTTAACAACGTATCTGAGTATTCACTTACAAGTATTCACAGAATAAATGGTATGTAATGCTGAATACGGAAAATCAGAACATTTTAACCACAAATAAAAACCAATAAATTAATGAATGGATGGATTAATAAAGAGATAAATTGCATTAACAGTTAACAGTATGGAAAGAAATAATATGTCAGTTTATTAATGAAGGTACTCTTGAGGTATGTCTGTATTATTTAGCGAAAGAATGAATAGGTCCACTCTTTATTTATGGGTTGAAAATTAAACATTTTTCGTAAATCATTTTTTACGAAATTAGCAAGGATGTCATTCTCCAAAGTACCTCTAGATGTCGCTGTGTAATGTTACGATGAGGCTCTGTTATGGTTATTCGATATTCCCCGACTTATTGGTTTCAGTTTTACTACAACAAGATACATAGATTAGATAAATGTATATAATAAATGAGTGAATCTAGTGGTAGCTGCCTGTATATATTATTAAGGTAAATTTTAGAGTGTAGTAAATAAAAGGTGCAGTATGCATTGTGATAAAACACAAACTAATCTTTATTCTTGCCACAAATTATATAAGTATTGGATGTCGTAGGACTAATATTTACTTCAGACAGCGTAAGATATTTTTGGATTATTTGAATCCATTATTTTTGACCCAGCGACTCCATTATCTTCATAAAACTTTAATACATTCTTAAGTATAGCTTCCAAGATTATGTAACTATGATAAAGTTTCCTATTTAAGTCACTGCTTATAACTGAACTTTAATATTTATTGCTATTTTAACCAGTTCATTGTGAAGTGTCAAATATAGAAAACGAAAGAAAGAGGGAATAAAAAAAAGAAAACCTTGAATATAATGGTAAATTTCAACAAGAAAAATATCACATGTGAATAAATGGTTATTGTTTTTCTTTGTTTGTTTTTCGAATTTCACGCAAAGCTACACGCTATCTGCACTAGCCGTCCCTAATTTAGCAGTGTAACACTAGAGGGAAGACGGCTAGTCATCACCACCCATCGCCAATTCTTAGGCTATTCCTTTACCAACGAATAGTGGGATTGAACGTCACATTAAAACGCCCCTACGGCTGAAAGGGCGAGCATGTTTGGTGCGACCGGGATTGCACAATCCCGGTGACGGTCAATCCCACTATTCGTTCTTTTTTCCTTCTTGTTTTATTCGTGTTTTGTGAATTTATTTGTTTCTACTCGTAAAACTGCCTTATATGCTTAACGCTTACAACTGTTCCACTCTCTGTACCCTTAGTTTACTTTATTGTCTACTAAGGTGTAATATTATTAAATAATGGTACATATTTGTAGTTTATTAAATAAAACCTATGTAAGTCTGTCTGATCACGTACAACTTTTTCATATAAACCAAAATTTGTTATCTAACATATAATGCCTCCAAATGGCTCATAACACGAGCGTGAAAATGATAGAATGAGAACACTTAAAACCAAGGGCATGAAAACTAATGCAGATGTTTTGCATTTCGCGACTAGTGTTAAATGATGTAGACATCACCCTGAGAATGATCTAATAATATAATAATTTAAAATACAAAGTGAATGCACTAAATAATATAATTTATCTATCACACTTTAGTTTTAATTTCAAGTTGTAAATTGCACTTATTGTATTGTAATATTGTTTAAATTAAGCACAAACACAATGTACGATAGCCCCCAGTGGCTCAGAGGTATGTCGGTGGACTTACAACGCTAAAAACCGAATTTAGGTACACGTGGTGGGCAGAGCACAGATAGCCCATTGTGTAGCTTGGTGCTCAATTTAAAAATAACAAAAAAAAGCATCAACAATGTACAACACTACAAGGGACTTATATCAAAATCGAGGTCTTTTGCTATTTCTTTACAATTGAGTTTTCATTATGTGGAAATATTTTTTTTTACATTTCGTTGCTATAAATGATCTGAACTTCTGTTTTGGTGGTTATTAACAATCCAACAACGTAAGGATATTCCAAATGGTTGGTTTCGTATGTAAGATGTTCTTCAGTGTTCCATGCAACGTACGAGCAATAGGGATCCTATTTCACCAATGTTAATTTTCTTACGTCCGTAGATTACACTTTAACCTGCATTTTTTGATGTGTTAGAGATGTTTGTGTTTTAATGTTCCCAAGTAAATTACTAGTCAAAGTTTGTTGTGGTTATTTTGTGATTTCTGATAATAAACTTTTAAACTGCAAACAACAAATTGTATCACGGTTTAAAGTCATTACTTACATAATAAAATGTGACAGAGCGGTGGTTTTACTTCCATTCAATAAGAATCGTGAATTAATTTATATAGACTCGTGAATTCTCAGTTAAACTAAGTAGGTTTTATAATAACACTATGTAACAAAATTTTTGCTTTTTCTTGTTCCTGGGCAGAAATTGTTATTTCCCAATAGCTTATGCCTAAAGTAAAAGAAAAATACCTAATTTTGTCTTCAAACTTTGCTTTTGTGACCTGGGTAATGAATTTTTCAAATTTATCCATTTTCCAGATCATTCCAAAGATCTTGGTCTAACAAAGTCGAATGCCAAACTTTTGACATCTAGGCTTAAGAAGTGGGATTTGTTAGATGAAAGTGTGCAAGTTGCAAGTCAGAGGAAGCGTCACCGACATTTTTCAAGCTTTTTCACTCGTCAAGATGGCCTCTGCTTCTGCCACAATGTATCCGGTCTGTGCGAGGCACCTGGAATTGCCTGTAACTCGAACGAGTGCGCCTCCTCATTGATTGCTCATCCAGAAGCCTCAAAGATGCGCTGTTCCATAACGGGAATAAGTATTCATCAAAACCTTGCTAGAAGCCTTATGAGGAGTATGGTTGGAAGGTTATCGGAAACTTCAAAACTGTGGCACTCCTGATGGGTCTTCAAGGAGGCTATACCAAGTTTCACTGTTATCTTTGCCTTTGGGACAGCAGGGACACCGCAACGCACTACAATAGGAAGCACTGGTCACAACGGACCGAGTTCTCTGTGGGGAGGCACAATGTCAAGTGTGAGCCACTAGTGGACCTCCAGAAGGTGTTGTTCCCACCATTTCACATAAAATTAGGTCTTATGCAAAATTTGTCATAGCTCTCGATAAGGAGTCTCCATCCTTCAAGTACCTTCGAGACTTCGTCTCTAAGTTGTCTTAGGCAAAGGTCAACGCTGGTGTCTTTTTTGGACCACAAATAAAGAAGATCCTGAAGTGCACATAATTCCCCAAGAAGCTCAGTAGAAAAAAAATGCTTGCGGCAGCTTTATCGTAGTAATTCGGGGCTTCTTGGGCAATCACAAGGCCGAAAATTATGTGGAACTGGTTGAGGCTCAGGTGAAGAACTACGACAAAATGGGCTGCAGGATGTTCCTGAAAGTCCGTATCCTTGACGCTCATCTTGATAAATTCAAGGATAACACGGAAACATACTCAGAGAGCAAAGCGAGCGCTTCCACCAAGATATACTGGACTTTGAACGCCGCTACCAAGAAGCGTATAACGAAAACATGATGGAAGTGATTTACATTACAGTAGCAAACCTCGAAACACTACTCACTTCTAAACATTTTGTTTATTTTCGTATAACTTTATTATAAATACATGTAAATCATCATTCATATGTTGTTTTATTTAGACCTCATGTAAATAAAAATGTGCAAATTTTCCCGTTTTTACACAGAAAATGGGTTAATTTCTAAATTTCATTATCCAGGTCACAAAAGCAAAGTTTGAAGGGAATGATGACCATTTTCTGTACTTTTACAACATAAGCAATTAAGAAATAACACATACTATCCAGAAACAAAATTTGTGTTACATAGTGTAATAATAAAAAAGACTGAACTACATTCTTATCAACTGATAGTGAAACATATTTATTTAAATAATTTGTTGTGTAGAAAATTCAAAATGGTCCATCAACAAACTTTCACAAATATTGCTCTTAGATTAATATAATTTGGGAAATTAGCAGTAGATGAAATATCACACCTATAATAGACATATGCTTGTGTATATATCTTTAGCTTGGGTGACTTAAAAAGATAATTTTATTAGGATAACCTGTCCAAAAACACACAAATAAAAACAGAGCTTAGATAAGAAGGTGAATACGTGAGAATACACCTTACGGAAAGAGTTACCTCTTACAGTAATATTTATTGACACACATTTCTGTACATTTTAAAACATTAGCATACACATATAGTTCTATATACATTATAAATGAAAACATCTGTGATTCTACATTTATTAAAATACCGTCTCATGTTTAAATTTATGCCTATAAAATATTAACATACTGGCAAGCTAAACGTACATATTCATTAAAACATCCTCACTTCAATGTCTATTAAATTCTCAACACACGATTCACACTGTAGATTTACATCAATTAAAATGTTATCGTTCCTACAATTTATTCTGATCTCTTAAAAAGTCATCACACGTGTAGATCTATATTTATTAGTAAACATCATATCATTAATATATTAATATATTAAGAAAAGATTAACGTATAGGGGTCTCAATAAAAACTTCTAATGTTACCAATTTTTTCAAAAATACCTATAGCACATATCAATAATATTTAAAAAGAACAATCTCTCAACTTTCATGTAGTTTGAATGAATAGGTTAATTTACTGTTTTTGATTTTTTTATGATATTTATGTCTAAAAAGCTACAGACATATTAAAATAATTTACTGAGAAATAGCATGTCAGTTCGATTCTGTCTTATAGATGCTTGTTCATTTTATAACTAAAGGCTTAACAAGTTTAATGGCTATAAACCGTATACAGGCTATTTATACCAACAGTAAAACAGAATGAATTTTAAATATTTCGAACTAAACCTTCTCTCATACATACTTAATATCGTGATCATTTTTACAGTATATATTAATTGAACATGTAATGTACCCCCAGCAGCGCAGCGGTACGTCTGAAGACTTAAAACGCTAAAACCGGGTTTCGATAACCGTTGTAGGGAGAGCATAAACAGTCACTTGTGTTGCTTTGCGCTTAACTTCAAACAAATCAAAAAATTAATGGTTGTAAGTCACACATTAACTGAAGACGACTCACTTCTGTGGACTTATACGTCGCAGTTTTAATTGCGTAATAAACATTTACACTGTAAAGTTGATATTGATATTAAATATAATAGTCTAGTGTTTCTTTATTACTTAATACTTCTCGTTCATACTTCTAGGTTTACAATAATACTTCAGTTACCATGGTATATGTTTCACACAATCTTGTTCAAACAATAAACGAGTGTCAAATATAAAATACAAAGTTAATGCAGAAGTAAACAAATGTGGTACCATAATCTTTGTTGTTAAAATTAGATTTCTTTATTGTAGTTGAAACATTACAAGTGATGTAAGGATGGCATTGCCAAAAGTTAAATTAAAAGTGTAGGGACCAATCCACAAAACCATACAAAAATATTTCCAAAAAAAATTTGTTATCTGCAAAAATGTTGAATTTGTTTCACCTGCATAAACTTCGGTTTGAACAAAAGCATTTATACTAAATAATTCTATAAACTCTCAACATAACCAATTCCTATAAGCTTATAATAATGGTTCAGTGCTAGTTATGTATTGCCATCCTTTAATCATCTGTCTTCCCTCTTTATTTTTCTTACGAATGGCAGTCGCTATGAAAGCAGCAGATTTTGCCTGGTGTGACGAGTTGTCTTGATGGACATCACGTGTTGAAGTATTGAAACGTTAGACTGTTTTTTTCACCATCCAAGTTAAATTTCAAAAAATTCAAGCATTGGTAAACTAGCCCTTTTGACACCAGAACATTTGGCTTTTACTCTGCTAGCTGGTTCTCTACTTTAACTATGTTCATTTGGCTAGGCTTAAAACCTTAGTTAGGTGTTTACAAAATTCTCTTATATTGTTATAAGAGAGGTTTGAGACTATGATGGACGATACATAATATGCAACGTCCATATTTCCTGGCAGCCAATTCCTATATAATAAGCACTACTGTACATTGCTTGTTAAACAAGAGTTATCTGTAAAACCCATCTCTAATTTAGCAGTGAAAGACTATAAGGAAGGCAGCTAGTCATTACCACCGCTGAATCTTTGGCTACTCTTTTACCAACGAATAGTGGGATTAACCGCGACATTATAACAGCTGAAAGTGCGAGCATGTTGGGTAAGAAGAGGATTCGAACTCGCAACCTAACCATCTGGCCATGCCGAGCTCGCTTTGTTTGTTTGTTTGCAATTAAGCACAAAGCTACACGATAGGATATCAGTGTTTTGCCCGCAACTGGTATAGAAAGTCGGTTTCCAGTGCTGTAAATCCACAGACATACCACTAAGCCTATAGTGCTAAGTGATAACAAATTTGTAAAAACATAAAGAAAAAAGCATTTCCATTAATACATTGGCTTTAACAAAATTTTGTCTTGTCTTTCAAGTCAATACAATAGTTTTTGTTAACTCCGGTTAAACACTTAATAGTCACAAAATCTTAGGCGCAAAAATAAATATAATATTATAATCCATACTCTAAGACGGAGGTATTTAAGTTTCATTGTCGCATCCTTTTAAGGAATAAAAGTAGCCATAACCTGGATTGTTAGACAAGGATTCATCAGTATGATCGAATTCTTCAAGATAACAATAGTTTCTAACACTAGAAGTTGTTGACTTACAACCAGCTCTCTGTAGACACAACTTCAAACATTCTTTTGAAGAAGACATGATCTTGGAATTGACATCTGCACTCGAATACAGGATTTACGGGTTACGTTATAGTGAACTAAAATAAAATATAAGATATGTATAGACAGATGTATATGAATATCTGTTTAAATCACACATGGTTTTATATCGTTATTTGAATTAAAACACTGAAAACGATTTGTGCGTTTACTCCAAAATAATAAATATCTGGTGTGTATGATATGATATTTTCTTCACTTCAAATCATAATACTTTATTCTATTGAAGTATCACTTATAATTATGTATGTAACGTATTATGTTTACGAATGAGTTTAGAGTTGTAATGATATTTTATTAATTTAAAATATTTTAGTGCACTTTTACTTTGTGAGTTTTTGTTTGTTTGAGCGAACAGCTTCAAAATAGACTATCTACGCTTTGTCCTCCTCAGAAAATCAAACCAATTGAGAAAATGGGTATGAATAAGCTCTCATAGGTCGTCTTTTTGCCAATCCTCAGTTTCTGCAAACTTTTCTATTGTCATGCCAACATTACAATTTAAGAACATCTAGAGGTTGAGTCTTGGCCAAAATGTTTGCATACTGTTCTATATTAATGTCATTGTCTATATGCATGAAGTTGTTATTGAGTAAATGTTCGAGCAGTAACAGTAAAGGTAGAGTATGAACGTACAAACATGTACGAATTGTTATTATGGTTTGTATAAGCTATTTTGAGAATTAGTGCATCAAACACACATACACACCTGTCGTTGTTTTATAAAACATTCTGAGTTTGGTTCAATATTTTTAGAAACTGATCAACGCTTTATTCGAACGATATCTCTGCATTTTGTGTAAAATCGTGCCCCGTCACGTGCCAGAAGCTACATGGCGTCAATAGTTCGACTATCCAGGACTGTATTATCGTGTCTTGTGCCAGAAGTTACATGGCGTCAATAGTTCAACTATCCAGGACTGTATTATCGTGTCTTGTGCCAGAAGTTACATGGCGTCAATAGTTCAACTATCCAGGACTGTATTATCGTGTCTTGTGCCAGAAGCTACATGGCGTCAATAGTTCGACTATCCAGGACTGTATTATCGTGTCTTGTGCTAGAAGTTACATGGCGTCAATAGTTCGACTATCCAGGACTGTATTATCGTGTCTTGTGCCAGAAGCTACATGGCGTCAATAGTTCGACTATCCAGGACTGTATTATCGTGTCTTGTGCCAGAAGTTACATGGCGTCAATAGTTCGACTATCCAGGACTGTATTATCGTGTCTTGTGCCAGAAGCTACATGGCGTCAATAGTTCGACTATCCAGGACTGTATTATCGTGTCTTGTGCCAGAAGTTACATGGCGTCAATAGTTCAACTATCCAGGACTGTATTATCGTGTCTTGTGCCAGAAGTTACATGGCGTCAATAGTTCAACTATCCAGGACTGTATTATCGTGTCTTGTGCCAGAAGCTACATGGCGTCAATAGTTCGACTATCCAGGACTGTATTATCGTGTCTTGTGCTAGAAGTTACATGGCGTCAATAGTTCGACTATCCAGGACTGTATTATCGTGTCTTGTGCCAGAAGTTACATGGCGTCAATAGTTCGACTATCCAGGACTGTATTATCGTGTCTTGTGCCAGAAGCTACATGGCGTCAATAGTTCGACTATCCAGGACTGTATTATCGTGTCTTGTGCCAGAAGTTACATGGCGTCAATAGTTCGACTATCCAGGACTGTATTATCGTGTCTTGTGCCAGAAGCTACATGGCGTCAATAGTTCGACTATCCAGGACTGTATTATCGTGTCTTGTGCCAGAAGCTACATGGTGTCAATAGTTCGACTATCCAGGACTGTATTATCGTGTCTTTTACTTTTGGTCTCATCATGTACATCGAAAACTACTATTGGTACAGAGAAGATCTTGAAAGGTACATCACAGTTTGTGCGGTTTAAGACTTTCAGTAGTGAGAATAAGAGGAAATTAACAAAATAATAAACTACTGTTTCAAAACCTGAGAGTTCTTCGACAAGAACCAGTGAATGAGGCTAATTCTAGCACTAAATATCATAATGTGTGGCCGATGATATCAAAATTTTTAATAAAGAAGTAACTTAAATAGACTTCTGAACATGTTACAACAGGTACAAAGTACCTACCTAAAAGAGCTTTGTCACAATTAATGGTTATAATATATGACGAAGAAGGATTTCTCAAGTAGAATAAAAATGAAACATAAGAGGAATAAGAAGAGTTGAAGAAAAGAGTGTAGTGAAACTTTCAGTGCATATTTTCAGAGAACCCGAGATGTTTAAAAATGTAGATAAAATTAATTCTAGTTTTCGTAAAGACAAATAAGGATGCGGATAAAAATAAGCTAAGAATTATATTTAACCTGAAGATGACCTAAGAAAGTCGAAACGTTATTCTCTGCTTACCAATAAAAGTGTTAATACCCAAACCAGACGTTATGAGAGACACTTCTAACATTTTGTTCCTAGAATTGTAACAATAAGTAGTTTTTGCGCATCTACCTAAACTCCCTTGTACATTTACGTTTCTTGCTGTTAAAATACCCATTACAGAAGAACAACTTTTTTGTTACATATCTGTTTCTTCAGGCTTTTACCGTAACTGTAAGTCTTGATATTTTTGTCGATCTAATCAGAACATTTGTGCACATCAGTCAGTAAGAAAAATTAAATACATCTGAATATTTGAATAATTTTGTGAGTTTATAAGGAATTATTTCGAGTTATTTATATCTTTTGCTTAGTATGTACCACACTTATTGCAAAGGTAGAAATATACTATAGCAATAAGTTCAATAATGAATATTGTACATCGCTCTTTTAGCCGTGGGGAAGTTATAACGTTACGATCAATTCCACTATGCATGGATAAAATAGTAGTCCAACAGATAGCGATGGATTATGTTGACCAGCTGCCTTCCTTCTAGTCAGTCAATGCTATCAATCCCATTCTTTATTTGATCATTTGATGTTTCGCTTTACAACTTCTCTACGAGTGCTCCACTAAAATACAAATCGTAATCGACAGAAAAATCTTCAAATTATTTTAAATAATAAGTTCTGGTCAAATTTATAACGTACATTTGACATGTTAAAAGAGTAACACTTATATTACAAGATATAACTTTACAGAAAAGAAAAATGTGTTTAGAACATTTACAATGTTTCCATCACTGGCACGATCATTCTCAGGTACACAAGTTTTAACAGTAAAACATGTATGTATGCGACTGTGTGTCTGTTAACTGGGAGATTGTTTGATCTTATTAATAAAGCTTCTCTTATATTTCTTTTGTTAGTGTCAGACTCGTGTTTTAGTACTGTGACGTTCTATTCTGAAAAACTGTGTTTGTTTTTATTCATAAGATCTTACACTTTTTTTTTTGGTATTCTATTAATATAATCTTAAATTTGACCCTATTTCATTCACGCAAAATAAGGGGCAACCCTTACAGTTTATTTTGTAAACTTGTTTCTGGTGGGAAGAGTTTATTCTACAATTTTCTTAACATCTGTTTAATTTTTATTCCAGTGATGAAAACTAATCTAGACGTTATGCTAAGGTTATATTTATGATCTAGTCTTTTCGAAATTTCTTATACAAGTGTGCTACTATTTTCTATATATGGGATACTGCAAAATATTATGTTTCATTTGTTTTTCGAATATTTGAGTTTGTTTATTTGCTAAATGTCCCTTTTCTCAATTTTCTTAACTCGTTAATACTTTCTATAACTACTTTAGCAGGAAGCTAATTAACATTAGTGAAGTAATGAGTTAAGTGCCCCACTTTTTATCGGTATTTTCTGTTGTGCGTATAGTTAATGTTAAAGGTAAGAGGCATTTTACAGTGCATAGATTCTGGTAGATTGCATGATTAGAAAACAAGTTTATGTAATTTCTATGAATTTTAGTGATGAAGCCTAAAGTGTTTGTTTGATGATAACATTTTAAACGAATTATCGTATGATTGTCTTTATTTTCCACTGTGAACTGTATGCCTTTATGTAGGATGTTTATTCTTGGGGGATTTTTTGTTGTTTTTTATCTTGACAAGTAAAGCCGAAAAAACGTCATCTACATATCTAAAGTAAAATGCAGACTTATGTGTGGGAGAGACTATCGCGTGTTTTTAATGTGATGCAAGATCACATTAAAATTTACCGTTAAAAACTGAGCACTTGAAAATAATTACACCATTGACCAAAACGTCGTACTTGTTCTAATTATATTGTCGAAATAATAAATTGTTACTTATTGTAAACAACGATTTTATCTAAATTACAGATTGAAATAAAGACAGTTATGGTGAAAAACTAAAATAATAATAATTATGGCCGCCATTTTTTGTCCGTATTCATCTGTGGCTATAGTTGTTGGATGAGAATGTATTCTTTTAAACTTTTTGTCAGTGTAATTGGTGGCTTTGGTAAATATTTGGATAAAAATGCTGGATCTACATCAGCGAAACAATAATATAACTATACCAACAATAAGTTTCACTACCAAACCTGTCAAAGGCACGTTACAGATTCGATTACAAGTTACTACTCAAACCAGTTGTTTGTATTTTAGTGGAATGCTCCTGTACAAACTGTGAATAAAAACTTTGAGTATCCAATTAAAGAAGAAAATTATACATTTTAGTGTTGTAAGTTTGTCTATTACTAGTATTAAATGTCTTGTATACTCCAGTAATTAAAGCGAAACCTCCTTATGGAACTATTACAAAAGAATGATTAGACGTATTTTGCAAAGTTGAATAGTTTTCTAGAAAATAATAAGGACTACGATTTCTCTGATGCTAAAGATGATTTCTATGTAAACAGGATAAAAAATCTATCTCAAAAATTTGAATCACGTTTCTCCGAATTTAAAAATTTGAAATTGATATGTTAAGTTTTGCATGATCTTCTTCAATTTGACTTAGAGAATTTTAGTAAGGAAATTACATGCTTTTTGTTTTTGGATAAGTGTGGATTTGATGACTAGATGCTTACCCTGCAAAGTGTAGAACATATAAAAGGTAAACAAAAATATTCTGTCAGAGAGATGTGGCTCACTATTTTGATAAATGAGTCTTCCAAATTTAAAGATAGTAATTTCAAAATTATTTTCCATGTTTGGATCCACATGGATGTGTGAGTCAACATTTTCTACGCTAGATTTTCTCAAGTCTAGATAGAGATCTTGGCTTACTGACAGAAATTTAGAGGCAGAGCTAAGATGCTCATTGAACATAGATATTAAGCCAAATTTCATGAAACGTTTTGATGAAAACCCCCATCAATTTTCACATTGAAGGTTGGTTGAAATGCAATTATTTTTATTAAACTAACATTTTACAGTTTTTTATAATAGTGTGGCCAATGTTGATTTCATTAGCCACAGTTGTGGCCACTATGAAAATAAATTGCTCACCACTGACCTAAAATATCGTTGTGCTTTACCGCCTGAAGGTGGTTCTGTAAATTCTATTCGCTGCAACGTTTTGATCAACTTCATATAGTTGTGTTCGTACAAATCGTAAGCTTTGTCCTTAACAGTAAGTATATTCAACTTAAGTTAACTGTACGCACTAGCAAACTCATTAAACTTTTGTATATTTAGTATTGTTTTACTTACGACCAGTGTCACAAAATACAACATAATTTAATCAACATAACAGTATTTTGAGAGTGCTCAAGTCAACTCTCTTATATTACATGAATGAATTTTATTATTGTACGCCCCTTAGAGGCTCAGCGGTAAGTAGGAAAACTTTCTTAACTGAAATTTAGATTTACAATTGTACATACTTGTGGCGAACACATCAAAAATAGTCCACTGAGTATCTTTGCGCTTAACAACAAAGAATCAAAAAACATATTTTTTTTACCTTACAAAAACTCACGAACGAAAGATTCTTTTAAAAAGCCTAACAAATTTTGGCTAAGTATTTTACTGAATTTTAGCAGTTTGTAATGTTCGAAATCTACAAATGTTCCTGGTCAAATTTTCTAGTTATCCGATTAATAGACGTTAATTACAATCATAGCTTCCAAGGCCTTTAGCACACTGACTGTGGCTACCGAATAGTAATAATACTTGTCTCTCGGCGCGTCAATTTTTACATGTCAATCACGCGAGACTCTATAATTTTCTATAAACTCTATAAACAATGATAGAGCATACCAGAATTTTCGTAAAACAAATATTGTTGATTCTTACAATCAAGAATCTTCTACGAATTTTGAGAACAGATGAGACTTGTACAATACACAGCCAACAATATACGTCATAGGCAAAAAAAGAAAACTACACTGAAACAAATGTAGGCACTAAGATAAATGTACAACAGCAGATCTATAATACTATGCAGATGATTTATATAAAATTCATGGAAAAGGCCTGCCCAGTAGTAGTATGTGTAGATTTGTAGAATATTCTCAATTGGAGTTTTAGCAGTGATACCATGAGGCAACACGTGAGTGTGAGTTCAACTTTACCTTAACCAAAGCAGATTTTGTAGTGACCTTATATGAAATTGTAAATCTAATCTGGTTGTAGGAAAACAAAAAAAAATCTACTTTCGTAGTTGTAGTGACTATGTCTGAAATAGACTAGCCTATTTAGGCGTCTCTACCACATTAAGCTAAACCTGCAGTTAAAGTTAACCAGCCACCCACGCATACTTCAATGCCTTTGTAGAAACACATGGCTGATTAAGTAAAAGCTTATAATTGAGCCCCTTATAGATACAGGTGATAATCTGATAAAGAAATCACTTTTCCAACTTCTCTCAAGTATGGCAGATGTTGAAGGACGAAGTCATAAAATTTTTGGGCATTGCTTAGTCATCTTCAGTAGTGGTTGTGAAGAAAAAGAAAGACATATTAGGTTCTAAATACTTCTGAGAAGTATGAATGCAGTAACTCGAACTGATTCCTTCCCTTTACTTGGAATAGTTAAATGTCTGGACGTATTACAAAATTCTCGTTCATTGAACACTTTGAGTTTGGCATCCAGATATTGCCAAGTCAAGTCGAACATATAAAACTAGTTCAAGACTGCTTTTAGCAGAATAAATGATTTGTATGAATTCTCTTTTGCATCATTTGCTCTGTGTAATGTACCTTAAATCAGCAAGGCTAAATTAAGGCTTACACTGAAGAGATTGGAATGGAAAAGATGCCTGCTTACATCAAAGCTGTCTTAGTGTGTAGTTTCAAGTCTGTGGCTGCTAATGTGAGAATGATATTCTAGTGAGTAAATAAATAAACAGACTTGAGAATGTAATTTGTGAATATTTTGCCCAAATGAACAGAAATGGAGTTATTGTTCACGTTGTAGAGGATTGTTTGTTTGTTTTGGAATTTCGCACAAAGCTACTCGAGGGCTATCTGTACTAGCCGTCCCTAATTTAGCAGTGTAAGACAGCAGGGAAGGCAGCTAGTCATCACCATCCACCGCCAACTCTTGGGCTACTCTTTTACCAACGAATAGTGGGATTGACCGTTACATTATAACGCCCCCACGGCTGAAAGGGCGAGCATGTTTGGCGCGACCGGGATGCGAATCCGCGACCCTCAGATTACGAGTCGCACGCCTTAACATGCTTGGCCATGCCGGGCCACGTTGTAGAGGAAAACAGAGGCCCTAAAGATTTATCCAAGACAGCTAAGACGTGAATACAGTGTGATGTGTGATTAATAGGAAAAAAATCTGCCAAGAAAGGGTAAACTCCAAAAGATAATTGATGGATCTTATCTGCAGAAAAACGTCCTGAATATCAATGCTCAAATTCTGAAAGCTGAGAAAAATCATAGTTACATATTCATCGTTAAAGGCTATTTCATGAGGTGAGCTAAAGCTTATTTATTCATTGATAGAAAATCATAGTCCATCACTGGTGTGCTAACAGAAAACGTTTTTACATAATTATGAGCAAAAGCAAAAAATCCACACGGAAAAGTGAACTAATTACAACAGCCAAATGTTTTTTGAGTCATGTAAAGTGACAGATGTGGTGAAGACGCATTTTGTTTACCTAATCACTCCAGCTTACTTGTTTGTCAGAATGGGTAATACGTGTTGGATATTGGACAGTTCAGTGCATCTATTGTTAGACCATTCCTACGATCTTCAAGGTTCAAGCAGCTCCATAGCATTTTTTAGAACTTGAACATTCTCAATGGTTGACCATGTTCTAGAAAGACAATGCAGGCCTCTTTAAGTTACCATTTACCCAAAGGAGTAAAACCACCCAATCTAAGAGATCCTTCATTGCAAATACCTCAACAGTGATTCTCACAAGTTAACAATCTGATAGAGGTTTTATGCAACCCCAAGAGTTCTAAGTGAATTAAGACACTATTTCTTTCACAGCATAGATTTCAGCAGTAAGAATATAATGAAACATTTATGTATCAATTATAGTCTGAGCAACAACGGTCAAAAATCTTTAAAGGCATACCCAGAAAAGGCTAAAGGTAAAGCTATCTAAAAAGCCACCCAAGTTGATTACAAACCTCCTGATGCTTGAGCAGACACCATTGTTGAAGAATCATGTCAGTAAATGGACACCGACTGGTCCAAAATGTGAACAATCTATTATAGAGAGGACGATCGCCTGCAGCGGAAAGCAAGTCTTCTACAGTATAAGGAAGACGTGCGACTCCTACAGGGCAGGATCATTGGAATTAAGAGATCATAGGAGAAATTTAAAACCTTAATCGCAAACAACTATGTAGCAACAGCATCTCGGGAAATAGAGCCTCAGCCTTTTCTGTATATTTTAATATTATTTTTCTATATGTTGCAGTTTGATTTAAGAATGGCCTTTACCTTTCACACTTATGAAGTGAAAGATGAGATACCTGCAGGCCATGTGCTTTCCAATCATGCAAATTCTACATTACAAAAAAATACGAGGTCGCCTGTATCAGTATGTATATATTTTCACTTTCTTTCTGTCTGTTTATATCATTTAATGTATGCATGCAAAGTTTGACCTTCCCTTCTCATGCACATAAGAAGGTGGGAATGAGAAAACACTGAAGTTTTTATTATTTGATTTCAAACGAATATGTGTACATTGACAGCGATTATGTTAACTATCTGTTTAAGTGTCTTCAAGGAAAGGGTTTTTAGGTAATTTTTGTTGAGAGAAGTTTTGTATGTCATAAATTTAAGGTGATTGTTTTTCTTTGTATTTCCTATACGGTCATGTTATATTATGTTTGTTCAAAGCATAATTATAGTTTATATCCTTGGGTTTTGATGTGTTTGTTTGTGTCTATTTTCATTTAAATTTGCTATATATGTTGTTACGATAGAAATTACATTTTCTCTGAATTCAAAAACCCTTTTATTATTTGAGTAACGTATGATATAATAAATCTTTTATTATAATGATTTTTAGTGATTTCTGAATGATTTTTAAAACTGCCCCTTTGAAAAGGGGCACGTTTTCTGTATTATAGTGTTATTTTATATTTATTATTTCTTTCGACGTTTCTTTATTTGCATAGTGTATTTCACTACGCATACTAAAAGAAGTTGGACAGCTGTTAAAGGTGTTTTATTAAATATGTTATTTTCTCCATTAAGTTATTTTTATTTCTATTTATGACAATGAATTTCTATTTATTTCAATATTATTTTATTATTTTGTTTATATTAAGTAGTATTGAATTATAATGTGTTTAGTTTTGTATTTTCACCATTCTAATGTGTACCTTCTTTAAGTACTGTTTGTTAAATCATGTTTAAAGGGTTTACTTTCGTTTCCAATTTTATTCATATGGTTTTAAAGTAATGTATCATTTTTATTGTTGCTTAAAATGTAAAAGTTATGACAATATGTTAGAAAATAATATAAAATAAAAGAAAACCTTTTAATGGTAATTTAACAAACAATCAAAAATAAGACTTGACCTTATGCTAACAAATAAAAGTAAACTTAAGGTCAAGCCTTAAATAGCTATGGAGAAAAAAGTACAGTACATGGACACGTTATACGTTTTCCATTATATTTATTAATATAGAATATTTTCTAAACATTTCTTTACCTGTTTCTATGTAGTACTGGCATCAAAACGTTGTATAAAAATTCTTTATTCTTCTTGAATACAGATAATATTTATTCTACCCATAAAGAAACAGTTCAATGTTTACAATATGTTTCGCTCGCTTAATGGACGATGCATGCCTATTAAAGCCAATAAATGCTGTGTGAGATTCACCATATTATTGTATCAATATGGAACCTTGGTACTTTCAGAATTCTATTTGAATATTATCTTGAGAAAAAAAACTGATGATATTTTTATAGATCCACTGGAGAAAATTGTCTCCACAAATACACACCATATATTTAAGTTTTATGTGTTGAGAAAAATTGTTTCATTTCAAACGCTGTCCATTCTTCCATTTCTCACGTGAGTTTAAACGTGACTGATTTTCAAATTCAGGTTATTATGCAAATCCATTGTATTCTTCTTTCCTTATTAAAACAGGCTTATATAGTACAAGCAATGAAATAAATTCACCTGAGAATATAACAAGTGTTTTTGATAATTATTGTAAGAATATTTTATTCAGTATATAAAATGTAAATAAGCATTCAGACAGAAGAGTTAAAAATATAGCTAGACAAACGTCAGGAGAAACATTGAGAGACATTATTGTAAATGTACTTAACTTCATTAACTAATGTTTGTGTTTAGTGTTCCTACGGTAACCATGTTGTGTCTTGTCTAGCCCGGCATGGCCAAGTGCGTTAAGGCGTACGACTCGTAATCCGAGGGTCGCGGGTTCGCATCCCCGTCGCGCCAAACATGCTCGCCCTTTCAGCCGTGGGGACGTTATAATGTTACGGTCAATCTCACTATTCGTTGGTAAAAGAGTAGCCCAAGAGTTAGCGGTGGGTGGTGATAACTAGCTGTCTTCCCTCTAGTCTTACACTGCTAAATTAGGGACGGCTAGCACAGATAGCCCTCGAGTAGCTTTGTGCGAAATTCAAAAACAAAACAAACGTGTCTTGTCTATATATGTCGAAAACTATCTTAGAGCAGACGCACTTGTTCATAATTGAACCTGATATTATTTGATAATTTATTATAAAATGGTATGACGTATTCACACATGTGCTATTAACGTTTTACAGTTTTGTTCTCTCTTTCAAGTCTAAAGTTACCCTTAGTAACAGTTGAATATCAAAGCAGCGAGAGTCAGTATTTATTAAAATATTTCTAACATTCCTTCCGTGTACTTACTGTCACTAAACTAATTTCGTTTCACTCTACTGCATGGCTACAAGAAATTATGTATTGAGAAACATTGGAAGAAATTGAGCTTCACCCTTTGTTACATAATATTTTTAAAATATATGAAGTAAATGTTTGATGTTTCATTTTTAATTAAGTAATAGATAATCACACTGTAAATAAAATAATCCTGATTCATTTGTCAATTTATTTAATAGCTAAATAGATAGAAAGGTATGTATTTTAAAACCTGTTGTTAATATTTCCAATTGAAAAACATATGTTTTTCTGTATATTTATTAAGCGAAATTCATATTGCGTATATATTTCGTTTATGTTTGTATCTTTATTTAGTATTTGAATGTTTTTTATAAACAAAAGCAAAATTAAAGAAGCCTTACTTATACAACAACTCAAGCCCAAAATAAACGAATACAAAGGAACACCTTTATACCTATATTAAAAATAATATAATAAATAATAATAACAAAATAAATAATTAATATTATACAATAATATAGTTATTACGCCAATTCCTCACAACAAAGAACTTCCAGTTCCCACAAAACCAACTGGCAAAAAAGGATATCCTCGTCTTCTGATGAAGTATCAAAGATTATCAGTTTTCTCTATGTTAGATAAGAAAGAACTTCATGGTTTGAAGTCTTTTAAAGGCTTATGTTAAAGTTTCTTAGGCAACAACAAGTCAAGTGACTATCAATCCTCAGTTGACAGCCAATAAAGATCTTGGCGCGCAGATGTTATGAAAAAATGTACTTTCTGCGCAATAATTTAGAGTCTTTCCCTGAAAATATTAGTAATGTTTCATATGAGCATGGTGAACGATTTCACGAAGATATTATGAGAATGGGAAAGAATTAACAAGGTAGATGGGACCCAGCTCTTACGAAAGATTATTGCTGAATGTTCAAACGTGTCTCAGAATTCAAGCGGAAGTCATAAAAATAGTTTTAAATATTTTTAAATCCTGTTTCATAAAATAAAGTAAACTTTAATTCTTAAAGTTATCTTCATTTTTCTTATGTAACAACCAATTGATGATGGCTAGTTATGGGATATATGAGTTTCAGATCAAGGGTAGAATATCTCAAAATACCTGATTTGATGTGAAAAACCCTTATGATTTTCGTAATCTACGCCTCTAAATTTCTCATAAATAGCTGTTTTCATGAATGATACAGGAAACAAGTTTTTGTTTGTTTCCTAGTGTAATTAAAACATACTTCAATTGAACGTGAGTTTCTTTGTTTGTTAGGTTGTTAGTTACACTACATTGATGCCTACGATGACATGACTACGTTGTTATGATAAACAAAGTGCATAGCAACAATCAGGAAGATATAACATCCAACTACAGTGAAGTAAAGTATGTGTTTTGCAGTGTAATATAAAATATTAATATTAAAAGTCATGTAGGGATGATCTGTGTATAGCTGTAGTATCCCTATATTTTTGTTTGGATTATCTGGGGCCGGATCATCGGTATGTCTGCGAACTTATAACGATAAAAACTGGATTTCAATACATATGGTGGGCAGACCATCGATAGCTCATTGTGTAGCTGTATATTTAATTTATAAAAAAAACGACTTCTAGAACGAAACGAATATTTTAAGTTCATGATATATACAGTTTCATATATACAAGGTATCAGACCAAAATGCTGGTAACTTTTCAATTATAACTTAATCTAATCAGTCTCAGTGCAGCCTTCAGCTTCGGTACTATGTTGGTCTGCCTTTATTATCAACTTAAAAGAAATTAACGAGAGGATACTTACTTTCAGCTTCATTGACCTTAACATTTAATCATTTTTTTATAAATAGATTTAAAATACATTTCAAAATTCGTGACAGTTTTATATACTTCTCGGAGAAAAGATGACTTTCAAATAAAGCAAACTTAGATGTAAATTATACCTAGTCATTTCATATTCAAAAGCAATATGTAGTAAAATGATATACATATTATATTAACATTTTAATTAGTTACCTTTCGCTTATTAAAGCTTCATATTTACATATAGTGATTTAATTTAGCTACTTCGCGTTGATAACTATGAACAGTTTTGAAGCGCGCTTTTACAGTATCGAAAAAGTATTCGTATTTCATGAGTATTTAAAGTGCAACTCGTAAAGAATACAGTCTGTAACGATTTCTGACTATTATTAAATTACAATCAAATTACTTTAAAGGTAATATTAAATAATGATTTTAAGAATAAGTAAAAAAGTAGTTTAATTGGTAAATGTACTTATTCAAGATCTCATGTTTTACCTTTATCTGAAAATAATGCAAAGTAGACAGTCCACTGAAAACTATATTATTTAAATCTGAATTCAATACATAACAATTTCGAAGTTTTGAAGCTTTAGGAAGTTGAATGTAGAAACAAATTCAAGTAAATAATGTAATTTCCATGTTGACATGTTTCTATTATAATTTTAGAATATATATCACAATAAAACATCAAGTGTCTGTGTTTATATGCATAATAACACGGTGTAGACATTACACTGAAAAAGGAAAAAACAGAAAGTACTTGGTTCTTAATACGATTTTTAATTTGCGTCTTCGAATTCTACTTTGAATAGTGACAAAAATAATTCAGTTGTAAGGTAATGAGTTTAAAGAAAATCAAAATATTTTGCATAAGATATTTTAATTACTCTAGCAATAAAATTTCATAACACAGAAAAATATAGCACATAAGCCTCTTTGTTTTGAAAACATTCCAATATTCATCACCAATATCTTTGCAATCTCAATACAATCACAATGATAAACTCAACTCAACACATAGTATTACATAATTGTTCAGCTTGTGGTATTATTTTCTCTGTGATCCAACTATATACGTGTAATATTCCTTACCTGGTAACCCTGCACAATATTAATTTTCACCCAGCTTGCAGCATTATTTTCATTGTGGTTACATCAAATATTATCATTACCAAACTTGCATTATTATCTACGTTCCTATACACTCAACTTTTGTCACCACCCAAATTACAGTATTATTGTGCTGTAATCTTGGAAAGCGTCCGTAACCATCGAGCTTTCAGCAATGTTTCCTCGTTCACTTAAGTGAAAGATCGACAAAATTCTTCAGTTAATTTTAATCATCTGGTCGTTAAGAGTTAAATAAAATTCAGTTTCGTAATTGAGCTCAACCGTTGGCCAGTAGTTGGCCACTACTGAACTATCCACTGTTTTCTACTTACTCAGCTATACAGTAATTGTTGCCCTGTTTCTAATAATACATCATATGAGGTATATGTTAGTTTACATTTATCTTATACATCTTTTGGTTGTTTAACTGAACACTCATAACCATCCAGCTTAACGTTTACTGCTTTAATAAGTACTCATCATTATCCATCTTGTTATGCTTCTGGTGGCTTAGGTGGACGACCCTCATTGTTAGCTTCTATTCCAATCCAGGTGGCTACACTATACACTCGTCAAACCGTTAGACTATACGGTCTCTAATTCACCGAATTGTACGCTATCTAAATGTGTATTCCCATTCTCTTCTAGTGAATCAGTCTGGTCACCACCAGTCTCTACCACTTTTGTCATCAAGCCACCACGGAGAACTTGTAGAGTAACATAACTAAATGTGTTTGTGGTGTGAACCTTGGAGGAGCGACATCATTAAGTACTAGGTCTCAGCCAAAAAATAATGAGAAACATGACACTAAACCGAAAAGGAAGGAGTGGCAAAGTTTAGATGCCATAGTTTTGTGACCGAAGCTGGAAGGAAACCTACTCTGCAGGACTGTTGTCAAGATGCACGGTCATCAGATAAAGTATGATCGGACGTAGTGAGGCATCAAACCGTTTTGATATTACATACTCAACATTTGGAACACTATCATATAAATACGCTGTATGTACTACACTTGTCTGTAAGCTTTTCAGTACAACTTTAGTTTGTTTTAGTGTAGTTACTGATAAATCACAAAGCTACACAAAGAGTAGTTTGTGTTCTGAAAACCATGACTATTGAACCCCATAATTAGTGATGTCGAGAAAACCCACTTGTAGAGAAATATATACGTGAACCTTCTTTGTGAACCTGACGATGACCGAAGAAGATCGAAACGTTGTTCGCTCCTCATCGTAAAATATTTTCTCAACCCAAACGAGCCGTTTTTACATATATATTGAACCCCATATTTTATAGCATCGTCAGCCTACAAATCTACTGCTGAGCTACTAGAAGCTGGCACACACCTTACTTGTTATATAACACATGTCACAACTTACTACAATATGCAAACTTCACCCCAGTTTACTGTAGACAATAATAGTGACTTAATTATCTGTTCATTTATATTTTTCTGATTCAAAATTCTGAAGCACAATCCTCTTACATAATGTACATATTTTATTTATTAACAACGCAGCTTCTATGAAGACCTTGCAAACTAATATATACAATATATATATATATATGTATTAATTACCCCACTAGAAAATCCCTATCTAAAACAATGGCATTGCAATACACTTGGGCGTAACTCGTGAATTTGTGGTGCCAGGACAATAAGTAAAAATCCGTTATTTTTTAGATTATTCTGTCAAAAAAAGTGAAAGCCCTTTCCTCGCATTAATGCGATCAAACAGCCAATAGATGTAGTAAATCATCATAAACCGCATCAGTTAGCCATTAGTAATGTTTAGTGTCATTACAACGTATAAAATGAACTACCATATCAAGTAATCATTTGCCCACAATTGAACATGAAAATAACCAGCAAACAAGATAAACAAAACTTGCAAATTTAAAAACCTGCAACTCGGGATGGTTAAAAAAAAGTAAAGAAACTGGGCTGGAAATTCTGTACACATTATTTACTCAAACTAAATATTTCTATTTTGACTCCACCAAATGTAATTCCAGGTAACAGCATGGAGTCACATTAGAGATTTGTAGTTTGAGTAAGTAATGTCTAAATTATCTCCAGCCTAGTTTTCTTATATGTTAATTCGAGTTAAGATAAGGTGAATATAGTCGGATATTACTGTTCTAATGATTTCTCACTTACGAAACAGAAAGAAATGATCTGTTAAAATATCTCAAAAGGATGCATAATATGTATAATGCATGATACAAAAATATGAAAAATATGTTCATGTAGTGTTTAATATTAATAAAAAATATTTTACTCTTTATTAACTAAATGTTTACAGTAGTAAACATTATGACGTTCGACTGTAAAGCACATATGTATGATTTCAGCATATTAAGAAATCAATTCATGAAGTGTGAAATAGATAACTGGATAAAGGGAAAGAGAAAAGAATAGATAAAAACGAATTAGAAGAAGAAAGCAATCTGGTTCTAAGACTATGCATCTTTGCAATTTTCAACGCTTTCAAACTCCATGTATATATATATATAAATGAATCACTAACCACTATATTATGTTTTAAAAGTATTTTTCATTATTAATTTGAATTGTGAAAATATTTGTATTCCAGGACAACATTAAAAATTTTCGTAACTCCACTTATTTTTATTATATTTTTGTATTTATTTTACGTTGGGTTTTCGATTTCAGACATGGCTTGGTGGTTAAGTTACCCAACTCAAAATGTGTGAGTTGGCGAAGCGAATATTTTCAAATAAAGAGGTCCGCTGAAGTATTTGAATCGACAACAGTGAAATCTGAGATTCAATTTATCTTGGTAGACACAACATCTAATCCGATGTAATTTTGCTATAACAAAACACACACCCGACGAACATGTTAGGCGGGGATTTATAATACGACAGTTAATTCCAATATTTTGTTAAAAGGTATTCCAAGAGTTTACATTGTGTGACTTTCATTGGCTGCCTTTACTCTAGTCTATCATTTCAACATAAGGATGCTTAGTATAAATTGCTCATGTGGAGCCTTAGACGAAACTGAACCTAAGACTCAAATTACACATTTCAAGGAATCTCTTCCATATGAAATGTCTGATATTTTATATGTAAGAAAACCACTTCTTTAGAAAATATAAATTTTAAATAAATAGCTAATTTAAAGCCAAGAGTTTATTGACTGTTATTTTCTTTTATATTTGAATTATTTTTTCAAGAAAACATTGTTATTGTTTAAGCGGTTCTATCCACCTCTCACGGATTCAAACCCCGTATTTTAGTGTTATAAGTCCGTATATTTATCATTAATCCACTGGTGGACTTTTTAAAATGATATCTTTCTTGATTGAAGTTTTTGAGCTTGTATTTTTGGTATTTGTGATCAATGTTTTCGCTCTTGTAACCAACTCGTTGTTTATTTCTAAGACTTAAAACGTGACGTTGTATTTGCCTTGACTAATCTTTCGGAATAGCAAAAGACATCTGGATTGTGTTATACGTTTGTACCAATAAAAAATGAAGCCGTATCAATATAATTATAAAACATGGAACAAAAGCTATGGCGAGATCGTTTTCGGTTTTACTTACTTATTACGCTGTGATATAAATACCCTTAATACATATGTATGCTGTGCGACTGTTTTCTCACAGTATCTTTCCAGCACCTAAACTGGAATTCTGAAGGAAGATACACCCATTTTTGTGTTGTTGTTTTCCTTTTACAACTTGTGAGAAGAAAAGGTTTTGCTCAGTTATGGCAGGGGGAACACTTTAGCTTCAAATGATTAATTTTGTAATACTTGGAATGTGTTAACAAAAATGTATGCGCAGTCAATTTTGAAATATTAAGAGTGTCGATTAATTGCTAAAAAATACCTTTCACAGTCTATTAGATACGTTACTTTAGAAATAATTTAATCTTCGTTCCGTCTTACTGCAGACTTTCTCCATATACACAAAAGCAGCTTAATATTAACCATGAGATTAAAAATACAATAATAACAACTATAATATTAAAGAAGTTCTGCTTTTAATAAGCACAGCGTTTCAACCCACAGGTAAGAGTTACATTGATTAGTTGAAGTGTACTAATAAATAACTAATGATAAGTTTATTACATGTATAATTAAGCCACAGACATCCTATGAAATCAGCTATAATATAACACTAAAACTTCCTCACCTTTCGACTCGTTAGGTTTTCATTATAAAAATGGTGCATCCTTGATCAGTACAGGACAAAGTGTAATATGTGTTATGTTTAATAAATGGAAGAGCTAGTATAACGTAGTAAAGAAATGCCTTTCGTTCCACAGTGTCATGTATCTAATGTCCAATCACTTTTTAAATACTTAACATGACAAGAGAATAAAAGTAGCAATAGGAATTTCTTACATTTTACTAGTTTCACTGGTGATATAATGAGTTTCAAAGAATTGCCAGCTTTACTAATAAACAGCATATAGCGCTAAATAAAGTCAGATTAGTTTGTTTGTTTCTTGATTTTAGAGCAAAGTCACTGTGGGTTATATGCTCTCTTCGAACTATGAATTTAAGCATTGTAAACACGCCACTGCACGTAGGGTAATATCAAGTTACAACAAATTAAACAATATGAACAATGAAATAGCACAAAGAGGGTTTAATTTTCATTGAAACATTTTACCAATTCATATGTTTATCATCGATATACTGCTGAACCTATAACAGCAGACTGATTCAAACAACTATTCTTACTAACTTGTGATATACGTATTACTACCAAATTGAAGTACAGGATAAACACATAAGGCATTTAAACCTGGGCCCAGGATCTCGACTATACAGTGTAAAAGCCAGCCACATAAGTTAAAAAAATTATGTCTCAAAGAATTAAAAGGCACTAGGCAATCACTAGTTATTCAGTGATGTCGAGAAAACCCACTTGTAGAGAAATGTATATGCAAAAAACGGCTCGTTTGGGTTGAGAAAATGGCAATTCTATGTAAAATATTTTCTCAATCCAAACGAGCCGTTTTTTGCATATATAAGAGAGAGTTATTATTAATATGATATCCAAATAAATCCACTAATAATTAAACCGGTCCTGTTAATCTGTGTACTTTACAGGAACTGAATAATATATACAACTTTTATTCAGTTTTTTTTTCATTAAAACAAATTTCAAGATACGTATCTCGTCGTGTACAGTATAACTGTTTTTCATGAGAGAAAGTCAATTTACGAATTACATGCACGAACCCGTGCTGTTCGATTTATAAAAGTAGACGATAGATGGGGCTGGCTAGAGGAAGTGGATAGTTTTAAGCATAATTTAAAAGTTCTCCGATTTACTTAGGCTTTCCCCCGTTATCTTTCTTCTAATGTTAGTATTGTTAAATGGAAGGTTACGTCCAGTTATATCTCACTGTGTTCCGTAGTCAGTTACTTAGTTGGTTATTTTTGTGTGCTGCTAATAGATAGCGCTACTAAACATAAAACATTATGGGAGACGTAAATACCGTGTAAGTATATTTTTTCGAATTTTTTTCTCCTTATAAAAAAATTGTGCTAATACCCATACCAGCCGTAGTGAGATACATTTTTATTTCAAGTGGGCTTCTCGTCATCAAGAATTCTCATATATAGGCAACAAGGTGTGTCATCCTGTAGAACAGCGGTATATTTTCGGACTCACACTGTTAGAAACCTGGTTTCGTTACCCATGGTGGGCAGAACACAGATAGCTCATTGTGTGGCTTTGTGCTTAATTCCAAGTAAATATTCAAACTAATAAAGGCAAGGTTTGCAAAGGTTATAAGGTAACTCATTTTGTTTCAGTCTGAAATTCTAGTGAAACGATGATTTTTATAACGTATGATGAAGTTGGAAAAAAAAAAGGTCCATGGCTGACATACAAGGTCATTAAGATGGACACTTTTTAATGTCGACGAAGTTTTAGAATATAAGATCCACTGAGTCTGAACCACCAAGAAAACGCTAAACAAAATTATTGACTCTAAGAGCAAATAGAATTTGATTTAGGGCATGTTTGAATCATTTATTGACAGCAATACGAGATTTGTGCCTATTAACAAATTTTATTATCTCAGCTCTTTACTTACATGAACAACAGCTGTGACTGTGACTGCTCTCTTACGTCCAGTCAGTAATTATCAGGAAGTTATTTAAATTTATTACATAACGTATTATAGTTTCGAAGAGCCGAAACTGAGTAAAATTATTTCACCAAATTTGCAGGTCCAGCACAACCAGATGGTAAGGGAGGTCAACTCTTAACCTAAGGGTTGCAGATTCGAATCTTCGTCACACCAAACATGCTCACCCTTTCAGTCATGGGGGAGTTATAAAATTATGGTCAATCCCACTATTCGTTCGTAAAACAGTGGTCAAAGAGTTTGCGATGGCTGGTGAGGAGCAGTTGTCTTCCCTCTAGTCTTACATTGCTAAGCTGGGGATCGCTAGCGCAGAGAGTCCTTGTGTATCTTTGCGCGAAATTCAAAGCAAACAAATAATAAAATTGCTCTAATTTAGTATTAAAATGGTCCAAAAAGGATCGTAAAATCTGTGAACAGCTCCAACAAGGGTAACGTGTATTAAATTCCACAACATGCACAAATCAGGAAGAACAAATTGACTGTAAAACTGAGAATCGTGTATAATGTTTCAACTAGGTCAAAGAGATCATTGAATGATTTCATTTATGTTGGACCTGACTATATACAGAACATTATAGATATTATCTTGATATTCTGCATACAAAGAGTAACACTGACTGGAAATATCTCTCAGAACCTCACAGTGATGTTTATAGATTCTGTGAATTCATGAAATAAAAAAATTTCGCCCATAAATAATCCACTAAAATTTACTAAAGAAGTCTTTAGTGATTAATTACTCTGGCTCATTCTTACTGAAAACTACAATCAAGCATCATGTTGAGCAATACAAACATGAAAATCCCTCGTTTGTTGGTAACTTCTAAATCATATCTATGTTGATGACATAAGTCCAGATGTCAAAGATATGAAAAAGATCTGTGAATTTATTCAAAGATTAAGGTACTATTGGAACCAGGAGGACTTAACCTTAGGAAATTTTCAACAAATCCTATCGAACTAACAAAGTATAGTAAGAGACTTTGTTTTCTGCTTATCATAAAATGGGACACTTTTCAGATACGTTTTTCAAGATCTTGTTTTTTGCAAACTGATGAAGCAAAAATAGAGGAAGAAAATATAACATATACTAGAAGTGTACTTTTTTTTTGTAGTAGATGAAAGTCAACAGGAAATGCTGGAGATTCTGAGAAACTATGAAGTGATTGTTTAGCCATGGACTTTAAAGATAATGCAACTTTAGCTTTAAAAAAAAAACCGCCAATAAAAGTGTTGTACGTGTAGCATCGATCTTCTATAATTCAGTAGAATTACAGTTTCCTATTATAAATATTTTGAAGCTATTATTTCAGCAGTTACTTGATGGAAAGGGTGAACTCAATAGCTCACTTGAAATCAGTACCAGGAGTATCTGATTTGGATAAGTGAATTATTTACAAATTATTAAACTTAAAAAAATACAAAGACGCTATTTTAGTAATTTAGCATTGTGAGACCAGAGGGAAATCAACTGGTCATCATTGCCTACCTCCAAATCTTGGGCTATTCTTTTACCAACAAATAGTGGGATTGATCGTAACATTATAACGCTCCCATAGCTGAAAGGGCGAATATGTTTCGTGTGACCAGGATTCGAACCCGCGAAGCTCTAATTGCGAGTAGAGTGCCCTAACCACGTGGCCATACTTCTGTACTAGTTGTTATCTGCTGTATTATTTGCCATATTCATTGATAGTAAACAAAAGACACTTGAATCAAAGATTATCTTCTATAGACTAGTTTGTTAGACTGATTGAAAGGTAAAATAGATAGGGATTTTAAACGAAAAAGTCAAGAGGAAGTGATTTCTGCAAAGTTGGGTAAATGAAATTAGGAAACTTGCACCATCTTGCACTGCCCAGTTGAAGATAGTACAGTTGAAACAGACAGAATCGACTTGCTTGAAGTAACTACTAATAAGTCATGGTGAAAGTGGTCCTGAGTTGCCGAACACTTATAAAAACAATTTTTCCCAATAAAAATATGCATATGCCTCAGTTACCTGAAAAACGGTGTATTAGAAATGAATACAAAGATCCAAAATACATTTCAGCTTAGCTTTCTCAGTATTACACACAGACACTACATGTGGGATTACAGGTACTATCATTAACTGTGAGACGCATGAAGCTCATATGTAACTTTTATTGTAAAGAAACATGTTGATTTGCTGAACGCTCAAATCATCGGAATTGACAGAAACCCGGATCTACAGGTTATAAGTGATGCTCTATAACAAACTGTTTTTCAGTGGTTAAGGAAAGTGCATGAGTTATTACGAACAAGAGATCAAATGTGAGACTCGGACCCAATAGTTTAATCTATTCACTGATGTGAATACTATAGTTAGATGTAAGGAGAGACTGAAAAACGTGCAAGTTTGGATATTCAGCAAAATATTCCATCATGCTTGAGTCTAGTCATCAGTTCGCTGATCTTGTCTTATGGAAGTGGTATACAAGAGTTAAACATGAAGGACTAGTTGAAACTATCATGGATTTGAGATGGAAATTTTATATCATTCTTGGGGGACATTTCTAAATACATTTATTGTTTAAATGTGAACGAACAATAAAAGATACGAAAGGAGGCGAGATCACACACATCTTCCAATACTGCTTGAATTTAGATTTAACAAGTCACCATAATTTATTTACACAGGATTAAATTTTTGAGGTTCTTTCCATCAAGTGACAAGTTATATCTTTTAACATGCTGTGTAATTAGAGCTGTCGTCTGAAGGTTGTCTCATATCTTACCTCTGCGGCATTTATAAGATGTTTTAGAAGATGTGCCACTTGTATAGCTGTCTCTACGATTACAGTTTCTGATAAAACTTAAATCTGCATAAAAGTAATTTACTGAGGTTATGAAAGATCAAAAAATGTTGCAATGTTTTTCACGAGAGAATGTCAAAGGGCAGTATAATTTAGAGAAAGCACCTATATGGGAAGATTTCTTTGAGAGGCCAATAAATTTTATGAAAAGGTACTTTTAGAAAACAATATGCACAGTTAACATGTTATATGATGAACCTACAACTATTATGGCTGAAGTTGTAAATGGCTTGAACACCTATCCTCTCTCATACGTTTTACCGGAAAATTATAAAGAACTTGTGACACCATACCACACTCTGTGATAAAATAATCATGCGTTTCACAGTTAAGAGTTTCGATGTTTATTGTATTGTGATTTCTCCACAGAGAACTTGAACTGGAAGATTAGGAACCACATTTGGAAAAGAGAAAGAAGTGGATGTCTTTCAGAATTCATTAATTTCCACAGCCGAATTAACAATATAACAGAATCTGGAAGTGTAAGAGTGGGAGATATCGTGTTGTTTCAGGATGACAATTATTCTACAGGATTTTGGAGACATAGGAATGGTGAATAAATCATCTCTGATGACCTCATTATAAAAAACTGCTTTTAAAGTTAGTAGAAGAAAGGGTAAATGCAGTTTAATGAAATGTTCTGTACAACTTTTTTATCCACTTGAAATAAACTGTCACCATAAATATAATAATAGCGAGAAAAAGTAATTTGAACTAAAGGAGCTACATTGTGAATTTATAAAATTCTAGAACAAAACCAGTCTTAGAGAAAGGCAACAGTAGAACGATATGACAGAACTGCAGATTTAACCGAACATATGAGATCTGCATTATTCAACTTTGAATATGAACCTAACAGAAGTTATGTTAACCATACTCAGTGTTGGACAGTTTGTTATTTTTATGATGTTATGTTTCACAGGGTTAATATTATTCTGTTAGTTGCTTTAGTAGTATTTTGACAGTAGATGGCGGTACTAATTGAGTTTGTTTTTGAATTTCGCACAAAGCTACTCGAGGGCTATCTGTGCTAGCCGTCCCTAATTTAGCAGTGTAAGACTAGAGGGAAGGCAGCTAGTCATCACCACCCACCGCCAACTCTTAGGCTACTCTTTTACCAACGAATAGTGGGATTGGCCGTGACATTATAACGCCCCCACGGCTGGGAGGGCGAGCATGTTTGGTGCCACCGGGATTCAAACCCGAGACCGTCGGAATACGAGTCGAACGCCTTAACATACTTGGCCATGCCAGGCCCCTACTAATTGAGAACATTTTGTGAAGCGTCTATTTGAAATATTATGCACATATTTTTTTTATTCCGACAAATATCAAAAATTGAGTAAAGACAGAATATAGTGAAGCAACACATACACCGTTTCTCACGGACTATTCGTATGAATTGCATTTGTCAAGAAGCCAGTTTATTCAGAACCTATCTTATGAAACATAATGAAATAACGAGTTTTTCCAAAGACGCAGAGTCTAGATTTTTTCGTGCAGGAATACAAGTAAATGATTCCTCAATACTAATGTACAGAATGTTAGTACAGATGCACTTTTATGTGTTTTGCTAAAGTCTACACTTTTAGACATCATTTTATATTTTTGTAATTATCTTAAAATTATGAATAGAAGTGTAATAGGCATAATATTGTAGAATTGTAATAACCTTCCGAGTAAGGAAAATTTGGATAAAGATGCCCAGTTACTTCACATTAGAGTTATGGTCTCGTGGACTTATTATTTGAACAAAGTAGCGGAAGAATTGACAGTAATTAGGATACACTAGCTGTCTTCTCTTGAGTATATCAAAATTCGATAAACGAACTTCCCTCATTAATAGCTTTATATTTTGATATATAAGGAGCTCTTTCCTCAGGTTGTTTTAAAGACGTGTCCTTGTCCACGGATATTTTGATATATAAGGAGCTCTTTCCTCAGGTTGTTTTAAAGACGTATCCTTGTCCACGGATATTTTTTAAGCTTACAACCTCTGTCCTTGAAGCCAAAGTATTAAAAGTATTCATATACGTTATTAAGTTTATTGTACCATTAACAATGTTGCTTAAACATGTAAGTTTGACTTAAGCTTTTCATCATGAAACGTGATTCCGAAATAGTAAATATGTATTTTTAGCATACAATTAAACTGTTTGTTTTTCATTTTCACGTAAAGCTACTAGAGAGCTGTCTGCTACAGCTTTCCTTAATTTTCAAGTGATTATCTATAAAGAGACACTTAGTCCACACTACCCATTGTAAACTAATGCAAACTAACAGTGGGATTGGTCGCCACATTATACTGCCACCATGACTGAAAGATCAAGTAAGTTTTCGGTGATTGAAAATAGAGTGTAGTAACCAGCAGATAACGACAGGTCTCAGAATAAAAAAAAAAACACTTTCATAAACTAAATCTCCTGAACACTACATTGGAATAATTTTATTGCGTTTAAGCTTAAATTGCATTAGCATATAATTTATTTGTATGTTTGTGATTAGTGTACTAAAACCTCTGTATCTTACTGTCACTATTCTGCTTTCTGTCTAAATTTAACCACATTCAATTACGTTTTCTACAATAAAATGAAAACAGAGTCTTTTTTAAATCGCTGAGAACAAAATTTTCCTCTTATATTTATAGCTATTGTTTTATTTTTAAAATTCAACATTTGTATAAGTCTATTTGTCATGTTCTTCGTTATTTCAAGGTTCCCATTTTGTTTTTTATCCACAACACTACACATATATTATCTGTGCTCTGCCCATCATGAGTATGGAAACCCTCTTTCTAGTAGTATGGCTCCACAGGCATGTCACTGTTCCAATACGAGGTTCTATTAACGAATATCAGACATAAGTATGCGACGCTTTCCTTAACGTAAATATATATATATATACACTCTGACGTTAGTATATATATATACACACTCTGACGTAAGTATATATATATATATATACACACACACACACCTTAACTTATGTATACATATAGTAAAACCTGTCTAAGGCGGAATCGCAGGGGGCCGAGTAAAATTTCCGGCTTAAGCAGGTTTTCCGGCTTAAACATTGTGAACATGAATTTTCTTAATAATATATAATTTTTTAGCGGAACCTTATACTTGCTTGACTTAAGGGAAGTAAGACGTTTGTGAATAAAGTTATTATACTGTTTATGTTATATTTATTAGAATAAGAACAAAAATAGACATTCAAAATATACATAAGTACACAAAATATTAACTAAATTTATTTGAAGTGTCCAGTTTCAACTGTTTAGTTTTTCAATGTGTTTTTCATGCGGTGAAAAGATGATGCCAATTCTACGGCCTTTTCATGACATTCATTTTCCCCCTTCATATTTGATACAAGTTTATAGCGTTAATATAACTTAACACTTGCGATGAAGTAGGAATTTCTATTTCTTCAATATCTTTTCCATTTTGTTCATCTTCTGATTCTCTCACACTGTTACCATCTTGTGATTCTATTATAGATTTTAAATCAGTTTCATCAGTTTCTGTCAAAACATTCCTGTTAGCGTTCACAAAACTTTTCGCGTTCACAGAATCATTTGCATCAATCTTCTCAATCAGAGTTTACATTTCACTAGAATCGTCATAACAAACAACTCCTCCACAATCTCCGCCTTTATCAAGAATAAATCCACAGTTTCGAAAGCACTTTATTACGCATTCATCTTTTACGCATTTGATTGAATGACTTAAAAATGCAATTGCATCTAACATGTCAATTTTCATGGTCATTTCAGATGCTCTCTTACAGTAGTCCTCGGTAGTATAGTGGTGAGTATCCCCGCCTATGGCCCGGCATGGCCAAGCGTGTTAAGGCGTGCGACTCGTAAACTGAGGGTCGCGGGTTCGCATCTCCGTCGCGCCAAACATGCTCTCCCTTTCAGCCGTGGGGGCGTTATAATGTGACGGTCAATCCCACTATTCGTTGGTAAAAGAGTAGCCCAAGAGTTGGCGGTGGGTGGTGATGACTAGCTGCCTTCCATCTAGTCTTACACTGCTAAATTAGGAACGGCTAGCACAGATAGCCCTCGAGTAGCTTTGTGCGAAATTCAAAACAAACAAACAAACAAAACAAACTTTTACAGTAGTCCGTGTTTGCAATAATATGCTAAAGCATCAATTTTCTCTATTTCAGTTTTATATACTGCATGATTCCATTATCTAGTCGCTATAGAACTGATGTTGTACATGGAGGTGGAAAGACTGAACGAATATTTGAAAGTTGAACTTTTGGGTGACAAGTTGCATTATCTAGAAAAAGTCGAATATTCCTATTTTCTTGTTTCATTCTTTTGTTTTAGTTGTTCAAAAGTTCCTCGAATATAGCGCTTGTCATCCACGTTTCATTATTCGCTTTCCATTCCACAGGAAGTTGATATTTCCTTAAAGTTTTGAAACAGCGCAGATTTTCACTTTTACCTATTACCCATGGTTTCTCTAGTTTTCCATCAGCAAATGCGATCAAAAGTACAGTCAATCGTTCTTTCGAATAACGACCTCCAGAATAATGACGGTAGACAAAAAGAACAGAATATATTTAACCAATACTTACTGTGTTAAAATGTTATATTTTACTCAAAATCTTTGTGGTCATTTTATAAAAGTTGGTGTTGACTGTCTTTCGAAATTTAGTCGAACATTTCTGTTTGTTTGTTTTTTTCAGAAAATGGAATATTTTAGTATCAAACTACACCGAAGAACACTAAAAAATAAAAAATAAAAACAAAACGTTCTGTAGAAAATGTAATTACTTATTGAAAAAAAATCTTTTAGTAAAAATGTTTGTTCGTTTTGAATTTCGCGCAAAGCTACTCGAGGGCTATCTGCGCTAGCCGTTTCAAATTTAGCAGTGTAAGACTACAGGGAAGGAAGCTAGTCATCACCACCCACCGCCAACTCTTTGGCTACTCTTTTACCAACGAGTAGTGGAATTGACCGAATATTATAACGCCTCCACGGCTGAAAGGACGAGCATGTTTGGTGCGACGGGGATTCGAACCCGCGACCCTAAAATGACGAGTCGAACACCTTAACCCACCTGGCCATGCTGGGCCTAGTAAGCAAAGATACACAGGATGATAAGAATCAATCAGTGCCTTTGTGTCATCCAAATTGGAAAGGAAAGCTCGATATTTCCACTGCATCAAAGTGGCCATTTTTACTTAGGTGGACCACTGGAAATGCCAGTAGCTGAAACCAAAGGAACTGGATCTGGCGAGCCACTTGAAGGAAAGGTGGGGACAGAGATAGGTGTTGACTCGTTAACTCTCTTAACCCCGGATGACAAAAGACTCTTCACACGGTTTGAAAATAAGTCTGTCAAAGGCATGAAAAAATCTGTCTGCACTTACTCTGTAGCAGTGCAACGGTGTGCAGACAGATCTCTTCATGCCTTTGACAGAGTCGTTTACAGTATAAAGATTAACACTAATAATGGACAACTCCCTCCTACCGTTGCAAAAGGGATCTATGTTGACGTCTTTTACATCTCGTACCAGTCGTCGAGCATGAGGTTCATTGATCAGAAACTACAGATTGCCCTCAATCGTTTACTGAAGTGGACCACAACAAACGCTTTTGCCATTTCTATCTCTAAAATCGTTTGCATGCACATTTGTCTCTAATGGGATATTTACTCCGATCCCAAGCTCTTCTACGACAAGTTTTCCTTCTTGTGGTCCCTGAGGCTCATGGTTAACCGTAAGTTCACCTTTATCCCACAAATCAAGCAGCTAGGAGTCAAGTGTACAAGAGCACTGAACATCCTCTGTATGCTGTCTTCCACCTCTTGCGGAGATGATCGACATTTTATGTTAAAGATCTATTGCGTGACCTTATTCGATCGAAACTGGAAACTGGATCTCTGATCTACGGTTCTGCTAGGACCTCGGCCTTCAAGATGTTGGACTCTGTTTGCTATCTGGGGCTTCGGCTCTGGTCATCGGTTTTCGCACGTCTCTAATCCAGTGTTCGTACTCACGAACCTACTCTACACCTCAACAGTTTGCAGTGGTCTTTACTGTATACTTCAGAACTTTGATCGTTACCTGGATTTGTGTTTTCCTTCAGTGATGACGAGAAAACACACTTGTAGAGAAAATATATATGTAAAAAACGGCTAGTTTGTGTTGAAATAGAAATTTTCTCAAACCAAACCAGCCGTTTTTACATATATATGTGTTTTCTTTCCTTTTTTCATAATAGACGATCTGCAATTGTTCCTTTTCTCCTTCGTATCCAGGCACAGCTGTTTGAATTGGGTCTATCTATTCCAAATGTGACCTTTCGTTCAGTCATCTGAGGATGACACACACTCCCGACTGAAAATACCAATCTTTCAAGCCATTCCTTCACTCACATTTATAAGAATGGTTGAAAATCAGATGACTCTGTGGACTTTACCATGGTTTGTTGAAGTTTAGTGGTTACACACAGGATATTCTCTACGGTTTCTGTCTTCACTGCCGAATTTTACGCCATTTCTCTTGCCATGAATTATGTAGAAGCTGCGCAGTACACTTATTGTACTATTTATACCAACTCGCTTAGCACTCTACTGGCCCTGGAATTGCTTCACGTTAGTTCTCATCCTGTTCTCGTCGATATTGAAAACCAACTGGCACAATCTCTATATCATCCATTTCTATCCACTTCTTCTGGATACCGCGCCACGTCAAGCTCATTGACATTAAAGTTAGATCCGAGTACTCTGGTGCTATCACGGTCGTGAGTGTCCCATACATGGACTACGGTCACTTATTCAAGACTCGACTCCTCGCTAGTTGGCAGTCGACTTGGAGTGAGCAAGGTGATAACAAGCTTTTCCAGATCAAACCTTCTTTTGCTCTTTGGCCATCTTGTTTCCGTAAGGATCGGAAGGAGGAAGTTCTCCTGGCTAGGCTACGCATTGCTCACAGTTTTTAACTCTATTTTTTTTTGGGGGGGGGGCTTTTGCACAAATGTGTGGCCTTTCTGATACTCAAGTCACAATAGCTCACGTTTTAATTCCGTGCCGTCGTCACGACCATGAGCGACTGCACCATTTTAGACAAGTTGAGCGCTGTCACTGATGACACTGTTCACCTGACTAATGTTTTTAAACTTTAAATTTTAACTTTGTTTAAGTTTCTTACCATCTATTGTAAGTTTGTGTAGTTTCACTTTGATTCATTTTTACATTTTATAACGATTTCACTTTATTTTCTTATCGGTAGTTTGGCGCTGATAGCCTACTTGCTTTGCCCCAATAAAGACGAAACAACCGATTTTTACAGCAAAATTGTAATAACACTTATCGCATTATGGACTTTTGGACTGTAAGTGCGTTATATGGTTGGCTCTCAAATCCCACTGCTCAATTTTTATTCTAAAAGCCGAAACATAGAAGAAAATTACAACATTCAACTGTTTTATGGAACTGCAACTTACTAGAGCAAACTGGGCTACCTGAAGTGTTCATCACATAGAATTGGACTAATGATTTTAGCGTTGTAAGTCCGAAAATTTAACTTGTAGTCGTCAAGTTCCCTTCTTCTGCCTGACGAGATTATGTAAAAAAGTTGACAGTAGGTGATGCCAAAAGCTGCCTTACTAGAAGTCTATAAGGTCATACATACATCTCTCCTGTAGCGCCCCCCTAACATATCAGTTATATTTTACAACGATTTCACTTTTGTTTTGAAAACAGTTGTTTGGCACTGATAACCTACTTGTTTTGCCCCAATAAAGACGAAACAACCATCGTATACAGCAAAATTATAATAACATATTGCATTATGGACTTTTGGGCTGTATGTGTGTTATATTTTTGACAAGCTGCTCTACTAGAACTCAATCAGGTCAAATCTAAGCACGGCTATGTACCTACATCTCTCGTGTAGTGCCTCCAGTGACACGTCAGTAAATCTGCAGGCATAAGATGTTAATAATCGTGTTTTGATATCCGTGTGGGTAAAGCAAAGATAGCCCAAACCTTTGAGCTTTGTGTAAAATTTTCATTAATAACAACATTCCAGCCTTCTTTATATTAAATATTTTTCTTCAGGGTATTATTATTATAATATGTCATTTGAACACAAATCATTTTCTTAACAGTTAAAGCTAAATCTTGCGTGACAAAAACTATTACTAGGCTGTTCCAATTAAATACTTACAAGGAACGTTAGATCGAACTGATTGGACCGTACTTAAAATCGATAACCTGACATTTTTTAAACGTCACCAATTGTTAGACGAGATATTTCTGTATAAATGTAAATCAGATTACGTACCCAATGATAAACAACTCGTTATTCTTCGAACACTTTCTATGTTTTCAGTTACTTCTCTACTAATGATAAGTTTATACTTTACCAGTGATATAATATTAGTAAGTTGTCTAAAACTCGACTCAGAATTTTATTTCAAAGTGAAAAACAATGTGAAGCAAACAACTGGGAATTTGATGCAACAGGAGAAATTACTGCAAGGGCTTTAACTACAATTCAGACAAACAGGAATGTCAGCTGTTGATGTAGCCTGACAACCAGACAATGGTAGCAGAAGGACACTCAGTGTGGTTTAAACGGGTAATTTGTTACTAAAATTAAATGTTAAATGTGTTTTTAATTATTCTATAAAAATGTGTGTTTGTTTGCGTTTTTCTTATGGCAAAGCCACAACGGGCTATCTGTTGAGCCCACCGAGGGGAATCGAACCCCTGATTTTAGCGTTGTAAATCTGCTGTACCAGCGGGGAGCCCTATGTAAAATTATTCAGGAATAGAATGGTCAACAGTGATACAAACAAATCGTACGTACGAAAAACATCTGTGTAATTGCTTTGTAATTTAATAAAAAAATTCAAGCAGTGGCTAAATATACCTGAAATTTACCTGTAGGCCAAACTGCAAATAGCTCTTCCACATCATACAACGTATTACACAGGCCTGCGAACTTAAACTTCATACAAATTGGTTTGCTTTTAACAACAGAATTTCCATTATTCAGCTATGCAGATTATGAGAATAATATTCATTTTTTTTCATAACATAAGAATATTCTTTTACATATCTGGAAAAAATAAAATCTCTTACTTAGCTCAAATTTTCAACACATTTATCATAAATATAACAGAATATGTGGGAGTCATTTAAACATCTTGTTGCCATAGCGACGAAGAAGTGATATTGGAAAAAAAACTCATTATGTTAAATTGCACGCACAAACAAATAATATCCAAAAATGCATTTTGCACAAAATACTCAAGGGCTATCTAATTGAGCAGTGTAAGACTAGAGGGAAGGCAGCTGCCACCCACTGCCAACTCTTAGGTTACTCTTTCACAAACGAATAGTGGGATTGACCCTCATATTATAACGCCCCCCCGGCTGAAAGGGCAAGCATTTTTGGCGTGACGGAGATGCGAACCCGCGACCCTCAGATTACGAGTCGTACGCTTGGCCATGCCGGGCCATCCAAAAATGCCTCATCTTGCGTCTTCTTAACGTTTTATATACTAACGGTTTGTTTTTTCGTGGGTTCTAGAATGATTGATTAGACTCACGTCACGATTAGTCTATAAAAATGTATAGCCGATTTCATTGGAAAAATTTGTTTATGCAAAAGTACACGTGTCGTTTTATGAAAAATCTCTACTGGATGGATAAAATGGATATCGTTTTGAATACAGCGTACAGGGTGTACTGTAGAATATGTAGAAATTTCAGAACAATAAAACCATCACATATCTGTGTTACTTGTGCTTAGCTACTCTATGTAAACAGAATATATCCACCTGTCATATGACTATGAATCTGGATAGTACGCTAGATATGTTTTTACTTAGGCTTGTACGAAGTCTGAAGCAATTAGATATGCAGATATATGTAGAAAAGAGAATATAGCTTACAGAACATTACTTTGAAAGATATCTTTTTGTTCACCTAGTCTACAACTAAGAATTTGTTACACCTTGAGGTGTATCAGGTGCTTTGAGTAATGTCACCACCACTTCTATCACTTTTATTGAATTCATTCTGACTAACAAGGGTGACCTAGATAAATACAGATAAGTTGTGGTTTATAAAACAGTCACAATGCAGGTTTTCTTTGAATATCAGGAACGTGTCACTACTAATATAGAGATGATGTTGACGGTCAGTGTAATAACAACGTTCAGTTAGTTTTTTGTAACTATTCCAAAATGACAGTGAATATGAAATGTCAACAACTAGTTTCTTTTTTTCTTTCTTTTATTTCAGGATTATTTTCAGTAGTAAATGACTTCTCTCAGTGACTCTTTGTTCATGTTTTATACATTTTTACACGTGTAGAGATCATAAGCCCTCTATGTTGAAAAAACAAACGTCTTCTACTATTTAAAGCCAATGAATATATGGAAATTGACACAAAAACACAAAAAGTTGAGTGTCCCAGGGGTTTCTCTATTTACCAACATAACGAAGAAACAGGATATGAACCTGAAAAAGTTTACTATTCTTTACAAGGCCAACCCTAATCTTAAATTACTGGTTGAAGAAATTCTCCACATTAAACAATTTCACTAACACAGAATAACATGTGTTCTTCTTTTAAATTACACATTCTTAAACATATATGCAGTATTCATGTTTGTTACTCCTTCATTTTCTGTGTGTTTTAGTTTTGATTAAATTATCGTTACAGCAGCAAAAGGTTTCAGTTATTTATTTAGAAATGATGTAATTCATTTATTTTCCTTTATATACTGAACATGGAATATGTATAATTCTGAAACGTTTATATGTGTCACCTTGCGTCGTAAATAAACAATGTTGTTTTGCCTTTTTGTGTCACAGTGGTATGTCTGCGGACTTGCTGACCCGTGCTGAGCGAACACAGTTAACCCGTTGTGCTTCTTTGTGCGTAAGTACAAACAAACAAGCAATCTTTGCAGTACCAAATACCAGAGCTCTGTATCCGATTGCATATCGAGTATAACAACCGCCCGACACTTCTAGAAAACCTTAAATTTCTTTACTCCTAAACCAGAGTTCGAATACCATGAACTGACCTTGTTGTTTTGTATTTTTAGATATTAACACTTTTGTTTAAAATTAAGGTAGTTCCGCATTAAAGATGTTTTTGGTGTTATCGTGGTTTTACTATTTTTTATAAAGTTTATATTATTACAGCCCTCATGTTACTTTCTTTCTTCTCCTATATCGATTTATTCGTTTCCTCTTACATCTTCTTGTGTGTTTATTTTTCGTTGGTCTCCTATCTTTTAGATTTGTTTCTGAATCCCACGACGAACCTAATCTTTCTTATAACGTTTTATAACTATAGAGAACCTTATAATCTCCATACCAGAGGAACGTAGAATGGCATCCGTTCACTGCAATCACTTGTTATGAGTACTGTAATCTTCTAATTACTTAAAGACTGAGAAAAACTGCCTAATTTCTCGAGGAATACGGAACCTTGTACAAGTTAGTATAGCTTTAAACACTAACAACTTTGATTATGTATAATCGGAATAATCTTTGACATAGGTAATCTAAGTTTGCTTGAATAGAGTAGGACTTTGGTCTGAATTAAAAGTGGGATATGATAATGATTATGATTGCTACATTTGTTTCATGCTGATGATTTACTCTCATGTTTTAACAACGGCATAAAGGTATATAAGGATCACTGAGGGTTGTCCGTATCGATAAATAAATATTCTGTTAACTCAGAACGACTGGTATGGGTATTAACACTTTTACTTATAAGGAGAGAACAACGTTTCGACCTTTCCAGGTCATCTGCAGGTAAACCTTCAAGTGGGCTTCTCGTTATGTTACTTCGGCCACTTATATTGGCTTGTTTTCCTTTACTATCCGTGTTTGAAATTCTTCTCTGTGTAGCATTTCCGGAACCTCTTGTATCGTGAGTATTGATGACATCCTGGCGGACATTAGTGCACCTAAGTACCACAGAACGTTTAATATGTGAATATCGATTACATATTAAAAAGAGAAACAATTTTGCAAACAAGAGAAAATAATCGAAGTTATAAAAAATTGTTATTCCTAGATATTATTTTTTAAACGTTTTGACTGGTTTATTATACAATGGACCACGTGTGCGAAAATGGAGGAACATGTCGAGATGGAACAGGGAACATTCCTCATTTCAAATGTGATTGTTCAGAAGGTTGGCGCGGAAGGAGATGTGATGAGCGTAAGTTTTATATATCTAATTGTTTCTATACATCTCCACAGTACATTTAACTCTATAATTATCAATGCATTTGTTTTATCTTTTTTTTTTTCTCTTAGATCAAAGCCACACTGGACTATTTCCTATATCCACTACGAGGAATCAACATATTTTAGCGTTGTATGTCCATAGACTTGTATTCCACCAGAAATTCCAAACGTCTTTCTATGGATTTACAACGCTAAAACCTGAAGTTCGATTTACCTCGATGGACTCAGCAGATAACTTGATGTGGCTTTGCTATAATAAAACAAGCAAGAGTGACAAGTTAAGTGTTCAAAACAACAAGAGATTTGTCGAGGAAATATATAACAATATAATTATGAACTCTATGAAAATGTCCGAGATCTTGAAATAAAGAAGCTAAACACAAATGTGAAAGCACAATAAATACAATAATATATTCACAACCACAACAAACACTTTTCGTTACTTTATGTGTTTGTTTTGCAAACAGTCTGTTTTACTGTAGAACAAAGAGCTATTAAATCTATAAGAATATGTTCCATAATAAGAAATAATATGTAAATTCATATATATGTATATCACTGACACATCATACCTTTCCAGGACTAGTTGTGACATCCATGTAACTGTTGATGATACCAATTATATGTAAGTAAGGCGATAGCTTAGAGACATATTCTGACTAGTAAGTGGATAAGATTGTTGTCTGGTTCTCCCCATACATTTTAAACTTATTAGAAATTTTTTCACAGAAAACATACATATTTCACGTGAATGATACAGGAGAGAAAAGCACCTAAAGCTGAAGAAACTATATAACATTATTAACCAACGTATTATGTAAAAACAAGGTGCAAATTTTTGATACTATGTATTAAGACGAAGGAACAGCAAACATAAGGTATGCCTTCATACCACCAAACTAACCAAATAATAACATATTAGAAATAAATACAAGCTACAACATATTCGATAAAGCACATATTTTTAAAAATCTTGAAATACCAGATCATAGAACTGCTAAGTATCTATTTATAAGATTATTAAAAAGCGAAACGATTTTCACGATTTTTGTTCGTTTATGATATAAAAAAGTAATATAAATACCTCAGCATTATATATATATGAAGTATATTATTTTCTTACGTGACATTTTGAAGAAACTCACATTTTTACTGTCAAGATTATAAATGATTGTGTGTGTTACTTCACAGTAAAGAACATTGACTAATATTTTATACAATGTGTTCATTATTTCATTATTGAAGCAAATATTACAAACGAGCTATCGCATTCATCCTTTCTTTTTACTGTCTAAACCTTTATTGGCGACGGTGAAAATGTCTATCTCTGCTGTGTTTTTAATTTTTAAGGACTGTTGGCCTTTTTAATTCTGTTTGTGCTTTTAATTTGATAGTTGGCCTTTATTTTCATTTTACCGTGATTCTTTTTACATATTTTAATAATTTTAGTTTTATTTTCAGTTTTTTGCAGTTTGTTTGACACAGATAACCTACATACTTTGCGTCAATATATGCCAAACAATGAACCAACTCACTAATTTTTACCAGTAAGTAATAGTAGGATCGTCCCATTATACACGTCCTGCGATTGAAAAGATTAGAATATTCGTTGATGGATTTCGGTCCAAGAACGGTACTTTTAGAGTTAAACACCATAATAACCATGTCATACCAGGCTCTTTTTTATCTAAATATTTCTTTTGAAATAATATACCCTTCGCAACTAACATACTAAGCATACTTCGTGATTGACTTGTAAAAGAAAAGTACTGGATGAAAATCCTCGTTGGGAAATCTTATTGATTATTTCGCTAGTGACTTGCAAAAACTACTCAGTGACTGACCTAAACGTTTCTTACAACTGATCTTGTTAAAACTGGAAAATTAAATTTCATCATTTTACATAAAAAAGGAAAATATTCTTTGAATTTTGTTTCATTTTTTCCTTATTTAAGTAAGACGTAAGTTTATTAAGTTAAATTATTTGTTATATATTTATTCATTCTGATTTATTTATATTTAGCTTTTAAACAATTTATATTAATATTAAAATATTATATTTGTCGTTGAAGCTCATAAACAATATAAACTTTCTAGGTTTACTCTTATAGAAACAAATAACTGTTTGTATTTTTTTTAACATGAAAACAAAACTTCTGGTTCTTATGATTTTTTCTTTCTTTTTAGTCAGTTTAAACAATTTATATAATTATTAAAACATTATATATGTTACTTCGCCCTGAGAACAGTAACATATATTTAGGTGTACTCTTGTTGAAATTATTAAATATTAGGATTTTATGCATATAAAATAACAGTATTCAAAAAAGGTAGTTTATGATATATATCACATTAAATAATGAAATTAATCTCAATGTAAAGATATCAAAATATTTGTAAGAATTAGTTAATAGTAAGTTAAGTGTAGTAAACGTTTTTTCGACATTTCGTATTTCACCTTCATTTTATAATTTATTTGATATTATATTAGTTAAATATTGGTTTAAACTCTTCATAAAAATTAAGTAGCGTCAAAGTTTCAGAAAATAAAAAAAGTAAAACAATTTAAACATAAAGCTTAGATGTCATTTTGATATTTACAACAGTTTGAAAACATAACATCAACAAAACATGAATTTTCTACAAGAACACTGTATATATATATAACACTGTATATACAGTTTTTCTAGAGAAATCCAATGTTTGGGTTGACTTTCTCAACCTTCAATAAAAAAACATAGAATAATCTTTTTGCCCACGAAACTTAACTTTGCAAAGTGAACATAAATACTTCAGTTGTGCTTTTAATGAATTTAACTAGAACAGGAATATTTTGTATGAATTTAGATGGTGCTGTTGAATAATCTCCTTCCCCATTATTCTGTTAGTTAGACGATAGTTCTTAAAACACAAACAAACTAATAATAGCAATGTAACTTTTGATACTTGAGTCAAGAGATACATATTTATTATTTTGTGCTGTTGTTCATTTTTATTGCTTTACATAAACACATCTATATTCGTCTTTGCTAATCTTTTGGTCCAAAGTTCAAGTTGTCGTTTTATTTGCTAAATTTTCTACAAAGTTTGGGAATTTGAGAATTAATTATAATTGTAAATCAAATTAACCCTAATTATAATTATAACAAAATTTTAGAACTTTCTGAAAAGGAAAAATTTTGAAAAACAAAAACACGTGTGTGTATGTTTCATACAATATTGTAATTATCGTTACAGGTTTGTTGGTTGAGAGTTTTCTAAGAACTTCAGTTTCAACTACAAACATACACGCTCGTCCTATGATCGATTTTCAGTTTATATAAACGAAACAATCTAATGTCTACGAAAAACATTTTTTTGACTAAATGAGGGAATTATTAACATAAAAAGCAGTCATTATTGTTCAATAAAATATAGTATGTTTATAGTAGAGTTTTCTCTTTACGTTTCTCTGACTAGGTTGGGTTTTTTTCTGTTTATGGAGGAGAGAGAGAGTGGTGGTGTGCCTTAAAACACGCCCATGTGCATTATAGATATATATATGTCAGACTACCAGAGCTTGCTGGGTGTGGTCCACAGTTTGCAATATATTCTAAAAGCACTTGGCAATTAACTGTATTTACTAGAGCTCTATTACTACATGTAAGAAAAATATACATTAACTTTACTTAACCTAAAATGAAAATGGCTCTATTTTTTAATCCTAACTTAATTTCAAACTTTCAAAATGTACCATAGGTATTGTATGTTTAAACGCTTTTTTCGACATAAAATACTGAATATCGAAAAGAACGAAAGTATTCAAAGTGTGAAAACGGTAATTTGAAGGTTTGTCATAGTAATATTTAATTTGAAGGTTTGTCATAGTAATGTTTAATTTGAAGGTTTGTTATAGTAATGTTTAAATAAATATTTTTAATTGGCCCTCTCTCCACTCAATCTCAGATAGTGATGAATGTTTCAAAAGAATAGATAGAAACTGTTCCATGCGACATGTCATAGTTTTTATTCTCCAGGTTTTGAAAATGTTTTGGTAAAAATTAGTTCATCAACCACTAACAATTTGCCGTCCACTGTATCCATGTCTCTACGTTATGCTTCTATTTGAAATTATCACAGGGACGTTTCTATGTATGTATGTACGAATATAAATAGATAAAGTGTATTCTTGTGTGAAAATATACGCACATCTTATGGTAATAAGAAAGTGTGAATGAAACACTGCTTTTAGAAAAATTTTACAATACATCAACATGCACTGATAACTTGTAACCGTATTTATTTTTAAACTATTACTTTTATTTATATCTCACGTAGCACATGCGAAGTTTTCAATGTTAATATTTACAATACGTCCAACGACAAACAAAAATTCACTGAAGTTTTATTGGCAGAGATTTTCTCTTGTAAACACAACAACATACTACCCGCTTAAAGTTAGGTAAGTCAATGACTAACTTACCTGAGAGATTCAGTTTACTCTTTCGTAACACACATGAAACACGGAAACTGCCTGAGAAAGTAATAACTGGTGATGCTGGTATGATTAAAAAGAAACAAACACACGTTTTTATATACAGATAATTTAATGAAAATATTCATAATGAAAGTAGTTGAAATAGGTAGAAACTGCCTAGTTCAGTGTGAGACTTGTAAGAAAATCTTGTAAAACTAATAAACTAGACTAGAACTTACTTAAAAAAAGAACACATGTTCACTCTTTCAACTATTCAGGTATGATAAACTAATACATTATACCTTTAACATGAGAATTAAGTTTCGCTGTTTTCATAGTTATCTTTTTGCGATGTTATTACAATAACTATATTGTAATGTTAAAACTATATATGAACTACTTTTTGTGGAAAACTATCACGATAAGGCTGTTTCTAAGGCAAAAAATTCTTTTATGATTTTCAATAAACCTTACCTCAGTTACTAACCATGAAAACAAAAACAGTTACTGAATTACTTTTATTTAAATTGTGGTATCAAAGACAATTTTTAAGTGTACGCAAAATAAATTAATGTTACTTTTGTATTATTATTTTGTCAAATAATTATTCGTGTAGTATTCCGTGATGTATGTAACTATTTTTAAATTAATTGTTATACTTTTATAGTCCTAAAGGATTTTTTTCATTCTTGAATTTTGCGCAAAGCTATTCTAGAACTATTTTTCTAGCTGTCTCTAACTTTGAAGTGATAGATTAGTTGAAGGGCAAATAGTCAAAACCAGCCACCGACAACATTTAGGCTAATCTTTAATTACAAAACATGTGATTGACCGTCAAATTATAAAACTCACATAGCTTAAAAGGCGAGCATATTTAGTAGACAAACATCAATACAGAGAACTACAGACTACGCGTTGAGTACCCTTACCATGAGGCCACGGCGTGACCATAAATGTTGTTACCATTAGACACAAGCTATATCAAATCTTTATTAACTAAAATGGCAAAATTGGCAAATGTTTTCTTTGTTTATTTGTTTTCCTTAAGTGCTAAGCTATATAATACACTACTTTCACTTGCCCACTGCAGTAATGGAACTCCTATTTTAAGCACACTAGTGTCTCAAGCTAACCGCTAAGTTACATATATATTCATTTGTTGCTCAAGTATCTGTTGAAATATAAACATTTTTCTATCAACTTTTAGTTTCCCTGAACCACTTAACAATATCTTTTTAAGAAGTTTTTCTTTTACTCATTATGCTTTATTTAAGCGCTTGTTGGATATGTTTTATATGAAGGAGATAATTAATAATTTATTCACGGAATATTTGACATAATGTAACAGCTGATATAAATATCGCTACTTAACATACAAATTCAGTAGTATATGTTGATGTTCATATTCTATTTATTTATATGCAGTTAGATGTTGCATCTACTAACAACAAACTTGAACGGTCTCTTGGACTATTAATAGGAGCCCTTTCAAATGTTTTCACTACAGGATTTATTAATCTATCGGTAATTAAATTTTTATATATTTCAATTTATACGTTTGCTATTTGGTCACCTATTAATAACGAAACGTTTTTCTTGTCCAAATGAAATGTATTTAAAATTATTAGATGAAATCAATCTTCGATTACTACCATCTTTATGTTCCTTGAAAAAAAGAAAATTCTGTTAATATAAATCGTTCATCGTTCTACAATCGCTGAGTAAGAAACCTGTGGATATATGTTGTGAATTTCTTTGATATGCTATTAAATTCTGTACTCTTTCACATACATGTTTGAACACAAACACCGTCAAAATATGCATGCATTCTCAGAGTTTGGAATACATCACGCAACCTTCTAATTCTGAGTGGTAATTCAGTTTCCGTACAGTTTAGTTCAAGTCATTTCTTAGTGTTCTAAATGTTGTTAAACCCCAACACTCTACATTGTCAAATAAACATAACAAAAAGAAAATTTCAAAAACATTCACAAATCAAAATGTGTTGAATTCCGTAGGCTCTCGTTAAACTCTTAGAAGTAATTTACATTAAAAGCGTACTTGGAGCTTATGCATGATTAGAGTAATTTAGAAAATCTTGATAAGAGTTTGTCGCTGCTTAAACGTGTTGTTGTATGGAGTTTGTATCTGATTATTTGCCTTCGGGGCATAAATAAAAGAAATAAATTTTATAAAAATATATATATTAATAACGCAATATCATAAAGATACACGAACAACTAAGGCGTTCACTAGACATACAAAAATACATCCAACTAGGCTCAACAAACCAAGTCTGTCATTTTCTTCTTCTTTTTTTGAATTTCGTGCAGAGCTACTTGAGAGCTATCTACGCTAGCCCTCCCTAATTTAGCAGTTTAAGACTAGAGAGAATGCAGCTAGTCATCACCACCCACCGCCAACTCTTGGGCTACTCTTTTACCAGCGAATAGTGGAATTGAGCGTCACATTATAACGCCCTCACGGCTGGGAGGGCGAGCATGTTTAGCGCGACGGGGATGCGAACTCGCGACCCTCAGATTACGAGTCGCACGCCTTAACACGATTGACCATGCCGGGTCGTTATTTTCATTGTATGAAGCAAAACCGTACTCAGTTTCTCGTACATTCAGGTTCAAAACGGATCTAGTAGGGTCAAAGGTCACAAATGGATGAAGAGTGCAAATATCACTTGAACAAAAAAAAAGTAGAATTGAGTTCGGATACCATTTCGTTAGTGAGTTTTTTATCTACTTTACGGAAGGCGGCGCTTCTGTCTAGGATTATTATTAATATTTTATATCAGTTTTTCGTTGACCAAAGCGCATGACAAATATTAATTACCTGTTATATATACGACGATATATGTTGATCACAACTAGCATTTCCTCTGTATGTTATTATGCGTCTGAGAGCTTAAGTATAAGAACTGTAGTTATCTGACAAACAGTTTCTTCCTCCACCAGAATACGAACACAGCTATTTGCCATCTTATTCTAGAACAAAATCATCCTATGCTATACTACAGGAGCCAAAGTCCTAATTCTTTGCAGTTTATTGTCTTTAACCTCTAATCTTGATCCGCTTTAAAGATGTACGTTTTGGAACCGAAAGAGACACAATGATTTACGTGAGAGTGAACCATTTGCACTTTTTTATCGCATCGCCGGTACACTCGACGAAAGTTTTTCTCGTACATCTAGCACTTCTGCTCTTCTTCCAACTTTTTAGCCATCAAGACTGGGGAGAGAAATCGGCTCTTTCCTTTTGGGCATGGCTATAATCACCCCAATGCACTGGTAGAACTCAAGCTTGCTCTTCAAAGGTCTGGCAGTACTTTGATCAGTTTGTTTGTTTGTTTGTTTTTTTAATTTCGCGCAAAGCTACTCGAGGGCTATCCGCACTAGCTGTCTCTAAATTAGAAGTGTAAGACTAGAGGGAAGGCAGCTATTCATTACCACCTACCACTAACTTTTGAGCTACTCTTTTACCAACGAATAATGGGATTGACCATCACATTATAATGCCCCCACAGCTGAAAGGGCGAGCAAGTTTGGGGCGACAGGGATACAAAACTTTGGTCAGACCTTATGATATTCACTACCATAATACTTCCTATTCGTCTGGTTATTTCCAAACAGATCTGACAAGAGAATGCTTTTCCTGATGCTTGTCGCTAGGCTATTGTTCTCCCTTTTTATAAGCGTAGAAAAGATCCCAATATTCCTTCAAACCATTGTCCAATTACTTTGACTAGCTGTCTAAGTGAGATATTAGAAAGGATGCTTAATATTTGCTTGATTTTTTTTTTTGGTTCCTCGAATTAAACAATCTTCTCCCGCCCACCCTGTTTAAGTTTCGACGATACTGCTAGATTGTAACACATCTATTCGACATCTTGTGTCAGTTTTCTTTTACCTTGAGAAGGCTTACGATACTACGTGGAGGTATGGTATTTTGCGAGACCTTTACTCATATGAGTTATGTGTCCGTTTGCCAATTTTTATTAAACATATTTAATGAACTGGTGAATCCAAGTTTGTGTTGGTTCAATATTTTCGCGTTCTTTCTAACAGGGATTTGAAGTCCCTCAGGACTATGTCTTGAGTGTCATACTTTACATTATAAAGATTAATGCCAATACTGGACAATTTCCTCCTACCGTTGCAAACCGTCTTTTACATCTCATGTCAGTCGTCAAGCATGAGGTTTATTGACTACAAGCTACAGACTGCCCTCAATCGTTTACTGAAGTGGACCACAACAAATGATTTTAGAGAGAGAAATGGTAAAATAGTTTTTTGTTTTGTTTTTAAATAAAAATCGGGTATTTACCCCGATCTCGAGCTCTTCTAGGAGAGCTTTCATTTTCCCATTTTTCTCTTTCTGTGGGGCTCATCTTGACCGTAATTTGACCTGTATTCCACACATCAAGCGGCTAAAAGTCAAGTGTACAAGAGCACTGAACATCCTCTGTGTGCTCTCTTCCACCTCTTGCGGAGTTGCTCGATATTCTAATGCAAAAGATCTATCGCGTGGCCTCATTAGATCGAAACTGGAAAACAGATCTCTGGTCTATGGTTCTGCCAAAACCTCAGTCTTCAAGATGTTGGACCCCATTCACTAATTGGAGCTTTGGCTCTGGTCAGAAGCTTTTCGCTTGTCTCCACTACAGAATTCGTGACGAACCACCTCTACACCTCCACCGTTTGTAATGGTCTTTACTGCACTACGGTCACTTATTCAACGCTCGACTTCTCACCACTTGGCAGTGGACTTGAAACGAGCAAGATAGTAACAAGCTTTCCCAAATCAAACCTTTTTTCTTTTTTGGACGTCTTGATTCCGAAAGGATCGGAAGAAGGATGTTCTCATGGCTAGACTACGCATTACTTACAGTTTTTTTACTTTGGACTGATGCACAAATGTGTGGCCTTTGTGATACTCAAGTCACAATAACCACGTTTTACTCTCGTTCCGTCGTTACGACGGTGAGCAACTGCACCATTTTAGACAAGTTGAACACTGTCACTGGCGATGGTGGCACTGTTTTTCTAACTAGTGTTTTTAAACTTTTAACAGTCTTTTTGACTTTGTTTAAGTTTCGTACCATCTATTGTAAGTTTGCGTAGTTTCACTTTGATTCATTTTTACATTTTAAAACGGTTTCAATTTTATTTTCTTATCGGTTGTTTGGCGCTGATAGCCTACTTGCTTTACCCCAATAAAGACGAAACAACCAATTCTTACAGCAAAATTATAATAACAGTTATCGCATTATGGACTTTTGGACTGTAAGTGCGTTATATGGTTGGCTCTCAAATCTCACTGTTCAATTTTTATTCTAAAAGCCGAAACATACAAGAAAATTACAAAATTTAACTATTTTACGGACCTGCAACTTACTAGAGCAAACTGGGCTACCTGCAGTGTTCATCACAAAGAATTGGATTGACAATTTCAGCGTTGTAAGTCCGAAAATTTACCTTGTAGTCGTCAAGTTCCCTTCTTCTGCCTGACGAGATTATGTAAAAAAGTTGACAGTAGGTGATGCTCAAAAGCTGCCTTACTAGAAGTCTATCAGGTCATACATACATCTCTCCTGTAGCGCCCCCTAACATATCAGTAAGTCTGCAAGTATATAATGCTAATAATCGTGTTTTAATAACTGTGTGGGTAAAGCAAAGATAGCCCAAACCTTTGAGCTTTGTACAAAATTTTCATTAACAACAACATTCCAGCCATCTTCAGGGTGATATTATTAAAACATACACATCACTTTCTGAATGGTTAAAGCTAAATCTTGCGTGATAAAAACTATTACTAGGCTGTTCTAATTAAATACTTACAAGGAACGTTAGATCGGACTGATTGGACCGTACTTAAAATCGATTATCTGACTTTTTTTAAACGCCACCAATTGTAAGACGAGATATTTCTGTATAAATGTAAAACATATTAAGTACCCAATGATAAACACCTTGTTACTTTTCGAACAGTAACTATGTTTTCAGTTACTTCTGCACTAATGATAAGTTTATACATCACCAGCGATGTAATATTAGTAAGTTGTCAACAACTCGACTCAGAATTTTATTTCAAAGAGAAAAACAACATGAAGCAAACAACTCAAACTTTACACACAACTCAAGCTCCTCAAACCTGGAATTGTGGAATTTACTGCAACAGGAAAAATGACTGCAAGGGATTTAACTACAATCCAGATACTCAGGAATGTCAACTATTGGTGTGGCCTGACAACCAGACAGTGGTAGCAGAAGGATACTCGGTGTGGTTTAAACGGGTAATTTTTTAGTAAATACGTTAAAAGTCTTTTTAATTATCCCATGTAAAATTATTCAGCAATAGAATGTTCAACAATGATACCAATAAATCATACTTACAGAGAACATATGTGTAATTGCTTTGTAATTTAATAAAACATTTCAAGCAGTGGCTAAATATGCATGAAAAAACCTGTAGGCCAAACTGCAAATAGCTCTTCCACATCATAAAACGTAGTACGCAAGCCTGTGAATTTAAAATTCATGAAAATTGGTTTCCTTTTAACAACAGAGTTTCCATTATTCAGATATGCAGATTTTGAAAATAATATTTATATTTTTCATAACATGAGAATATTCTTTTACATACCTGGAGGAAATAAAAACTTTTACTTATCTCAAATTTACAACAAACTTACCATAAATATAACAGAATATGTGGGAGTCATTTAAACATCTTGTTGCCATAGCGACGAAGAAGTGATATTGGAAAAAAACTCATTATGTTAAAGTGCACGCACAAACAAATAATATCCAAAAATGTATTTTGCACAAAACTACTCGAGGGCTATCTGTGCTAGCCGTCCCTAATTGAGCAGTGTAAGACTAGAGGGAAGGCAGCTGCCACCCACTGCCAACTTTTAGGTTACTCTTTTACAAACGAATAGTGGGATTGACCCTCATATTATAACGCCCCCTCTCCCCCTGGCTGAAAGGGCAAGCATGTTTGGCGTGACGGAGATGCGAACCCGCGACCCTCAGATTACGAGTCGCACGCCTTTATACGTTTGGCCATGCCGGGCCATCCAAAAATGCCTCATCTTGCGTCTTCTTAACGTTTTATATACTAACGGTTTGTTTTTCGTGGGTTCTAGAATGATTGATTAGACTCACGTCAAGATTAGTCTATAAAAATGTATAGCCGATTTCATTGAAAAAATTTGTTTATGCAAAAGTACACGTGTCGTTTTATGAAAAATCTCTACGGGATGGATAAAATGGATATCATTTTGAATACAGCGTACAGGGTGTACTGTAGAATATGTAGAAATTTCAGAACAATAAAACCATCACATATCTGTGTTACTTGTGCTTAGCTACTCTATGTGAACAGAATATATCCACCTGTCATATGACTATGAATCTGGATAGTATGCTAGAAACGTTTTTACATACCTTTACACGAAGTCTGAAGCACATAAAACATGCAGATGTATGTAGAAAAAAGAATATAGCTTACAGAACATTACTTTGAAAGATATCTTTTTGTTCACCTAGTCTACAACTAAGAATTTGTTACACCTTGAGGTGTATCAGGTGCTTCGAGTAATGTCACAACTACTCCTATAAATTCTATTGACTTCATTCTGGCTAACAGGGGTGACCTAGATAAATACAGATAAGTTATGGTTTATAAAACAGTCACAATGCAGGTTTTCTTTGAATATCAGGAACGTGTCACTACTAATATAGAGATGATGTTGACGGTCAGTGTAATAACAACGTTCAATTAGTTTTTTGTAACTATTCCAAAATGACAGTGAATATGGAATGTCAACAACTAGGTTCGTTTTTTCTTTCTTTTGTTTCAGGATTATTTTCAGTAGTAAATAACTTCTCTCAGTGACTCTTTGTTCATGTTTTATACATTTTTACACGTGTAGAGATCGTAAGCCCTATATGTCGAAACACACAAACGTCTTCTATTATTTAAAGCCAATGGGCATGTGGGAATTGACTCTCCACATTAAACAACTTTCACCAACATAGAATAACATGTGTTCTTCTTTTAAATTACACATTTTAAACATATGTACAGTATTCTTGTCTGTTACTCCTTCATTTTCTGTGTGTTTTAGTTTTGATTAAATTATTATTACTGTAGCAATAGGTTTTAGTTAGTTACTTAGGAATTATATAATTCGTTTATTTTCCTTTGTATACTGAACATGGAAGGCTGTAGAATCAGGGTTTCGATACCCGTGGTGAGCAGAGCACAGTTAACCCATTGTGTTGCTTTTTGTTTAACTACAAACAAACAAATAATCTTCGCAGTACCAAGTATTCGGGTCCTGTATCCGATTGCATATCGAGAATAACAACCACCTGATACTTTTAGAAAACCATAGAATTCTTCACTTCTAAACCAGAGATTATGAACTCTTTGTCAAAGAAAGCTTTTCTATTTTAAATGATCTTTCAACGCTGAGGAATAACACCAACACCTCCCCGTTATTATTAATGTGATAAATTCCGGATTCTTGTCATTTATATTTCATATTTATTATTAGATACTGAGTTTACACTAATATTTAAGCCTATTTCTGAAATAATATATTTTAATAATGTTTATTTTTTATCAAACGTGTATACCGCACATTTTATCGTACATTCCATTATATTGTTAGCGTTTAAAATATGTTCTTTTTAAACTTCCGATTGAATATGAAAGCTTGATGAATGTTAATGTTGTTTTCTGTAGTTCGAATATCATGAACTAACGTGTTTTGTTTTTTTAGATATTAACAGTTATGGCGAAATTTAAGGAAATTCCGAAACCTCCGTTTTCAAGATGTTTTTGGTACTTCCGAGTTTCACTATTTCTAATGAAGCTTATATTATTATGTAATAAATAAATAGTCCTTTTTTCTGTATCCTACTGGTCGAGCTGTACTCGCACTTCACTTTTCCTCAGTGCGCCCCCTGTTTGGACAGCGGAAAGTATACACATTTATAACGTCAGCATTACGGGTTACGCTTTTCTCATTGGATAAATAGCCCGATGTAGCTCTACTATAACTAAGACAGATACTCTTCCTTCCGAGATACATTTTTTGTTTAGGTTACGGTTATTTCTATCCATTTAAAAATATGTTGTGTTTCTTATCGTTTTCACGATACTTTCCTTCTTCTCCTATATCGGTTTATTCGTTTTCTCTAACATCTTCTTGTGTGTTTGTTTTTCGTTGGTCTCCTGTCTTTTAGATTTGTTTCTGAATCCCACAACGAACCTAATCTTTTTTATAACGTTTTATAACCACAGAGAACCTTATAACCTCCATACCAGAGGAACGTATATTAGCATCCGTTCACTACAATCACTTGTAATGACTACTGTAATCTTCTAACTACTTAAAGACTGATAAAACACTGCCCAATTTCTCACATCTCTCAATCCCAACGTATAGAGGAATACAGATCCTTGTACAAGTTAGTATAGGTTAGAGTATGTGTCATGGGAATAATCAGTTTCAGTGATGTCGAGAAACCCACTTGTTGAGAAATTTATATGCAAAAACGGCTCGTTTGGGTTGAGAAAATATTTTTAACAATGTTTCAAACGTTCGCTCTTCTATGTAAAATATTTTCTCAATCTAAGTTTACTACAATAGAGTGGGACTTTGGTCTAAATTAAGAGTAAGATATGATAAGGATTCTGATTGCTACATTCGTTTCGTTCTGACGATTTACTCTCTTGTTGTAGCAACGACATAAATATATATAAGGGCCATTGACGGTTGTCCGTATAGATACATAAAAATTCTGTAAGTTCGGTCACTTATATTGACTTGTTTTGCTTTGCTATCCGTGTTTGAAATTCTTCTGTGTTGTATTATGAATACTGATAACTCCGTGACGGACATTAGTGCACCGGAATACCATAGAACGTTTAACATGTTAATATCGATTACATATGAAAAAAGAAACAATTTCGCAAACAAAAAAATCAAAATTATAAAAATTCGTTTCTTCTAGACATTATTTTTAAACGTTTCGCTTATTTTATTAACTTATAGATCACGTGTGCAGACCAACCATGTGAAAATGGAGGAACATGTCGAGATAGACCAGAGAACGTTCCTCTTTACAAATGTGATTGTTCACAAGGTTGGTGTGGAAGGAGATGTCAGGAGCGTAAGTTTTATATATCTAATTGTTTCTATACAGTTCAATACAATTACATCTCCATAGTATTTTTTTTGTTTTGAATTTCGCGCAAAGCTACTCGAGGGCTATCTGCGCTAGCCGTCGCTAATTTAGCAGTGTAAGACTGTCATGTTTGGTGTGACAGAGAGTCAAACCCGCGACCCTCAAATTACGAGTCGAGTGCCTTATCCAGCTGACCATGCCGGGCCCTCTACATAGTATATTTAAATCTATAATTTTTAAAGTATTATATTATCTTTTTAGAACAAAACCACATTGGGTTATTTCCTATATGCACAACGGGGAATCAAACATATTTTAGCTTTATACGTCCGTAGATTTCTAACCCACCGGAATATCTAATTGTTTTTGTACAATGTACATATATATTGCATCATATTGAGAACTTACATGTTCTTTCTACTTCTGTGCCAAATACACGAGATACTAAAGCAGTAATTGCAAGGCTTAGCTTAATGGTAGCGCACCAGGATTGATAACATGAGGATCCTCTTACTGAATGATTGCACTCTACCCTTTGGACTGTGGTTGCGTTATAAGGGTGAGGGTCAAATCCCTGAATTCGGTAAGAGAAACACCAGAGTTGGCGGTAAGTGCTGTTGTCTTTCTTCTAGTCTACCAATTCAAAATTAGTGATGGAGTACTACTCACTTAGTGTAGCATTTTAAAGGTATAAATTGAAGTTAAGGATGCTCATTTCTCAACTTATTTTCCAAATAATCAAAACTCTTCATAGAACAAGCTCGTCCTTTCAGCCGTGGTGAAGCATTATAATATTATATAACATAACATAATGTTTAGGAACAACAAGAGACCTGTTTCTCCATCTCATCTCTCCCATCCTCTAAGCCAAACTAAAACGATCAATTCCGTTATTCCTTTGTAAAGAGTAGCTTTAGAGTGGACACTGCTTTCTCTTTAATCTGTCACTTCAAAGTTATTGACGGCTGGTAGAGCTACCTTTGAGTATAACATGCGAATTTCGATAATAAACGAGCAAACAAAATTGGAGACCTCAAAGCCGATGAAGTCATGGTCCTACAAACACCGTAAATTTACGAAAATGTGTTTAAGAATGACGGGATTATTTCTAGATTTTTCTTGAGTATGTTGAAATAACTCTTTCGTTCCCTGTGATAGCTCAGAAGTAAGACTGAGAGCTCGTAACGTTAAAGTAATGTTTTCCATTTCTTGTCTGGGGATATATTTCAGATATATCATTATGGACCTTTTCTCTAAAACAAAGACTTGATCAAAAATAATTATTTCAGCATGAATGGTTAACTTAAATTATGATGTTAAGTAATTAAAAAATACAAGTTTAAGACATGTTATGGATAACTTATGTTACGACTTAGATGTTGGTAAAGAACAGTAAGTAATTTACAACACAGTTTTCAAATCTTACATCCTGGTTGAAACCATATTTAGAAATTATGACTAATCCAGTTATATAACAAAAATATATATTGCTAATCTTACGTTTTGTAAGGATTCACAGCACAGTAGCGTGTATATATTGTCTGATATTAAAACATCAATACTACAATTTAGGGCTGTTAAAATATCTTATAATCAATTTTAACACCGTCGTATTTATATAATTACTTCTTTAGCACCTCAGTTTTAAATATGTGACACTGTTATTAATCGAAATGTACTGTAAGTATAATTTTTCATTGCACATAAATGTCTTTAAATAGAGGTATGTTACGAGATTAATTAAAAACGATTCATATACATATATATATATTAATCTTATTTTCCTGGTCATTGATAAAATAGCTGTTTCGATGTAAAATTATTTTATTCTGAAATGTATACAAACGTCATCTAAATACATTTTAGTCTCTAATAAAAATAAATAAAATACCATCACAATCCTGAACTCAAAAGTCAACATAATATTTATTAACAGTTTAAGTAAAAGTAAATGCCATTTAAATAGAATAAACTATGTTTTATATTCAGGACAAAATCAGGCAGCAGGTGTCTGTTCATTAGGAAAAAACACACACAAATCATTTTCATTATTGTAGTTCAAACAATGATATAAAATTAAATAGAATTTAGATAAGTGTTATGTATTTCTTTCTATAAATATATATTTGTATCTTATTTAAGTTCACTACAACGTCACTCATAAAGCCTGTATTGTGGGTGGAGATATCACTTTCAAGACTATGTCTTCTGCAGAAGAATGTTTGAGGTGGTGTCTGCAGACAGCTGGTTGTAAGTCAGCAGGTTTCGGTACTTTGGAAGATTGTCACCTTGAAAAGAATGATCATACAACAACTTCCTTATCTAATTGTAACACCTATGACTATTATTATCCCTTAAAGGAATGCAACAACGAACCCTAGACACTTCGATCTGACAGAGTGAGTCGTAATACTTTCTTCGATCTGGCAGAGTTAGTCGTAATATTTTCTTTAATTCCAAAAGTAAAATTTTGTATCTTTCAAATCTTAATCACCTTTAACAAAGTAACTGTTATATTTATTTAAAATTTAGGATAACATACAATAAAAAACCGAGAAATTGATAAAGATAGTTTTTTCTTTAAATTTTTAAATTCACTACAAAATTCTTTATCACATATGGACCCTTCTTTTAACTCTTCGCAAAAAAAATATAATGATATTTTGTTGTTTGTTTGTGCTATTTTATTGGAAAATTCTATATTTCTGATAAAGTATCATAACTAGAGTAAATACTGCCATAAAGAAACCTAATTACATAAATCACGATCTTGGTACCACTTGTGCTTGCTTATACATTAAATATGTGTTTTACGTTTGACACTCGTGTATTGTTTGAACAAGATTGTGTGAAACATATACCATGGTAACTTAAGTATTATTGTAAACCTAGAAGTATGAACGAGAAGTATTAAGTAATAAGGAAACACTAGACTATTATATTTAATATCAAGATCAACTTTACAGTGTAAATGTTTATTACGCAATTAAAACTGCGACGTATAAGTCCACAGAAGTGAATCGTCTTCAGTTAATGTGTGACTTATAACCATTACAAATTCAACTAATTTTATACTGTAAAGCAGGTCACCATGTTAAATACATGTTAGAGAAGATTTTGTTCCAAAGATATAAAATTATTTTTTATTGTTAGATTTTATTTTACATTTTACTTTCGACTTTTAAATATAAATTGGAAATATTAGCAACGTGCGTTAAATAAGAACTTATTTCGTATTTTAAGAGCAATAAGTTACATATTTTTTAAGACAAGATGAACGTCCATTCCAGCTTTTTCAAAATACGTCATTTCGGTTTGATTTATAAGTTTTTTATTTATAATTATTTTATATAATTGCAGATTTTGGTTAATTCTTTAACGCCAATGAAAAAGTGTAGCAACCCTTATATGTTGAAACTGCCTACATACATTTTATAATCATTAAATTTGAGCTTGTTATATTTTTGGTTTTAAAATTTATAAACGTATGAATCACAGAATCCAACTGACACATGTTGTTTTTAGTGAATTAAGTCGATACATTGTGTGTTCATTTAAAAAAAAAACATAGAACAATTTAGATCAATAAATATCTTTAATAGACGTTACCTTATTTAGTATCATACACTTTACAATTCCCATGTACTTACTTTGATTTTCTTATCCTTATTGAGACGATGATTATTTTGGTCTCACTATATGAATAAAACTGTTCTTTTTTTAAAATCACAAAAATAATGATATCTATTGATATATATAATGATATTTATTGTAAGTGTGATATTTTATCCTTAGGTTATTCTTCAAGTTACTGTATTTTAAGAATATTATGTGTGAAAGCTTGTTGATGAACAATTTTGAACTTTGTACACACGAAAGTACTTAAATAAACGACACAATTCACTATATACAGGATAAAAACTAATTCATTGTCTCTTCTTATGAAGCTAAGAATAAATGGCGTCTGGAATAATTAATTAATGTGACTCTTTTTGAATGGAATTAAAATCATTATTCTATCACTTTCTGTCATGTAAATAATAACCTGACACTGAGGTACAATCTGTTGTATGCAGCTTAAATATTTGTAAGATACTTAAATAAATTAATGTAAAAACACAATCCTCTTTTAAAATAATATATGCAAAACAAGTGAAATGTATCTACAAAACATTTTACACTGTAAAATATCACAGTTGTATCTAAATAATTCTCTTTTCTTGTCAAACGTCTACCCAAACCCACCTACTCAGTTATTTTAGAATTTGATTATCAATAATTGTTTTACTCTACTGTATTTCTTACCATGCCATCTGTGATAAATTCACATTGCTCCATGTATTAGCACAGCTGCATTCACAACTTTGAATAATTGTCTCCTTCTCATCAAACTCAATACAGATGGGTTCAACTTACTTAAAAATGTTCTTTGATAAGACAAATTTTTCCCTTTACCTCTCATAAACTGTGAAACTCACTTTAAAATACTGCCCGCTATGGCTAAATTAACAATCACTCATTCTAACTTAATTTTCACTGAATTAGTATCTTTCTTAACTTTTATTTAATGAACTTTGTCTATTTTTTGACAAACATTCACACAGACTGGTTTGGTTACATTAGAAAGAAATTAACAAATAAAATTAGTTTTCCTATCTCCTCTCACACAATACACCTATGAAACACTTTACAAATTACCCGTTAAGGCTTATCGCTCAACCATCGGATAATTTCACGTTTTATGGCTTACTTTTCTTTTGGCTGAACTCTTTTCAGCTTACATTTACTTGGTGGCCTTTGTTTATATATTTTCAAGTAAGGCCTACAACTTTTTACAAACTAGAAAACCCTATTTTATTATAATACATATTTAAGACAACGAGAAGAGTACAGAAGGTTCGAATAATGTGACGTCATATTACAACAGATCTACGCACACAATATACGACTCCTATCGAGTTTCATAACGAAATTTGTAATAAATCTCGCTTTTAAAATAATTAACTTTAAAAGCTCTTGTTATGAAAACTAAACAGTCATTAAATAGTAAAACATTAAATGAAATTAATAATAACGCTTACACTGAACAGTGTTGTATGTCCAACTATATGTGAGGAAGTTCATCTAGAAACGGAATTAAAAACACTGAAAACGACTTTCATGGGGATGATCCGACTCTCTTGGGTCTCTTGACTTAAAATATCTATTAGAACAAGAAACAATTTAAACAAAAATTCAATTATCCTAACACCCATTCGAATTCACAACGAATATGTAGTCTTTCATGTATGCCTGGACTCCAGCGTGTGTTTAAAAAGTGTAACATAACCAAAAATGATAGAGCACACAAAATTACGATCTTCAATCGAAAATGTTGAAACACAAACACGACACTTATGATATACTAGAAAAAAACGTATTTCGCAAAGTAATCTGTAGATGCAAGAAATGTTGAAACGCATATTGCTTGGTGTCATTTCTGTGGATTTTAGTTTTTTTTGGTCATTTTTCACTTAAAATAATCTATTCATCTTAAAATATGGCTGGGATGTTGCGACTCGTGATCAACTCCAAATCTACGACAAAGTCTTTTTCAAACCATTTCAAGAGTCTTTTGCCATCTATTGTTAAGAGAGTTGACGAGTCAACAGCTATCTCTGTTCTCACCATTCCTTACAGCGACTCTCCAGATCCAGTTCTTCTCGCTTCAGCCTCTGGAATTTCCTCGGATTCATCTTTTTCGGCTCCAAGATGTAGAACGATTATTCGTTCACGTTCTCAATCACTGGGATTTTCATCCACTCGACCCATGGCAGGATTCATGGAGGTCGACAGACCTTCTACTAGAAAAAAACGACGTGGTCGAAAATAGAAGCACTCTCTGCACAGTTCTCCTCCACCTGAGTAAAAATGGCCACTTTGATGCAATGGAACTATCGAAGTTTTCTTTCTAATTTGGATGGCACCAATGCGCTGATTGATTCTTATCATCCTGTGTATCTTTGCTTACAGGAAACGTTTCTGAAATCTTGTGTTACAGAAACATTTCGACAGTTTTATTTATACAGAAACGACAGGTTGTTTGATGGACAACTGCAGGGAGGTGTGGCACTTCTGATCTGACAGCACATGCCTGTCTTATCTTGGTCACACCCTTCGATACATCTTTAGAGGCTGTAGCCTTTCATGTTTACTCGGGTCATATTTTCACTGTTTGTTCTTTCTAAATGTCTCTTGGAGAGACCGATGATCAATCAGACCTCGATGCTTCCATTAAACAATTGACACCTCTTTTTTAATCTAGGAGGACTTTACTGAACATAATCCCCTCTGAGGAGGTGTTGCTCTGCAGAGTTTATGCTCTCGGATCACAACCTTTCTCTCTTCAATGCTGGTATTTATATTTATTTTCATGCACCTAATCAACCTTTTACTTTTATTGATTTCTCTGTCTGCTTCCTTTTAATTTTTTCCCGTATGTATCTAGAAGGGTTGAAAGTGACCCACGGGGAAATGATAATTTTCTTAACACTTTGAGACAAACTGACCGTTGTTGATGCCACCTGACTTCATGGAAGCTGCACCAGGCTAACTGACCTTATTTCACTGCTCTATCAAAACTTGATCTTACTGTCATCTGCAAGTTATCAATAGACGACGAATGTGTGATAGCAGTGACTGACTGCATCGTCCAGGCAGCTACTCGTTGCATTCTGAAAGCGCCAATACGTTTTCCATAGTATTCTTGTTCGTGATGTTATCCTGTCTACCACATGACACAGAAGGCTCAAAAATGAGTTTGGGAAACGTTTCGTAGGTACTCCACACTTTCAAACTGCATCCCTTATTAGGGAGACTGTGCACAGCTTGGCAGGTGAGATAACAAAACCAAAAGGAATCTTGGATTAACTTCACAACCAGCATCACTTCTATTATCAATTTCAAAATCATATGGGACAAGATTGTAAAGGTCAGTGGACAGTATTCTTCCACCCCAATGACCCTTTCGTACTCTTTCGCCAATGGCCAAAAATTTGCTGATGCCCACAGCATCGCTGATACCAAGGACGAAAGCTTTTCTCGTCCATCTAGCGCTTCTGTTTCATCCTCTATGTTTTTACCCATCAAGACTTGGGCAGAATGATCGCTCTTTTCTTTTGGGCTGATTATGTCTACGATTATAATAACCACCTTATACTCGTGGAACTCAAGCTTGCTCTTCTCTCGCCCCTCCAGTATGGGTTCCGATGACAGCGCTACCTCATAGATCACCTGATATGACTTGAAATGTTATTCAGAGAAACCTTTCTCAAGTACTAACTTCTTGTGTGTTATTTTTTGACATTCAGAAGGCTTATGATACTACGTGGAAGTGTGACATTTTGGAAAATCTCCACACCTACGTGTTGCTGGGCCTTTTGCTTATTTTTATCAAAAATCTTTAATGGACCAGCGTGTGAGTTGTCCACTTTTCAGTTCTTTCCCACAAAAACTTGGAGTCTTTTAGAGATGTCTTGAATGACACACTTTTTAATATAAAGATTAAAGTCGTCATGGAGTACTCCCTCCTACAGTTGCAAACACACTCTATGTTGATTTCCATCTCATGTCAGTCGTTGAGCATGAGGTTTATTGAAATGCAGTTAGAAATTGCCCTCAATAGTTTTAGAAGGGTGCCAAAACAAACGGTTTTAACTTTTTTCTTTAAAACCGTTTACATGCACGTTTGCCTTCAATGGAGTATTCATCATAATCCTATATATGCAAAAACGGCTCGTTTGGGTTGAGAAAATATTTTACATAGAAGAGCAAACAACGTTTCGACCTTCTTCGGTCATCGTCAGGTTCATCATAATCCTGATTTTTGGTTTGCTTTCTGTTTTTCCTAAAAACAAATTTCTTGAGGATTGTCTTTGATGTAAGTTGACCTGTATTCAACACTCTTAGCAACTACGAGTCAAGTGCACAAGGACACTAAACATCCTTCATGTCCTCTCTTCCACCTCTTGAGGAGTTGATCGATGTTCTCTGCAAAAGATCTGTTGTGACTTCATTCGATCGAAACTGGAAAATGGATCTTTGGCCTATGGTTCTGCAAGGACCTCGGCCTTGAAGATGTTGGACCACGTTCATGAACTAGAGTTTTGGCTCTGCACGGAAACTTTCTGTATTTCTCTAATCCAGAGTTTGTACACTGAGTTTCACGAACCTACTCTTCACCTTCACCTTACCACAGCATCACATCTGAAGTTTTTTCACACTGGGTCACATTTTTTCACAGTAGAAGCTCTGCCATAATTGTTTTTGAATTTTTGGCACAATTGGAGGAATTTGGTCAGTCCTCAGATGACGTGGCTCTCTCCAGTGGTCAGCCCATCTTACCATGGCTTATTACCATCCTCAAATATGACCTTTCTTTGAGTCATCCGAGAAAAGCAGATACTCTTGACTGGGAGTACCATCTTCACACAGATGGTTTGAAACCAGATAACTCTGTGGACTCTGCCATGATTTGTTGTGGTTCATTAGTCGCACACAGGGTATCCTCTACGATTGTTGTGTTTACTGCCAAATTGTACGTCGTTTCTCTTGCCCTGGATTATGTAGAAGCTGTAAAGTACACTAATTGTATTATTTATACCAACTTGCTTAGCTCTCAACTGGTACTGGAATTGCTTCATTTTAGTTTTCTCACTGTTCTCATCAATATTCAAAACCGATTGGCACATTTCTCTTTATCATATATCTCTATCCAGTTCTTCTGGATATGGCACAGCACGGCCATGTAACTAAGGCACTCGACTCGTAATCTGAAGGTCGCAACTTTAAATTCCCGTCACACCAAACATGCTCGCTCTTTTAGCCGTGAGGGCGTTATTATATGACAGTCAATCCTACTATTCTTTACTAAAAGAGTAGCCCAAAATTGGCGGTGGGTGGTCATGATTAGGTGCCTTCCCTCTGGTCTGACACTGTAAAGTTACGAACGGTTAGCGCAGATGCCGGACCACGTCGGTATTCGCTGGAACGAGCTCATTGATAATGAAGCGAAATCCGAGTGCTCCGGTGCTATCACGGTCGTGTCTGTCACTTACATGGACTAGAATCACTTATTAAAGGCTCGACTCCTCGCCAGTTGGCAGTCAACTTGAAGTAAGCAAAGTGATAAGCTTTTCGAGATCAAACCTTCTTTTGCTCTTTGGTCATCTTGTTTCCGTAAGAATCAGAAGGAGGAAGTTGTTCTGTTTAGGCTACGCATTGGTCAGAGCTTTCAACTCGATATTTTCTTTTATCTGGGACTGATGTACCAACGTGTAGCCTTTGTGACACTCACGTCATAATAATTCACGTTTTACTTCCGTGCCGTCTTTACGACCTTGAGCGACGGCATCATTTTAGATAAGTCGAACAGTGTCACTGGTAATAGTGATACTGTTGAACTTAATAATGTTTTTTAAACTTTTAACAGCCATTGACCTTTTCAACTTTGTTTAAGTTTTTACCATCTATTTTAAGTTTGCGTAGTTTCACTTTGATTCATTTTTACATTTTATAACGATTTTAGTTTTATTTTATTACCGGTTATTTGGCGCAGATAGCGTAGTTGCTTTGCGCCCAAAAACACCAAACAACCCACTTTAACTACAAAATGATGATAACACATATCGTACAACGGGCGTTTGGACTGTAGGTACGATATATGGTTGACTCTCAAATCCCACTTTTCAATTTCTTTTGAAATCTAAGAACGGCTAGGTGCATACATCTCTTATATAGTGCCCCCCGCTAGTACAGCGGTATGTCTCCGGATTTACAACGCTAAAATCAGGGGTTCGATTCCCCTCGGTGGGCTGAGCAGATAGCCCGATGTGGCTTTGCTATAAGAAAAACACACACAAACACACACACACTCTTATATAGTGCCCTCTTCCAGTGGCACAATTGTAGATCTGCAGGCATATGATGCTAACAATAATGTTTTGTGGGTGAAGCAAAGATAACCCAAACCTTTGAGCTTTGTGCAAAATTTTCATTAACAACAACATTCTAGTCTTTTTCATGTTAAATATTCTTCTTCAGGGGGATATTATTATGACATCTCATTTGTATAGACATCATGTTCTTAACGGTTAAAGCTAAATCTTGCGTGACAAAAACTATTATCAGGCTGTTCTAATTAAATACTTACAAGGAACGTTAGATCGAACGGATTGGACTGAATCGATTACCTGACGTTTTTTAAACGTCACCAATTGTTAGACGAGATATTTTTATATAAATGTAAAACAGATTACGTACCCAATTATAAACAACTCGTTGCTTTTCCAACAGTAACTATGTTTTCAGTTACTTCTCTGATAATGATAAGTTTATGCTTCACCAGCGATGTAATATGAGTAAGTTGTCAACAACTCGACTCAGAATTTTATTTCAAAGAGAAAAACAACATGAAGCAAACAACTCAAACTTTACACACAACTCAAGCTCCTCGAAACTGGAATTTTGGATTTTACTGCAACAGGAGACATGACTGCAGGGATTTGACTATAACTCAGACATCCAGAAATGTCTACTGTTAATGTCTTCGAACAACAAGACAATGGTAGCAGAAGAACTCTCGGTGGGGTTTAAACAGGTAATTTTTTATTATATACGTTGAAAGTGTTCGTATTTTTTTATGTAAAATTATTTAAGTATAGAATGGTCAACAATGATACAAATAAATCCTATGTACTGAGAACATTTGTATAATTCCTGTGTATATTAATGAAAAATTTCAAGTAGTAACTAAATATGCCTCAAACAAACTTGTAGCCCAAATTGCCTATTGTATATCTTTAAAAATGTCAGAAACGTTGTATCGACTGTCGTGTGTTTATCACAACACAGTTTTTGAAATCTTTATCATAATTCAATGATAAAACAAAGAAACAAACGAGTTTCTTTGATTGACAAAAATCTGCCCAGTTTGTCACCTCTCTTAACCCCAGTATCAAGAGGAATAAGGAGCTTTGTACAAATTAGGTTAGAGCTTTAACTCCATTGTTTATGTGTAATGAGAATAGTCTTTGACGTAGGTAATATGTGTTTGCTAGAATCAGACTAGGACTTTGGTCTGAATTAAATGTAAGATATCATAATGATTATGATTGCAACATTTGTTTCGTGCTGACGGTTTACTCTTGTTGTAGCAACGACATAAAGGTATATAAAGACAACTGAGAATTTTCCGTATTGATAAAAACCTTGACATTTGTTTACTTGTAAATAAAGATTCTGTTAGTTCGGTCATTATATTGGCTTGTTTTCCTTTACTCTCCGTTTTAAACATTATTTCCTGTGTAGCATTTCCGGAACCCATTGTATCGTGAATACTGATAGCTTCCTGACGGACATTAGTGCACCTGAATACCATAGAACTTTCAACATGCTAATATCGATTACGTCTTAAAAAGAGAAACAATTTTGCGAACAAGAAAAAAATACATAGTTAAAGTTTCTCAATGTATAATGTATAGAATAAAGTGTGTAAACACACTTATTAAACCTTGAGTTTAATTACGAACAAACTTGAAATAAAAAAGATTTCGTTAAAATATTTAGCTAAAATGAATAACAATAATTTAGTTGGTTTTATTTATATCTGAAGCACATATAATGGCTGTGTATTCTTTATCAATGGTTTAGTTGGCAATGTTTTAGAAAATCATTACTTTGTGTATTTTTTCATCATATCTATAAAACGAGAGAAAAAAAAACTTTATTCTATTAAGTTGGGACACAACACGCCGTTCCATTCTCATACTGTTTATGCTAGTCTTAGATAGTTAAGTTTTGTTATAACAATCGAAGTTTTAAAAATTTGTTTGTTTGTTTTTTAAATTTCGCGCAAAGCTACTCGAGGGCTATCTGCGCTAGCCGTCCCTAATTTGGCAGTGTAAGACTAGAGGGAAAGTAGCTAAACATCACCACCCACCGCCAACTCTTGGGCTACTCTTTTACCAACGAATAGTGGGATTTACCGTCACATTATAACGGCCCCACGGCTGAAAGGGCAGCATGTTTGGTGCGACCGGGATTCGAACCCGCGACCATCGGATTACGAGTCGAACGCCTTAACACACCTCACCATGCAGGGCCTAAAATTTGTTTTTCCTGGACATTATTTTTCAAAACGTTGTGATTATTTTATTATCTTATAGACCACATTATATAATATAACATAATGCTTAAGGACAGCAATAGACCTGTTTCTCTATCTCGTCTGTCCCATTCTATAAACCAGACTAAACAATCAATTCCACTATTATTTTGTGAAGGGTAGCTTTAGAGTGGACACTGCTTTCTCTTTAGAATCGACACTTCAAAGTTATTTACGGCTGGCACAGCTAGCCTTTGAGTATAACATGCGAATTTCAATAACAAACGAACAAACAAAATCGGGAACCTCAATGCCGATGAAGTCATGGTCCTACAAACACCGTAATAAAATTAATTTACGAAAATGTGTTTAAGAATGACGGGATTATTTCTAGATTTTTCTCTATTCTTGAGTATGTTGAAATAACTCATTCATTCCCTGTGATAGCTCAGAGGTAAGACTGAGAACTCGTAATGTTAAAGTAATGTTTTCTATTTCTTGTCTGGGGATATATTTCAGATATATCATTATGAACTTTTTCTCTAAAACAAACACTTGATCAGAAATAATTATTTCAGCATGAACAGTTAACTTAAATTATGATGTTAAGTAATTAAAAAATACAAGTTTAAGACACGTTATGGATAAGATAACTTATGTTATGATGTGTTATCTTGGGTTGGTAAAGCACAGTAAGTGATTTACAACACAGTTTTCAAATTTTACATACTGGTTGAAACCGTATTTAGACATCATGACTAATACAGTTTTATAATACAAAATAGATATTGCTAACCTAAAAAAACTTTTCTTACTTAATATCTGGGTGTTTTCTATGGTTATGTTGTGTTTATTTTATCTACAGTGTTCAAAAACGTGTGAAGGTATTTTTTCGTGTTCTTTGATCTAGTTTCTATTTTTTTGCTTGTTTCTCTAATATAGAAATCGTGGCAGTCGTTGCATTGTATTTTATAAATTGTGTTGGTGTTGTGTTTGTCAGTATAATTTTTACATACCATGAACTTTAGTTGTGTACTAGATTTTTGAATAAATTTGGTGTTGACTGGAATGTTGTGTTTTGTTATAAGTTTTTTTCCAAATATTAGTTATCTTTTTCGCTGATGTCGGAAACGTATGGTATGCAGCAATATAAGGTTTTTGTAATTTGTTATATCTTTGGGATTTATTGTTGTTTGTTTTTTGTTGGTTTAGGTGTGCGTATAATTTTTTCTACGGGTTTTTGAGGAAAGTTGTTGATGTTAATGAAGTGTTGTTTTATTTTTTTGGTTTCACTGTGAATTTTATCGGGTGAACATAGTTTTGTGGCTGTGTTTATTTGGTTTCGTAATGTGTTGAGTTTTTGTTTTGTTTCATGTGCTGAATCTCAGGGAATGTATAATCCAGTGTGGGTGATTTTTCTGCGGATTTCTGTTTTTAATTGTATATCAGTTCTAGTTATCTTGAGGTTAAGAAGTGCTATTTGGATAGTTTGTTGTTTTTTCTGTTCACAGGCGAACTTAACGTTGGGGTGTATTGAGTTAACACGATTGAAAAAACTAAGTGTGTGTTCTGTAAATGTGAATCCAGTAATTGTATCATCAACACACCTGTACCAGTATAGTGGTGGGTGTAAGGCTGAATTGATCGCTTGTGATTCAATCTGCGTCATAAAAATGTTGGCTAGAGGTGGTGACACGGGATTCCCCAAACTTAGGCCATTTATTTGTAGATAGTTTTAGTTATTGAACATAAAATTAGTTTTTGTGGTAGTGAGTTCTATAAGGGTTGTTAACTGGTTGCTGGGGATGTGTATCAATGGGTTGTGGTCTTGGATATAAAGTTCTAAAGCTGTCTTGCAGACTTCAGTTGTTGGGACAGAAAGTAAGGTTCCTTTGCTTACCTCCAATAGTAGGATCTTATTTTCGTTTTCATTTCATTTTATATTTATTTAGAAAGCATTCACATTCTCACAACTGTTTGTAGGCAGTGAAATGAATAGTGATATAGATGGGGCACGTTGTGGGCTTGAGACCAAGGGTTCTACGACATTTCGCAGCCGCAATTTCGCACCCGACTCTTGGCAGCCAACAATTTAACAGCCGAGCTCGTTGGCAGCGGACAATTTCGCACCCAGGAAAATTGTCAGCGGATCATTACCCATCTAAGCAATACATACTTAAATTATGGTGTTGTTCATGATGTTACTAATGTTAACTTAACAACTAATTAATATACATTTGAAAATTGACGTCACTATTAAACCTGAAAAAAAAACATATAAAATATCTGCGTTTACTGTTAGAACTTCAACACATAATCTTCTCGTTAAACTTTCACTGATTTATTTTAAAACAGTTTTAAACAGCCGATTAGTAACATCATGAGCAACACAGTAACTAACGTAACATCAAACAAAGGAAAGCCGAAGGCATGCGACAATGTATACGTTTATTTATTCGATAAGGGTAGCAAGAAGGACAGTCGGGTAACTTTCTACATGTGTGAAAATTACAGAACTTTGTACTGTCCAGCGCGGATTCATGTCCGAGACGATAAGTTACAGCTCGCCTCAAGGAGCACAGCCACACACCTGAAGGACCGAGAAAATCCGTCCTGGAAGTTGTATGTGTAATTAAAACACAGGCAGGTGCTACAGCGGAGCTGCCTATTACCATTTTGGCTGACAACACCACCACAGTAGCGCCAGCTGTTGCAGCAAGCCTACCACGTGCGGACAATCTCAAGCGTATGATACAGCGGACGCGCTAAAGATGAGAGCACATTCCATGACAGCCTTATTCCCTGGAAACTATGGTCCTGTCTGAACGCTTCACTCGCCTCGAAAGAGGAGAACAGTTTCTATTAAATGACTCGGGGCCAGGTGCCAATTGGCTACTTATATTCAGCAGAAGGACATTGTTGCAAGTTCTTCGTGACTCATCAGACTGGAGCTTTGACGGTACCTTCGACATCGCACCAACGCTGTTCCATCAACTATTCACCATCCATGCCACGTCGATGAACTGCACGATACCAGCGCTCTATGGCTTATTGCCTGCAAAAAGTGAGCAATGTTACAACATGTTATTTAATGATATGTGAATAAGTGACTACATGGCTGTATGATATATGAGTCTTTTTTTCTTAAACTGTAATATTGATGTAAATACTCGGCTGGGTATTTACCGCTGCCAATTTTCCTGGGTGCGAAACTGTTCGCTGCCAACGAGCTCGGCTGTCATATTGTTGGCTGTCAAGAGTCGGGTGCAAAATTGCGGCTGCGAAATGTCGGGATACCTCTGAAACTTGTATAACCTTTGATATTTAATCGAGGTACACCTACTTTGAAAAGGCTGATTGATTCAAATGCTTTGGAAATTTAAGGCGTCAGTTACTAATTACTTCTACCCATTGAAATGTTAACTGTATTTTCATTACTGAACTCGATATATTAGTATATTTCTGCCTTTGAAATATCTTTGTAACTCCAACTGATAAATGTTAAGCAACATAATACATCAAATTTTCATAACCCAAGTCAATCCTTTACAAGCATAAACAAATGCTAAAATATATAGTTTTTTTATTATTATTATAAGCACTTAGTTTCAAAACGTTTTCTGAAAGGATGGTTATTGTAAGATAATGTAAGAAAAACGAACAAAGTTATTATAAAGCAGTTGTTGTACTTCACAGTGGTGTTGAACCACAGGTTCCCGGTTCTCCATACTTCCCACACTGAAAACTGTAATAAGATTTTTAGATGTTTTCTATGTTACGTTTCACTTCCATTTCAAAATGAAATCATTTGAGGCAGTGCTGAGATTGTTATAAGGATGTCATAAGCAACGCTTTAAAAGGCGAGATACTATTTCTTCTGCCTAGACCAAATCTCATTTAGCTAAAACAAACAAGACCATCTTCTATTTTTACTAACATATCTAACAACAAGAGGAGCACATTCCTGTTTGCTGTAACCAGATCTTGTGTCTAGGTAGACAAAATAGTATCTTGCTTTTCTTTTCTACTGTAATTTATAACTGCTTCAGAATAACCTCAACACTGGTGACATTTAAGATGGGCTAAATCTATGACTCTCTACTGGATATGATAAATTACTCTGAGATGAAGGAGGTAGGAACACCAAATCAACAACAAACTCTGTTTGAAAACCATGATCTTTCATTTGACTATCTGTTACTTAACCAAGGATATAAATACTGTTTTACTATATATCTGGATATTACATCAGACTATATACACGTGTTCCACAGGTATACTGTACACATCGTTTTGCAAGTTGCTTAAATTTTGTGATTCAGGACATTTGTATAAAGAATAAAATTACAAAAAAAAACTGTTTAATGTAGTGCAGAAATTGTCTTAATTTACTGAAGACATCATAAAATAAGGTAAATTCTTCAACAGTAACTACAACCTAAAGGAATTGGAACACTGAAGTCTTGAGCACAACATGTTCAGCAAATTACTGTTCTAAAGTCTACATTAGAATCTATTGTAAGTTATAATAATTTTAACTGCTAAACTGCTTGTGAGGCGTCGTCACTCCTAAATAAATTAAACCTAAAATTCTGGCTCTGTCTGGTCACAATAGGTAAACGTTTCAAGTAATATCACGTACTAGACATCCAAATAAGAACATAGGTATTGTTATAGCAACACCTCAAGTTTACGTATAAGTTTCAGAAGTTAAAAGTATTAAGAATGAGAAAACGTTTGACCAGTATTTTGCATCAGTGCTGGCGTTATTAAGAACTTCACAATAGGCAGGTTTATTTTACACAGGGTGTTCGGAAAGTCACTGTGCAGTTTTGTAAGCAGCGATGACAGCATTCATTCAGTCTGTTTTAAGCCAGCAACTGATAGCAGTGTTTAGAAACAAAATAAGAAGGATCCAATCCTGTAGTGATGCCAACGGGGGTCACTTTCAACATTGTTTATAATTGTCATTCACATTTACCACCTGTATTCTATATTGAAACATGTCTGTTAATAAATATATAAGTACACAGTGACTTTCCGAACACCCTGTATAATCTAGATCTTAAAATTGAAGTTCTGTGAATTGGCAAAGAACTTCATGAAATTACATTATTTTGTGATGTAATGAATTTGATGTCGAATGCTCTGAGGATTCGATGTCATGAAAAGAATAAGTTGCTCTTCTATCCACCGATTGTTTAGTGTTTCCAACTACAGACAGTAAGACTTGGTCTCCTCAGTTGTAAGCCTGTAAATTGTTTCTAGTTCAAGAGGAATTCAGGTTTTCAAATTAAAAGAAACTCGTCTATTTACTATCAAGTAGTAAAGAAGAAACTCACCGAGATGTATCCAGTTTTGTTTATCACTTGAATTGACTTCTACCAAACATACCTTGTTCTTACGAACAGTTCTCTATGTTAAGGCTTGTAAAAGTAAACACCTTAGCACCATGACAGAGCAGAGTCTCAGTAACTTGATAGTGCTGTCAGTTGAGTTAGAAAGAACGAAATCGATCAACTTAGATGTTATTCATGATAGTTTCTTAAATCATTTTCCCATGAATTATTAATAAAAAATGTTGTTCTCTTGTATTTTGTATAGTTTTCAATGCACATAGTATGTATACATGTTATATGCTGTTTATGTTACTTTTATACGTATCGTGTTACACATACTATATACAGATATATGTTATTTTTTCTAAAATATTTTTTCCTACTTTTTGATACAGATGTTAAATATATAGAATGGTATTTTGAAGTACACCAAGACGCTGTTCTTATTGTACGAACAGTTACTGTTACATGCTTATAGCTGTATATATATATATATAGAGAGAGAGAGAGATAATCTATGAGATACATGTATATAGCAACATCAGCAGAAAATATTACTCGGTATTTAAATCCTCAATTTAATTTTTTTTTGGTGCCTGACGATTTAAAATGTATATTAAAATAGAAAATGTCACAACCACCAACAATATAATATTAATACAAATAAGATAACTGATTATTCTGAGTAGTTAACGTATGTGGTGAGAGGCACTCGAGTAGAACTAAAACATTATTTTCATTATATAAATTTCTATTCCTTTGATACATATTTTGTATTCAGATTCTCATACCATTATCTTCACTGACTTCATACATAGTACAGTACAAATAATATTCAAGTTCTGTTCTAACACTTCCATTATACTTATCTTTATTGCTATAAAAATTATATCTAAATACTTAAGCGATTAATTCATTAGAAATTAAGCCTAAAATCGTTTTACTAAGCTAAACGATCTAGAACTTCAAGCATATTATTCCAATACAAACTTTAAAACCATATTTTATTAACCTTTTCGTTATACTTTTAACCACAGTAATTTCACAAACATATATATCATTTCACAATAACAAATATTTATCTTTTTGTTTCATGTATTCAAGAAACTATGTTAGATGTGAAGAGATCACTTTTTTTCTACACAGAAATAAGGTTTACGTCAAAAAATAATTTCAGGTGGCCCGATTGGTTTTTTTTGTTCGATAAATTACAGCCACTCTCATTGGATAGTGCTTTAAATTCGACATCTGACGTGTGGTGAACGTCATTAGTATTTATGTGATACGTATATACGCGCTTGAATGTAATTATATATAATAGATCTCGTTCTTAATAAAACACATACCGTTAAACTTCTCATAATGATAATATTCAAAGTTTCTCTTGCATCAAAGGTGTAAACAACAATTAAACAAGAGCCTTTTATACAGATAAAGTTTAGCTTTAAAAGTGCAAACACATTTTCGATAATTTATAAATTCTATAAGTTCTTAACGATCTGTCTAATACATATAAAAATAATGTTACCTGTTACATTTGTACTGACAGTTAATCTGTATTTCCTGAACTATCTTATATCAGATGCTTCTATTCAGTTACAAACGGAATTTTATAGTAAAGAGAAAAACAACATGAAACAAATAACTCAAACTTTACATACAACTCAAACTCCTCGAGACTGGAAATGTGGAATTTACTGTAACAGGAGAAGTGACTGCCAGGGTTTCAACTACAACCCAGACACTCAGAAATGTCAACTGTTGATGTGGCCTGATAATGAAACGATGGTAGCAGAAGAACATTCGATGTTTTATTTTATATATCAAACCACATTGGACTCTTCCAATGTAAAAGTGTTTCAGCTATTCAGTGAGCATTATTATTAGAAATATGCTGATTATTTAACGAAAATGCGACCTTCTCTCTCATATGCATGCCGTACACAAAAGTAAGTAGAGATAAGCCTAAGTTCATGTACAAGAACAATAAGTAAGGTGTTAAACTCTATATTTCAGTAAAATGATAAAACAAATAACAAGTTCAAATATAACAAATACACTGAGGTTCTTCTCTACTTACAACAAATAAAAAGACGTGAAACGTATATAAACAATATTAACCATGACACAGTGTGCTACTTGATAAATGCTCATGTTATTCAAAAGTAGGAAATATATTTTTTCCAAATTAATTCATTTATTATTAAGAATTCACGTTGTGTTCAACTTAGTTTAACTCTCTAACTAATAATTAATATTAACTTAGTTTAAATAATACACTTCAAAATGCTTCGTAAATCAATGTATTTCGCTTTTTCAAAATATGGAATTCAAGAAAATTAAAAATATATCTTTTTTATCACAGCGTGAGAAACTTCAGTTCGTGATAGCGGCACGAGAAGCAATACTACAAGGTAGTGGCAGGTGACGTTGTAAGACGAAAGTTTATATGGAAGAGATAACAATGTATTGTTTGTTTGTTTTTGAATTTTGCGCAAAGCTAAACAAAGGCTATCTGCGTTAGCTGTCCCTAATTTTGCAGTGTAAGACTAGAGGGAAGAAAGCTAGTCATCACCTCCCACCGCCAACTCTTTTACCAACGAATAGTGGGATTTGCCGTAACATTATAACGCCCCCACGACTGAAAGGGCGAGCATGTTTGGTATGATGAGGATTTGAACCCTTCGAATTACGAGTCGAGTGCTGACCATGCCGGGCCTGAGATATGATACGAAATGTGTAAAGAGAAAAAAATCACTAAATTTTACTACGTGAATAACAAGGTTATCATAAGGTTATATTGCATCTCCGATTAAATTAAGTAAATTTTGAAAACGTCCAGAACTTAAGCACTGTCTGAAACTGGGCACATAATGCAAATTTTTCTTTCAATATATTTCTAAGTCATCTAGATAAAACAAAAAAATATATCATATAAATATATGTATTTAATACCTAAACTAATCAAACTATGTTTTGATTATTTTAAGGGTAAAGTATTATTTGTGTTAATAGTAAAATTTTAGGGGTGTTTTTTTCTGAAATGTTCCTGTTGTATTTTTAAACAACAGATCACGTATGCAGACAACCCATGTGAAAATGGTGGATCGTGTCGAGACAGATCAGGGTACATTCATCAGTACAAATGTGACTGTTTACAAGGCTGGTGTGGAAGAAGATGTGAAAAACGTAAGTATTATACATATAATTATTTCTGTATTACTATTCATTGATAGTTTTCTCACTGAGCAATTACGAAATCATTTAATTTATTGATAATGTTCAAAAAGTATAAAATAACATTAACTGTCATTATTATAAATACTTACAAATAAGATTAAAATACAATGGACCTTTGTTTTTCATCTTCTAAAGATAGCTGCTCCATCTTTGATCAGTAGTTATAAATCATAGTTGTAGTTGAATCTTAGAGGTTTCTGATTTGACTGTATAGTATAAGTCTCTGGACAAGGCACATCTGATGTTAACAATACCAAAAACCTGCTTTCTAAAATCAATCAACCATCATACTACACACGAATAACAATATTAAAACGAAATAAGACCCATTATCATTAGACTAAAAATATTGCGAGGAATTGCGTAGTTGTTTTGTGTTTAAGTTTTTACAGATATTCCTTTTATTTTTTATTCTAGTTCACTACAACATTACAAAAAATATCTATATCTGGGGTTACGATATCTTCCCTACTTTGCCGAATTACACCCCAGAAACGTGTCTGAAATTGTGTCTACAAACAGTAAATTGTAAATCATCGGCTTTCAAGTACGACTATAATACCTGTTACTTGAAATACAAAGATCACACTGATGTTAACATGACGCCTGGAACTGCTCATATTATTATCCTTTAAAAGAATGCTATAACGAAATTTAAATATTCTAAAGTGTAAGTGTTTCATAATATTAAGTACAATTTAATAATATAAAATCAGATTTCTGACAAATAATTAGTGTGGATATTGAGGCATATTTGAACCTACAAGTTTCAATCATTTTTAAGAGCTTTACACCAGGCGAAATACATTTATATGTAATGAAGAGCACTTAGCGTTGAAAATCTTCTAGACTCAGATAAACCTCAATTTATATGATGAATACTCTATCTAAACAATATAATAAATAATACTCAATATACATATTAAGTATTGGTTTGAAAATCGTGTTTTGCAAAGAGCACAAATCACATGGTTATATTTACAACTGCCTAATTTCTGTAACATTTTACTGAAGTTGATTGGTGATATAACATATAAACTTCACGCGTGCTCAGTACATGTTAATTTAGAGAGTATGTATTTTATTTGTACTCTTTTCTTAATGATATTTTTAAGCTGTTTTTAGTAACCTATTAAAATGTTTGGTTCATCTTGTATTGTTTTTCTGCTTTCTTCCAAATAAATGTACAACAACTTATTTTAATCACAATGTCCAATGCTGCTTTAGAAACCTGTTAAAATATTTGGTTCATGCTATATTTTTTTCTGTTTTCTTCCATATAAATGTACAATAAGTTATTTTTAATCACAACGTCTAATGCTACTACAATACACACTATACAGATTGGTCTATAATTAACGGTGTTTGATATATTTAGTATGGAATTACATGAAAAGGAACAGAAAAATTTAGATCAAATAACAATAAATAATGTTTAATAAGTCATAATGTGCTTTATTTAGCATACTTCTAATATATAGAATGTGTTAGGCATACTTTTAATTTCATGATTAAAGTAATTTTTCTTTAACTTCTGTACTGCTTTCAATTAATAGTTCAAATATCTCAGAATATTAAAAACCTAAGCAATAGCCTTATTCAAGTGGTACATACATCCAAAAGGATTATTTGCAGTGTGGAAAATATTGTATAAATGTATAAAGATATAGTAATAACAATGGACAGTTTGAAAGAAAAAAAAAAAAAGATTTTCTTTGGACGCAATTCTTCTAGAAATTTAATATTAAATAGCTGGTAAAATGTAAAATGTAATTGTTTTTGTAAAAAATGAGAAACCGGCATTACTGTTGATGTAATTATGTTTGATTACAGGTTTAATACTAAACCATCTAAGCCTAATGAGCATCTTGGTGTAGTTTTAAGCAAATTAATACACTCTTAGAAACAGATAGGCAATTTCCATTTTCAACCACACGAACAAATAATAAATTTCGGTTTTATAATGTATCCAAAACATTTTAAATGTGCTTATAAAAATAGAAGAGTCAAAAGTCACAACTGTATAAAATGAGTTCTTCGTACAAAACATACAGAACATATATAAAGAATTATTATTTTTAATGTATTCAAAGTGTTATTTTTGCTTTATGTAATTGTTAAAGTTTAGGAGCGTTAACATGTTTAATAGTGCATTATAGTAATAAACGTCAAGGAATACACACAAAAATGCACGTTTGATGGAATTCATGATGTATGAATCTACCAATGCAATGATGTTTCATTTTAATACACATAAAGTTTGGATGCTATTAATGGTTTAAGTGTTGAAAATTGCACTCGTGATGATGTTTTAATACACGTACAAATATATATATTTATGGTTATGTTTCTGAAACATATGTTTAAGTATTTTAGTAGGTATCAAACAACAATGACAACGATATTTTAGCAGATATAGAGCTAAATATGTGAATGACATTCTATTTTATTCAAAAGTACATTTGATTACGATTTAGAATTCATCCACGATTATGTGTACTAGATTTTTAGAACCAGTTTTGAATACAGTTATGTAATGTTAATGTGGTTTGTTTGTTTGTTTTGGTTTTTCAAACTTTAATAAAATGAGAATTCCTGAAAACTGGTCTAGGCCTTCGTAAGTATCCTTTACAAACACACACACACATAAGCATCAAAAGGAACCACAAACACTATTATCTTTATAACAAAAAAACTTTACTGTGTACCTGGAAAACATTTGAAGAAAACTGAGAATTCTACGTGTCTGCGCAACAAATAAATTACTGTTCTTATGAGCGCATAAGAACACAACACCTATTTATATACATATTGACTTAGCTTTACATTGTAGTTAAATGTACACCGTATGTTGTTCCAATACTGAACGTAGTTAATTTACATTTGTATTTACAACAGGCATAATGGTGCATAGTGTAGTGGAATAAAAATCACGACGTATTTTGATTTTGTCAGCATCTGTTATAAACATAAATAATTATTAGACAAGGTATACAGTATGTAATGTTATATCGTTGAATCCGCATAGCTTGAACTAAATATTTTCAGCTTTTATTCGATTAAATTAAATACACTATGAAGCTTTGAAACGCTTGTAATATGTTGAAATTTTATTTATTTGTTCTTTAGTATAAAGCTACACAGTAGAGTATCTGTGTTTCATCAACCGTGGATGTATTTTCTATTTATCTTTTGGATCTGTAAGAAAGAAATAGTTCTCATTATATCGAGCCTAAATATCCAGGGTAAAACATATATGGTATCACTTAACTAGTACGTCCCCTCCGATGGTTTAGTAGTAAGTATAAATTGGGTTTCGATACCTGCAATGGGCACAGCACAGATAGCCCACTGAGTAGCTTGTGCTAAACGATAAACAACCAGAATTGTTAGCAGAAACTTGGAAGCATTTCAATGAATTTGGAGTCCCTCTATTCTCTGGAAGATATTTTATGAAATTAACTTACATTTTTTTTATAATATACCGTTACATTGTTCTTATTGTAACTTTGTACTGCCTAATCTTCTAACATCTGCAAATTACATTTAAACCAAACGACCATTTTTCCATTCATTTTCATTTCCGAACGTATATCTTTGTTACTTTCCATACTTCGCTCTCTACATTCTCTTCCTATTAGAAAATTCACAATAAATACTACATTACAGAAAGTAAATATGTCACAATGTTGACTCACAGTAACTCTCCGCAGCTTCTTACAACACGTTATTCGAGTCAGAATGCGGCTACTGACGTTTCGTAATAAGTGCTACTGAATACTAGTATTCTAGTCTCATGCTGCTAAATTGCTAACGGTAAGCGCAGGTAGTCCTCGAGTAGCTTTGCCTAAAATTAAAAAAAAAAATCGTTTACAGAATGCGTGTTTTAAACATATTTCTGTGATGTTACTTTCCACTCTCTATGTGTACATAAACTAGTTAAATATTTAACTATTTCTGTAAGTACAAAGCTATTTATATTTTTGTTTAGAATTTTCCCAGACAGCTATAAAATACATTAATTATTTTTTTTTCTAGATCGTATGATAATTTAAGGAAAGATAATTACAAAAATTAGTTGTAACTATTCAAGTCTGGCATTGGTTTAACAAAACATTTTTAGTTGATTATGATACTTTCTGTAAATATTGATATAACAAATTCATATTTAACAAATAAAACCACAAGAGTACCTTGCTAAACGGTCCGGTATGGCCAGGTGGTTGAGGCAGTCGACTCCTAATCCGATGGTCGCGGGTTCGAATCCCCCATCACACCAAACATGCTCACCCTTTCAACCGTGGGAGCACTATAATTTACAGTCAACCCCACTATTTGTCAGTAAAAGAGATTAGCTCAAGAGTTTACGGTAGGTGGTGATGACTAATTGTCTTCCTTCTAGTCTTACACTGCAAAAGTAGGGACAGTTAGCGGAGGTTGCCCTCTTGTACCTGCGCAAAATTCAAAACAAATAAACGAACCTTACTAAATACGTGATTATAAAGATGATACTTAACTCATACACAGTTGTATCAATACTTATTAACCATGGAGTCACTGAGCTATGTTACAAGAGCTGAAGGTGTCGCGTGACTTTCTGATTGACGTGTACTCAAACATTTGTAAAAGCCTTTAAAAATAATAATAAGCGAAGTGCTTCTAATGATGCAGGTAATTTAAATGTACTTTACGAACGATTACACAGGATATTCGTATTATTAATGTTTAACCACTTTCAAGAAATAGGTAGGATATATATGTAAGTGATAATAGCTTCCGCTTCTACTGACTTTGTGAAAGTAAAGAGGCTCCTAGAGAGGTTTAGTACTTTATTTGTACATATACCCTTGTGCAAATTAATTGAAACAAATAGTCATTTTACAATATTTTCAGCATGGCGGCCGGTGTAGACTCGCTGGACCCTCTGATTTTCTTTAATAGTCATTTTTTTCACACAGACGGCGTCATTAGCTGTGTTTTGCAGTACGGTCGATCTATTTTTGGAATATATGACGAAATTTTGAGGAATATTACGTCATTCGAAATTGCGTTAGAAGGGCAAGGAGACCAGTCAAAAAAACAACTTCTTACAAACTCAATGAAGAAAAAACGGTATCAATGGGGTCTGAAATACAAGAACTGGACGCAAGAACAATGGAGGAAGGTGTTATTCAGTGACGAGACTCATTTTTTCGTACAGGGTCAAAAAAGTCTGCATGTTCGCTGATTTCCAGGTGAGAAACTTCGAAAATCTCACATCAATCAGTTCGTAAAACATCTCTTGAAGAAGATGTTTTGGGGCTTTTTCGGCTACTATGGCGTCGGAGGCTTACATATCGTAGAAGGTATGATGCGAGGACCACAGTACATCGAATTTTTAAGGAGAAGAGTCGTTCCAGAATTGAAAAAGAGATTTCCAGATGGATCTGGCATTTTTCAGCAAGATCTGGCTCCGTGCCACACATCGAACCTTGTGAGGAATTTTATGACTACAACGCGAATAAAGGTGCTGGACTGGCCTGGAATCTCTCCGGACTTAAATCCTATTGAAAATCTTTGGGCAATTTGTAAAGAAAGACTTCAGGGAAAAGGCTGTACTACGAAAGATAAGCTAATTGAGGCCATAATTGAGGTGTGGTACCGCGATCCAAAAATTAGCAAAGATTGCAGTCAACTCTTGGACTCGATGCCAAAGCGGATTAATGATCTTCTGAAAAATAAAGGCGGTCATATCATCTATTAATTTGTGAGTAATTTTTGAATTCTCAGAATTAAAACGCAAAAAATTGAAAAACTTATAATTTTCTATCTTGTTTCAATTAATTTGCACAAGGGTGTACAAGTACGTTGAACCTTTAGAGAGTCCTTTCTTAAAAAACTTGAAATATCTCATTTGCTTACATTATTAAGAATAGTATTCTTTCTCAAAAAAAAGATAGAGTAGATATTAATTCTCCAGTCTGAAAACATCACAAGTGTATAAAGAAACATTTATATTTTCCTTTTTTTAAATCATGTCTAAATTAAATTTTTATTGCTTTTCTAGCTTTTGTTTTACTTGGATAGTACTACATTCACATGAGGTTTAAGTTTGTTTTGTTTTTGAAATCTGCCAAAGCTACACGAGGGCTATCTGCGCTAGCCGTCCCTAATTTAGTAGTGTAAGACTAGAGGGAAGGCAGCTAGTCATCACCACCCACCACCAAGTCTTGGGCTACTCTTTTACCAACGAATAGTGGGATTGACCGTAACATTATAACACCCCGACGGCTGAAAGGGCGCGCATGTTTGATGCGACGGGGATTCGAACCCGCGACTTTTAGATTACGAGTCGAGTGCCTTAAACATCGCATCATGCCAGGCACTGACGTTTAAGACTTCAAACAAAACAATGTACATATTCTGTGCTTACCATAAGGTTATTGTAATGATTGGACATTAACCACTATCGTGGCTAGTGAAGTATACTGTCACAATCTAATTACGAATTAAGAACACTTACTTATATTTTATTGTCATTGATTTTAAATATTAATTATTATACAGACTTATATAAGTGTATGGGCCAATGTATTCAAACTTTTTCGACCTCGGAACACTTTTAAGCTCTAAAACCATTGAAAGCATTCTTATGTGAAAAAGTTAAATCATAAAAAAAAATATCATAATAGCTTGTTTTCCGTTTGAAAGTTCTTTGTTTTAGTCACCGATCAGTCGATAAGTAGTATCAGTTTAGTGTTGTTACGAATTATTCACAAACTCAAAACTAGCTTGTTCCCTCGAAACACTGCACTAAACTATTACTAGCGAGTAATCTATTAAACTCCGCCCATAAATAATACAGCTAATAACAAAGGTAAGACAGAGTGGTACAATGAATGGGCTGATGAGCTTTTAAAACATCTATGAAATCTGCTCCTTTACTGCAACTGTACATGGATCATAGTTTGGAAAAAGCTGGTATAGGTTTTCACAGTGGTAACAAAAGCACACACACACAGAATACAATAGTATAAATAAACAGCTGAGTTGATTTTCCCTAAAGCTTTTAATATTGTATAAAGAAACTGGCGAAGTAAATAAGTTGTTATAAATGCAAGTAAAATTACGGTTTATGTTATACACTATATTCATATATAACCAGAGGCAAACGTAATGGAATTATCAGTTTCGGTACTGTCTTAGGTGGTGTTCTCCTTATTACGTATTTAACATTACTTCTAAATACCTTACGGTGATACATATGTTATTATCAATTGGTGAAAGAAAATTAATCAGAACTTTTTATCAACTTCGTCGATCTGAACATTTAATCTGTTTGTTTTTAACACAGGATCTCTTCCTCAACTTTTATGATGTGAAAAATAAACGTAAAAAAACAATCCAGAATTTTAAGTAAAATGTAGTATATAATGAAATGTGATAATTACAACATACGGTTTCCAAACTGAACAGAACTTCACCAAGCTATTAGTGACCACATCATTAACAGAAACCCCTTAATTAACAACAATACCTCTTTTTTGTAATCAACGTGTCCGCTATGTAAGCCTCCTTTGCTCTTAGTTGTATCTATTTTTCAGTCAAAAATGAAATAGATCAGTAATATAGTAAACATATTAGTAATCAATGAAGATCACTACTGGAGTGTCATCTAAAGGTTATAATTAAAATTGTGTGTTCATATAATTTAAATAGAATTATCTACATAGGGCACTCATGAAAACAATTTCGATGTTATAACAACAATGAAGGATTTTCTCGGTATTATTGTTCCACTTATGACAAGGGTTTTAGTATTTTAAATAAACAATATTGTGCTAGTAATTGTAACATCTGTTACAGTAATGACTGCATAAATGATCAACCCTTCAATAAATCAACAGACTGTTACAACAGACATAAAATATAAAAAATGGGAAACAGAAAGTGTCATCAGATGACAGATTTTGTTTAATGATCAACAAGACAAAATGTTGCCATACATTTCACAGATGCAGTGAAATACGTTGTGCAAGATTTAAAAACATTGTCATACCCTCTATGCATCTATTATTTCTCCAATCAATAGACATTAAAGACTCATCCATAAATTATTTGTTTTCGATTTTGAGATTAACCAAAAGACAGGAACTCATGAAGAGTATTGCAGCATTGTCCACCATTTTAACAATAAAGAGTTAAAAGGAAAAATGCATGTGATTAGTTTATGAGTTCTTGTTTTCTGAGGAAAATAAGAATTACACAGCTATAGCGAACAACATGAAAGGATTTGAGAATCGTTTGATTCTGAATTATGTAACCAAGAGTTAAAATCCCAACATTACTGTTAATGGTACAAAAATGATGATAATGACCACTAATTCCTTAAAACTAGAGTGGCTGAGAGTTACAACTTTATCCACATGTCATTGGCTTCACTCTCTTAAATTTTTAGCTTGAATGAGTTATAGAAAAGTTATTTTTCTCACCTGTCTGACACATATTGAAATGAAAAGTATCGAGGCCCTATACCCGCTATGAGCTTTTATTCGCCTAACACCATGGGAATACCTGTAAGAAAGAAAAACTTCTGGACTGGCATCAACAACACTGGGAGGAATGGTTCATATTTGATTTTCAAGCTGAGATGTACAAGTGAGTTTCTTGATAGTTTTATTATTATTGTACATAAAGTTGTATGTTTCTAAAAAATTAAATATAAATAATTCTACAAATCTATATAAGAATAAAATGCAAAAAGGAATGTGTGTGTGTTTTTCGTATAGCAAAGCCACAAAGAGCTATCTGTTCAGCCCACCGAGAAGAATCGAACCCATGATTTTAGCGATGTAAATCCGGAGACATACCGCTGTACTAGCGGGGGAAGCAACAAGGAAACTTTATTAACATTGGCATACTTTGTTGGTACTGTCTACAGTTCACAGGTGAGTTTCTCGCCATCTGTGGTATTGACCTCTTCAGGTACATAAGTGTTACTTCTGTATGCATGGCCATATACAGAAGCAAGTTTTTACTACCAAAGCCTGTAGTACTTGTGCCAAGTCACAGATACAATACAATTAACAACTATAGTCCGATAATTATGCATTAGTCAGACTACATCCAACAGTACGAAGGTGTTAATAGCCATAACACCCTTAGTGGTATTGAGGTTAAATTATTAAATTATAGTGTTGATGGGTTCTGTAAGGAGCATAACAGTATTTACAAATTTTAAGGATATTTTTATTATACATGTAATTTATGTTACGGTCCTTGCATAATGAATGTTGTGGTCTGTTGGAAAACGTACATTTAACAGGCAGAGTAAACTAGACAATCAGGAATATGAGGTTGTTTCAATCTGGGAATATTAAAGTAATCAGATGAAACCCATTGATACAGATTTAATTAGTTTCATTAAGGACCGTTGCTTGGAGCAGTTTCTATAGCAGTAGATTCTATGCTTTAGACTTTTATACGATGTGAAGGAAGGTGAAAAGATAAAATATGATGACTTTACAGCTCTATATCCATGGACAAATAAATATTGTGAGTATCCAGTAAGCCATCTTATAACCATTATAGCAAATTTTCCAGATGTGCATAACTTTTTACGGTTTCATTGAGTGCAACATTTTAGCCCCAAGAAAACTATAACATTCTGAAAAGTAATGGTAAATTAATTTCCCTCCTCCGTAATACGAGCTTCAATTTAAGAATACCTCCCTGAGTAATCACTCTGGTGATGAGAGAGGATATATTGTCACAGGGGTTACCAAGGAGGTGAAAAAAAAAAGCTGTCGAGTGTGGCAATAACATAATACAAATTTATGAAATTTTCCCATTTCTATGAAAAATCCATATAACTGTTTAAAAATTACATAGACACATTTCTAAAAATAAAACAGAAAAAATCAGGGTGGCTCTCTAACTGTATTACACCACAGACAAAGCATGAATTAATTGAATTAATTGGATACTATGCTGAAAAGGAAGATGTGCAACTAACTCTTGAAAACATAGAATTTAATATAGGCAGAAGATCAGTTGCAAATCCTTGTATTAACACTTTCTGGAGTCGTTGGAATATGTCTGAAGACAAATTGCAACTGACCTATGTAACAGCTGATACGTAGTATTATTTATTAATGATTTGTTTGTTTGTTTGTTTTTGAATTTCCCACAAAGCTACTCCTGGGCTATCTGTGCTAGCCGTCCCTAATTTAACAGTGTAAGACTAGAGGAAAGGCAGCTAGTCATCACCACCCACCGCCAATTCTTGGACTACTCTTTTACCAACGAATAGCGGGATTGATGGTGACATTATAATGCCCCACGGCTAAAACGACGAACATGTTTGGTGTGACGGAGATTCGATGTATTATGCTTGTTTATAACAACGCACGTATAACACAAGTTCCCAGTATTCAAATAATTAGAGAAGGAACTCGGCTAAATTAATTTATATCTGGAACTTTCAAAGGTTTTTTTTATACGAAGTGATTTTGTATTTTTTTAAACCAAAATATATAAATTTCAACTTTTTTTTTCAACCAGAGACATATAAATAAATTTTTAGATCCTAATAGTCAGGAATTATAGTCACTAAATTAGTAGTTAACATACGCATATATATTTTAATTATAATAAAGTACAGTCGTCTTGATAATACACTTTTACTTCAAGTGGGTTTCTCGTTATCACGAGGGAACAACTTTAATCTCATAAGAAGCACAGTGAGTGTCATAAATAGGTTTTCATACGTTTATATGGTTACTGAATTCCTGGCATGGCCAGGTGGTTAAGGCACTTGATTCGTAATCTGAGGATCGTTGGTTAATCCCTATCACACCAAACATGCTCGCCCTTTCAGTCGTGGGCGCGTTATAATGTTACGGTCGGTCAACCCCCCTATTCGTTGGTAAAAAATAGCTCAAGAGTTGGGGGTGGGTGGTGATGGCTAGCTGCCTTCCCTTTAGTATTACACTGTTAAATTAGGGACGGCTAGCACAGATAGCCCTCAAATAGCTTTGCGCGAAATTAAAAAAAAACAAACAACAAACAAACAATAGAATGTAGTCTACATTGTCGTACAATAAACAGGCTGCCCGACATAGCTAGGTGGTTAGGGCGCTCCACTCGTAATCTGAGGGTCCCGGGTTCAAATTCCCGTCAACCAAACATGCCCGCCCTTTCAGCCGTGGGGGCGTTATAATATTTCGGTCAATTCTACTATTTGTTGTTAAAAAATTAGCCCAAAAGTTAGCGGTGGGTGGTGATGACTGGCTACCTTTCCTGTAGTCTTACACTTCTAAATCTGGGACGGATAGCGCAGATAGCCCTCAGATTTATAGTAAATGGTAAATAAAATTTAAAGAAAAACTTAAAATACATCAGGATTACATTATTTTAATACCCTGTATCATCAAGAAGGGTCTGAAACTTTTTAAAATAGAAATACAATGGAAAGTGCCAGTGTGGTGTAAATTTATTAATATTATTATTATTATTGCATTTTTGTGAAAAGCTAGTTCCAATAAAAACTAGGCAGATGACTCCAAAGTTATTGAAACCATTGTCTTAATGCTGTGAAGTTTCGTTAGTGAACTCTAATACAAGTTGAGTGAAAGATAAGTTTCTTAAGGAAACTTTAATATAATTTGAGTGGAATATATCAATTCGATAAAAATTTGTATTTTTAATCTTGAAGAATATCGAAAACTATCTACAATAGAACTCATGGATAAAAAACAAAATTGTATAACCATGTTATTTTCATGCTATAAAGAATCGAAAGCTAACTAATATAAACACGGAATAAGTTATTAACGTAATACGTTTCTGTTTTATATTAAAACTATTTTTAATTTTCTCTTCCGGCATGGTTTTCAATGGACCCAGTTCAATATTATTACATCCTTACAACAGTGTATATGTTAGTATATCAAGAAAGAAATTAAATATTATATTCTGTTTTAAAAAATATTGAAAACACGTAAAATTAAATGTTTGATATTTGAATTGTTTCATTTACGTAATAGACCATCACATATTATTAAAAAAAAACATTGTCTTATCCATCACTTTCAATATTATGATAGATCATTAGATGGATAGATGAGTTTATGGATACGAAAATAAGAATAATATATTAGACATTCATTATTTTCCAGCTTATCGTTTTATTTCACATGTAGATAAATATTTTATTATTTCCTAAATCTCACTCTACATTCTAGGACCGTGCGTATGTTATAAGTGTTATTCAAATCGTACTAGAACTAGCGGTGAATGTTACTGATTAGTTACCTTGCCTATAGTCTATCACCTTACAAACAAACAAAAGAGTAGTCGGCTAGAATAAATAGTCATTGTGTAGTTTTGCGTAAATATTAAAAAAAAACAACAGCCGAGATAAGTAGATAATATGGAATATTATTGAAATAAGCTTTATATATATATTGTGAATAAATAAGTTCGGTATATATTTTATTTCACTGTAATAGCAGTTTAGAAGTGTCTGTATGAATTAATAAATAATTGACCTCATTTAAATTAGTGTATAAGATATACTTTTCTCAATTGATTTCTCAAATATAGTAATTTCCATACCCCAAGTGTTCAGTGAACACTTACTTTTTACTTCTAATTTGCAAACAAGTATTAGAAGAAAGTATCAAATTTATTGGCGTGTAAAATGTTAAGCCTTAAGTTCCTTTAACGCCACCTGTTGACTTTTAACAAGAGTTTGGTGATTCGAACTTTCACCCTCAGATTACAATTGGAATTTCCTAACCACCTGTCTATGATAGGCCATTATTTGTGTAATAGACCGTTATAATTTATATAGATATAAAAAAGTCTAAGTCATCTGCGGTTCTTATCTAACAGATAAAGAGAAGGAGAGATAGACGAGTTGTGTATACAAATGAAGAATAGGGAAAAAAACGTTTTACAAACTTATTCATTCCCTCTGTTTTTGGTTTCAGAGGTAGTACTTATTGTTGTTGTTTATTATTATGCACAGAGCCACACAATGGGCTATCCGTGCTATGTCGACCACGGATATTGAAACCTCGTTCCTAGACATACTGCTGTGCAGTTGGTGGGCCAAAGGTAACAAAGCCCCACAGACTTTTCAATTTTTTTTCTATTGAAGTATGAATATGCATTTTAAAACTTGTTGCTAATACTTCCAATTGGAAAATAAGTCTTTCACACCTACTTTTTGAATGAGGTTCTGCAAACGCCATACCTTATGCGCCATAAGTTTCGGCGTGAGAATAACTAACAGATGAAAAATTGCGAAACTGTTTCACTCAAGGAGAGACACAATACCTAGTAATAAATTCAGCGTCTTATTCATTTGTTACTTCTTATAAATTAAGATAATTAATTTTAAAATATTTATTGATAAAAGAATTTAGAGCTATTTATTAGATAGTTATCGGATCGAAATTCTTCAGCATTTTAAATAAAAGATGTATTCAGTATCCTAAAAAAATATATTGAAACATTTCAAATAATTAACACATTTTATATTTTCTAATAGAGCTTTAAGCCCTATTGTCTCAGAATAACACACATAGAAAAAAGCTGTTTAAATATCCTTTGACTTTTATCCCAAGTGTTTAATGGTAATTCGCTTTACAAGTTGAGAGATATAATTTTTTTTCAGTTAATCATTCCTATCTCCTAAAAGTTTATTTTTAGCCATGAACCGTAACAAGTTTTGTGCCTAAAGGAAATTCCGTTTTATGTGACCTAAACAATTTATACCAAAGTCCATAGCAAGCTGGGTACACTGACAACTGGGCAAATTATCGATTGGTTACATCCGCCCAGAAGAGCAGGACCTATTTTCGAATATTTGTTTTCTGTTGTTTCTTTCAATACAGGGTTGAGTACGGTACATTAAAACGAATTTGAATATGAAATTCAACAAGTCTCGTGACAACTTCAGCTGATACAAAGTATTCATAGAGCGGAATGTATTAGAACTATAATTTAACATTGTTTAATATTTCATAGATAGCGTAATATCACCATGAACTGAACGTTTTTAGGGAGAATATATACCATTTATGGCGTAAAATATTAATACACTTAAATCATAAGTATCTGTACGCAAAATATTCATACACTTAAATCATGAGCATCTGTACAACTCGGTAGTTGAGAATTTTTAAAGACTTGTACTTTATGACATCGGAAAATAAAGAAATATGGATCAACTTGGATTACTAATACCATTCAAAAAGAAATTCCGAAAAACAATACCCCAGGTATGGTAAGCAAGATACGACATTTTGCAACAGATTAGAATCTACAAACGCAGAAGCCAATGGCAAAAACCATCCACGTGACCTAGGTAACAGTACTCAACATAATCAAAAAGAATATACGTTCGGAAAAGGACACAATCACATGTCCCCAAGTTGCTTTCACGGCATATCCTTCAACCACAGCAAACATTAACTAGCTGTAGAATGAAACGTATTCACTCTATTTCATGAAAAGAAACATGTTCCAAGTTGTTTGATGCAGTCATTATGGCATTCTGTGTAATCGGACTACTAAAACGGGTGCTAAGAAACCGTTGTTTTCATATGCTAGATAGGAATGGTGTGCTTTGGATGCTTTGTGATGGAACCTTGTGCGATGTAAAATATGCTCCAGGCCTATTGTAAGGATATGCAATCATTAAAAACAGCGTTGCTGGTCTTTGTGGTATAGACCATGACAACATGTTGACATTCCAAACTTTTTTTAATATGATGAACTCAACCTCTGTACGTGTATATGTACTGTTATGTGTTGTCAAAGTAACACTACTGTAAACAAAGTCATTATAGTTTCTTGTATCTAAGAATTATAAGGTAGAAAGAACATAGGTGTGAAATTAACTCTGTAGAAAAGTTGAATAAGTTACTACATACAAAATGATCTACCAGACTTTTAACGCTAAATTTCAGGATTCCATCCCCTGCAGTGGACAGAGTGCAGATAGCCCATTGTGTAACTTTATGCCCAAAAAATAAGATAAATAACAACAACCTACATAATGTATAAACACAAGAGACGTTTGCCCCAAATTCTATTTTTCAATTTTCATATCTTAAGACTTTTATTTGTGTACATTAATTAACATACAGCTGTACTAGGAGGACTTCCCTAACTAAAGTAGGCAAATTTTGCTTTAAATTAGCATTTTATTTATTTGAAGTTGTGAAAGTCCGTTCCATGTTACGACAATGAAACTAAAGAAGTGTCATTTTTATTTGTATTCTAATTAATTGCTTTAGCTGTGTTTTATAACCTATCAAAGAATAAATCTCAATTCTACCCCTATCCCACACACCCCCAAAAATAGTTTAGGTGCCTCTTCTGTTTTTATTAATAGCAATAATTATCTTCAATTATTACAACAAGAATGTTGAAAAAGATATTATAACCCTTTTAGCACCCTCTATTGAAAGGTATACAATGTTAACTCGAGAACTTTAGAACTACTGTTAGTATAAAACATTATTCTTCAAGATTAGTATTAGATTTGGTTAGTCTATTTTAAAACTGATTAGCTTAACATCATGAAGTTGATTTCGTAAAAAAAAAAGTTGTTAAAGTTTATTGTCTGTTTTTAAAATATGCTGATTAATTATAGCATACATACATGTAACTCAAGATACGGTAAACGTATTTCGAAATTACAATTTATCTATAACTAAACAATTATTTTGGATCATACTCCAACTGGCGAAGAAAAAGGAGAGTGTAATTTGTTTTCAACGGATCGTGTAAAGAATCAAGTGTTTATATGGACAGCAAGTTTATATCAACATAAAACAAGACTTAGGTCATTACAATATAACGAATATTACTTAGCAATAGTTTTTTATTGAAAAATAATAAACGTGTTACTTTATTGATTGCAGTTTTTATTATTTATCATACTTGTTGTTAACTCAATGGTTTGAATATGCACTGAAGATAAATGTGATCCTAAATTTCTTTCTGGAATTATGTATATCTTAATAACACTTACTTAACATATTTTCTAGGATGAAATGTCTGACCAAGATCTGTTTGTCGATTATTCTCAATAGCAATTTGTATGTAATAATCATTCTTTGAAAATTCATAGCCATAAAATTAATCATTGCTCAGTTACCCCTAATCCTTTATTTTTTATCAGTTTCTGACAATTACTAACCTCGAGAATAACAAATAGGTTTTATTAGAATTTTCCTGCAAATTTAAACATACACACATAAATACACATATATATATGCAAAGAATGGTAGACATTTTTTCCAACTAGTATAGAAGAAACAGTAAAAGTACGAAAATATCACAAAAAATAAAAATTATTAAACCATACATATTATATAGCCAGTAATTGTATTGCCCCACATTACAACTGTAACCAACATTACAAATACATACCTGTCCTAAATATAAACTTACATCTTTTAAAACTATCTGATATCACTTCTTGAGATGTATTTTTACTATTTTAAAGATTTTAGGAATTATTAAGTAATGACTATTCTTTAATTATACCATTTTATAGTGTTCAGAAAACTATATAACTCTAAATTCAAACGTCGGAAATAATTAAATTACCGGATATATATTAATAAATATTTTAAAATTATATATTTTAGTTTATCGTAAACGACAATTACTTTAAACATGTTTCCTTGTTTGCTGAATTTTTCCAAAGATATTAAAGGATTATCTACAATGGCCGTCCTTAATTTTAAAGTGATAGTCTAGAGGGACGGCAGATAATATTTTATTTGTGCCGTTTTATAGTATCCAGAAAACTGTACAATAATCGCATTCAGCCATCATAAACAGTTAAATCATGTGATATGTATAATACAGCTGTGGATAATTATATTAAATACTCAGTTTTATAAACACGGCTTTCGGTAGTCGTATCCGTAATCTTATTGTTTATTTGTTTCGAACATTTGTACAAAGCTATGTAATAACTAGAGTACTAAACATCAATTTTAAAGTGGTACTAAAGGAAAGGTAACTAGTAAGCAACACCCTTCACTAGCTCTTGAGCTACTGTAATCGAACAGTTGGATTAGACCGCCATTCTTGTAACACAGCTATGGCCCTAAAGTACTAATCGCAATCTTGGGGCAGCGATTATAAACCATAGCCCTTTGGATTTACAGTCCAGCCTCTAATTACTAGGCCTCTTATAATCATACTCCCATTTGCAACCAAAATATGTCGGCATATTTTACTATTACTAGTTAAAAAGAAGCAGAAAATATTTTTCTTCAAGATAATTTTATTTCGTTCTTTCTCGGTTTCTTTATCATATATCGATAAATTGTAAAATGAACTTAGTACAAAAGTTGCATATGTTATATCAAAATAATTTTAGACTTTCACCATGTCACTATGTTTTATCATGCTCTATTTGACGACCATACAATTTGACAACAGTCCCGAAGCATAGTTTATTTTGCAAACAGCTCCATCTTAATGTTTATATGTCAAAGCACCTTATTTCTCCACACATATTTTAAATACTCAATCCATGTTATAAGAATGAGTTTCCTAATGCCAGATTAAGTAGTAAGATCACTAAGAAATTCACAGGCTCTGCCTTCTTCGACTCGAGACCAGATATGCCCATGTGATTAAAGCGCTCGATTCGCAATCTGAGGGTTGCAGGTTCGAATCTCAGTCACACCAAACATACTCGCCCTTTCAACCATAGGTGCGCTATAATGTCATGGTTAATCCCACTATTCATTGGTAAAAGAGTAATTTCAAGAGTTAACGGTGGGTGGTGATGATTAGCTGTCTTCTCTCTTGTCTTATACTGCTAAATTAGGCGGTTAGCGCAGATAGCCTCGTGTAGCTTTGCGCGAAATTAAAAACAAACAAACAAAATCGTTGACTAGGCCAGTATATCTCTGTATTTCCCAACATGAACATCTGTGGAGAATACGTCAGGTACTTGAGGTATGTGATGGTTGACTGGAAGGAATCATCGGGAATCTTACCTTTGTGAATTTATATTCCTACTGTCTCGGGAAACTTTCTTGATTATATTCCAACTTGTTATAAGCCTCCTTTCTAACTTCTTAATGGTCCTTGCGCCCACATTTTATTTTATTATTCTCACTCGCATTAAGTACAAGGAATGTACCCGTCATGGAAAACTCTTAAATCCCCGACCTGACCACTTGTTTGTGATATGAATACATGAATATTTTGCGACGGAAAAGGTTTTTGCATAGCCTTCTTATAAAAAAAAATATCAGTTTTTTATAGCAACACACAACCTACGTAACACTCAAAATGTCGTTTTTATACATTACTATTCTTCACGACTTTATGTAAGATATAGTTGTCATGAAAATTACTGATTTTCATATTCAAAATTGTTTTAGCATAATGTGCTCAACCCTCTGTAGTTATGAACTTTTTGCAAACCATCAAAGAAACCTTTAAATAAATACTTCACTATTACAGTGAAATGTAGTACTACCAATTAATGAATTTCTTGAGTAGTCAATTATTATATATGAGTTGGTTTAAACTTACTGTAGTTCTTACTTAGTCATTACAATGATGTCGCTTTCTACATAACTCTTACTTTTCTTATTGCCATAAAAATATTCCTTGTTTGTTGAATTTCAAGCAAAGTTATTCAAAGGCTATCTGTTATAGCTGCCCCTAATTTCGAAGTGATAGTATAGAGGGAGGACAGTAGTCGACATCACCTATCACAAACTACAGTCATTCCTTACCAACGAATAATAGAACTGATCGACATACTATAAAACCTCCTTGGTTGAAAGGGTAAGCATGTTCGGGGCCAGACTTCGATCCCGCGATTCACAGATTTCAATTCGAACATTCTACTTATAAGGCCACATTAAAAACTCATCCGAAATCTTACGCAAATGCGAATAAGAAAACCCTAATCCATAGTTTTCTCCTTCTAAATCACTGCCCTCCAGTAACTCAGCGATATGTTTCCGGATTTACAAAGCTAGAAACCGTATTTCGATACTCGTGGTGAGTGGAGCACAGATAGTTCCTGATGTAACCTAGTGCTTAACTTCCAATAAACAAACTTAAATTTTATTCAAAATTACCATATAAGTAAGAAAATGGATTTTTTTCATTGTAATGGCCCGATTTTTTAATAATGAACTCATTTAACATTACTACTAATTAATTAAATGCAGAAGCACGTCATGTTATTACAAAAGTACTCTAAATTGATGCTGAATAACTTTCTCAAAAATCTTTAAAACATTTCACCCGGAGAATTTTATTCTATTAATTAAAATATTATTAATTTCACGCTGCTCTGAAATCATAAGATTAATAGTAAGCTAACTTGTTTTGTTTTCACACTGATTGCAATAGTAGCACCAGATTATTATAAAACAAAACGTGCAGCTAACATTAGTGAATCAGGTACAAAGTTTGATGATGCTTCCATACTCTACAATGTGAGTTTTGTATGTATTATCTATGAAAATAATTATTTGAACAAGCTGAATCACTGTTTCAATATAAAATACTATGCAATCAAAAATGAAACTTGTTTGTTTGTTGTTGTTGTTTGCGTTATTTTAATTGGTTAAAACTACCTTTTCCATCTTCTTTTCGTTGCTGTTGGTTTCTATTAAGTTCAAAAGGATAAAGATGTATGAAATAACTCTGCATTTAATTACACCTAACACTAGAATATTCAATTATAGATGGCGCTAAAGAGTTGCCGTGGTTATCACTCCAATATTGATCACTCCGTAATTATATGTGAAGAAATTTATGACGTGTATGTGATATAATAAAAAAATGTAGCTGTTTTTCCTTTCGATTTTAATTTTGTTATAATAAAGTTATTTAACCAGCAATTTCGTGAAGCATTTCAAAAGCATTAAGAATGGTATTTCATACTTGCTGCCTTAACAAAGTTAACTAATGGTGTTCTAATATATTTGGACTTCAAGCACGATGTATACACCGACTGAGAACTTGAACTTCGGATTTGAAAATAAAAATGAAACGCCCATAGATAATGGGTTTGAATATAGCGATGTTTTGCGGAATGGTTTCGCTGATATTCCTTCTACTGACCAGTTATCTACAAATATTAATTCACAGGCTTTGGACGGAGATTCAAAATGCAAGAAAATGAGTAAAAACGTTAATTTTAAAGGTAAAGAAATTCCAAATAATCATCGACTCTTGCTTCGACGAGACCAGGTTCCCATCCATTTGCAGTTTAATCCATACGTTTTTCAAGGTTACCGACCCATTTTGACAACTTGGGGCTGTTTGCAAAGTCTCTTTTATCTTCATAATGAAACAATAAATATATTTACCCACGGTAATTAAAATTTACAAATATAATTAATAGTATAGGACGCTTGCAGTAATAAATAATCTGTAATTATATTTCTGCATACTGATTGATAAAAATGATTGTAATATTTAATAATTTTCAATGTAGTATTACTTTCCAGTAAATGTATATAGGTCCTATATTTTTTAATTACGTTTTGTGGATGACTAAAGTACTAATGTAAATTTTTAAAGCGGTGATAAATTGTAATTACATATCAGTGTTTAAAACAAGTGTAATAACTATAGCTTAGAAATATCTGTCAGTTATCTGATACGTTATTTATTTGGTTGCTTAATATAACAGGAAAGAAATACTGTGAATTTAAACGAAACATATAATCTGGCGAAGTAAACATTTTCAGGTTAAAGTGTATATCGTTTAAGTCATTTCTATAAATCTTAACTGTTTAATAGTTATTTATAAGGACTCAATTTTATTGTATTTTTAATGTACTTCAATGTGTATTAATAGTATAGGAACCTTTGGCATAATTTAAACAGTATGAACTTCAAATTACAAAAATAGGTTTTCTTGCTAAATTATTTAAAATCGTCTCTTGTTTTCTAATATGGTGACAGATGCACAAAATTATCAAATTAGGCTTCACTGCATTGAATACTTGCATTGCAAGCAGTGATGATAGTTCTAACATGACATATCATCCTAACATGCCATTTTAAATTTTTTCTGCAGTTTACAAAACAGATATTTAATTTTCGATCAAAAGTGTTCACATTTATCTTCAGTGAAAATCTGTCATAAGAGATCTTACTAATAAATCTGTATTTTCAAAATTTGAGTAATAATGCCTTTTGCTATTGAAAGACTTCACTAACAACCCTATTAGATTAAAAATACAAACAAGCTTTTGCAGTTTGTCTATATTTAATCCTCTACTGTCTTTCTAGTATATGCATACAATAACTTAATTATCACAGCACAGATCTGAAGCATATATGGAAGAAACTCAAGGAACTTGTGTTAATTATTTCTATTCAGTACTTATATTATAAAAACTTACTTTTGTACAGTGAAAAATATTTTATCAAGTAACTTAGAAAGACTCATTCAAGGTTTAAGTGTAATGGCAATAAAATGTTCTATGCATATGTAATGACATGACTGATATTTTTATAAAATTACACAGTTTATGAATTTTTATCAAAATAATTATTTCACATTTACTTTAATTTTTTATTGATCTTAGAATACAACTGCACAATGTATCCACCAAGAGGTTCAAACCCTGAACTTTAGCAGTATAAATATCAAACCTACTACTGAGCCATTTAGAGACATTGTTTTATAAAATAAACTACTATTTGTTTATATGTATTTTATAATAGGTTTTTACAACAGTCAGTAACAACAACGTGAAAATAACTGTTTATTTTGAATTTTAAAATAAAACATTTAAGTTTCATTTTATTCTTAATATTTTCCTAAAAATCTGCATCTATTATCAATTTCTAATTTTCAGTAACAAATCAGGTAAAATAACTAGCTTGAAAAAGAATATTTATCAGGAGTTGTGGACATATTTTAAACAGTATGAACTTTGAAAGTATAAGAATACTTTTCCTTGCTAAAATATTTAAAATTATTATTTTATTTTCTGATATGTTCACAACTGCACAAAATTATCACAATTGGCTTCACTGCATTGAACACATGCACTACAAGCAGTGATGGCAACTCTAACATCATAAATGCCAGACAATGCATGAGTATTCTCAGTATCATGAATATAAAAACTAAGTATTTCATTCTTGCATATTTCTGCTTAAAGCATATATGTGCAACAGGGGATTTTGTTTTTACCATTTTAGTGCCACTTTTCTAAACTCATTGTATAAGTTCTGTGTATTAAAAACAGAGAGTATCATGCTGTGAACTTGGATAAATAGCTAATAATAATAAGCTGACTTCCTTCATAATTTCAATGAAACAGCATTTACTTTGAAGTTTTTGAGTTGAGTAATTAATTCTTTTTATCACAGACATAGTACAGGGTGTTCAGAAAGTCACTGCGCAGTTTTGTCTGTTAATAAATATATAAGTGCACAGTGACTTTCCAAACACCTTGTATTTTATTTAAAACTAAATTTAATAACTGGCAAAGACTCATAAAAGATTATTTGTAATTTTAATGACAGAGAATTTTCTTTATAGCCTAAGAATTAATGAATGTTTGAGAGTCCACTTTCAATGTATGGAAACTGAAGGGAAATGTTATACCAAGTCTTTATATTGAAAGAATGTTAAATATTATATCATTCTAGACATTTGTATAATGTAAAATTTATTTTATTTAGGAACAATAAGATATTTGTAGACCAAGTTAGTCAAATTTTATGGTCACAACTGTTTTGGTTAATAATTTGTTAGTATATTCTTAAATAGAAGTAATTTTCATTCTGCTAAGTTGAGTGTAGTACTCCTTTGTATATCTGTTGTAATACTGCATTTTTTTAACAACTGAGAAAGTCTCCAGAACAAGTGAAAATTGTTTCAATATTAATAATTTTTTTTGAAAATTATGTTCATGATGTTGGAAAAACACGTAGGTTCAAAAATGATAGAGATGAAATAAAAAATCCTATAATAACCCATGTGCTTTTGAAAGGTCCACCTTTTGAAAGTGCTCAGGTTATAGGTTTTTTTATTTCATATTTAAAATTATATTTTTATCAATAAACTTCTTATAATAAATTGTGTGCACATATAATATGTATAAGCTCTGTTATTTAAAATATTTTGTCTTATGGTACTTATTACATTCTCTTCTGCAAGCCTTGGCCCTAGTCTATGCACTCATCTGGCTGCCAAACCTGTTGCCATGGGACCAAATACAGATACCTATCCTGCCTTATTGCCATGCAGTTGCCACATTTGCTCCATGGCTAGGAAGCTCTGCTTACCATCTGTTCATGAATCATGAAGGAGGGCCTAAGACTTATGTGAAGCTTTTGCAATGGGACATGATTGGAATATGGGTCACTCAGACTTGTGGTAACTGCTTTTGTAGGATAGCTTTGAATAAGAGTACAAAATTTTAGTTTCATGAATCCATGTAATCTATACATAAATATGTGTTTTAAAAGACATAATATGCATGTCTTTTAATGTAACAATGAACTCTGTAAAATATTATTTATACAAAAATAGGTAATGTACAAATACTTTTTAAGGTATTAAAAATTATTGACTTGGTTATTGTTAGATCCAGTTTTAAATGAAATGTGTATTAGTAAGAAGTTTCAGGGATTATATGAAGCCATTTAAGCTTACAAACTTGTATTTAATTGTGTAGCTCAGTAATAATAAATTAAAAATGAATATTTTTAATTAAGTAAGGTAATTCCATTATGTTTTCTTAATATGGTTTAACTTTACTAAAATGAATGGGTGTATATATACACTTATATATAGTCAACATTAATTTTTGTACATATCTTATTTATTTCGGCTTTAAAATGGTTAAAATAATATACTTAAGAAAGAAACATAATTGTATATATTGGGTCTTTCAATGAGTAAACTACTTTATTGAATGTACCTAAAAAACTTAATAATATTAATATATTTATCACCTGAAACACTTATACTACCATAAATAGACCAATTAGTAATTCTGATGTGTTTTATTTTCTGTTGAAATACCACTTTTCATATTTGCTGTTTTATAATAAAAATATTCAACAGTACAATTGATAGCTGATATTTCACATATGAAGCTATAAACTTGTTGATATTCAGTGTAAGAAAAGTTGTTGTGATGAATAACAATTAATTTCATCAGGTCTTTGCCTCATACCAAATAGATTAATTGAAACAATATTACTCTCAACACAGGAGCTTTTACTACACTCTATGCTGGGATGGCTTGCTTACCTTTGCTTATACACTGTGGTGTGATGTTTGTGTATCTCTTGTTCTCAGTTAAAGCTCTCTATGCAGCTACTTTTGCTTCAAGTGCTTGGCAACGACGAACTAGTTTCCTTTACCTGCTGTTGATGCGGTTGGCTGTTCTGTGTGTTCGGCTGACCAGATTTGGTGGAGGACACCCACAGGTAAAAATTAGCATGATGAAACTAGTTATCAGTATTGATTTTTATCAATGATATACTTTGATATCCAAAACTATTATCAGTTCTGTGTCTGGTTAACTTAATAGATTTTTATAACAGCCTTGTAAGCTTGAGTTAATAGTTTCATTTCATCAGTATAAGACTCTTATAAGGTTGTTTAAGGTAGCACACAAAATCTGTTTATGCATGTTTCTTATGTTCTATAAAAATAGTAACAAATTACTTAGAAGAGATTACTGCCTTTAAAATATTCAAATTTACAAGGTCTTCAAATGTCCTAATGCATTAAGTTGTAGGAATACATGACACAAACATACCTTGTCACTCTTAAATAAATTAGTACTGACTAATCAATTAAAATAAATAGTACCAGTTAGATGTGATTGGAGGGCAGGAGGGCTCAAAGGGAGCCTCAGATTTAGACAATTGTTATTTGTTTGCATTTTTTTAAGTTTCTTGACTTTTTCTAATGTCCATACCAGTTACACCACAATTTGTCACACACTCTCAACTTGGAGCTGCAACTTATATATCCATATTAGATAATTCAAATTATATTTCACTTTTCTTTTAGGCTAATGATTGTCTTATTTTATTTTCATGTATCATGATTTTGTTTCTGTTACAGCCATGGGCTTTAAAAGACAGAAAAGGCCTAGGCCTCTCTGAACCTCTGAGAGGCCCTGATTATAAATATTGAACTTCTACTGTTTAGCAGAATATCTAATGGTGAGAAATTAAATTAAAAACGATATTGATATCAGCAGATAGTTACAGCTGATCCACTGAGAGAGACTTAAGAATCTTAAGGTAGTCTGTGCTACTTTTACATTTGAGAATGACATGGTAATGGTGTGTTTTCTGAGTCATATCTCTATCTGTGTGCTCTTACAATGTGATTAATAAAACATATAATACAGATATATATTATTTGAAGTTAAGTTTTGTCTTGCTTCATATTTGAATAGTGTGATGTTGTCAGTAATAACACTAGCTGAAAAAAAATATGGTATGCAGTTTTAAACACATAATAACAACATGAAATTTTCAGGTTATGAGATTACACATACTGTGCTACGTGAATTAATTAACATAAAATTTGTTACTGTTAAATAATAAATTTTTCATTCAGTTTATTGTTAAAATTAAATAACAGTTGTTCACTGAAAACAAAATATTATTAGAGACTTACTTTGTGCACTTGAAAATCTATGGCAAAGTATAAGTATTTTGTCCACTGGTTCAAAACATTTGTGCTAAATTAAAGAGCAAAATCCTATATTAATTTAACTGGTTTAATTATAAGAGCTTTTCATCTTCAGTATATTATGTTTGTTGGTATTCTGTGTGTATCAGTACTTGTTAAAAAAGCTTTTTAATCTTTGTTAAATTAAATCTTTTTTTTTAGTTTTGACTACCAAATCAAACTGAAAAGTTAAGGTTATGGAATTTTTTAGATTTATCATAAAAACTATAAGCTTTCTAGTAGTTTATTCAATTTTTTTAATTTATTTAAAGGCACAGATAAGAAGATTCACTTTATATGAAACACTGATGAATATTGTGGTAGCACTATTTACTTGATGTAAATTAACTATAATTTAGTACATCTTGCTTTTAAAAGTTTGAGAATGTCTTTTTAAACCTAATAAGTACTGTATTTATCTGATATATTATTTTAATTCAGGTGAGTTTTTTTGCTCCTAGTTAACTATCTATATTTTGTATTATTTAAATATTTCAGTTAGTTGTTTTATAAATTTAGTAATGTTCCACTGGCTTCTATTTATGAAATTCTGTGAAATAAATATTTTGATTTGATTTATATTTTACACCTTACAATCTTATTAAAGTACTTTGTTTTGTTCCTTTTTTACAGGCTCTGGTGCATGTGACATTGCAGGATTTGTGGTCAGTAATAGGAGCAGTTATAAGTGCCACACAAATACCTGAACGATGGTTACCTGGAAAATTTGATATGGCATTTAACAGTCATAACATTATGCATGCTCTAGTGGTGCTTGGTAGCATGCATATGCACTGGGCTGCTGAAAAGGATTTTATCTGGCTCTCAGAAGAAAAATGTAATCCTTGATGTAGTTTAATTTAGGTGTTAAGCTTTGTACCTAAATTAAGCTCACTTGAAGTAGTCATTGACCAATCAATGTAAAGTACAATACTGTCTTTTTCATAGAATAACATTTGAAATCTTTACGGTTTTTACATTACAAGGTAACTAGTATATTATTTATTCTTAGGAATATTCAAGAATTATATTAACCTACATTTAGTGGGCTCCACATATTGTATCTTAATGGGTAACTTTATGCATTTTCTTGTTACAGCACTTGTTGTGAAAAACTCTCAGAAACAAACAAAAACATTGGGTGAAAGAACTCATTTTCTATTGAGAATATATAGGACACCCCAGCATAATAAACAGAATTAAATGCAATAGTGGTGATACCTTTTATTTACATTTTAATGTATTATTTGTATGTTACTAGAAACCCTATAAGCAAATTGGTGCATAAATAGTTTAGAAAAATTTATTTAAAATGCTACTATATGGACCTCAATCACTGGTATTTCTAGGGATGAATTATTGATTGGTTAATCTTACATTGACAAAAGAGATTTTGATACTACATTATTCATTCAAAATGTCTAAAGTTTGAAGTACAGTTCTCTAGAAAACATTAAGATGTTGTTTTACAAAACATTTAAAATGTGAACAAGTTTAGTAAAGCGAAAGATGCTTTTGTTTGAAAGCAAAATTTGGAAGAAGAAGAATATCTAACAACCTTTATTAACATAATACAAAAAACATGTAATTTATTGTTATGTAAAGGATTGTTCAGCTACCAGACTTAACAAATGAGCATATGTTATTATCTGTTTTTAAGAACTGCTTCCTCACTGATTTGATACGTTCAGTAATACCTAACAATTATTTCAATAGTTAAAAGCTATGGAAATATGCTTAATTAAATGAAATGTTTCAACAATGAATTGGTTGATTCCAAACAGCTAGATATGTACCTGTGCAAGATTTAATAATTTATTTTCATGTTGTTATTCTACATTTTTTCAGTTACATAAATATTTCATAATGATGCATGTGTGTAACATTTTCACTGTGTAACTATACCATTTTTCAGAGTTTCTATTTATTTACATTATTTGATTTATTCTTGTGCTGAAGAATATATATTGTTACTAACCTCACACATATACAAATGATGTACAAGAATTTCCATGGCATTTTCGATGTTTATTTAATATCTAATTGATACGTGTGTGTGTGTGTGTATTGTGTATGTACAGGGAGTTTCAAGCATGCAGGCATCATTCCTTACCTTTGTAAGAATTTGGTAATATTTCTAAATTTATTGAAATACATCAACTCACACAGATCAAACTAAGATCTTACTAGTCATGAACAAAACAGTTAGTTTACTAATTTGAAAAGAAGTTGAATAGATAGCTAGCAGTAGTGAAACTTTATCTGTGTTGTTTATATTGCTTTTAATATTAACCATGTATTACTACTCTTTTTAAGGAACAAAAAAAATGAAAAAAACAACTAACATTTGGTGTATACATGTAAATGAATAATGTATACATATGTAAATAAGCAAACTGAACTGGTTTTTAGTTTTTAGAAGACTTGCACTATCATAAAGAATATCTTACCATTAGAATTCTAGTCTGTTATCTGTGATAAGTTTTAGTTGTTGATGTGTCTACAAATATTTGTTCATTACACCCTGATCAATCAGTATTAGATTACTCTCAAGAATATACATCTAAAATTCTGGAATATTTCCACACTGACTTGTGATTGTAATTTTTTCAGAATATTTATTTTCAGTTTAACTATTCCTTCACTTCAATCTTATTACACTTTGCATAACAGAATTTCCTTAAATCAACGTGATATTTTCAAGATGTTTTTAAATATAAGTAAAAATAACTTTTCTTGATCATGATTAAGCATTTTACAGCACTGCAGTTACTATTATTAAAGTCTTCAAAAGAGATAGTAGAATCAATCTGAAACCACACATCTTAACAATTTTTTACACATCATCCATTGTATATGGGCATTGACTTTTTATATGCATTGGGAAGGCATGTCAGGTATGCAATCAAATGGAATTACTGTAATTTTAGTTTCTTTGTTGATCTTTCACTTAAAAATACATTGAGCTCAAGAGCAGCAAACCAAACTTTTGAATGTTTGGTTTTTAAGTTTGCACCAACTTCAAATCCTTGTTTATCACCTTGATACCAGAAGAAATGTTCAGGCTTACTGAAATAGCTTTTTAAATTGAAAAATTTTCTTTCATTACCCTGGCTTCCACTTTGCATTTGAATTATACGTGATTGAATTGGAATGTGATTTGTTAGCTTATTTCTATTCTAACACTCTTGTGTGAGTTTGCTTGCTTTAACGGAGAATTTCAAAACTTTCTTCTTGGGAATATGTTTTTTTCTCTCATATCCTTTAACAGTATCACTGTTTTTATATTTGTCTTTGGGAAAACCTTTCTATATAATACCCCTGAAGTCATAAATTCATCCATGACAGTATTTCCCTATTGAAATTAAGGATTTTCCCAGGAACCTAACATATAGGCATGAAATATGTCACTTGTGGCCCTTTGGCTCACATCTGTGATAACATGTAACTGTAATAACATACATAAATCATTCAAATAAAGAGTGATTAACTCTCTGTAAATCCTTGTATGTACAATTATGAAAAGCCTGCTTCCCACATTTTGTGATATTTTCTATTTGGTTATTATTTTGTATTATAAATAGTTTACAATTCCAGTATGACCTTACTAACATTTATTTACTTGCAGTTTGTACAAATTCTAAGTCAATTACATTGTACATCTGATTCAAAATATGTTATTTTACTGATTTCCTTAAGCCATTAATCCAAGAAACTTTCATTGATGGCCACTATGACAGACCAAAGATGTTATTGTATGTTTCTTCTTAATGTATTTTCACAGCTTTTTACATTAATTATATGGTCATTGATAATTTCAGTAAAATAGGTGACTTTTGCAGATATGATCCCTTCGTATTTCTTGTTAATACTTTACTGATCATCAAAATATCTGTCCAGTTCATTTAATTTTTTTCAGGTGATTAAAATAGAAAAATATGGTACGTGCAATCTCTTCTGTATATACATTTCAATTAGTCATGTCCATTAACTGACTAAATCAGAAAATTAAGATACAAATGGTTTCTTCTGATGCTCAGCACTACTTATTAGATCATGAAAATGATTCTACAGTTAAACTATACTCAAGTTTAGTAGTGTCTAAGGTAGGAGGTTACATTTCAAATACTTCCACAGATATTCATCACAATTTACTAAATCAATACAAGTAACCTCCTCAGCTCAACTACCTACATTCAGTGGATAACTAAGTCAAAAAGATTATAGTAGAAATAACGTTTATCCCACGTGTTCATTAGTACTTATTTGATAACTATCATTATCTGTCCATTTCAACTGCCCAAGTTCCTCAGGTAGCATACTCAAAAGGTTATGGTGGAAATATTCCTCCAAGAATCTTGACATACCTTAACTTTACTAATGTAGTAAATTTCACTCATTAAGCCATTTTAGTACATCTTAGGGTGAAAAAGATAAAAAAAAAAAAAAAAATTGTGTTTTAAGATTTTATATTCTTTATTATGTGGTCATCTATTGTTTGGTAGTCTACACAATTTTTCTTTCTACTAAAATATCTATGACTCACTCATCCAGGTTGACTTTTTAAAATGTATTCAGATGTGGTGGATACTCTAAATTCAAGCATTTAAAGAAAGGTTTAATAATGATAAAGGCTGGCTTGGTGTTTGCTTCTAATATTTTAGTTTAGTGGATCAGGCATCCTCAATGCACTCTAAGCCACTCATCTTTAAATATTAAGACTTAAAAAACATTAAATCATGATATAAAGTACCCAATTTGTTTTACTTATTTTAGCACTTGTTTTTTCACGTACTATACACATGTTAACACAAGAAAATGATTGTTTGGATTCATTCTAACATGTTATATTCTTTTTGTAATCTCCTTTTATTGGTTATAAATGTAACACGTCTTTTCTTTTTTATTATTGTCAAATAAATCAAGTCAAACACATTTGCACTTTTGATTTTATGTAGTCATAAACACGTATTTTTAGGTAAGTCTCGACTTCTGTTACATTTTTAAAAGATTAAATATACATTTCCTGTCACATAATTCATTATATATGATTTTAAGTTCTTTCAAGAATGGTTTTTCACTAGTAGATCAAGTCTTTATAAAATTAATGTTAAAATCCAAATTACATGGACAGAAAGCCCATTTATATAAGACTTGGACTAATCAATAACAATTTACATCAGTGTACAATTTAACATTTCCTGAAACTGTACACTGGTTTTCTAAAATTAATGTTTGCTTAAAACTTGAATTTTTCATAGCTGGCTGTCTTAACTAAAGTTCCACTTTTATAAATCTAGCCCACATTTGTTTTATTTTAGAATGGTAATGAATATGCAATAGTTGGGTAAAAAGAAACCATAGTGAATGAAAGTAACATTACAGTGTAAAGAATAGTTTTTAATAGCAAAATAATAAAGGATCAAGTGTTCATTTTCTTTAAGTTTGATAAATTTCAAAATGCTCGGCATAGAACCATAATTAGTAATTACTGGAACCATTGGAAGTTTTTAAATGTAATCAGATATTAGTTATGTAACCCAGTAGGGTTTAACTTAACCTTCATTTTCTGCAGTGTTAATATTGTTACTAAAGATCTATACAGCACTTGTAAATTGGGAGTTGACTGGCTTGAAGACAAGCAAACAAAAGCAGAAGCCAAAGAATAGAAGTACTGCTAAGTGAGGCAGATGAACTTGCCAAACAAGCTGAGAATATAAAACATTCTTGTAAGAACAAAGACTTTGAAAACTAAACTTTTCAAAAAGAATAAATATCAGAAACATCTGAAAAGAACTGAAGTACTCGAAAAATACTTGAATGTAGTTGTTAGCAATGCCTGTAATGTATAACACTGAAAATCAACAAGTTGCTATTTGTTACCCAAGTATTGGGAATTCAAATTATTTGTTATATCATATAGGTAGCTGTACAATTTTATAACTAATTTTGGTTTTATCTACTAGTTTCTCTTAACTTTTGGTATTGAGAAAATGGAACCCTAGTCTAATAAAGCATGCATGATTATGAACTTTTAACCTTTTATTCCTATAAGTGATTATTAGTCTTTTACTCTGGTTATATGTGAAGCTTGATGTATTAAATAACAAATTTTGGAACTGAATGAATTCTCATCCTTATTGAAACTTATTCTAATGAAGTAATCATCTATCAAATATTAAAATATACTTCTGATAATTTTGTTACTTGTCATTATAACAATGGCATAAGCATTTCTGTGTATCAAAAATCTTTCACTAAAGCATTAATATGTAGGTTTTTCCAAAGTGGCATTCTTCCCAGCATGATAAACTTATCCAATCAACACAATTTACAATACAAACTTATACTGAAGTTTCTTTATTTGAATCAAAAGATGTATAGTATAAAACAAAAATCAGTGGTTCCAGTCAAGACCCAATAATACACTAAACTACTTGTTCAGTAAAACAATAGCTACCCTAACCAACTAATTTTCCTTGATATATCGTCAAGTTTTGATTATGTATATTTAATAGGGGTTTGTGAAAATAGTGTTTTGCTACTAGTCAGAGTGTGAAGTGATTTTCAAATCACGATTAAAAAAATCTATTCATTATTTGGAATCTCCAAAACCTAAATACAGTTAAAATGTTTGTTTTCAGTAAGACTTGTGTTATTTTTCTCTACCCTGACTGTGGGGTCTGTCAATTTGACATACCTTAAAACCACCATAAAAAGCATTAGGAAATATAAAATGCTTTTTTTTCCATTTTAGAATGACTAAATTGTAACTAAAATACAAAAGTTTAGTCTAAATAGCTTAAGTCTCATAACATTTATTATACTGCCCTTTCAGCTATGCCTGGCTAACAATACAGAACAATGTCAGAAAGACAAACTTAAGATGTGGTAATTTGTCTACTTTTTGCATGTTATTAATCTATACTGTTTGGAGCATTATTTTAGCTTTATTTCGATTTTTGGTGGTTACAAGGTTAGACTTAGATTAGAGAAAATATGCTATCAATTTTATCCTTAAAATAAATGATTGTAATGTATTTAAATCATAGGAATTGCATGAAGGAAGTCCGAGATTTAAGTATTTTTACTTTCAACATGAAAATAACTTCACACAGACTATTCTAAACAAATATTCAGACAAATTATTATGTGCAAAATACACAAGTAAAATGATTTTTGTATTGTCATTACATATTGAATATTAATTCACTTATTAATATTAACTGATACTGCCAAATTATTTGAAGATATACAAACTACATTGAAAATAAAGGGCATTAAATCTACTAAACGAATACAATGAAGTCCTGCAGTCATTCATAAAACGACCCACATATTAAGGGTTTAATCCTGTGCTTTATGAAGTAAAAATGTTTAAGATGGCTGGTAAAGGTTTTGAAACTAATTAAAATCAAGTACAGAACAACCTTACCCATTAAGGTATTTTTTACTCCACGTGACAGTTTAAAATAAAGTACAGAACAATCCTATTCACTTGGGTGTTTTTCTTATAGCAAAGCCACATCAAGGTATCTGCTGAGCCCAATGAGGGGGAATCAACCCCCTGATTTCAGCATTGTAAATGAATAAACTTACTGCTGTACTAGCAGGGTGCCTATTCACTTGGGTATTTTTTATTCCACATGACAGCTTTAGTGTCTTGCAATCAGAATTTTATTTAAACTATATGTCATACCAATCAAAATAGCATAAAATCTTAGCTAATATTCCATATTTAAATAGTATACAAGTTTAACATTCTTAATTCTACAAGGTATTTTTGAAGATCCCAAATTCCCCCTAGTGTGACATGTAACATTTTCTCTTAGATCATTCCTATTTTATCCACCAACCCTCGAAAAAGTACAAAATTAAATGTAAATTACTCTAAAATCACCAATACTGAAATAAACCATATTTATTATAGTCGTTCACTGTTTGGTTAGAGCTATTAAATACATCCTCTTTCAAGATTCTTTAACAGTTCACTTAAGTTTTTAAAGTAATTATGTGAAAATAAAATATTCCCATATTCAACATACATTTGACTACAAAATATTCTAAACAAACAACTTAAATGATACACAAGTTTCAGTATAATCCAATCACTTTTATTTAAAACAGACTTTCAAAATAAGATGCGTTGTCATGTTTAAATTTAAAGAACACTGTAGTCATTACTTCTTCCGCAAGTTGACAGCAGATTCTTAAGTCTGACCTATCAAAAGAAAATAATGTATTAGCCATGCTTTAAAAATCAAAACATTATCACATTTACAGGACTAGTCATCAGCTATTTAACCTATCATCAATATTCAGATGACACGCAGATCATCAGCTGACTAGAAAAAGAACTTCAAAAGCCACTTTGTAACACATTGATATATAACAGAACAAGAATGATAAACTTGATTTTTCATTATAATCTGATAATTTCTGAAAACTTTCTAAACATAGTAAAATAACAAAACAGATTCAAAAACAAAATCCTTGATTTCTCCAACACCACTCAAATATTTAAGTTTACATTCCAGCAGGATTTTATCTATTTGAATACTTAAGTATTAATTTACTAACAATAAGGTATCATATTAGACTTATCAAAAACTGGAAATTAATAAAATCAGATGCCCGAAGGAAAGTAATAAGTATTATACAAGAACAAGAGGCCAAGCAATACTGAATTTGCCCATACCAAAAAATAGGAATAACAGCAACTGATAGGTCCCATTTTCAATATTAATAATGCTAGACTTATTCCACACATTAGTCTTTTCTACCTCTCATGACCAGTGTCCATGTATTACTATTTACTCGGAAGTGTTTACTTTAGTTACTTTTCTTACAAAATGTGTGGCAAAACAATGTCTAGTACATTTACTCATGCATTGTACATCACAAGCCTTGTTTACTCTCAAGTGATGGGGAAAATTAACTTGTAAATTTCAAAGATGCATTTTAAAAAAAATATTTACCAAACTACTAAACTAGTACACAAAATTACTAATTTAACTTTGTAAATAAGTTATATGCGAGTTTAAGTGAAAAAATATTTCTTTTCAAAGCAATAACTTAGTCAACACAATTTCCAGTATGGAATCTCCCCTTTCACATAATTAAAAATGTTGGATTTACATGCTTAAAATGTCATTTTACTAATTATAAAAACTACGTTTTTATTGAAAAAATTCAAGTAGTTGAACACTTGCACAATTACTACACATAAATTTCTCTGCTTAAAGTTTTTATATTTTGGATTGAGTTATAATTACCCCCACAAGAAGTGAAATGTGTGTTATGGATGAGGAAATTCACTACCATCCTGAATGTTTTTTTGTGGGGTTACATAAAGTGTACTTCAAAGGTGCAGGACATTGTTCAACTGAAAAAGTGATGGTAGCATCTGTATCCCCAGAATAGAAAATGTATGGAGGAAAATTAATATTGTGACTTGCACATATTGGATGTCTAATCTAATCCACTTCAATGTACCCAAATGATAAGTAACATAAGCAAAATGAGCTCAAGCACACTGACTTAGCTGTCTGAATGTTCCTCCATTTGCATTATTCAATAACACTACATATGGCTTCAAAAAGTTGTTTACTTTAATTTGGACACCCTTTATAAAATAGAATGTTATCCATTTGGGGAAAAGCTGCAGATAAATAAAAATGGATGTCAGTCAAGTTCTCACTGGAACACACAACTCATATTGCATCTTAAGTATAAAATTAAAATATGGAACTAGACGTCTCAAAAATTATGAAGCAAGACATTTAGACACCACTTATTTTAAAATATAACAAATCTCACTGGGTATCCAATTATCTGATCATAAATGACATCATAAAGGTGAATTTTCAACAAATTTAATAATTGCCTTAGAAACTATACTTTGGTTGAGTATAATTCCTGTGTTTGCCATATTTGTAACCACTTTAGTTTTTGAGTAAAAAATGAAACAAAATGTGCAGTTCCTCAAACAAGTTCCTCTTGGTCATTCACCTGTTTCCATGACATTTTACAACTATGACATAATAGTTGCCCAACATATTTGTTGTCAAGACTTAGACTTACCATTCTTCCACTGAAAGTATGACTGACTCGCAACAGGCCTGGGAGCTATCAGTAACACTCGCAGTTCTGCTACTCTCGCTCGTGGAACTGTCCTCATCATTAGAACTTGTCAGGTCTGCATCAAAAGTAACTGTTCTAGGTTCGTTCAGAATAGGTTTGAATTGATATGGCGCAACTCGACACTGTTCAGAACAATGTCAAAACAGACTGCCTGTTTCTCTGTATGCACTGGCCATGTTTATTTACATTAAACGTGCTGGCGTTGGCAGTTTGTTTGGCAACTATTACATCACAGTACTTTTCCTAGCGGCAAACGTAAAAACTAAAAAGTTCGGATTGCTGCTCGGAAAGGACTCTTTCTGCAACAAGTTGTTTCATTTATTAGCACACTTTTTTATAAAAATGTGAACCTACAAAATTAATCAGTGTAAGTAGTTCTTTTGACTGCAAAGTTTACTTTTTCTGTAAAATTCACCTTCAAAGAGGAATTGGATTAGTTTTCATCACATGAATCCAAAGCTGTATTTTACATCAGTATACAAAGTGTACAGTTTTAATACCTCTAAGATTATTAAGTGTCTAAACATTCTACTTTTCTTATTTTTGAGATGTTTAACTGCCCAGTTACCATATTATTATCATCTTAAAAACCTTAAAGAAAGAATTTTGTCAATTTCACAATAAAAAACAAATGTACTTTTCAAATAACAATGTTCAAATACAATATTAAAACTGCTTATTTCACCTTTAGATTTAAAACTTACCTCAGACAACACTTGTAAACTTTCTTTCTGAAACAGTTGTGCACTCACAGCCAGTGAGGAGAACAGCTAGTGAAAGGAAAGTTAGAAAAGACATTTAGACTTCTCTTGAAATATTGAGGAATCTTAAGTTTATTTCTCATCTGCATAATGAAAACATTAGATGTCAGTTCAAGGCAGTCAGAGTAACTATGACTTGTTATCCTCGAGAGATCAATAATGTGCCAATACAGCAAAAGATCCTCTCCAATGAGAACTTCATCCTTCTGCCCCAATTCAAAAACACTACTTAAAGTATATTAAATAATTAAATGTTAACAGCATATCATAACGAAATAACAGACAATAAATTTCCAATTGTTGAAAATGATAACTGAACAAGTGTATTCAATAATTCAAAAACAAAACGGATACCACTTTGTGTCTCCCTAATGTAACCTTCAGTCATTACTCAAAAAATACATAACCTAACTAAAACTTTCCAATGAAAGTTTAAATGCTATTACTATAACATGTAAAAAATTAACTTAGTTTTTTTCAATCTGTTAATCAAATTGGATTTCTTTAATACTTAAAACTGTTTAAGTTAATTATAAATGCTATAAATTAACAAAACAGTGTCAGTACTCTTCACACCTGTTCAACTCCAGCTTTATCCATCCTTTACATGGTTTTTCTGGACATCTACTTATTCAGCCTTTGATCACTGACCCATCGCAAAATGGTTTAATGAGTGAATATTATATGCACAGGTTGAACATGTGGAAGGACAATTGGCTGAAACAAAAATAAAGACAAATCAACCACATTTCAATAAAAGCATAATAGTGACATTTTCCTTGATGTTAAAGTTCTAAGACTTATCTGCACAATGCCTGTTAAGTTGCAAGTGCTCACTTAGATGAAATGCTTAAAATCCTATCTACAATCAGCTACTGGTCAAGAAAGACTAAATGGGCTACGTTTGAAGACCATAAACAAGGACATATTTCTGTTAAAAAAATGCTTCAGTCAGTAGGTATGCATAAGCAAAGGTTGATTTTCACAAGCAACTTACTTGAAGACTTTGCCAAATAAAATCTGGAAAATCAAACAAGTAGGAGTTAAGAAAAATATACAGTAAGTAGAAGATTCTGCAAGTTTTAGTTGTTTAATGTCCCCTTGAGATATTAGTTTACTTAAATTTAAACAAGCCCCATACCTACAACTTCATAAAAGCTTGGAGCTTCAGGAAACTGTTCCAGCTGCAGGAGTAAGTGTTTTGCACTAACAGTGGTATCTGATACAATTTTGTCTCCCTAATGTAACCTTCAGTCATAGAACACAAAATACATACAAGTTGCTTTTGCTGGAGGTTAAATTTCTCTACTTATATCATTCTGTTGCCCACAAGCACCCACCTACATGTGTGAACAAAATTCTTGAAGTTATGCAATAAAATGGGAACACTAAGAATTTCCTTGCAAATCAACTATTCACAATCCAAGTGCAAAATCCCTACATTAAATAAAATTGTTTTTATTAGAAATAGAAAAATCAAAAATGTTATTTTTCCAAAACTTCATACTTAAAGCTTGTTAAATTTTAAACAATTTCATCCACTTGTTTTATTATTTGAACAAAATAAGGATAGCAACATTAGGTTTTTACAAAATAATGACCTCATAGCCACAGTAATAAGAAAAATGATACATCTTTAAATTCAACACAAAACATTACTAAAAAATATTAACCAGTTTTATAACATCTTTAATGTTAGATTTACAAAACATTTTTGACTAACAAAAAGAAACCTTTAAATAGACTTAACTGTTTTATAACATTACTTACCATGTCTTTCAGATTGCAACCTAATGTTAACCATTTTGTGAGAGCATCTGTATGCCTGGAAAAAAAAAATTCAAACACTCCTTAACTCAAAAAATATCAATACAGAACAAAGTAGCTATTTAACTGCAAACCTCAGAGCGCTGTGGAGAAATATCCTCAAACAAATGTCAGTTTCATGACTTTTCATCACAGGGAAGCTAGTTAAATGGATTCATCTGTAATCAGTACATTATTTTTAAGAAGTACAATATTCAATATTTAAGGCAGAAACTTGAATTTGATTTGGAAACCAAGTGTTGAGTGTGTTTGTGAGTTATTTTCTGAATCATTTACAATGAAGAGATTTAGCTCTGTTAAACTAAAAAAACTTAAGGTCTGAAAATATACAAACTAATACAATTTCAAGAAATACTTCATTTGAAAGCTAGAAATACAAGCTAGCACATTTTTGCACAAGCCTACAAACTTTACGTGTTTAAACTGGACAAAATTTTACTATACATATAACATGAAAACAAATGGAATGACAGCTTTATATTAAAAATTAATAACTTGCATATTTAGTACAAAATAAAGTTTATCAAAATTCAGAAAAAGATTTATATTAATCATGCTGTATGTACTCATTAGATTTGTTAGTAAAACAAATGTTTTAACTTTAGACTTTCTGATACATACAATTATTAATTTTAAAATGAAAATTACTTTATATATTGGTGGACAGGCAACATGCAACAAGAAAGAGAAAGAGGTGCAAGAAAAGCTTTTCTTCATAATATATTTTGTGTAACATACTGTTACCAATTAAAGTATAGCATGAAAACTATAATAAGTACAAAATGTTTATGAAGTCAGTCCTAGAGACTTACCTCTTAACCACTTGTACTTGTGAAGTGTAACATTAAACTTCGTGTAGTAATGAAGTATGTACAACTCTCTCCTATAATTCTTGTTTACATTCTTTTCAGAACTGCTATCCCTAATATTTACCAAATGTTTTACTAAAAGCTTACCTCCCAAATTTAAAAAATAGACTATTTATATATACAGTTTGTTTTGAATATACTGTGCCATTTCATGGTCAATCAAATTAAACAATCCCATGCTTAAGTAAAAAAGTTCTACATGAGTGTAATATTCAAAAAGAATCTCACATCCGTACAGTTTATTCCAATGTTCTGCCATTCTCTTAAACATAAAGCCATATACTTACTGAATAACATACAATTTAGTATACACGCTTCATTTCCACAATTTTATTTTTAAAATATCGCAGGTAAAAGTTTGGTTGGTTGTTTTTTTTAAAACAATATGAAAAAATATGAAAAAACAGATCTCACATCACATATTCCTTCCTCAATATCACAAAAATACTTCAGTAACTGAAAACAAGTGCTGGTTAACTTCAGATTAATATAATTTACACTAACCCCTTTAAGTCATTAAGAAGTAATTAAATCTTGCAAATATGGATAAAATATATTGTGGGAGAGCACAAAATTACAGACGATAAAAGCAAAGCATTAGAATCTAATAACTTAATTTACCTTTATGTTCTGTTTCTGGGCACCCTTTGTAATTGTTCAACTACAGAAGAAAATATATTAAAGGGTTTTCAAAGATAAAGTTCAATAACATTAACATCTGGGTCATATCAGAACTTAGGGATGTACTCAGCATCTTTTATCAGTTGAAAGATGGTGATAAAAGATCATCATTTATGACCTAAACTACAAATCATGATCAGACAAAATATCAGTATAATCATTTTGGGTTCTAATTTGAACATCTAAAATAAAAATACAGTAAGATACTAACAAGATCTAGACTGACTGCACAAAATACATACAAATACAAATGAAAATACAAGACTGATAAACACAGACAAAAAGGGTTTGGTATTTTTATTATTCTTATAAAAGCAGCTAAACTGAAAAATTCAGAAACTATAAGTTAGATAAAAAAAAGTGTAATTGATAAACAATCTTGGCTAAGTGTACATGCAAGAAGCATAAATTACATTATTCATTATTCCATGGTATTTACTATTACTTTCAATTATACTTGCAAATTTAGTTAGATGTTTGCTAGCTGATTTACCTAATTGTTAGATGGGTTGAAACTCAGAACATTAAACAAAATCGAAATAAACATGAAATATTACACAAGGCTCTTTAGGAAAAATAATTCTGTAATGATATCCCCAACTCAAATGAATTTTTAACTTTATCTTGCAATTTCACTACAGAAAACAGATTAAAATACTTTCAGTGAAAAACATTCACTTAGGAGGTTCTAGAGTTTATTCAAATTAAATACAAAACCTAAAATCAGAAAGGTACTTTTATTCTTAGTATGAAAAAAAAATCACCTTGTACTCAGACTAGTCAGCAAATCAGGCCAATTATAAATTAGTAGATACTAAAAATAACATGAACTCTTTTCTCACACGTCTGGTTGAACTGACAAATTCATAATCATTTTGTAACTGTTTCCACACTAACTTTTAATAAAGTATACACGATATATTAAAAAAATTTGTCACTTTCAGAAAATATTGAAAGACTTTTGTAAACAAAATTATTTAAGTACTTTTAATAAAAATTTGAACAGAGTAGTTTTGTTCACTTCTCTGAGTGCAAAGTGACTTTCATGTTAAGATAAGAATACTTTTGAGATTTTCAAATTTCACTTGTGTAATCTAAGATTTCCTAATAAATTTCATTTAATGACAACTTTCTTTTTATACCAATGGTACTACTGCACTAATTTTTTTTATTTAATGATACACCAAAGAATGTAGCATAACATGCAAAAGGCATAATGTCCTTTAACCATCACAATGACTTTTCAACTACACAACAAGAGCTGTTAAAACTTCAGCTAAGTGTTTTTTGTGGGAATAAAATATGAACTGGATGTGAAGTGACAATTTTCTATACAGAAAACCTTAGTTATTGGTTACAAATATTATTATACATCAAGAACTATTAGCAAACTGAAAGAATGTGACTGTTGCATTTTATTTTTTGGTCCTGTAACTAAATAAAATTAAATGCTATAAAAATTATCCTTTGTCTAAGCAATTGCAACACAATGGATAATTTGTTAAATTATGTGATAAATTTCAGAAAAAATACCTAGAACAAAATATCAATTTTCACAAAACGAGAAATTTAGGATTTAACATAATGCCTTATAAATTTAAAACATACTATTACTATTTTAGTCTTTTGCTTTATTTATTGATATACTAATAAAAGAATGTAGTTAGTTAAATTTGGAACATAACTTGCTAAAACATTGCTCATCCTGAAAGAATTAAAAATTATGTACAACATGCTAATAATTAGGTAAGCTATTAGTAAACATTTCATAAAGAGGCAACATATTCAAAATTATAGTAAGCACTGCTACATATAACTTCAAAAAAACAGAGTTTAGTGCACTGGACCAAAGCCATACATGGAAGGTTAATGTATTAACTTACCTTTACATTTTCAGTTTCTTGGTAATACTTCAAAATGGGATCAACTAAAACAAGAAAAAAAATCACATTAATGAAGCTTTCACAGAAATTAAACACATTACATAGAGACACCTTCGGTCATATCAGAACGTTGGGACATACTCCGCATATTTTATCAGTTGAAAGATGGTGAAAAGGATCATCATTTATGACTTGAATTACAAACCATGATCAGAAAGTATCATCAGTATCATCACTTTGAGTTCTAATTTGAACATAATAAAATTGTAGTAATGTACTAACAAGAACCATTCCAGAAATTAGGGTTGGCTTATCAAGACTGACATATGTACTAAATCAATTGTTATCTACTGTTATAAAATTAGCAAAACTTTAAAATTCAGAAAACTTCAGATAGGTAGATAAACATTAACAATCTCAGTTAGGTGTGCATGCAAGACTTGTGTAATAATTCAACATTAAGTTGAGTTAATGTTTGCCATGCAATTTACTTATTTGTTAAAAAGGCTGAAATACTTCATTAAATGGAAACAGATGTGAACTATCACATGTCTAAGGCTCTTTAGGATAAATTGTTGCAATGTCACCAGTAAGAGAAAAGGTAATTTAGATTTTTTAATCAACTTTTCATTGTCTTCCATCAATTACACTACAAAAAAGAAAATATGGGTTCAGTGAAAACATTCATTTAGTTGGTTCTAGAGCTTATATGTACTAATAACTTACCAAATTTCATAAAAAGGCACTACAGTATAATCAAAATTACAACAAGCACTGCTACCTATAACTTCACATAAACAGGGGTTAAGTGTATTAATTTACCTGTATTTACATCTTCAGTTTCTTCATATTTCAAGATGGATCATCTAGAAAAAAAAATAGGCTTTAATAAGGCTTTCAGAAAAATTAAAGTTACATAACATCTTGGGGTCATATCAGAAAGTTAGGACATACTCTGCATTTTTGTCAGTTGAAAGATGGTGATAAAGATTATCCTTTATGACCTAAGTTATGTTATCACAAAAATTTACATTAAATTACCATTAAATGTCACTCAAGTTTAAACTTAGCATGAAGCTGTCACATGTTGAAATCAACTACCTTAGCTACTTCAATAACAATTCTATGAATGGAAATGAATGTGTAACAAAAGCTGCTCATGTTTGCTGAGGTACACTGAAGTGAAATTTTGATACATCTTATACGCTGGTTAATCTCATGTCTTCTACTTACGATACAGATCATAGAAAGCATCTTAAATATACAAATTAATATTCAGTGCTTAACTACAAATATACAGACATTCAAACTAAAGTTAAAGGAAAGATCTATTAAATTATGATGAAAAATAGTAACATTTTAACACTGCTTCTTATGGATACTGTTATTACTGATAAAGCAGAAGATACTGTATGTGATCATTCAACATTTGCTACAAACTCGCTTGTTCTTTTGAGCAAGTAACTAAACTGTTTGGATATCTATTTAATGTCATCTTTGACACTGATCACTAGTCAGATCATATGAAAACCCATTAAGCACCATAAACATTGAGAATTTGAATTATTTGAGGGTTCTTTATAGAGAAACTATTAGGCATACAGGTTTGAGAATAACAAAAACATTCTAGCATACATAAATAGAAATATTAAACTTGAATGCAAAACAATTTTAACAAAATATTTAACTAATCTTTTTGTTTCAGTGCAAAACTACACAAGTTATCTACTGTCTACCACTCAAAATCAAACTCTTGATTTGAGTGTTACAAGTCCTTAAACTTAAATTGGGAATTAAATGTTTTACATTATTTTAGTACTTGCAAATACTCACTGCCTCTACATACATTAAATGTTGCTAAAAAAAATTGATATTTATAAAAATTATGAAAATTCATAAAATTTTCATAAAACAAATTAGAAATGAATACATTAGAGCCAAGTTTAACAAAAACATCACCTATTATGGATATTTTTGGCTAGTTTCATTGTTCTAAACCTACAGCAAACCTTAATATTTGTGTAGTTAAAGTACTGTACAAACTTTGGTCAGCCAAACACAGTAAAACTAATGGAAAAACAAACCTACAAATGTAATAACTTTACAATTCACTTACCACACATTAACTCAACACTACATCAAATAAACAGTAAAATTCTAGACTTATTTAACATGAAAATAACAGTTTCCCTGAAAAAACTTTACTCAACAAATAATTTTCTGAAGTTTCTAAAAATAAAGGCCATATTTATGATCTTCAGCTATTGTGCACAAGTTATTTACATGAATGTCAACTGTAAATTATTCAGTCAATAAAATTTTTAAAATAAACAAGTATTGAAAACATACTGCAATAAGAAAACTATCACAACCTTAGAAATGTTCACAACTTTTTAGAAAATATTTAAGTTAAATGCATTATATACTATTTTACAATCAGTGAATAATCAAAGGCCAAATTTCATGCTTTATATGATACCCACAAAAGTACAATAAGAAGTTTCTTTTAATTCTTAAATTTACCTGTATTATACATTTTCAGTCTTGACATTACCTCACACAGGATCACCCACAAAAGAAAAAAATCAGTTGATAGGTGACAAAGTTAATTATTTATGACAAAAATTTATTTTTTTATAACAAAGGAAACTAAAAGATTCACAAAAACAATTTACTTAAATATCATAAAGGTGGTAAAAAAAATTTTCTGATAAAGAACTCTTGCTATGCATTGATGTTACAGAAATGTAAAGTCAACTTCCTTTCTTAGTGACATTTTACTGCACATAACAAGATTGTACTTATAAAATGTAAAAGCTATTTTAATGTTTGTTGATGAAATAACCCTTAATATTTAATTACAGTTTAATTTTTATATTATCTAAGGTTTAATATCTATTTCAAATGAAACCTTAAAACGTTATTATTCTCTCATGTCCAATGTCTGTCATTTGAACATTTTCTCACTAGCTTTCCTTATATAGAATCTATATTAATTGCTCCATTTGCACACATTTCCTCCAAGTTCCACAAATCACATTCAGAGAAAGGATAAATACATTTCTCTGAATGCTTGATAAATTCCATACCCACTTCTTACCATTGAATTTTTCTTACCTGTTATATGTAGTTTAATGATTATAAGCAAACTCAACTATTTAAAACAGGTGCAACAAATTATATAAAGAACTAGTCAAACCACTAAGCACTGTTCTTATCACTTTGGCATTATTTCTCACCAATATACACATTAGATAGTTGCCCTATATTTAGGTTTTAAATTTATATTTCATGTAATTAGGTTATTTATGTTTCAAGATGCATGTTTGAAAGGTTTAATAATCTTTGTTTAAATGTGAGCAAACACCTGCTTGATTCACAAAATATGCATATATCATTATGTTATTATAAGGGCTAGTTTCTCTGATATTGGCCAGGGATGTCAACTGACATGTCTTATGATAAGTACTAAAGAACAGGAAAGGAAAATAAATGGTTAACACTCCTACAAAAAGTGGGGCCTAATAGGCCCCAGAGCAACTTGAAAGGTTATTAATATTAGGCTAATAATTTTGTATTTAAATGAAATTGCCATTTAAATCCATTAATGAATGGATTAACGAGATTCCCACTGTCCCTATCTACTATCTAGCGAAACCACAGCCAGGGGAACGGGCTTGGAGAAATCAGGACTAGAAACGTCTTTTCGTAGGAGTGTTAAAATCAATTTCTGTGAAAATGTAGAGACCTGCAAAACAGAGGAAATGTAGTTTATTTTACCAAATATTAAAATGTTCACTTTTAGATACTTCATTATAAAGTACTGTAGACTATACATTATATGCTGACAATAACTATAGGTAGTAACATCCCAGAAAGAGTGAAACAAAACAGCAAATCACAGCATGTTGAATGCAGTAGCATTTAAAATGTGATGTTAAAATTACCAAGTCTATAGTCTCATACAAATTAGGAACTCAAATTGCTTATTTTAATTATAGTGAAAATCTATTGTTATTTAACTATTTATGTCAAAAGTAGAAAATTGTGCATTTGATATCCCCCATATGCAAAATTCTAAAAGGCTTAGCAACTTACATCTAGCAACAACCAAGTCAAAATGTCATGTCAAAAAAATTGTTTACTTTACTTAACTACAAACAATCCAAAATACACTCCTCACAACTGCACACAGAGTTCCAAGAACTATATCATCTCGGTTCATTCACAAATACTCGAACATACCAACCATACCAGATAGACTCCTACATACTTCAATAATCTACTTTAATAATAATTGGATGAAAAACTAATTACAATGCAAGCTAGACAGGTACCTCATACATGATGAAGCTAGTCCTAAATATCTCTCCCCAGTTAAATTATATTTTAAATATAAAAATAAATAAATAAAAATATATATTAAATAATATATATATATGTATGTATATATGTATTAAATAATAAATAAAACAAATGCCACCAACAAACTTGACATTCGGCTGATAGAATAAAATAATCACTATATATGAGTTACAATACATGGACATTGCCCTGAAAAGGATCAAAATAATATTCAGTTTTACAATTATAAATACCAATTTGTCAAGAACATAAGTACGGGGAGGAGGAAGAAGTCATAGAGAACCTGATCCTCCAGGGTGTGAACTTTTCTTACCCAAACACCGACAGACATTCATTCATTTACTTTACTTCTTCATTTATTGTTTTATATTTTAAAAAATAAGTTTAGTAATTCATTTCTAAATAGTATTAATCTATATACATGTATGTATAACTGAAATGTGACTATTACAAAATACTAGTCCACTAAAACAGCTAAAATAGGAAAGGCTAAAGGTCAGTTTTATGCTACTGGATATGTAACTTGTGCATGTATTTGTTACAATATGTAGTCATTCTAGCGAGAAAAACAATTTGTATTTCCTAAATTTTTTTTATGATGAATACAATATTGGCCAAGTAACAGACCCCAGAGTATAAATAAAGTTGTACTGAAAGATATTTGAAATGTAATTAAGAGATTTAAATTTGAGATTTTGGGGACAAAACATTTTTAATTTTACATGAAATCACTTTGCTTTCAGACTAGTAATAAAAGATTTTTAAAGAAATCTTTAGTAAAAATGTCATTAAAACTAATTTTTTTGTGTACAACATTGGTAACTTCTGCTAAGTCTTCCAAATTCTGTGAAGATACTCATGCTGTATCAAAAGTTACAGTGCAAGTAGTGTGCAAGTATGTAGATCAATGTGTACATTATACCAAGCCTGTTGCCAAAAAGTTAAACAACTTTTTAATCCTTATTTCTCTATATCATGACATTTCTCAGCTCTAAGTTGTCCATTTTAAATTTGATTTCAACTCCTACACAATCTTCTAGGGTTTAGCACAAATTACACACTTAACAATAAATACAGGAAAGTCAATGTACAGTTCCAACCTCAAAGTTTGTTAACATTATAAAAGGTTTTGGTTTTCAAGCTCTAAACTTCCTTTGTTTTCCATTTTTAATCATTAGTACAATGTAAAAATTAGAAACTAGATTACAATGAAAATTAGATGATCCAAAAATTCACAAGTATGAAAATAGCAGGCTCATTGATTCAAGCCAACAATGAAACAATCAATAAAAACTATAAAAGTAAAGCAAGAACAATTTGAAAAGATCTATTCAGAGTTAGATCTAAGGAAAAGATACATAGCATGCCATTTCAAAGTTTATACAAACTTATGTTCAGCCATAAACACCCATACATTTATAATTTAAAGAAATTATTATTCATAATGAAAAGAGACATGCCACACATTTTTCTTCATTTGCTACATTTCTAACCTCTGTATTGGAGCAGATACCTAAAATTGGATAATACAAGGTGGCCCTAAGTCCATGCCCATCCATATGTTACATTAAATTAAATTACGCTTGTATTATAAATTTGTTTCTTTTTTTCAGAGAAATATGGCCGATGTAAGCCCATTTACACTTGAAGAGCGTATTATGACAAGTATGCATAATATTATGCAGCGAGAATGAGAGACAGCATACAGATACACCAATACATAAGATATATAGATGGGTAGGGACTTATGGGCCACCCTGTACTAAACAGTCACTACAAATAACTTATTTTAAAACATCCTTTCAAACATTTATTATTTCACACACACACACACACACACACATACATACATACATATATTTTTTTTTCTTACTTTCTACTGCTTTAAAAAGCTGATTAGATTTTTTTTTAATTTCGTACATTTAAAAAACTTATTAACAAATGCTACAATTATAACATTTCAAAATACATTTCCTATTTACTGTATTTTGCTTTCACAGATATTAAAGCACTTGGTAACAACAGTTACCTATATTCTGATGCAGCATAAACATAAAGGTACTAGTGAATATTTTTAGCCAAACAAAATAATGTACCAGAACATTTAACTTTTCACCCAGCCTAAAGAAAAAACACTAATATAAATGAAGTGTAAACTGAAAAAAGTTACTTACTAGGGCTTTCCCTTAACAGTTTTTTCAGAAAGTCAATCAAGTCTAGGGGAAAAAATAAAGTCATTATGGTACTGCTCAAAATAGCACAAGACAAAACTATCCAACTTTCTTACTCATAAGCCTCAGAGCGCTGTGGAAAAAAATTCTTCAAACAAGTGTCAGATTTCACAACTTTCATCACAGAAAAGAGTTGTAAAAAAGTTAAAATGAGTATTATATACTGAAATTTACTCAAAATATTTTGCATTTAAATAAATTACTAAGTGAAATTAAAACAGTTTTCAAATACGTAATATATAAACACTAAATACTTTCCTATCCAGACTTTGCTTAAAATCACGGGAAATATGTGTTCCCTTCAAAGGTACCTAATGCAACAACCACAATGCCTAGGGAAAAAAAACCTATACAAAAATTATAAAATATGGGTTATGTCCAGCATAATGCATGTGTGATATCATTCAAAGTTTCAAACTTACAATCCACTTTCACATTCTCAATTCTTGGAATTACTTCATGAATAACAAAAAAAAAGTAACCACAATAATTGATTTTCCAAAGCCAAGTTAACATTCCATAGAAATAAAATGACAATATAATGCACACCTATGCTGTTAAAAGATTGTAACAAAGAATATCACAACACAAACAATACAGGTTGTTTACGATAAGTAAAAAAATTTTTTTACTAAACTACAATATCAAAGGTGTAAAACTTAACTAGTTTTAAATTATAAAATCTTCCAAAATAATTATCCATTCTGGATAATTTTCCTGAGAGGACACCCATAACAGTACATAACTAATCACATGCTAATTTCCAAACCCAGGACCATAAATTTAACTTGCAAAAGTTAATTGTATGATACTTTTATACAAAGATGTAAAACTAGAAGAATATAAAAGTATGGTACAATTACCTTCAATACAAGTTAAAACTTTATACTTGAAATTTAAGTCCTTTCAGTAGCTATAATCAAGCACAGTAGTAATTGACTTCATTTTAGATACCAAATGCAGACCTAACCTTTACTCAATGTATCACTGACATAGCATTCAAGCTGTAAGAAAGAAAAAGGGGGTGGGGGTAAATGTATTTTACTCTCTCACTACAGGCTTAAAAGGACTAACCTCAACCATCTAGTGCTCAAAGTTTTCATATTATAACTAATACCACAAATCTATCTTAACAAAATTTAAGAGACTTAGTAAATGTTACATGTTATTTGTATACAAATCAATTTCTTGTTAAGTATTTGCACCTAACATTTATCTGGGGATACATTTGGTCCTAAAATATTTAGTTTAAGAGCATTATTTCATCTTACCCTTTTTTTGCAAATCTACAATGAAATAAATGGGTTTTCCTGTGAATACACTTTGCAAGAGCTGAAAAAACAATGGACATAGGAGAAAATCTAAGCTTTTGTTCAGTTATAACCATTTTATAAATAACTCTACATAAACAAGCATTTAAAGAAAAGAAACATTCAAATTATTATACAAGTAATAATCTAACACTTAAACTCGTATTTAAAAGCTTTTGTGTTATCACATACTATAGAGTAATACTATAATACTAATATAGTATACCTGTAAAGTACATTACACCAATATAAGTGAAAAAATACATAAGCACAACCAAAATTTAGGTTATACCATTAATAACTCAGAAAATATCCACCTACTTCATCTATGAAAATTGTTATACAACTTTTTCACACCCAGAGAGAGGAAATACTTATTGAACTACCTTAAGAATATTAACACTTTCTAGAAATATCATAAACAGGATTTTATCAAACTTAGAAACAGCAAAGAATATGTGAACTCTAGCCTTTCACCTATCAACAACACAACAAATTTCTTCCATTCCCTTTTGTGCCAGAAATGTCTGGAGAAATTACTAGACTTCGTAATTTAAGCATTGAATGATGTAAAAACATGATACATTTAACACCTCACAATCTAATCCAAAAGAATCCATATTATAAAAATAAACAGGGCATATACAGTATGCTATATGAATGTGGTAATAAATACCTGACAGACATCATGTCCTTTAAAAAGACGCCAATAATTAAGGTCACAAGCACAGAGGCGATTTCCACTTATCTGCTTATCCACTCAGTAATTATATTACTATTAATATATATATATATATATATACACATCAAATAGGTCACGAAATATTTTGGAACAAAAATCATCTCCTACACCAACCGAGAACTAAAAAACATAAGGTGCGTTAAGAAACAATATAAATCAAAGAAAATGACCTCTCAATAAACCGTGATAACTTCTTCAGCAAAAGTACTTAACAAGGTCTGTTAACTGCTTATACACTTGACCAACTTAACCTCTAGCTTTATACGTTTCTTTCCGACACTATTTTAGTCACATTTAATCCCTATTGTCCTTATAACGATATTTAAGCCTTTGATTGCTTTGTGCTGATCACACCCGAATCAGTGAAAAAAAACGAATGTTCTTGTCGAAAACCATACTATACACAACAGAATGTTCATCAATAAAACTTTTCCTTAAACGTTTTCCATTGCTTGCCTACCTAACATCAATGTGCCGGTACTGGCAATGTACTTAAAGTTCAATGTAGAGGTAAGTAGATCTAGCCTACAGAACTTTAGAGGCAAACTAGAATTTCATTAACTAAATTACCTAATCACGAACAATAATGATTTAATTTCTACTAGATCGTGCCCTCAATTTTAATAATTTAAATTTCAGTATGGAATTTACTGGTTCAACTTAACATAAAACATCGAACATATTTGTATTAACGAAAAACCTTTACGACGTGTGCATACGAATTTGAAATATATAAATAAAGTTTCAAAAAACCAAAAACGTTTTTCAGGTTCAGTTTCAAATTTTGATTAATCAGATTAAGAACGATTGCTTACCACCTCCTCGACGACCAGTAACAAAAGACAGAAAAGAAAGAGATCTTCACCGTGGAATTGTGGGAAATTATTTCGTAAACCAGTTCCTTTTCATGCAGTTTGAACAAATAGAATGTCTCGATTTAACAATAGTTCTGATTGGCCCGAACAAAGTTGAAATATCCTGTGGGTTTCGAGAGAGAATTTGAATAGTTGTTCATTTAAAGCAAAGCACATAGGAAATGAATTGTAATAAAATTTTATTTCTCTCGCGATTGGGTAATGTTTTATTATATTTCACAAAAATAAGTTATGAATTTGAAATATTTAATGGTAAATGCTGTAAGTCAATGGATTTTTGAGAAAGGTAATATTGGTGGAGATATCAGTCTAATTAAAAATACTTAGCAGATAAGTTAAACTGGCCAAAAGAATTAATTAATATGTGGGTCCCGGGTTCGAATCCCTGTTGCGCCAAACATGCTCGCCCTTTCAGCCGTGGGGACATCAAAATGTAGAGTCAATTCCGCTGTTCGTTGGTAAAAGAGTAGCCCAAAGTTGGCGGTGGGTGGTGATGACTAGCTGCCTTCCCTCTAGTCTTACACTGCTAAAGTAGGAAAGGCTAGCGCAGATAGTCGTCGTGTAGCTTTGCGCGAAATTGAAAAACAAACAAGCAAACAAAGAATTAATAAATGAAAAACAAGGTAAAGATTATGGTTCATCAAGATAAAAGAAAAGAGTCGATCATAGTGGCCATATTATGTAAATGTGTTACAGTTATGACTGAAATATAGTAAGACATGTAACAATTAATAAGAAAAAAGGGGTTGAATTTTTCCTTTCCTTCAAGAAGAAAACAAGGTATAACTGTCTGTTCATTCACCAGTGATTACAAGATACAGTGGTAGGTATTCAAACAATTCGTGACATATATAATGACCTCTCATTATGAACAGATAATATTCTCTAGCAAAGAATATATTTATAATATAGGTTTAATTGCCCAATTCCACATGCTTTTTTGTTGATGTTTTTATAATAAAAAACGAACATAAAAATATAATCACGTATCTTAATATTGAAACAGATGTTTACTAATCAAAAGCATTATTTAACAAATGTATCTTTGTCTGCTGAAAACAGGCGAATTCTGCACCGATTGTCAACAAACCTGGAATGTAACTACGTAATGTATATTTTCTTACATTCTATGGTATTTTGATGTACACTGAGTTTTGAGAACGTTGATTCTAATTTAGAATATTTTATGCATAATACTGTAAGAATAATAAGATATGTAATAATTTGAAAGTTTAACTATATGAAAAATAATTAATTAATTTAAAATTTGATAAATTGGAAAGGACCTATTTGAAAAATATGCTTGTTTCATAATTAAGATCTGTGTTATTTATGGTGCCTTTGACCTAGTAACCTAAATTAATGAAAGTAGGTTTGTAAATATTATTTTCGCATTCCATCTAATTTGTCAGTTAATGTAAAACAGCGAACCAGCTGTTTAATCAAGACAAATGGAGATGTGTCATATGGCCAAGATGTTCTGCTGCAGGACACCCTATGTGTTCTTATCAGCAGTGATAGTTTAGCGATTTTCTACCTGTATCTCAAAATGTGAAAATTCAAACTGAGGCACATTTTCTATTAAGAAACACCCGAGATATATTCTCTCTAACTTTGATCGAGTCTATTCATTTCTTTTTTCTTTTTTTTTTTTTCTGGCACCATAAGTACAGGAAAGTTATTTGATAGAAAAACATACTTTTATGAATTTTTTTTTTCAAATTTAGTGCACTGGTACATCTTTTTAACCTATATTTTAGAAGTCTCATTTGGTGTAAATGACTATGTAACACATATTTTGTTCCAAAAAGCTACATCCAAGAGCTATCAATTGTAAAGTACTCCACTCTTTTCTTGCATGGTTTGTATAAACACCTAATAAGATGACGGTTTTCTACTGCCTGTTTCAACTGTCTGATCATTTAGAAATCCACACTCTTGTGATTTAAGAAGTATGTCTTCATATGAAATAGCAAGAATACAAATTTCATTCTCCAGCTACTTGAGTTAAGTGGCGTTTCAATAGAAGGTACATTGTTGGTAAAAATCTGAGGGATACGGAACGATAATTTCAAGTGGTCGGCTCAAGAAAATTTCACCAACGTTGAGCAGGAGGATTCGACGGGTAGTCTGGCAAGACACCAGCCGATCGTCGAACCAGATTAAGGCCCTTACGGACTCTGAATGCAGCTCAAGAACAATAAGACGGCATCTACGAGAGAAAGGCTTTAAAAACCGTAAACGTCTTCGAAGGCCACCCTCCTTCAACACTACGAAACAGCTCAATTAAACTTTACTGAGAAGCACCAAATATGGGACGCAAAAAAGTGGACGAAGGTTTTGTTCTCTGGTGAAAAAACATTTAGCCTGGATGGTCCAGATGGCTTCCAACGTTATTGGAACGATGAAGATATCTTAGCGGAGACATTTTCTACACGACACAGTAGAGGAGGTTCCTTCATGATCTGGGGTGCTTTCTCCTTCCATGGAACAATGGAGCTTCAGTTTATACAGGGGCGTCAAACAGCAGCTGGCTACATTGGCATGTTGAAGAGAACATCCTTATTAACTGAAGGCCCTTGTTTGTGTGGAAATGACTGGATCTTTCAGCAGGACAACGCTGCAATCCACAATGCCCGCAGGACAAAGGACTGTTTCATGGCGAATAACGTGACTCTTTTTGACCATCCAGCGTGTTCGCCCAAACTGAACCACACTGAAAATGTTTGGGGGTGGATGGCAAGGAAAGTCTATAGAAATGGACGTCAATTCCAAACAGTGCATGATCTTCGTGAAGCCATCTTCACCATTTGGAATAACATTCCAGCCAGCCTTCTGCAAACGTTTATATCGACAATGCCAAAGAGAATGTTTACAGTTATTCCCAATGACGGCCGTGCAACTCACTACTGACACCTCTTGTTGGGCATTTCCTACCCTGTTTAGGACTTCTTTTTGGTATGGTCTTATACCTTTGACCAGCTAGTATTTAGACTAATTTCATAGTGTTTACATTTTCCCTATTAAATGTTCAAAAGTTTTTTTTATTTTTATTTTCCCTTTTCTTATTTTCATCTTTCGAAGCTCTACTCAAGTAAGTGGTCGAGTCTAACAACGCAAAATGCATATTTTTTCTTTATGTTCATTGGCCTTTAGATTTTGGCCAGCAGTGTATGTCTGGAAACTTTATCTTAGTGAAACATGTCATGCTTGTTTGTTTGTTTTGAATTTCGCGCAAAGCTACCCGAAAGCTATCTGTGCTACCCGTCCCTAATTTAGCAGTGTAAGACTAAAGGGAAGGCAGTTAGTCATTATCACCCACCACCAACTCTTGAGCTACTCTTTTACCAACGAATAGTGGGATTCACCGTTACATTATGACGTCCCCACGGCTGAAAGGACGGGCATGTTTGTTGCGACAGGGATTCGAACCCGCGACCCTCAGATTACGAGTCGAACGCCTTAACCACCTGACCATGCCGGGCCGAAGCATGTCACACTGGCGTCGTTTCCAAACAGAAGTTTTGATTATTTTATGTCCTGTTACCTGAAGGCCGTCGATGATTTCTTCTAAAAAACTTTTGTGTTGGTAACTTCTTACCTGTTAGAAGACATTGCATCTTTTTCACTATGATTAAGGTATGTTTTGTTGAAAGCTTTTTTAAAATGGTCTTGTGCTCAAAAGTCGATCCACATTTCTTTATTTTACACTGGTATTTAAGTATCACGTATATAATCGTTTTGAAAATCATAAATCCCCCATCTGAACACATCTCTATGATACGAGAGTATAAATATTCTGCAGAAAGGATGATGCAAACCCTTCTCCAACCTAATCAGTTTTATATAGTGTTAAATATTTTGAATTAAACTTTAAAAATGAATTTAAAATTTTAATTCAAAGAAAGTGGGTGACTCGGAATGAATGGCACCAGAATATATTTATCTATTGATTTAAATCCACATTTCTTTGTTTTTTAATCCCATTAAGTAGCAGGGTTATCCTTTGTAAATTTGGAACTGTCTATAAAATTTATTTTGTTTCACAGAGTGAACTGTCAAAATCAGTACAGTTACACTGTTACCTTTGGCTCAACTATACGAGAAGAGTAAAACCGTAGATATCCTGAGAAGAGAGCACTGCGTTTTACAACGGTACAAGTATTATCACAAAGGAATGATTTATACCAGTGTAGCATATGCAATACGGAAAAATATATAGCGTACACCACGTATATGATAATCTAAACATGTTTATTTCAAAAGCTAATATGGTAGGTAGCATAATTCTGGTTCAACTTTTGTACAGAAATGTGATTTATGCAGTTAGGTGTAACAAACAGTTTATAGACTTGACTACGTTTCAGCTTTATCTGATCGATTTGGTCTCCAATCTGGCCTATGCTCAATGACTGAAAACCAGGTTAACCTATGGTCATTGATTTTTCTTTTTGATGTTTTGCGTTTTTCCTCCATTTTAATTTTTCAATTTTTATAACTTACCATGGTATGCAACCTTTTTTATAAATAGTGTTTGTTTATTACAAGTGAAAGTAAAGGTGGTAAGGCAAGAGAATATTTTGAAGTTATATATGGCCAATTCTGGCTCTCATTACATTCAAATAATACCATAATTGAGAAAATCCTTACACCCAGTAACCATTACAATAACCTAGGAATATCCCCTTCAACAATAGCGGGTATATTCACCTTTAGTTCTTATGTATTGGGTTGAGGAATAATTCGTGAGCGTTTTTTCAAGTTAAAAAAATATATTCATAAATGAAACGCTTTCGCAAAATATTTCATGTGATTTGGTAGATAATTTTTTGCTCTAATAGATGGTGTGTTTGATTTTCATGTCTTTAATTTTTGCTTTCATTTTCAGCTCATTAAATGGAATGTCAAGTGGACAAAATCGAGCATTTTCGACACCATATGCTTTTCGCATTTAATTTCTTGCAATTTCGTTTACAACAATGCATACTATATACCTAGGTATTACATGAAATAAAGTATCATAATAAATGTTTTGGGTGTAATGTGTTCATGCATTGAAGTGTTGTATAATCTTGCATGTAATGCTTGAATGAAATTATTTAAAAACGCTCACGAATTATTCCTCAACCTAATACATGAAATTTTCACAAGCCAAATGGTACCTTCATATGTTGGTCGTAATGCGCATTAATTTCAATAAAAAATCCACTTTTTATAACGTTTTTCAAAAATTGTGCAAACACGATGCAATATATTTGTTTACTTGTTATGCATTTTTGAATTTAATGCAAATTTCGACAGTATGGTAGTTTCAAATTGCCCATTTCTTTTTTTGAAATGACTCCTTTATTTTTTATGAATTTGAAAGTAAGGCAAAACTTTAAAAAACATGATTTCACGTACCAATTATCCTACGCCATGTTTATCATTTTATAACATAACGTTTTGGAACAATATGGGACTTTCTGATTCATCTTGGCTGTTCTATCCTCTAAATTAAAAATATTAATAAATATACTTTTTTAAAATCTTAAAGCCAGCCCTTATCAAACTTTCTCTTAAACTCACTTAAATTTACTTCCTTCACAACAACCAAAGGAAACTCATTTGAAAGGCCAACCATCCTGTCAGAAAAATAAACTGTCTTAGATAAAGATGACTACAACCGTACCAAAATTTGTTTGTGTCCCCTAATCCTAATTTTCTTATTGTTGAATATGAATAAAGATGATGCATCAACACAATCAATTCCCTTCACAATCTTAAACACCTCAGAGAGAACCTCTTCAAATTTTATTTTCAAAAGAAAACAGTTTGAGAGATTTCAACCACTCCTTGTGTGACAACCCCTCCCTTTCAGGCAACATTCTAATAACACTCCTCTAAGCTCTTTCTAACAAATCAATGTCTTTCCTGAGGTGAGGAGCCCAAGAATGAACACATATTCCAAATGTTGTCTAACCAGTGGCCTGTACAATAAGATTATAACCTCATTAGACTTGTATCTGATATTGCTGTAGATACAACCTAAAATCCTATTTACCTTGCCACTAGTAACAGTGCCTGGACAAAGTTACATCAAGATCACTTTCTTTTGTGACACTGTTAAGGTTATTCCCATCCAGATTATACTTATAATTCAAATTATCATAAGCCACATGCATCATCTTGCACTTATTGTAATTAAAACCCACTTGCCAGTTATTTGCCCAACTCGCCAAAGAATCTAAATCCTTTTGCAAATCAGCTAGCAATGCCAATATCAACTGCAAATTTAAGTAACTTATTGACCATTCTTTCATCTGTATCATTGACATAAATCAAAGAGAGCAAAGGTCCTATGACTGAACCCTGAGCTGCACCACTTATGATATTCATCCCATTTGACTAAACTACATATTTAACAATCCTCTGCTTTCTACCATTCAGTCATTTTAATGTAAAACCTTGTAAAATGCTTTCTAAAATCCAGATCTAGTAACCTTAGGCAGGCAGCAAGTTTTAATATTGTTAAAAATCACTGAAAGAATAACAGAAGGAAACACCATGGTTTGGGGAGGAGAGAAAAGTACTGAATGCAACACTTTCCAGAGAAACATTCAATTATTTATACAAGCCTTAAAAAATTAACTACAATTCTATTATACAAGTAAAAAAATATTTTAATACCTTCAAAATTAAATGACTTACATATTCTAAGTATAAAATGAGTTGTGTTTAAAATAATTACAATTATTTCACCTTTTCCACAGATATTCTGTGTATTTGTGCAACAGAATTAATGATAACTGAATCACAATTGCAGACCACAGTAGATACAGTTAAGTAATACTTTGCTATGAAATTTGTTAGTTCATTATTATTCACATTTCTGGTAACACCAAAGAAAAAATCATTCACACATGCATTATACATTATATTAATATAAAAAATACACAACTGTCATGGAGATAAAAAAAAAAGTCTTGCATACACATCTAAAGCAAATAAGTTTAAACCATACTTCCAGTTGGTCTTGGCTTTTGATTCAACTGCTTTCAGGAGTTCTACGTTTTTTAGAATACTGAATAGTCATGAAATTCCCCATAAACCAGACCAAAGTTAAGCCTAATGCAAGATATCAATTTGGCCATATAAAAATACATCCAATTTCTTTCATTTCTTCAAAAGATTCTACTTAACATTTACAATAATAACACTGCCAACTGGAACAACTACACCATATTCAATCATTTTCAAGTATGATGTATCATTTCTGTCAAAATATATTTCATCCACTTAATGTTCTTTGCTCATTATACCAGATTACATAGTTCATTCATATATTTCTTATTGTTATTATTAGTTTTAAAGAAAACTGAAGGTGACCACGCTGATGTTGATTTAAATGCTACTACTTGTTCCTGTAAATTCTCCTGGTTAAGTTCAAGTATTCCCTAAATGGTATGTATTTTATTATGATCCATTTATATCCTGTCAAAGTTTTATTCCTGTATAAATATTGGTCATGCTTCATTAATAATAGGTAACCTCTCAATTGTTCAATCAGTTTCATCAACACGACTCTCATTTCTATTTTGATTCTAACTATTCTCTCAAGTATTAATTATGTTAGTTTATACAATACACTACAGTTTCTAGCTATGTAATCTAATACTGTATTAAACATATGAAATAATTTTTTGAGATTTATTCCAATGATATTTTATTTATTTGGTAGCACAGTCATGTATTACTTTAGACTTCTGGGTTAAAACTAACTTTTCTACTGAAGTAGGTTGTATCTAGTGTTGTAATTCTACAGAGCATTTTGATAAGGTGTTGTAGCTACACATGGTGTTCGTTGTGCTTAATTACATGGATGTTATCCACTAGCTGGATCTGTACTGAAATACACTGTGCTTGCGTCAGTGATTTGCAACTAACTCGTTTCTTTACAATTTTTAGGTCATCTTCATACAAAATCTGTTAACTGCTATTCACTATGAGTTTTGGTTTTCATGTCCACTTCATGTTTAGATTCATCATTTAGTGAAATCATATCCATTCCTTTTATCTGGTTCCTTGTCACCTTATGTAGGGTACTATATATGTATAGGGCTTATACATTTATGTTCTTTTGTCCACTTATTTTCTTTACCTATAAATTGATTGGAGAAGATTGTTTAGTCTCTCGAAATGCACCTTTCCATTATATTAAAAGTTTCTCATGTTATACTTTTCTCAATTACAGTAATATTTTATTGCCTACATTTATCACTTACTCTAGTTGACCTATTAGGATGCTGTTCTCTCCATTCAGCAGCATATATTAAGATTTATTTGCCCAATCAAATGTTAGTTGCATTCATTCAAGAATTTCAGCTTTGTAATCATTTTCTAAAGCATAGTTAATTGGCTTAGGTGCTAATGATATTTCTTACATGGATAGCATCACATTACATCTCAGCAGCAGGCACTTCATGGGCTGACTCATTATCTATGCTTCTGTGATGAGTAGTAAATGATTTGTTTGCCCCAAGATTTTCAATCCCTATCACAGTATTGTGACAGTCTAAGTTGCACACATTCACTATATTCTCTCTTAAAATTCTTATTTTTACAAAAAATATTACATAAATTTTCTTAATGTTCAATATTTGTCATGCATTAATTTAATTATCTTAACACTTATTCATTATTTTATTAAATTTTATAATTTAATGCCCTACTCACTTCATAATTGAAATATAAATCAATTGCTTTCTTAAATAAACTAAGAGATGGAATTTGAAACAATCTAAATTTATCTCATTTACAACTATTAAGCAAACAATAAGTCACAGCTTGGAAAGAAATTTTTGAAAATTAAAACTTCATGAAGCATCATTTTGTTCTCCTCCAATAACTTCGTAATTTGCAAACATGGCATATATAACTTCTCTATGTCATATTTACAAATAAATATTTTTCTTTTTTCTTGTTCAAAACATTTGAAGTTGAGTTGAGATCACCCACTAAATTTAACCTAAAATTTTACTTTCTGGAAGAGTTCCAATTGGGAAATTTTTTTTCATTGTTTTATCAGAACAGGTGATAATGTGTGTCATTCTCATTTAAATCATTTTAGCTCAAGAACAATGGTGGAAAATTGCAGAGAAAGGGTAACTGACCACATTTACTCAAACCTTCTGGGGCATTTTGTGCAGCAAACTGAACAAGTCGGCATTCAGTCCTTCTGAAGCCCACACTCTTCCATCTTTCGAATAATTCAGCAATGAAAGATTTAGGTCATTTCTTAAGCAGTTTTAAAAATAACTGCTTGGATCTACTGAATCTACAAAATGACTATGTCCATTGTTTAGTTTGAATGATCTGGTAATAGATGTTGCTGACTGCCTGAAAGCTGAGTAATTGTGCATCTGAGACTGCACTTTCAATCCTATAGAAAAAACTTTCTACTAGGCAGAATGTAAGGTTCATAAATGATTCCACAAGAACTTAGTTTGGTTTTCCAAAAAGCCAGTACATACAATGAAACTTACTCAAGCATGGCATAAGCCAACAGGAAAGGTCTTCTATTTCACAAGTTTGTGAACAAGTCCATGTGATATTTTTTGGGCATTAGAAGCATTATATATCAATAGCTAAATGTGTCACAGACACTGAGGTTTGAGATAGTAATTTTGACTAATTACCAGAGTAGAAGAAAGTTGATATCAGTGTACATTTCAAGTATACTACTCCACTTGCAACTTTTATAATATAGATGTTATACAATATTTGCTATAGTATTTTGATTTTTCAACAGCAATCCTTAATCATTGTTGAATACTTTTGCATCCATATTAGGAAAATGGATTCTATTCATTAGTCTTTGTGTAAAACAATTCCCAATAAAAGCTTGTAGTTAAAACACTTGATTAATTAACATTGTTTTTAAAGGAATTTTAAGATATTTTGATTTTTAAAATAATTTTTTTCTCATTTAAGTTACTTTTGATACTTCTATGCTAAATGGTTAAAGTATTTATCTGAATATCCTAAATTTTCCTTTTAAACATTTATTATGTATGGTGATTTCTGTTTAAGATTATTGCTGAATGCAAAATTTTTTGGGTTTTAAAGAGTATCAATAAATAAATTTGCACAGAAATGTAATTCTAATGAAACTTTTACTTCATTTCACTATGAAGAACATATATCTGACTACATGCACACCACTGTCTCCTAATTGAACACTATCAACTAAATTAATACCAGTTCATCATTCATGTTTCTATCACTGAGAACCATTGAAAATAGCAATATGAAATATACATTCTTGGCAGATGATTACATACTAAGTTATGAGGAAGGAAGCTCCTCACAATACTGCTAGCCAAGCATCCTTCACTTGTTAAATTTACTATGTTTTATAGAATGAAATTAAAACTGTAGCAACTTATAATTTTTGTCAACTTTCTTTGTATATTAACAACACTATCTGATATTGATGCACGCATACAGTTACAAACAATTCAAGAAATATTAGTATACAGTACATTTCATATCAATGGAAAAAAAAAAAGAAAAAAGACTCATGCACTAATTACTTTGGCAATAATGCTAGATAAACTTTATTTGAACATAAGAATTTTTATGTACACCCTAGCTGCTATTAAAGTGCTGGTCAGTATTTTGTAGCAACTCGTCCTATGATGTTTAAGTTTCAAGGTTTGTTGCTGTTATGGATATATACAGATATGCTAAAATCCTGAAAATTATGGTTACTCAATCTACTCAATAGTGTACTTAAGGCTATAAGTGAGAGCTCATAAAACATGTATTAGATAGTGCTAATGCACTTAATAATGTTAAACATAATTTTAGTAAGCAACTAAACAACACATGTAAAAATGAGATGTCACATTTCACTCTAAATTAAATCAAAACTGAAAAACCAAAATGATACAACAAATATTATCTATGTATGAGTAATGTTGAAAAACCCAAACACAAGGAATTGTTTGTTTGTTTTTTTACTTTATTTAAATATATTGCTTATGAAAATTCCCCACTTACATAACTTTATTAATTTTACAAGTAGAAACACAGAGAAATATTTGGCAGTTTTGATTATAATGAATTACTTGCCATTATTATGCAATATACACAAGACAATTGGACATAAACTTGCCTATATAGCCTGACAAATTTATTCCATGTTTCAAATGTTATAACTACGTAACTCAGAGTAAATATCTGAAAACTAAAACCACATATTAATATCAACAATCATGAAATAAGCTTGGTCTAAATAATCATGTCATTCTAATAAAATGTAGTAAATCAGTGCATTTTTAGTTAGATAGTCCTCAGTTACAACATGTTCTAGCAGAGTGGAGTGGTAACATCTACACATCTTTATCTCAGTTTTTCTTCTTTGTACTTACTAAACGTTTCAAATTAAAATAAGCATTAAAATAATAAAAATAATATTTTACAATTAGATACTAGAAACCAAAAATACAAACAAACTGAATACTAAACTTAAATTGAAAATTAAACATAACTGACTTTTAAGACAAACCACACTTCTAATAAGTAACATGAGAAGTGAAAACAGAAAAAAACTTATAATCACAGTCTAGAAGGTAAGGTCATTGAATATTTTAGTCTGGATGCAGTCATCAAACAAACATCTCAGATAAACAAACAGATATAGATAACAGTACATTTTAAAACTACTTGGTTGAAACCTGCAACAGGAAAACTAGTAGTTTTGATTGGATATCAAATTTCAGGTATCTGGTTCCTCATATACAATCTGATTTAGATATACAGGGTGTTCGGAAAGTCACTGTGCAGTTTGAAAGCAGCAATAACAGCATTCATTCAGTCTATTTCAAGCCAGCAACTGATAGTGGTGTTTAGAAACAAGATAAGAAGGATCCAAGCCTATATTGATGCCAATGGGGATCACTTTCAACATTGTTTATAACTGTCATTCATATTTACCACCTGTATTCTATATTGAAACATGTCTGTTAATAAATATATAAGTGCACAGTGACTTTCTGAACACCCTGTATATTGATTGGTTGGTTGGTTTGGTATTTTATGGCACAAAGCAGCTAAGCTATCTGTGCCATATACATTGATCAGGTAATAGACATAGCCATGCATACCGAAAATGTATCATGGGTGCAAGGTACCTTTCTGTTAGAGTACAGTTTTAAGTTCAGTACTTCATCATTGCATTTTAAAAATAAGCACAAGTTACTAACCACTGCAGATTCTTTAACAGAATGTGAAACTTAGCTGCTTTATGCCCCAAATACCATACTTAAACTGTTGTTTGGATTGTGCCTGCTGTTGTTATCACTGCTGCTACCACCACCAGTGGCAGACAGTAATAACACAGCAACTGTATGTATTTTACTAAGTACTTCCTCTCCTTATTACCAAGGAAAATGTTACTATGTTATGATGCTAGAAGAAAGCACCAGTGGGCTAGATGATGCAATATTTGTTATGTAAAAGGCAGATGAAAGTAGTATCATGCCTGCATGATATTCAGAAATAATCCACTAATGGAAATGCTCATTTTTTTGATTCAATGCAAAATTAATATCAGATTGGATTTCATCAGATAATGCCATATTAAAAATTCATCAATATATCTTCCATCACTACTTGAAACATGTAGTTTTATCTGCTTTATCGTTTTTCTTTGCAAATTTTCACAACTACTTAAATTTCAAAATTCTGATCAAGAACATGTGTTTATAAACTGTGTATCAACTAATTTGTCATTAATACTAGTAAGGATATGTACAAAACTAAGAAAATGATATATGTAAAGTTGTTACTTTACTATTTTTCCTTTTGAAGCTAGTAATTCACCAGAATTCATATCAGTGATAAAACTTAATAAAAAAGAAACACTTTTAAGGTATTAAACAATGACAGTGTTTCTATTAAAATTAAGTTTTATAAAACTTGTATTTCTTGCACAACTAAAGAAATTGTTTGATTTTGAAAAAATGTCCAGTTCACCTAAGCTCCACTAAATTGCAGAAAATGTCATCATATGTTAAAAGTTACACACATGGTAATAGCAAAGGAAGATTTATTGTTAAGTAAAAAACACAAATTTAAAAAATTAGTATACAATAACCAAGCTTATTATAAATTAAAAGTAGATTGATAAAATTAGCAATATTTAATTAATCACATATCTTAGTATCATTACAACAGTTGATCAATTTTTTTGTTAGCTAACCTGCTAAGCTACAATCAAGTATGCCAAACAAAAAATTCTACGCTTTTATTTTAGAAGTAGCAATTTATTCATACCCAATAATTTCATTTTGGTGTGTTATGAAGATAATAAATTATGCATCTAAAATACAATACAGTATGTTTGCAAAACTTTTTTTTCTCTTTTGTAAAAGAACTCCATAACTGGAACCAAAATATCTTAATTCTCAGTAAAATGTCTTTTTCCTACCAACATATTTATATTTTACCCCCCAAAAAATTATTGAGAGATTCCCACTGGTGTGAATTACTTTCATGAACATAAGCAGTATTGTACTTCAAAATAACAGAGAAGCCTATTACAGTTATGATAATGTCACTGCTCCTTGAAATGTCAAACAATCTAAATTATTTCAAAACTAGATGCCACTATAAACCAAAAGAATGTATGTACCTTCCAAGCAATCTTCAGTAACTGTCATTCTGTGAAACAATAACAACAATCTCAAACAATGCATTAAATCAATTAAATGAGTAACAGCTAATCTATTGCAGTAGAATAAATTTTTGGTATTTTAGCAAGATAATTGGGTTGTTACCTTATACAGTAATTATAATGTAACTGTGAATTACTTAACATAATTATCTGCACTATATATAATAATATCGTCCTATAATCTAAATATCTCCACTTAATACCTACAACTTGGAAAAAAAATTGAACTTCTGAGACTAGATGCACAATTTGATGTCTTCCATACAAGAGCTAGTGAAATAAGGATTAAGTGAGTGTGTAAATTAACAAACTATTAAAATAAAATATTTGTACTATTCCACATTTTATACAACTATCAACTAAGATCAGTTAATATTTTTATTTGTCAAAGTATATTTTTCAAATACTTATAAGCCTCAAATAATTTCACCATCTACACTAATACTGTTGTACGAACGTGACAATGATGCAGGTACTTTTAAATAAATAACTCAATATTTACCATACAGAAATCTACTATTAAAATGCTATTAAATAAAAAAAAATCTAACAGTGAAATAAGTAGTGTATGTCTAAGCATTTTTATTCATAAAAGTAATATTTCCAGTTCTTGGTAGAAAAACATTTTCTTCAGTTTAACATTTACAGGTATTAGTTTTAAAATAACAAACTGCACTCTAAATACAATGTTTATTGAATCTGAAAAAACACTAATGTCTTAAAGTAATGTATGAAGAGGAACTAAGACTTTTTTACATGTGTTAGAAACTTTCAAATTTTATAAACTAGATAATGTTGTCACCTAAGTGGGGCTAAGTAATTCCTTCACTTTAGAGCACCAAATTTTAAGGTCCTGTTTTTTGGATAAAATTACAATTTAAAAAACTTTCACTTTAAGAATTAAATTCAAACTTCTAAAGACTTTCTATGATTTAAAAAATCTAAATATAAGATTTATTTCCAGTTTTTGATACTGTAAAACAACCTTTTGGATAAAATTTGTCTTAAATCTAAGAATGTAAATTCCTGCTGTAACCAGCAAGAACTATATCTTGTATTCAATATTTTAAAATTTTGTTCAAACCAACAAGATCTTATGTATAATTAAAATATGCATTACTCATATAATAAGTGCAATGTCTTGCCTTCTCAAACCACACTTTCTTCTCAAGTATACATACAAGATTTCCTTCTCTCTCATTTTTAATATGAAAACAAAAAAAAATCAATAACTTGCTTTACCTAAAGTATAAAAATAAACTAATATTAAAATTTTCCTCCATAAAATTCTGAGAAGCATTCACACAATTCCAAAGTTTTTACTCAACAATGTAAGAATACACCACTGAAAAGGAAAGGAAAAGCTAATGCAGAAAACTTTAATACAACAGACTTGTGCATAAATTTAGCCTCCAGTAATAAAAAAAAGTTTATTTAAATCTGTATGTCAATAACTAGAGTTATGAATGTCTTTGATAACAAATTGTTCAAAGACAAAGAAAACTCCACTGATTCAGATTCCTTATATCCAATTGAGGTAAGATATGATTTCCAGAAACCACATCTCAGATGAATATTACACTATTAATTAATTATTATTATTATTTATTTTTTAATCTTACGTCTTCAAGTAAAACTTGCATCTACAGTTTCTAATTTTTCATAATAGTAAACAATCATATTGAAATAATTTTTGATAAAGCAATTAAAAATTAATCCTAATAAACCAGTCTAAAAAAAATCTTTTTTTTTTTTTCAGTAATAGTCCATATCTCAAAATAAGATATCACAGAAAAACTTTCTGTACACAACATGAATATGACAGTAATTTGCCATCTTTAACAATGTACTAGGTTTTGAACGAAAAATGCTAGATCTGCCTCGATTAAAAACAAATTCCTAAATAAATTCTTACAACATTTGCTACTGGTGTGATCATGGATCAGATTCACTCTGGAAACAGTTGTCAGTAATAAACGTGTAAGACTAACTGGCTCAAGAAAACAGAACCTTTACAATGATGTCCAAGTAAAGTATATTTTCTAAAATACTTTCTTTATTAGTTTTGTTTTAGAACTAATTAAAGGTCAAAACTAAATGGTGGCTTTTCTTGCACCATAAAGGCATTTCAGAATAGCAGCTGTTGTTTGTTAAATTCCATAACAAAGATTTTAATTAAAAAGTGCAAAATAAAAATTTAATCTCTAAATATAAGTAGGCTTATACATAAATTTTAGTAAAGGTATACAAGTAACAATTAATGTAATAATCTTTATTGTTACTGGAAATATAGTGGCCCCTAGTACATCCTTTAAAACAAAGCTCAATTTAAGAAATTTAAGACTATAAAAGTATGATAATCAGTACCATTCTATAGAGCATGCAAGCTAGACAACTTTATGAAATACTGTAAAGTTTATTTTAATAATCTAACAGTTATATTATTCATGAATGTTTTCTTTGGCACCAAAATAAGAATTTTTTTTTGTATTTCAAAAAAACAGACTATTACGTAATCAAAAACTAGTATTTAAATACAATCCAAAGTTAATAAATTCCTTGTGTTAAAAATTAATCATGCTAGTAAATATGTAGCAACTACATGGGAACATACATCATGTGAAAAACTAATTTTTAGAGGCAACTTTGTGGGCTGTAAGAACTAACATGCGATAATTTCTTATTACACAACAAAAAAGGATATGGTTTTCAAAGGAAGATCAAGGCCAAAAATTATCCAAGTTATGATTTGAAAGAATGTTAGCTACAAGTTCATTTCCTTTGTTGCCTACCAGAAACTCAGGCTGTGTCATTATAAAAATTTAGTACTATATTTATTGAGTATTGAAAAAAAAGTCAAGTAAAGACTTTTGTCATTATCTGCTCTTCCAACAGTGAAATAAAATTTATACCCTATTGATTAATTACTATTTTAACGTGCCATTTTGAGACAAAGGCTTTATACACAACTCACAGGAAAAACAAAACAAGTTACAGTATATTCATATAGGGTGTTTATTACCTAATATTCCCATTTTGTTTTTTTACTCAGAATAAAGCTACTAAGCTTATCTATTACAATCTCTAAACTTATACTACTGACCAGAGGGATGGTAGTCAGATGCACCCTACCACCCACCATAATAATGGATTGACAGTCAGTTTTATAATATACCCACAACTTAAGTTGCAAGGAATGTTTGTAATATCTCACAGTTCATATCCAACTCTCAAAGTCAGAGCTCTACCCAACTTATGGTCCTAATATTTCTAGGCAACATTCATAAAAGAAACATACTATTGTTCTTTCTATGCCACAAAAAGAATGAAAGTTAAATTACACACATCCATTTATCCTCTAGGGTTATATTGATCAACCATACCATAACTCCTTTTTATAAAAGTTCATTCTATTGGTTTTTGTTTTATATTTAAATTACTGAAATTATAGTCTGCCTACTTTCTTTTCAGATTGCATTATAGTTTAGTAAAACCTTGTTCACTACTCAATGAAATTTAACAAACAATAACCTTACAACATATTGTAAATCATACAGACTGATTATGGTTTTCATGGGTCTTTTTTTTTCTTGAACCTATTTTTTTTTTTTTTTTATGATGCTGTCTTTCTTGCACCTGTACTGTGATTAAAGTTACATTTTTCTCTACCCTACATTTCAGGATCAGTTACTAAAATAATTCTGTTTTAAGGCAATACTTAAGTTACACACATGTAGTTAAATAATTTAAAGAAATTTTGACTCTTGTTACAAATATTTTTAAGCTGAAACTAACTTAAAAATATTTCATTATTTGTTTTCTATAATTTTGTCATTAAATATGAAAGTATTGTTTTAATGTTATTTTTAGACTGGAAAGACAAAATAATTTACTTAGTTGTCCAATACTTTAATTCCTAAAACTGTCCAATCAGATTGACTCAATCTACTAAAACCTAAAATATATTTCGTACAAAATTTGGCAAAAAAGTAACAAAAAAAAAGACTCATAAAACCAACAAGTTTAATCATTTAGCATCACACTTACTAATGTGGAAAAATGAATTAATAACCATACCTATAAAAAATAGCTGAATTAAAACTTGTTTTCCCAAACCAAAATATCCAAAAAATGAAATTTAATTAGTTTTTACTTATAATTAAGTTCAGTTTAAATATATTCAATTTATCTTTAACAAAGTATAGAATTTTTAAACTGAAATAAAAAGTGTTTTTATGAAACCATATTTTTTCAATTACTGTCAATTATCAGAAATTTAAACAAATTAATAAAAATGATAGACTATGACAATGAAATCATAATCCCATAATCACAGACATACTTAAAAATATTAGATAATCCAAAACAGCAAAATAATTAACATTTTCATACAGATAATTTGGTGCTATCAACTAATGTTGATAGAATATTGAACAAAATGAAATTTTGTTTATCACTTATTTGACACACATTAAATATACATATATATATATTACATTTAGTAACTAATTAAACTAAATAAAATCTCTAACATTTTTTTAAAAAACAACCTATAGTGGTATGAACTCAAAGTATCAGTAATTTATATTACCTATATAAACAAGTATATATGTATTAATGCACTCTTCATAAATACCCAAGTTCCTGGGTAGACAAATAGTTCGTCCAAACTAGTCTTACTGGACAACTACAAGTTACCATTCTAGTTTTTTTGATACATGTAAAGTTCATAATTTAAAAACATACTGAAAATCTACATCAGCAAATATAAAATAATATACTAGCTATCCCCACTGATAAACACAATAGTAAAAATAAAAATTATGGAATTTAATATTTCGACCAATGGCATGACCTTCTGACTGTCACCTCTCTACAGCTTGCACAAACGGCTTTATGTATTCTGTAACAATTGCACATATATACATGCATGTGAAAAGATACAGTTGTGAAACCTGGCATATCTGATCAACTGCATGACGTAGGTGGTTGTAGAAATTCACTGATATCTGAGGCTGATGGGATGAGCTTGTCATTTTCCATTGAAGAACTTTTACCAGATTTCTTTGGTGGTGGCATTACTATAGGTAGTATAAATATGGCTAAGAGAGCTATTATATGTCCTGAGAAATAGAAATTCCTGAGGAAGAAAATCAAATATCAGTGAATGTTTTATTAATTTTGCAAAACGTTACTGCATTTTGTATACAAAATGGCAAGGGACTATTGTAAAAGAAGAATTTATTTAATAAAGTCAATTTAGGAGGAGGAAGTTATATTATTAATACTGATAAAATAATAAAAAATAATTTCACAATCATGTTTAAATATGCAAAGACAATTTGCAATAAGTAGTTGAAATTTATAGGTATTTCAATAATTTAACTAGCAATATAAGAGGGGTGGATCTGTCAAACCTTTCCAGTATAATGAATAAACAATGTAGGAAATGCAGTAGATATAAATATGCAATTTTGTTGTACTTTTCTCACTCAACTACATTAGCTATTTACCTACAAAACTTACTGGTATCTAATTTTACAGTTTGTATCAACAATACTTTTGACTTAAATGACACATAACACAGAATAGAAAGTAAAACTGAGTAAAAAAAATTAATGTATTGTACACTTAAATTTAGATCTTAGAAAATTAACTTAAACTATCTAGCTCACTGAAGTTTCAAAGAATAACATGTATTTATCACAAGATAACTTGTTTCTTAAAACCAATCACAGGCACAATTCTTTATGGGGGTCAGTTGTTCTCTGTTTTATACCACATTTTTAATTTGAGAAATGATACTCATATATAAAATGTGTAGTTTGTGCAATCACTTTAAGTTAACAAGTCCCACATAATACCTGCCAATTCACACACTTCTGCCTTAGTAGAAAGTTTGTGCATATGAATCTCTTAACAACTACAGAAGGCAAGAAAATTTATAGTTGAGATACGACTTGCAACAGTTTCTACACTCTTATAAACTGTGTCTCATAATTTGGTAAATAAATTTATTATTTTACAATAAAATAGTTATATCCTAAAAAATTAATTTTGTCAAAGAGAATAGAAATTGCATCAACAAAGGCTTCCATAGCATGTAGAAAAAACAGAAGGCTCAAACTTTAGCTGTAATGTGTTATAACCTAAACCAAACTTTACAACTGAGAAAAGGAAAGCATATGGTGGAAGGGAAATGAAGTGTATTTAGTATTATGTATTTTATGATAACATGCAAACTACTATTTATGTGCCATTGCCACATTTCATGCAATATAAATACATTATTATTCAGTGTCTTCTTTACTTCATTACCTTTACATAGTTTATAGCTTAGACAATTTTCAGGAAATATCAGGTTCATTTCATAATAACTCATTTATTTTCTGCATTAAAACCTGAATGTAAGTAAATTCTCACAATTCAGCTGATATTATATAAAATTATTGTTGTCCTATAGTCAGTATAAAATATACAGACATACAATAAAATCTCTGAATTTATCATCATCATTATTATTGTTGTACTGGTCCAAAGTTAAAGCAGTCTTACCTAAGGCAACCTTAGTTTTTCAAGGGTGAGAAATTTAAGAAATACATTAAATGTGCAAGTTGCCTGTTTGTCATAAAACATGATTTATAAAAAACAAAGAAAATAATCACATAAAACTTTATCATGATAAATTGCTTTTTAAAATTATTATCTGTAAGAAACTCAATCCTGCTTAAACATGAATATTGTGCAAATACCAACATCAAAAAGAGCTTATAATGAATTAACATTGTAAATATCTCTAGAGGTCATTAACAGGATATTAATTCAGAAATAAGAAGGGCAAGCATCTAGTAATCACAGAAAAATAGTGTCAAAGTGTCAGGTAAGGGATAATGGAAAATTTCACTAAAACTTAAAATTGTACAAGTTTTCAGCATTTCAGTTTAATATATGAAATAAGATACTCATTATATCTAAAGCACTGATGAAAATTATCATTGATGCATGACAACATTGCAAAAGAAGGCATCAACTTCAACTCACTTTGAGTTTCCTAAAAATATATTCTCAATAAACTAATTTACATGAAACATTCCTTACCAGTAAACCTTAAGAGAGGCCATTAATTCCAAAAGGATAAAAGGAAATACTATGTAGGATAAAGCCACTCGTGTAGCCAGACAAGAAAGTATGTCATAAAACACTGCCATTGGTCTACTGGTTTGAAAATACGGACGTACACTTCGTCGCACCTAAAATAAAAACGTTTTCATTATACATAGATGATAATTCTATCTTTTCATTTAAGCTGATCAGTCTAGCAAAGTATATAGAGTTCATATAAACAAGTTAAACAAGAGAGGTGTACTAATTTTACATCATACATTATCTTTATTACCTTGAAATGTGTCTCATCTTGTCAACACAGATAAGTACATGTAGAATAGTTTCAGTCCCAGTTAATTGCAAGGTTAAAATGAATGCATGGAAAAACAATTAGAAATATGTTTTCTACAGGCAAAACTTTTAAAATACATTTCTGGTAAAGTATTTAAATAAAAATTGGTCTTCATCCTTTCACAAACAATGATTATTTATAAAATACTTTTTGATTGAAATATTCATGATCCTTAACTGTCAATGAATAATTGACAGTAGGAAACTAATACCATAAGATGAGGATAGAAACAAAACAAAAATTCAAGAAATGGTAGAAATGATCGTTTATTGTAATTTAAGGTTAAACCCTACTTTAGGATATTTTAAAAAATTATTAAATTTACATTGATGTGTCACTTTGATGATTTCTGCTTTTTTTTCTTTTATCAATTATTTTTAAATTTGCAACTTTTTCATATCCAATAATTCATATCACAAAACCATGTTTTTCCTACAATCAAATGCTTCATTCTTCCTAAACACTACTGTTTTCAAAGATCAAATTTTTAAAAGAAAAATTAACAACAGAAAGAACATTATAATCAAGTTTTCTATCTCATGCAATCATAAGTTTGGAATTTTGGTATTTGTAACTCAATAAAATACTTTTGATAAAACCATTACTACATAATTCATAAGGTAATCAATGTAAATCACATTTGAAACTTCAGTTTATTTCAGAGCAAAACTTAAACTAATTGTTGTAGTGAAACTTACAGAACGAGCTGCCATAGTAAGTAGAGCTCCACCAAGGAAAGTGAAGTAGTACCCAGGATAAAAACCATGCCAGATGGCTGAAAGGATGTATGTTACCAGTGTTTTATGCCTGGGTGCCCTATCATAAGCAATCATTTTTAACCAATTCTGCGTTGTTTTGTTCCAAGTTTCAAGGGATTCTCTGAAGTTCACCGACAGCTGTTAACATACATATTTTGTGACAAAATATTTCTCATGTTGCACACTCCTTTACTTAAACTTACAAGGCAAAATTTTATCATATTGAGCCATGCAAAGACAAACTTTAAAACCTTAAGAACTTGATTTGCTCTTATAAATGCAAGAATAAACAGAAACATGAATTATATAACAATTTGTGAAATAAATATTTTCTAAGGTTATATGCCTAAACAAGTTATAAAAGTTATCTCAATACCTCTCCATTATAATTTAAAATGCTTCTATTATTTACAAATTTTAATATCATTGATTTTCTTCATTTCTCTGATTAAAATTAATTTATATTAGTGATTTTGTTCATGCCACTTTCATAGCATAAAACTGTCAAATTCTACTTTATCCATACAACATTTGTGCTGTTTATATTTTTCATTATAAAAAATATATATAAACTTCAGAAGAGTAATCATATGTCTTTTCCACATAAAAAGCATCATAACCTGATTTATATATAAATCAGGCGATGTCAATCTCTCTCATGATTTTGCTATATTTCTCACAAGAACTTCTAATGTTCATAAAATGATAAATTCCTATAAACTATTATATCCTGATTTAAGCAAAAACCTGTTTGTACTGCCTTTATTGTTAAAAAGGTAATACTAGAAAGAGAGCTGTTGTTAAGACCAATAGCAAGAACGACTTCAAGAAAGTTACGGATTTAAAATAAATTGTTATTTTTCTTTAAGTGAAAGGTTTAAAAGTTAGTGGGAATGAAAGAGACAAAACAGAACACATGTAAGTTTGATATTTTAAAAATAAAATGTTAATCAATAGGCTTTCATATTCAGTGTTTATTTTAGGTAAGACTTTACTTCCACCGTACCTCAAACCTCACAATGTCAACATTAGATAGTAAATCCCACTTTGGCTGATTATCACTAGAAAACCCATTGAATCCTTGCCCTGCTGCATTGCAAACTGCTTCTCCTAGAAAGCCAAGGAAACCCATCACTGAAAATCTTAAAATGAAGAAACTTTCTTCTATTAAAAAATACAGTCCAATCCAAAAAAGCATTAAGTACAAAATTAAGTCTTTAGGTCAAGTTTTTGCAGCTTATAATTATGAAAATGGACATTAACAAAAATGAAGCACTTAATAATTCAAAGAGCTTGAAAAAAATTAAACAATAACATATGAAATATAAAGTTAATTCACTAGTTACATTTCTTATGATGTCTAAAACACACCTGTCTATTTGAAATATTTTATAAATTTCTATGTTGAAACATAGTGAATTATAATACTAAGTTTTACAACATTCATGTTATCAAGTGCATATGTAGAATTTGGTAGACTAGAAATATAAATGAAAAGCTAAGACATTGGTTAAATTCCTTATATCTAAGTGACATATTTTTTATTTACCAGTATAAGCTTACCTAAAAGCCAAGCATGATAATACTTGCTTCTTACTACTGATGTTGCAACTAGGATGTATAATATTTGTGCATGCCATGGTGTCTCATTTAAGAACTTGTCTTCTACAAAACGAAAATCAAAATTACATATGAATGTATGTGTTTTATTCTAAAATTTCCATTATGTGATTGATTTAAAAAATTTTATTTTCTAAACACAAATTAGGTAATTTAAACCTTTTTTTATTGTATTCTGCATACTTAGCATAATTTAAAATTATTAATAAACAGTATCATATCTAAACAGAACTTTAAATATTTTTTTACTTAATTTTTCAAATGTCAATTTTGTTAACTATTTTTTAACACATACTTCTACTTTATCAAATTTAAAATAGTTGATTTTCAATAAATCTGAGAAAAGGTTATTTTATTGGTAAACAATTTTATGTGGAAATGGGGAACAAAATATTTCAATGAAATCATTAACATATATAGACATACACACACTAAAGATAAATAAATACCATATGACTTAAGAAAATATCAAAACCTTACAAAGCTTGTATATGAAGAAACCCATAGTTGTAATGTGGAAAAATACCTAATAAACACTTAGGCCTTTACTGAGTTCTATGTTATGATCTGAGGACATTAGCAAACATGGTAAGTGTTCCTAAGCCATAGAAGCAAGCTATTTTTTTTCAATTAATTTAAGTCAGGCATACAAAGACAATGATCTGTGCAAAATATGTATAAATCAAATATTACACCTAAAATCACATGATTAGATTCATTTAACTATTTTGCAATGGGTACCCCCATTAAACACTTTTCTAGGTAAATCACTGTGTAATATTTAAAATTTAATTAAACACCTTTACTTTCAATGCACAATGACTTACAAAAGTATTCACCCCCTACCAATAACATCACATTTATATAAAATACAAATAAAGTGACTTTTCTTTAATGAACTTGTTTTTATTCAAAACTAATGACCAAACATAACACTGTTATGTTGAAGGAGGTTGAATGTCAGCATAACTTGCAAAGAAAATATATATAAACTGAAAGTTACTAATTACATAAGTAGTAACCCCCTCTAATTTAGTACTCAGTGGAAGCACCTTTGGTACCAACTACTGCTTCGAGTTTTTTTTTTTTGATAGGTCTGTACCAGCTATGCACAATGAGATGTTGTAATTTGGGTCCAATCTTCCTGGCAAAATTGCTCTGACAAGTTCATAGGGGATTGTTGATGGGCAGCATTCTTCAACTCTTGCCATAATTTTCCACTTGATTTAAGTCAAGAACATTGACTGGGCCAATCCAGGACATTCACTTTCTTCTTTTGAAACCACTCCAGTATGGTTTTGATCTTGTCCTTCAGGTCACTGTAGTACTGAAATATGAATTTTTGAGCAAGTTTTAGATTCTTGGCTGACTTAACCAAGTTTTCCTCTAGGATTCACCTGTATTTTGCACCATCCATAACTTATGTTTTTAAGCTTTCTCAGTTTGGAGCAGATTACATAGATTCTAAGTATAAAGTCCCACTTGAAAGTTTCATTATTTCAAGCTCAGACAGCAACAAAATTTGGAATTTTACCAGGGGGGATGAATACTTTTGCAAAGCACTGTATGTGAAGAAAATTAACATTATTATGTATGTTATGACTGAAAAGTTATGTTATCTAAGTTTTATATCCTTTAATTCAAAAGTAACTTTTAGAAACTACTTAAAACATCAAATATATTTGTCATGTGACTAAACCAACAAGCAATGAAAATTCTCTTCCTCAGCCTTCTGAATCTTCAGTTATATAATGACTGCTGTGTGGGCCTATGTCTAAACTATAAGATGCTTATTTAACTTATTGACTTGTACATTTCAAAGTTTTATGAATGAATGTTGTTGAAACAAGTAATGTTTTAGCAACCCCCAAAAGGTTCCACACCCCTCTACAAGATATTTGTTTCAGCTATATAACCTATATGTAGAAGTTACATACTCATGTTTATAGTAACTAGAGAGAACCCATTTTACACTATAATCTAAAATTGTTATACTGAAATTGGGTAACGGTTGTTATCACAAAATATGCATAACTGACTGTAGTACTGTTGGCTGCTTGACTGACTATAGCACTTACGAGTGTTTCTTACCTACATATCTTATAGTTAGAGATACAGTTTAAATTGTATTTAGGTGTTATTTTTATATTTTAGTTAATTATATATGTTATATTTTAAAATGCATAATTCAAAGGTTTGGAAATTTTTAAAATCTAATTCATATTTTGCATCAATTCTCAAGGCTAATGATGTCATGTGGTGCACAACAATTTTGCCAAAGGGTTGCACACATCTGCCAAAGACACCAGACTTGAGGGCACCATTGGCTTATGTCAAGATGAATAACAAGTGGTAAAGGACAAGAAAGGAAAATAAAACATTAAAAATTAATTATATGTGACAGGGAAAAAGTCCTAAAATTATGAACTTAACCAAAGGAAAATCTCTGAAGATATTGTACAAACAAATTTAAAAAATTTAACATGTCTTTCTTATATAACCTAATTTTAATCATTTCACTGCATTATATGTTGATAATACCTAGAGTTAGTGATATTGTAGAGAAAGTGAAAAATAATATACAAAAAATCTACCTTAGAAGTTTCTAGAAATTATGCAAATATGAAAACTGTAAGATGAAATATGCAATACTTAAAATGAAGAGAACCTTGCATTCAATAGTTTGAGTGTAAGTAACTACAGTAGATAAATAATACATGTTTAGTGAAAACAATTAAAATGACATTCATTAGGCATAAGATATGATTTTGAACAAGTCTTACACCAGTTTTTGAGAGGATTCATTAAAAAATCTAAGTTATAACACATATTTGTTGCACAAGTGAAATATGCAACGTTTTCCCACAAGTCACAAGAGCCTAACACAGAAGGGAAAAATGGTATTTTAAACACCATAAAACAATGGAACTGACTCAAATTTATATTTATCTTATTGTGAAACAATATCAACAAAGAAACTTAGCTGCTTTGAAAATTAATTATATGCTGTTTAAGTATTTTTCTACATTAGTTAAAACATTACTGAAGTCAAAAGCATAGTCACTTATGCTATTATTCGAATGTTCTAATGGGTGATATGTACATTAAATTATATACTTTTTTAGCTTTTGTATATTGTCAGATCCAATATTTTCAGAAATGGGTCAGTAAGCATATACTAGCTACACCTTATGTTGAATCAACCTTTTTTTTTTTTTTTAACATTTCATTATTGTTTTTCTCCAGCACAAAAAACAAAACAAAACTGTTTCATAAAAGTTTACTCATTTCTACATTAGTGTGTTTCAATATTACATAAATGAAAGACAAAGATATGTATAATATATGTATAATTTTTTTTTTTTTTCCAGCAAAACCACAGCACACTATCTACTGTGTTCACCAAAGGGGAATTAAACCCTTAATTTTAGCATTGTAAATCTGAGTTGCTACTGTCCCAGTGGGGAGCACTGAAAATTGAAGAAACTATTTTTTGTTTCTTTATAAATGTGAAATCATATCTCAAACTTAAATACTCTCACATATGTCCCCAAACCTAGAAGATATAAATTAGTTTTTCCACAATGACTGCAACTTAAATACAGATTATAGTAGAAAAGAACTTGTACACAGTCTTCTAATGCATGCCTAATAAGAAATGTGGAAGGTGGGAGAGTGCAGAATACTGGGTATGTGGAAACTAAACAAAGAAAAGCTTTTAGTATTTCAGAAATAAGCCTAATTTATTTGAAATTTGCTTTTACTAATAATTTTATTTTCCATGGAGACTGTTTCTTCTAAGTATCCAAAACAAAAGAGAGAAATGCTCACCTGTCAAGTATGTAATAGGAAAATGTGGAACAACCATCATCAGGAAGAGAGCAAAGGAAATGCTAACAGCTACTTTCTGCATTACCTGTTCCTAAAATATCAAAACAGTACACTAGTAACAAATAGAGAGTTGAATGATATAACTGTGAAATAATGTTTACCAATTTTCCTTTGTTAAAGCTGTTACCCAAACATACTTTTCTTTTTCAGAAATGGTTTCAATAATTCTTTCTTAATTTTCATAGTTGAACCAAAATAAACCTCTAACAAGAAATAGTTACTGGGAATAGTTCACAACCTGTAACTAATTTTCTGTGCTAAATAAATTCAGCTCTGAAGTTATACTTTCAGAAATTTACTGCAGGTTCTGACTTACAAAAGACAAGAAACTAATATTATAATGCTAAGACTTAATTTTGAAAGTCAAGTATAGTTTCATAAAAGAGTTGCATTCAATCTTGTATATGATCATAAGAAAACAAGGTGTCACACTACCTAAACTAACTTTTTAGTTACATTACACACTGAAATAAATGAATGACAAAATAAATTAGACTGTGCTTACCATTGGAGGACCCTGGTAGACCAGTTGTTTAGTTGTTTCATCTACCAGTTTGTCCTGAAAAGTACAAAGACAGTGAATATGTGAATATTCTAATTTGAATAAAAACAAAACTTCAATAAACAAAATTCAAAATGCACTTCATTTAGAAGAACACTACAAACTATACAATTCAATGTTTATGTGTGCCATAAAATTTAAAATCCTTCCAAGAAATTGAAAACTGATAAGGGTTTATGTTCATACTATAAAAAATTTTATAACACAGAGATTGTTGACAACAGCTCAAGAAATTTCAGTAATATATAACATAAGTAACTAGATTATATAACTTTTAAAATATATACATTTGTGAAAATCAAGTACACCTACAATTATATTTAATTCATGCAAAGTTCAGAAAACAATGTGAACTGAGATACTTAGTCAAAAACTATATATAATTTTTTAATCTAATGTTAATAAATATATACAAAAATTATTAAGCCAACTTAATTTTAAGATTATAGTTAAGCTCAAAATTATAGCATATTCTTTGACAAAAACACTATCATAAAGAACCAAATTTATTAAAAATAATGAACAAAATGTAAATTTATATATAATTGTGAAAATCTGTTAAGCCTGTGGTAACTTAAATTCAATTACACTGTCAGTTGGGCACACTCACTAATTAGAATATCACCAGACAAAAGCTTGGAGAAACTTCTTAAACTTCTATATACCTGTCAATTTGTATTGTACCTGAATCATACGCTAACTACAAAACTGTACTATTTGAAAGTATGTAAATATAATATGAAAACTTAAATGAATATTCACAAACCAAATGGTAATTTTTTTTATAGTGTTGGCCAATTCAATCTTCTAAAACCTCCTTGATAATTCAGATTTGCTTAAAAAGGTTTAGAGTATACATTACTTCTGAGTCAACAAGTGCCTGACAAATTTTCACATCAAAGTCAATTGTATGTCACACTTTTAATCCTATAAATAAAACTGTATCACAAAAACCTTTTTATGTTCTCCAACATCGTTATGATTGAACAAAATTTTACCAAGTCTTTTACAGTTTCTTTAGTAAATACTGACAAATGTCTACTCAACATTTGAGAGTTCTGGAGTCACGAAGTTCTGTGTTATGTATATTTTAACACACACTGTTATACAGAGATCAATACAGTTTAACACTTTGACATGAGAAGTTAGGCTATATATTCCAGCTTCATCTTTTAAGTATCCAAGAAATATTAACATGCAAAACTTTTTTTTTAGTAAGACTATGTTATTAAAGAGTAGAATAAAATAAAACTCATCTAGGTTTTTACTACTAAAACTTTATGAACAGATTTTAAATTTAAACACATTAACAGGCCCCCATTGCACAAAGGTGATAAGTAGATATTTAAACACCTGGTCCCTTCTTCTAAAGCAGTAACCATCCTGTTTGCTGAACATCACAACAGAGGAATGACTAATTACAATACTTATTAATTCAAGTGCAGAAGTTTTGGGATAAAACAACCTTGCACAACATAATACCTAGATGTTAAGAAGCATATCCTGAGTGTGAATCAAACCTGGAATTCAATTCACACTGGTGTTTTGGAGCCAATGCATTACCAACTGAGCTATAACTCTCTTGCAATAAACTTGTTTGATTTTACCTAAAAACTGACCAGAAATTAACCTTTATAAATTGCATATGATAACTTCCACTATGTGTTATGTATCTTCACAAAGTTTTACAAGTTTCAGTAAAGATTAGAGTAACTTATATGCAGCAAATCAGAATTTTAAAGGAAGTATTTTCACCAAATCTGCATGAATGCAAGTAATCAAAGGGTTGACTGCTTCATTAGCAAAATGATTTTCATGTTAAAGATTAAAAATACTTTTTCCATGTGAAAAGTTTTGGACTTTGCCTACATAACCTCTAAACCCTCCTAAATAAATCTCACTTTTTTCACATAAATCTTTGTATTTTATCTGATATTTTCTATACCCTAGCTCTATACAAGGTTGGTCAAATAGAACAATGCCATAATTACCAAAATGATCTAAATAAATCTAAATTACCTTTTTTTCTTTCTAGAATGATTTCAAATTGTAACATGAAACTCTTTGTTTATCATGAAAAGCATTAGACTTGTAACAATATACAATTTTTTTTTTTTTTATTGCTCTGAACCTTAAATAATAAATTTTCCTGACAGAAGTTGTAAATACTTGCCAAATGTGTAATTCATATTAGCCTATGAAGTTACATAATGCACAGGCCACCTACAAGGTACTTGCAAGCATACCCCATGAAAAATTTATTTTTGTTACTTTTATAATAATAAATGAATATACATCAATAACATATAATACATCTCGGAATCTTCTTTTACTTTTGCTATCACCTGTTAATAAAACCTAACCCCACTATGTTTTGTCTATACTAATGGTTTTACTGCATACAATTTTCTATTTAATACATAATGCACCAAAGAACAAAAAAAAAGCAGACAAATTTCTGTAGCTATTACAATCTTTCTTGTTTTCTAACTATGTGAAAAGAAATAATTCAGCTGAGCTGATTAATGTGTTTCCTGGGAATAAAGTTTGACTTGGAAGTGACATGGACAATCCTCTGTAAAGAAAATAATACAATGCTATTTGATTAATTCAACTAGTTATAAATAACATAAAGCATAAGAGGTCTATTGGTCATTTCTGAAAGAGAGAATAAGTTAGATGGGCATAATAAAACGGGTCCAATTTTCTAATCAATGGTTCTGTAATCAAATAAGATTGAAGGCTATAGAAATTATGATTTACCTGGAAAATGACATGATAATGAGTAAATGACATTAGATTTTGTACTTCTTTGAGGAGTGATAAATTAAGAGAGGGGGATACCTAGACAGTAAAATGTCATAATTCTTATACTATGGAAAATTCAGGATTTTTTCAATAGTTCTTTATAAAATTAAGAACTTCAAATATATTATTTTAAAACTTGAATTATTAGTTACATCTTTATGCAAAGTTTATTCAAATACAATAAGGAAATAAATTTTGAATGTAACTCACTAAAACCTCGTGACATAATTTACATAGCAAGAGGGTTAATACTCAAGTCCTAAGTATTTATATCCAAGCTTGACCATAAGTATTAACACCACATGAGGGGAAAGACAGTCCAAAGAAACAAACAGAAAAGCAATCTTTAACATGTATTCCCTAATGGCAACATAGGTTACAAGCAATTTCACAACTATTGTTGTGAAGCTGTTCCTTCCTTTAACTTTTTCTCCTCTGCCTGGCCCTGAAGGTTAAAGTGCACATTTGGAACATTATTTTCAAAACTTTTTATTAAATAACATTTTTACTATATACATCAATGAAACTGGCATCAAAACAATGTTCATAATTTAAATTTAAAATTATACATTTTAATTTTTTTAATTTAAAAGGAAATTTAAAGAAAATAATGTTAAGTATTTGTATATGTGTGTCATATAACATGTCCAGTTGTCTTTTTGCACTGTTTCTATATTATTACGTCTACCATAAAACATGTCCAAGTATCTAATGAATGAGATACACAGAAGCTAAATATAAAATAAAAAAAAACTCACCACTGATTTGTTGAGATATCAATATATTTAGCAAATGTACTAGAGTGGATTCACCCTTCAAATAAATCATTTGAAAACTCTTAACTAGTACCACCTAATACTAACTAGCTGAAGTTTTTATAACCAATATAAATATAATTTTACTCTCTGCTTATCTCTGACAGTTGTTTACAAGTGACTTGAAGGTAAAAGAAAGAATTTTGCTGAAACTGTAGATATGTAATCAATAGGAATGAGATTTTTTCAATCCACATACACATTACTCAGAGACCCTACTAAATTACAGGGATTTAAAGTATACTATTACTGTAATTTGATGTTTATTTTTTTTAAAATTAATGTTTGAAGCCTATAAAACTTCTCTACATACCCCACCCACAAGTCTAGACATGGCTTAGTGATAGTATGTATGCATGAAAGCAGTATTTCATAGCATGGATACATACTCAAAATCAATGTTTTTCAATGTATTTCTCATTTAGTTCCTATGTTTTAAGAAATATAATTTAAATTTAAACATTTATGAGTAAATACACATACGTAACGTACGGTAATCGAAATAGTATACTTTTATAGGCCAGTACAGTTATGCCTAGTGCATTTGGATTATTCTAATTGTCTAAACAGAGGTAAATTTAAATCCACATTTAAAACTTGATAACTTTAAATACAAAAGGGTAGTACATTTTATAAGTATATACTGAAATAACACCATACATACACATATGTTGTGAAATTTAAGACATCAAATAGAAGAGCAGTAGTGCTGAATCACCTGCAATGTAAATGAATTGGGGAGGCTCAGAACTTACAATGTTTATTGGACATTGCATAAAGACAGGTTCAGATGGTTAGTGATTTGAGTTATTTAAGCTGGGTTTAACCTTAGATGTTGAAAGTAAAATATGCACAGAAAATTTATAGGATATGTTTAACAGTTGAAACTCTCAGGGTAAGTATTTGAAACCTCTTGGTTAATAATAAAGAAAACAAGAACACAGCTGTTCATTTTATTTCTTATTTTACAATTTTTCTTTTCATTATATTTTATGAGTTTTCTACAGGCTGAAGAATCAAGTAATAAACGTTTTCCTGAAAAAATTTGTATTTTCATTTACGAGGTTCTAAAGATTATACAAGTGAAATATGAAATTTTTGTGACAAAGAAGTATTTTTTATCTCAAAATGAAAATCCTTTGCTCTTGTACTAGTTAAAAAAAAATTAACAATTTCATGAACAAATATTAATAAAAATACTTCATTAAAAAAACTGATTTTCTGTGAGCAAAAGCCTTGTAATTTTTGCTAAGTCTACCAAATTTTGTGAAGATAAACTTAATATATTAAAAGTTATTACCATGTAAATTGTAACAAGTACAATGGTTATGAGTTAGGTCCATTGGGCCTAGGTAGTATCCATATACTTAAGAGGTTCTTTTCAGATATTTGGTGTAAAAATAAAAAGATCTAGTGTTAGATATACATGGTTGTTAATTTTAAATTTAATGTGAGAGTATTATTTAGATTATACTGAACATTACAGTTAGTTATTTTTAGAAGCAATAGTTATGGCAAGATTGCCTCTGTACCTGTTTACAAATCATTTATTGTGTAGTCAAATGTTGTGAAGTGACATATATATTACTTGAACGTTCTGAATTTTTCTCTTTGCTTTAAATCAGGGATCACCAAACTAAGGCCAGCGGGCCTGATACAGCCCTCGAGGTCATTTTGTCTGGGTCACCAGCAGCTAGCCGCTTGGAAATAAAAAGTGACATTTTATCAAATGTCCAAATGTCATAACAAAATAAATCACACCGATAGTCGCTTTAAGCTGGCAAACACAAGACGTTGTGATAAAAAGAAACAATAGGAAAATTCTTCTTTCGTCCTTGCTGCCCATTTATTCATATTGAGGCATATGTTGCTGTTTTGAAAGAGTACAATCTTTGGCATCACTATGAAACAAAACATCTATCAACATATTGGAAATTTTCAGCAAATGAAACGTGTTTTTGAATCACAAAAGAATCTCTTCACGAGAAAGTTTGCTGAAAATGAATCTGTCACTCGTACAAGTTACAAAATAGTGCATAGGATGGCAGAGCGAGAAAAACCTTTTACTGATGGCAACTTCATCAAAGAGTGTATGATGGAAACAGCAAATGAGTTGTGTCCTGAAAAAGCCAATTTCTTTGAAAGTATCAGCCTTTCAGCAAATTCAGTTGTACAGAGAGCAGAAGAACTTGGAGAAAACATGGCATTACAAATACACCATAAAGATAGAAACTTCCTATGTTATTCTCTGGCACTGGATGAGTCTACTGATCTCGAGTATGTCACAACTTCTCGTGTTTATTCGTGGAGTTAATTTGGACTTTCAGATCACGGAAGAGTTGGCATCAGTTTGCAGCATGCACAGAAGAATAACTGGAGAAACATTTTTCAAGGCGTGTCTTGAAGAAATTGATTCAGATTTCTGTGACTTGTCTTATCACACAGCAGTGAGGTGGCTCAGCTGTGGTAAAGTCTTGTCTCATTTTTATAAGCTGAGAAGAGAAATACAGAGCCAATCCACTTTTGTCGGATCCAACCTGGTTGTCAAAGTTATCATTTTTTGTTGACATCACATCCCACATGAATGAATTGAACTTGAAACTTCAGGGGACGAATAACCTTGTCTATGATCTCTATAGAATCATCAAAGGATTTCAGAGAAAGCTGTTATTGTTTGAAGCACATATGGAAGGAGGAAACCTCTCTCATTTTCAGTGTTTCAATGAGTATGATGCTGGAATCACAGAAGATGTCAACCTGGAGTTTCAGAAAAAAAGTTTATTGGTGATTTAAATAAGCATTTTTAGAGAGATTTTCAGATCTCGACAAAATTGAAAGTGACATTCTCCTTTTTCAGAATCCTTTCGATTGTGTCATTGATGATGTGCCAGTGGAACTTCAGCTGGAGGTCATCAATTTCCAAGAAAATGACTTGTTGAAAGCAAAACACAGAGAAGGGCAACTTATTGAATTTTACAGCTGCATAACTGAAGATGATTTTCCAAAGCTGAAGCAGTTCGCATCTGGTATGGCATCAGTGTTCTGAACAACTTATGTCTGTGAACAAGTATTTTCAAAAAAGAAGTATGTGAAGTCGGTATATCGATCAAGGTTAACTAATAAACATTTGAAAGCAATTTTAATGATTAGATGTAGCAATTCAAAACCAAACATTGAAGATATTTTGAAAGCCAAATGCCAGTTTCATAACTCTCACTAACTTTTTTGCAGCTTAGTGAAATTCAGATATGTACTCACTATGTGCAATGTGACAACTGTTTTTGCTAATGTCACCTTCTTTGATAACCCTTTGGTAAATAAAAATGTTAGTTGTATTTCTGTTTGTTTTTTTATTATATGTGTGTATTGCATGCTACTCCCATATGGCTAATGTGGCATCCTAAACTTAATGTTAAGTCTTTTACAGAGAGCTTTCCTTCTAGCTTATGAGTATTGAACATAATGATCATGCGGCCCACTCTTCTCATTCCCCAAGTAATCTGGCCCCCTGTGAAAAAAAGTTTAGTGACCCCTGCTTTAAATGAATTTCATTACATCATAACATCTTATAGTCTGTAGAAAGTTCTAGTCATCACTGGACAATATATATATAGGTGACCAAGTTAATCCAAGTATGCAAATTAGTAAATTTGGAAAAAAAGTGAAATTAGACTGTGTGATTGCGAGTTGAACCATTAAGAGCATATATTGGCAATTTCTAAAGTATCGCAGTTTGTATTGTAATAACAAATATAGGGGGAGATTAATTTGTCTTGTATGGAGTTTAACATAAAAAAAAATTATTGAAAGCTCTAGACTCAACTGCAGTGATTCAACTGTATAATAAGCATTTGTGTACATGTTTGAATTGTTTTGAATACATTATTTTGAAACAAGTGGAATGTGTGCTACATGCTTGTTTTTGAAATGTTATTGCCAAGAAGTCAGATACCTATTGTAAAAATCTGACCTATACACATACCTAAAACCCTGACATCTAGTCCACATAACAATAATAAATTAATTTATACCTTCTTTAATGATGATACAGCTACACCTTCCTATAAGACTCCCTTTAAATACAAAATTTAACAAAAAGAAAATCTTAAACTACCTTAAGTCTAAATTCACCAATAACTTTGAAAAGAAATTTCCTTTATTGATAACAAATACTCACTAATTTACTAATTATCTTACAGAAACACATCTTTACTCGATCAACCATTACTTGATTATCACCCATTACAACATCATTTGATTCTTCTGTTGACATTGAATTCGCTTCTACAAAGTATGGGGAGTTACTAGATACTATGACTACTTTTATAAACTCTCACCTTAAATGTTATGCACCCTCTAGCAAATATTTAAATTAAAATAATGAAAACATAGATTACACAACATTATTCTCTCCCAAACTATCTGATAGTTTAAACATGGATTTCTTTACATTTATTATATATGTATCCAAATAATTTAATAATATGAGTATCACTATATTCTTTAGCAACTTTTACTAGTATTAAGGATGACCTTCCAGGGTCTGTCCATAAGCAAAATAAGTAGTTATAGTCTGAAACTTTGAACACTACTATTTAATTTATCCCTCCATTATATAATCTATTATTATTTACATTGATTAATAACAGTTTGAGAAAATGTATATTTATATACTATAATAGGTCTGAAAACCTTACCTTAGAGTGCTCGACTCTGCTGTAAGGCTTTCCTTCAACAAATTCAATGTAGTCTTTGTAAAATATTAGAGGGCCACACATAAGAGCTTGAAAGTGAAATATGTAACTGAAAAACTCCAGCATTGATGGACTTTGTCTGAAAACACCAACACATTTTTAAAAACGTTAACATTTACTAACACTAAGTGTATTTGTGACAGATGCTTACCTCAACTCACAAAAAGCTATCATGTGACTACTCTCTATCAATAGTATTGTATTATCTATACTGACAATTTATCTTCCTCTGCTATTACAACTAATCCCCACTTTCAAAAATTAGTAGGTATGAACATAAAAACTTTAGCAGTAGTGAGGAAAGGTGGGAAGAGCATGAGTGGAGAGAAGTACCTATTGGAAGTACAGTTTCAATGTAAGAAAATGTGAATTTTTAAAACGTTATTACCTCCTCTCGCACAAAGCTAGAATCAAACCAAGCATTAAGCAACTACCCAAAATAAATGGGTATGGTATGAGATGAAAATGAAGCACACCTATGAAATAGGAAAGTAACATTATCTAGGTAGAAATGAACATACTGACACAACTGCAGTAATTAATAATTTTTATAGCACTGAAAAAGTGATGGTATTGCTGTTTGTGCTAAAGAAGAACATATATGTATTGTTTGCCACAGAATTGTATCTGATATCATACCTGTATTAAAAACCAAGCCAGAAATATTTACATTGAATCACAGATGTGGATGTCAGATACATGAGAGCTGCAGAAAGATATTATAGAATGAGGTAGGTACCTATCAAACCTCAGCCTGATAGATGATGATCCATAGCCTTTAAGTGGCATTAGCAGGTTGAAGAGAAATTAGAGAAAAAAAATACAGAAAAACAGCAAGCAGCTAGGGCATGAAATCCATGTAACCTACTCATGATAACATCAATAGATCAATTTACTTTGTTTGGTACAATCCACCAGGGCAAAAAACATTCAGCAGAAATGCAAGTCTGGTGTTTGTTCTTATCAACTGATTAAGGTACGTTTTTCCAGTGAGGTCCAACTGAGTAAAAATATTCAGGGAAAACTAGAAGGCTTATTTGTTTTTATCAATTGTAGAAGTGATATTAACTAGCACAGTTCACCTTGGCAAAAATAACAAGGGAAAATGCAGCTAAAAGAGGATGAAGTTATTTTGTTCAGTGAGGCCCACCTGGGCAAATATATGAAGAGAAAATTCAAGTAGACATTTTTCATTTTAAAAAGAAAAGGTATAGTGGCTAGTGTGGTCCCCTGGGCAAGAACATCCAGAGGAAATGAATCATCAAAAGATTAAGTTAATTTGTCAAGTGGAGTTTACATAGGCAAAAATATATAGAGAAAACAGTATAAATTGAATAAGTTATTTTATCCAGTGCAGCTCACCCAGGTAAAAACATTCAAGAGACACACATCATCAACTGATAGTTACTTTGTCTGGAAGTAATTTAAATAGCTTTATCCTTTTCTCAGTGAATCAATAAACATGAGTAATGTAAATTAAATATCAAAACTCACTCAGGAGAAAACCTTCACGGTCCATCACACCAGCAATTGGAAACTGGGAGTGGTAAGGATTTCTGTGCTCCACTAGAAGAAAAATAAAAATTGGGGAGGGGACAATGGGGATTTCAGAGGCACATCACACTGAAGACTGTGCAATGGGTACCCGAGATTCTCCTTTTTGAAAAGCAGACCAACCCCGACATATGCAATCAAATGGTTAGCAGGGATGGAAAGAAATCCCCTTGTGTTCTATTAGTGAAGTCCACAAATGACAGTCCACCACAGACTGGAAATGAATAATACCTAATACAATATGTATGTATGCCACTGGGTAAGCAGCCAGTAGTCTTAGAGAAACACTCCATCTCTACAGTGAGTATTATACAGTTACTTGAAACTAGTGTGGGTTTGAGGCAAAGCATACCTTCCATGATGATGAGAAAATACATTTGCATATAAAATTATATTTAAAAATGGCTGGTATGGGTAGATAAAGCACTAGAGGAGCAAACAAGTGACCTAAGAAGGTTGAAACATTGTTTGCACCTCTAGTAGTGCTTTATCTACTCATACCAGCCGTTTTTAAATATATAAAGCATACCTTACCAGGCAACACCTGCCAAAGGTTGGATCCATAAAGTAAATGCTACAATTAGGGAAGTTGGAAAGAAAGCATAAAAAGAAAAACATCAGACTTACCCCAGTCAAAAGGTGAACTTAAAAGGTGAAGTAGAATTGCTATGGGAAGTCAACAATATCCACTAGAGGAAAATACAGCAATGTCATGTAGATAATGTGTGGTGAAGGTATCAGTAGTCCACATTCCAGTCTGAACTATCTTTTCCAAAGGATGTCAAGATGGTACAGCCAAGGACATAGTGATATGATGAATCTGATGAGAAGAATGTTGTGAATATGGTGCTCTTCCAATGATAAATACAAATATGCCAGCCTAATGAGTAAATGAACCCAACCAGTGAGCTTGACAAGGAAAGGCAGGTAGAAGGATTCCAGAACATAAAAGGTTGAGAAAACGAACCCTCAAAGGAGACAGTATGTATCACATATCTCTTTAAGGAGTGAACTGTTATGGAAACCAAACAGGATTGGAATAGCAGGGCAGGTTTGAAAAAGAAGGTAAGAAAATGGATGGGAATGCCAAACCACCTAAATTGCCATCACACCTTATGGAAGAAGGACTAGTTGGGATAGAGGATGATATACACAAAATGCTAAATGGATGCAGGTAACATGAAAGGCATAAATATCTGAATGAAGAAAACACAAGCAAGAAAGAGTTGGAAATAGGTCCCAAGGGAGAGAAGGTAGATGGAACAGGAAAATAAAGGTCTAACTGTAGATAAGAATGACCATAAAGATCAAAACCAAGAACACATCTGTGTAATGAGGGACCACTTCTTGAGAAGAATCTCACTGGGAGAAGACAATCAATCCATCATCAAATTCAGGGAGCTAGGAAAAAAAAGCAAGGAAAGACCAAAGGATAGTGACTGTGAGCCCAGAAATGAGATCCAGGATCTGAAAGCACAGACTTGGTATTGGTACATGCCTGGCTCAGTGAGTTAAGTGTTCACTACAGAGATGTCAAAATGTACTCTAACCACCAACTCCTATTGGAGAAGTAAGTGGGACAAAACTTGACAAACTACTTAAGACTTGAGAAACGTGATAAGGAGAGAACTCTCCTCAACTGATCCAGAGATTTAAAATCTCCCAAGAGTAAATGTAAGAGACCTAATGCTCTAAAGATGAGTATAAGAATCAATGCAAATTCAGATCAGATTGTGTAAGCAGTAAAACCTCTGTGGTCTAGACTGTAACCACCAATCCAGAAATACAAAAAGAAATTGCATAATAAAGGGGAGTCTACTGAAAGGTACATGTGAACTGTTCACTCCCAACTGAAGACGAGAAGGCAGTGGCTCACCAATATTATAAAGAATGAGCCCTCCCAAATACAATTTTGATAGGGGTAAGAACAGGTTTTCATCCTGTTATCAGGTATCCCATCAATTCAGCATCCTATAAGAGAAGAATGTAGTTTCTGAACTGTGAAAGGGAAGAACAAGCAGGAGCAGTTATCCCTAGGAGGAAGAATGCAAAAACTCATTGAGTGAATATGTTGTGCAACAGTTTATACTCTCCAACAGAACACTTAAAGAGCTGACGTTAATTCAAAAGGTATGGCTCTGAAGTGGAAAATTCAACTTGGAGCAATAAGTAAATATTGACAAAGTGAGTACTCTGGATAAGGAACATTTAATTATAAATTAAGAAAAAATGAGGTTTCTAGGATCAAGAACATTGAAAAATAAGCCAAAGTCTAGCTCAGTCCTATGAAAAGAAAGAAATGACCACATCAGTGATGTAACAAAGCATAAATTTCAAGTCCCACACATTGATAAAAAATAGTATAAGGTACATTGTTAATAAATACAAGAAAAAATATTCAGATAGGACAATGAATTAGATATTACTATAGTAAAGATATTTAAAGTATAAACTATGAAACGTACCTGGTTAATAAATAACAGACAAACATCATGCAGGCAAACCATTGAAATGTATGTAGTCCACAAAGTATGTAATAATAATAATAATAATAATAATAATAATAGATATGCTAACTAACTAAAATTACCCATAAAACACATTAATAATCGATATCTCAGTTACCAGTCAATGAAATGAACCTAGAAGACAAAGGATATATGAGTGAGTCTTGTATTGATGCAAAATCAAAGAGGCCCTACTTATACAGCAACTAAAACCAAAATTAAACCAATATAAAGGAACACCTTTATACCTATACTAATTAATATCCAAACATCCAACAGAAGAGCCTCCTACAATCCCGTACCAGTTTATACTCTCGTCACTAAAATGTGTCCAGCAACAGTCACTTGCAAACTCTCTTTCTTAACCTGAAGATGACCAAGAAAGGTCGAAACATTGTTCTCTCCTTATCAATAAAAGTGTTAATACGTGTACCAGCCATTCTGAGATACATTTTTATTTCAAATGGGTTTCTCATTATTAGAAACAATCTAAAGGTACCTAATCCACAAACTATGCAATAATAAAGAATGTGCATATCAACAAAAATTACTAGAAAACAGTAATAATTAAAATCTAGCCTACAATTCTAATAAATTAGCCTAATTGAAGAAGGACACTGAATTAAAGCCTACATTAATGAAAAAAGAGGATGAGAAGGAACATAATTAACAATGAAGAAAAAAAAAACCCAACTAAAAAGAGACAACAAATTACATGTTACTAGTAGTAAGAATATGTATCCAATACACAATCTAAACATGCCTAAGTATATTTATTAATAATGAAGTAACAACCATAAAACTTGCCAAGTCTACAAAGTACTTGATATTTACAAACATGCAAAAAGGATTACACTGGCCCAAAATATGAAGTAATAATTAAGAACTAAATTGCATTGCATTTAAAGTAACTTAAATGACAAATGACACATAAATACCTAACATACCAATATCTGAAAACAGATTACATGAAATACATAATTCTCCCTTGTGAACAAACCATACAAAGGGCATCTAAACACTACCTACCACAAGTATATTAAGCAGGTGTGAAATGTACACATTGAAAATCTTATCACGCATCCCTTGGGAAGAAGAACAATTCTTCCTCTAATAGAATAATATGGAGGCACAGCAACTGATAGATGTCAAAAGAGTCCATAGTGTCTATTCATTGATTACATTCTTCCTCAAACACGTTATCACATGAAAAGCCTGAATCACCAGCTGAATATATGAATTAAAATCCCTGTGAGCCTGTACCTCCTCAGCAGATAAAGTCACACTTGATTTCTGAAAAGTCATTATTTACATTAATTACAAATTCATACTACTTATTTTTTGTTACTGAATTACAAATAGGAAAACAAAATATTTTTGAAACAAGTGAAGAACTGAAATGGCAAATAAGGTAATAAATGGTAGCCACAAGTTAAAAAATGTACATCTAAACAATGCCATAGTACTTGAAAAAGTGAGGGTTCAGCAGGAACAGCAGAGGGAGCAAGCTGTGCCAATATAGATGGCATAATACTTGTGATATGTACATGTTCTGAAATGGTGTGAAACTGATGGGATAAAAAGATTGGTGCACTGATTGCAAATTTTGTTTTTGCAATGGTTGGAGGACAAACAGGAATTGAGATTGCTTTATGTGACAAGGAGGTAAGAAAGTTTTTATAAAAGAAAAAGTACACTATTATAAATCAAAATAAATAACCTGATACTGCTAATGCTGAATGTGTTTATTCTTATATTATTGAAAAGTCAACTAACCAGAGCATCACTAAACTACATCTGACTAAATGGCACAAAAAGAACAGTTGTCTTAACATGCATGCAACATATATTCTTTTGTAGATTTTTGAAAATGCAAAAGCTATTGTTTTCCTATACTAAAAATATATTTCTGATAGATATTTACCTTCCTCATACAATTGTTTTTCTCTTGCAGTTCTTGCCCTCTGTATGCAATATTTTTTGCATGCCACTACCTGTAAAACTCCCATCTACCCCATGCATTGGGGGAAAGAGTATCTATTGAAAATATATTTTCACTTAGCAAATAAAAGCTTCTGATACGTTATCTTACTTCTCCTCACAAAAGAGTTAGAATACCACAGTAAAATAGTGGAGGGACTGGTGCAGAAGATGTACAGATAGGTATCTTTTGAAAGCATCTAATGACCATTGATGGAGTTTGAACCCCCTATTAGAAGAGAAACACTCATGGAAGATCTTATCACTTCTGAACCAGAAATACTTCTTGCCCACTGTGGTAATAAGTGTCACATAAATAGGCAGAAATTGTGAGATGCATATCCAAAAAATGAAAAAAAAACTGAGGTGGTCCTGCACTACATTTAGCTAAAATCTACAGAAACATATTGCAGGAGAAAAATGTATGTAGAGTCCCCTGTCACAGATAGAATGGTGAGGAGATAAAATGGATGCATCTCTTAGTGATAAGCAGCTAGGGTGCAACAATCTAACTGGAAGGTCAAAATCCAGTCCAAAATCAGGCAGTGTCAAACATACATTGTGGTAGAAAGAGGCTCCACACCACCTTTAACTAAAATTGGATAGAACGGGAATAGAAAATGTTATACAATTCAACTGAATAAATCCATAATTAGTATCAACTACCCACAAATCCAACATCCAAACAATGGTAAGGAGTGTGTGCCAGTGAGGTGTTTCATTCCAAATCCCATAAAACTGGATCCATACTGCACACCATCAGCCTCTAGGTGTAACCCTCACAGATGTAGAATGCCAGGAGAGACCACATGTGCTCTATACAACATCATTCTCCAGATATGCCTGCACAGCAGTTGGAGCTCATGACTGAGTAGCTAATTCATATAGTAACCACAGTACTGGGGTGAATCAACCTAGGATCATGCAACATCAACTACTAGGATCCACCACACAGAGGTTAGGTGCATGAGGCAAAAAACTTAGTGACCATAGTACGAAGAGAAATCCCAACTAGGGGAGGAGGTCAACTGCAGTATGGCAGACCTACTCTTAATACTTTTATTGAGTCAAGTGGAGGACACATAACATCAACGCCAGCAGAATACCACTTCCATACTCTCTACTGAATGTAATTGAGCACATCCAGAAAGTTTCTCCCATGGTCCACCACTTCAGTAGCTCGGAACTGGTAAGGACTCCCATGTTTCACGAGAAGGAGAGAGGGAATGCATTAGGGAATACAGAAGTATGCAAACATTGGAGACAGTGCACTGGGTAACCCCTAACTCCCTATTTTGAAAAAAACAGATAATCCCAGATTTATTCAATCAAAGAGACAGCAGGGATGGGCAGCAATTTCCTTCTGTTTTACCCATGAAAGTCCATGGGTCGGTACAGCCTGGAACAGGCACTTGTATGAAGCAAAACATTGAGAAAAATATATTAGTAGTCTTGTGGAACATCTCATCTCAACAGTATTCATTACTGGCCACGAGTATACACCGAGATTGGTGGAATAAGCCTACACTCTAACCCAACTTCAATGTGACATTCCCAATAATCCTTGTTACACTACCCTGTGGAACATCATCCTTTTGGGCCCAACTCCATTGAGGTGCAGCTCTTAGAGTAGCAGGGTACAACCTGTATAACATCCCCCAGATAGGACCAAACAGAAGCTAGAATACACATATCACCAGATGGCCTCCCAAGCAACTACAGTTCACAAGATAAGAAGAGCCAGGCCCATGCAACACCAACCTCTGGGACCCTCTGCACAGAGGTGAAGCAGAGGCACTAGGCAGCAGTTAATATATTCTTTGAAGACTTATAGTTGATCAGTGTTCACCACTAAAAGGAACAAGCTTCTGTAACAAAAAATAAAATAAAAATCTCAAAGCAAATGAAAAAACAAAAGGCAAGTTAATTGAGTAATAGATTACAATTAACAAGGAACTGTAGAAATGTAAGTACTGCTTTCAAAAAGTGGGTATCACATAAATTAACACAAAAATACAGAACATCTTAATGTGATGATTCCTTAAGAAGTGGTGATTAGATGGAGTAACATGTATAAGGTGGAGGATTGTTGCATGATAATTGACATGCAAAGGCACAGTAAACCACATTAATCATAGGGTAGATGGGAGTTTCAAGACTAGTAACATGAAGAAATATTTTACATATAGACAGCAGCACTGAATAAGAAAAGCTATTGTGTGAGAGGATGTAAAAAATCATATCATAAAAATGCAACTTTGAAAAAATAATTAAAACTAAGTTCAATATTTTGAAGAAAAATTTGTCATCTAAGGTAGCTAAATCAGTATCATGTTAAACTTAGATGAAATAATGCTTTCAATAAAACAGAAAAAATAACAGAATAGATATAACTGACAAAAAACTAAGTACAAAATGGAACCTTATGTTTTTTATAAACCACTAACCTTAGAGCATATCGCTTTTGGCTCAAGCTAAGTTTTTCTTCTGGCCTTGCTAGTCCATCATGAAGACTAAATGCCACACTGCTAACTTTCTGGGTTGCAATCATGACAGGTCTAAATGAGACTTTGAATTAATCCATTACTTACATTTAGTTTTAATAAAATATAAAGCTGTAACACCAAATATTAAACCTAGAAATTATAAGTGCTAAAACTTAGAAAAAAAACACAAAAAAACAAAATTATTACAAAAACATTTAACAATATTGGTAGTCTTATTTTTGTTAGATTACCATAGAATTTAAACACAGCAAAAACTACAGAAGACAGCCTGATTTTATATTATTCAGATGTCCTACCCTGTGATATCTAGTGTCCAACCACCATAGTCATAAGTCAATCGAAGCAGGTGAAGAGAGGAAAGGTAGAGTAGGGCAACAAACAACACTCCTCTAAAGAAAGGATTACACATTAAATCATATCAAAAATACTGATTTCAGTATTCTGTTAATACAAAATAAAGACCTTAAATTTGATAAGCAGAAAATAATTTTTGAAAAATGAATAGCTACACAGAAATAGAAAACCCACAAAAACGGACAACAACACGACATCAGCAGTTCATACAAAACAGGCTATTCTTAACTTAAAATGTCATATAGACAAGGCATAACAGTTAAGTGCAATATGATTAGAAGAGTAACCACAGTTTAAGAACAATTCATACTAGAGAGGCTATACAAAATATTTAAGTTGATAAATTTAAATGACCATTCAAACAAGTTGAATACAAATATTAGGTTATTAAAAGAAATGTGTACATTTCCCAAAGATCAAACTATGAATAACTTTAAATTAATTAGCAGACAGATCTAAAAATAACCAGTTTGATAGTCAGAAAGTAACTATAATCTGTTTAACTTTCAAAATATAACTATTTAAGAGATTACAATAAATTTTTATTCATCTTTTAAGAAAACTTGGGAGATGATTTTCTTTTTGGTTACAAACAATGTGTAAAAATATGAACTTCCAATATCTACGGTGTTCAAACTATTTATACCTAAAGGATTTTTGACCAAAAAAAAGTCTAAACCCTTTTCAGACCTCTCAAGAATTGTTAATGCATTAGTGGTTATCCTTTAAATGTCAAGATAAAAAATTGTAAACAAAAACAGTCAAAGGACAAAAACAGATTGAAACTGTTTTATAAACTTAACTGATAATATGGCCTTACATTTTATAGTATGTTAGCCAAACTTAATTATTTTATTATTCTAAGCATTTTTTTTAGAAGTTCTACATATCAAAACAGCAAAACATAGTTTTAAGTTTGTTGCATATCATGTATAAAGGTTTACCTTGTAAGTGAACCTTCTCAACAAATTATTTCAGTCCTAACTTTATCGCTTGTGGATTACAACCAATAATAAATGTATAATTTTGATTCCTTTCTCCAATTAACACCACTTGAAATTTTTTTAACTATCAACTTATCTTCTCTTTGTTTCATCATGCCCCTCTATGAACTTTACCATTTTCAAAATTAATTCTATCTTTACATTGAGCTAAAGCATAAACTTTCAATTAAATTTTGTGAAAAATCTATTACAAATTCAACATTTTGTACAATCATGAAAACGTGTTAACCAAATACTGACTGTTCAAATATTGTGGAAGTAATATGCAAAATATTAAAATGCAAATAGCATGCCATCATTGTGCAAAGTTCAAACATGATGAACCTTCTTTTAAAAGCTCAACTTTGAGCAAGTTTTATTTCTGAATGAGATAAAGTAAAACAAGCAATAATGTATACTCCCACCTCTTCAGCCTTTATTCCAGAATTATTTTTAATTTCATGAGCCTTAGCAACAAATAAATTTGGAAAACTGCCAATTGTTAATAAATTCTCATGACTAGGTTATAGTGATAATTATGGATACAGTTCTTACACTCACAGCAATGTCAGCTATCATACAGCTGTAAAGTAACAACTATTATAAGACAATTAATTTACAAACTACTATTTGGCCATGAAATATAATCATGAGAAAACACTCAGCATTATTTAATCATAAAGACTGTTATGATAAGAACCACACATGGTAACAGAATATATGTTGCCAAGTAAAGAAAAAATCCTAACCTTGAAGAAAAATTTTTGCTCTGCTTCTAACTATCAACATTATCAGTGATAAACATACAATAGCTAAACAACTGTTGTCTAGTAGAAAAAACCTTGAAAGAGTCAATGTTAATATTTTAACAATATCCATCCACCCATTTCCCGACTGATAATAATAAATTTAACATCTGTTAGAATTCGGTATTTTAATAATATCACTCTGCTCTTATTTTTGAATTTATCAGAAAAAAAAATACTTATTCATAAAAAAAATTATAGATTTGGTGTAATGAAAAAAAAAAACTTGCAATATATTCCAGTTTTAGCTTTTACTGCAAACTTCTTAATGCTAAAACATTAGTTAATAATTATTCTCTAAAGAAATTATTTAAATTACTTAAACTTGTATTTACACAATTATTCAACTTTCTTCAACCACACAGAAGGAGCTCACAAATAACAATCGTGTAATCCTATCCAATATTAATCTCTAAAAATTGATTAAAAAATTAGTCACTGCAACTTATTATTTGGTTTTAATCTTCAGTAAGATTACAACATTTCTCACTCCAGTAGTTATCAAATAATGAAGGTCCCCCAATTATATAAACTTATTAAAATTAAATCAAAAAAATAATTTGGGAGGTATCAACATTTCTTACCTAATTTTTAATTCCAATACCTATTCCTGACCTGATTATGGACTTAGTATCAAATCCATTGGATTCAAAACTCAGTTAAGATGAAGATACCATATTTTTATAGTATTTATGACATTTAAAAATGTCAACAATTAACTGACCATTCAAGAAATCTTACCTGTGCATAATCTGAGGATTTACATTGTTCATTATAATGTATGACAGAGTACCCAAGACACACAAGTGGCTGATTTGGCTGTAGAGAGAAAATTAATACTTTTAAATCTTATAATAATGTGATATAATAACTCTTAAAAATTGATATATATTAATTATTGATGTTTAATAAATTATATGACAAGTAGCACTATGATTGACTGAAGAAATTAATGAAGATTTCTATCTTAAAGAGCACTAATATCTAATGAAGACAATGATTTAAATGTAAAATACTGATGACAGATTATGTTAACAAAAGTTTTTGGTAGGACATATTTTACTGTTGTTGGCTATAATTACATTTATTTCTACTGAGTGATTATTGCATTTAAGTGTAAATACAGTTTTTAAGGGTAAAGAATGCCAGTAAGTAATTTAAATAACTTCAATGTCATATATGAAAGGTTAAACTTTTTATTACTGAAGTTTATGGTTTTCAAGTCTGATCAAAAAATAAATTTTTGTCCTCAAAATATACAAGTTTTCTAAGCCTTTTTATTCTAATGTTAAGTAACTGATTAAATGTTAGTTTATTATTTTATTAAGTCATTAGAAAGTATCTCTTTAGGTTACTCTAGGTCAAGTATAAAAGTAAATTCATTATTCTGTGTAAATATTCTTTCACTGATAAATAGTGCCTTTACTATGTATGAAACTCCTGATTTATTATTTACATTTCCATATATGCTATGAATAAATTAACAGGAATTGAAGAAAATCGTAAAGGTATAAGCCACAAGACATTAAAACATATTGCATGTCCAGAATACACACAAAGAAACAATACATCTGGTTTTGTGCCAGAAGTTAAAAGTTCATTTGCAAATTACTAGTTTCTGAGCCTCTGACTTACAAGGTTAGGATTGTTCCTTTCACTATGAAAGATACCACATTAAATTATGCTTCTTTACTACAACTTATTAGAAATATCTAACAATTAATTGAAACATTAGTGAAATTAGAATATTAAATTTTTTTTGTACACTAAAGCATTTAAATTCCTAGCATATTTATACAAAAATTACCCTTTTAGATGCTGTAGAGAGTTATTGTCTTATGCAATAAGTAATTATAGATACACTATTTAATTTTACACAACATACAATGTGTACTTTAGTGTTTTTTGTCAAATAAATAATTTAAAGTCTTAAGAGTTTAAAAAAAATTCACATTAATATTAATTTGGCAACTCAATATCTTTAATTAAAATGTCACATCTATGAAACAATATTCCACACTGAAACATATGAAAAAAACAACTCAGTAAAACTTATGATTATTGCAAAAATACGAAAAATACTTACTGCCCAAAACAAAAATACCCAAGTACGATTCCAATCATTAAAGCAGCTGTATGTCGAACTTCAGGTGCGACTTTATTAGGTGGAAGCATTTTCTTATATACAATGGCAAGCAGCAAGGCTATAAACTGACATATGAGGAAGTTAAACTGAAATAAACCAAAATTAATAATATTTATTGTTTATTTCTTCAGGCTCAATGTGAAAAATATAGAAACTCATTCACATAAAACATTGTCAAAACTAATTTTCAAAACAATTTTCAAAGTTTCAAAAATGATAAAGTTGGAAGCTGCAAGAAACTTTAGTGAATAAAGTGTTCAGTTTAAAATAATTCAATTGGCTATGATAAGGTTATGATACCTAATGTGCCTATTTTGTTGAAAGGAATAATTTCCAAGTTACCATAAAAGATCATTCAAAATAAAGGTTGTACTATGGCAGAGCTCAATTGAATAAAAAAATTGCTTTACACAAATTCTGAACAAGATAAAATTTGCTGTGCATGTAATGCTAAGATCAAAGGGCAATACACAGGATATGTTGCTGAATCATACTTTTGAAGATCAAAACTAGCTTTCAAAAAGTAACACAGCTTGCAAATTTAAACTTCATAGAAGTTGTTTTGGTTTTTAATAAGTCTCCATAATTCAGCTATACATATTTTGAAAATATTAGTAACTATTTCTTCAGTTTACATATAACCACAAGAAATAAACCATTGAGTGTAAAAGTTGATATTAGATAAGAAAATTACTGTATTTGCCCAAACATAATGTACACCTTTTAAATTCCAAATACCTACCCAAAAATTGATTGTGCATTATATATGAACACAACTTTGTTATGTGTTTTACTAGAAGCTACAAATGAAAATTGTTAAAACATCATTAATGATTTCAAAAAATGTTTCACATCCAATACAGTAGATAAAATGGACGATGACATGCTATGAGAATAAAAATAGGATAAAGCATGGGTTCAAAGAAGCATAACCAATAGTAGTGACAATTCTAATGATGACAAAGATCTACATAAAGATGAATGATTAGCTTAAGGTATTACCACATATAAACTTTTCAATATATATTTTTTTAAATTGAAAAAAATTCAAACAAAAATTTCTAAAAATGTTTAATAACTGTTTACTGTATTTAGAAACTATTCAGTACATTTTGTAGAGCTGATGTGTAAAAACACATCTTCAATTTCATTTTCCAAATGTGGATATACATTATATTCAGACAAATATAGTAACTGAAAGAAACTTAATATTGTAAGCACTAGAATGTAAACATATTTCATAATTTTGATTGGTCAATCAGCCATTAAATACTACAAAATATAAAAGTAACATCTGTAAGAAAGTTTGGGAATGAACAATATGTTACAGCAAATGCTACTACTTCCAATAACTACAGGGTGTTCGGAAAGTCACTGTGCACTTATATATTTATTAACAGACATGTTTCAATATAGAATACAGGAGGTAAATATGAATGACAATTATAAACAATGTTGAAAGTGACCCCCGTTGACATCAATACAGGCTTGGATCCTTCTTATTTTGTTTCTAAACACTGCTATCAGTTGCTGGCTTGAAATAGACTGATAAACATATGATTATAAAACTGCACAGCGACTTTCCAAACACCCTGTACAAGTGGTCATAAGAGAAATTCACTTATAACTTTAACCTTAGTTATATAATAATGTATTTATGTGCACATACAGAGCTATTGTTTTATTCTTACAGGATGAAGAAAAATTAAATTATTACTTTATCAATGCTTGTGAAATTTTCCTCTTTTATTTTAATATTAAACATCAAGTATTTCTGTTAAGTTGCTGAAAGCAATTGTGTTGTATATTCTTCTTCTCAAAAGTGCCTATCTCTTTATTGTGACTAGGCCCAATACACTGTAAATAATCTTATTTAAAAATCAAGTTAGAAATTACTTATGAACTAAGTATAAAACTACAGTTTATGATAGATGTTATTGCAACAAAATTATTATTTTAACATATAACTACAATTTAATGCTAATAACATATCACAACAATAATTACTAGTGTAACTATTACTAATGGTGACACATCACTAAGAATGAACAACACAAAATGTAGGCAGGAAATCATAAATGCAAGTTCAAGGATGTTCAGGGAGATGTCATGAAGTTTCTTTTTTCACTCCCTTGTACAAAATGTACAGGTAATTTGTAGATAACCTTCAATGGCTGTTAAGGTGTGTAACATGAAGTGAGAATAAAGAGGAAACAGCCAATAATACCAAAAGGAAAGTTGAAACTAATAAAACCAGTTACTTAAATAAAAAAAAGCAATCCTTTTAATGACATTTTTCTGTGGGTGATTATAGTCATCCATTCATTCAAGTTAATGACCGAGATTTACAGTATACTGTAAATTGTGTCTGACTGCATAAAAGAGATATGTTTAAATAACAATACAAGCTATGCACACTTTAAAACATTAAATAGAGAATATTAAGCATTAAATGAAGTATAATATAAAATGAAAAAGTTAGCCTTGGGTTCACCCTTATCACCAGTACTTAAGGCATTAACTGATCAATATTACGATATATTTCTCTATCTGTTGTAAATAGTACATGAAATAAAGTTTATCATTAGTAATTTGGGACAATGACATAAAAGACAAAAGAGAGGTAGATTTGAGAAATTTTTAATTAAATTGATTTTTACTCAAGATTGAAAAGCAGTTAAAAAATTAATTAAGTCAACAGGAAAAGCTAAACTTAAATGGCATGTCTCAAGAAATTTCTCAGCATCATGAATAAATTTAAATGACTTTCTAATGAAAAATGAAAAAATCAGATGTCAGAAGTTTAAGAGAACCATTTTAGCTGACAAACAAGTTTGAAAATTTACAAATGTTCAGAAAAACTGAACACTTGGTTATAAAAAAGAAATTAGAAAATCCAAAAAGGTTAATAAATAGTTGTCTTAAAGCATTAGAACTAAAGGCAAGGAATGTTTAATCATGTTAAAGGTGAGAAAATTGCAAAAATGTGGATTTGGCCCTTAAAAAATGCTTATGGCAAGCATTTTGTAAAAAATACAAGATAATTAGATTCTTAAGTGTCTTCTCTGTTGTTTTTACAAAAGTAAACATTATTTATACTCCTGACCCTTAAAATTGTATGAAAAATATTAAAATTCAGTTATATTAATCCCTTAGTGATAACCACATATACAAAATAGAGTACCATAACCAACAAGATTTTCCCCAAGGTTTCAAAGGAAATTTAAGACTTGATACAGTCTTCTTTCAGTAGATAGAGGATAGGTACTCAAGATTAGAGAACTGTTATTACTGTTATACATATTTTTAAATTGAGTGATAAGAATTAACCTTCAAATTACAGGCAAGATAGTCTTACTTTTGTAGTAGTAAAAATTCTAGAATCTGATAGAAGAAGCTTTACAAAATAATTTAGTGACATAAAAAAAGCCTAAAAAAATCTGTTACCTTATTTTGAGGATGTTATTTATTATTGAAATAATGTAAATAATATAGATTTGATGTAATTAAGTTTTATAAAAGATTATGATAATGTTTCATAAAAAGTTTAGCTAATAAAAGTACACATTAGGCACTAGGAAAGGCCAGTTAATTGAACTGTTGAATGGTTAAGAGAAGGAAAGCAATATGTTATTAAATATATAAGACCTTGATTAGTCAACTGGAAGCACCTGCTGTGTAGTTTACTTTGTGTTTTGAAGAAAAAAACTACTGGACAAAATAGTATGAAAATTCAAAATTACTTTCTAAACATTTATGTATAGAAAGTAAATATCTTACCTTTTGTGATACTTATTTGAATTCACAGCTTAGAAATTTTGAAAAGGTTTCACTTTGATACATTTGTTTAAAAAGAATTTTGATGCTTACTTTTGTTGTACCTTTAATGTCTTTCTGAATTCTTATAAAAGTTTAATACAAAGTCTTTATTTTACCTTTCTTTTGATTCAAAATCAATGCACACAGTTTCATAGTGTTTGCAGTCATATGGAATGACAATGACTTACTTTCCACACCCAAATTATAAGCTAAGTCACTTTTTGAACATTGTTAGTATGTTTCATTTAATTTCTGTAATAAATTTTAAACCCATTTTATGTTTATTTATTGTTTAATGTTTATTTTCTTCACCCACCTAAGAAGTTACTTATTTCTACATAAACACATTTAAACAAAGCCAAACACACTAGCTTTGTCGGCAAATCAAAACTTGAAAAAGCCTAGTATAAAATAATATGACTAAGCTTAACTAACATTGTTTTACAAACAAGTTTCTTCTAGTAATATGTCACCAAGCTAACCTTTTGTCATTCTGCTCCAATCTGTCTAAGTCAACATTGAGCTGAAAGCTTTTTGGGGTGTTATATTTAACATGAAAAAAAAAAAACATTTTCATGATGTTTATTAGATTAGTAGCCAGAGCCCATTTGTACACACTTGTGTGAAAACAAACATTTAATTCACAAAATACACAAATGAAATGTAATTGCACCCAATAAATGTACAAAGAGTAAGCCTTTTTTCATGTTTTCAAAGGAAATTAGCTCAAAATTAAAAATCACAATTACACAAAGAATTTTCATAAATGCACTTGAAAAATAATAAAAATCACCAAACGTTATTTACATTTTATATATCTACTATACCAATTATTGGCCCTCAATTATATGCAGTAGTAATATACAGAGAAAAATAGATAGCTTTCTCCGTTAACATGATTTTGCTTAACTTGTCATGCCCCAAGGATGAGTCAAAATTTGCTCCAAATTCAACACCTAAAATCTAATAAAAGGTGCAACTCTATTTCAAGAATTTCTTTATTCATGCTTTTTGTAAATTTGATATTTTAACAATATGAATATGTATTTCATGGAAAGAAAAAACTCAAGTGTCCAAAGTTACATTTCTTTTGTACGAGGGCTGTTCAAAAAATACGCGGACTGACGTCATAAAACAAGATGTACTTTATTTAGAAGTTACAGGTCTGGGACCCCTTCAAAGTACTCTCCTCCCCAACGCACACACTTATTCCAATGGTGTTTCCACTTGTTGAAACAGTCCTGGTACGCTTCTTTTGTAATGTCCTCCAGCTCCTTCTTCGCATTTGCCTTAATCTCGGGAATCGTCTCAAATCTTCTTCCTTTCAAGGGTCTTTTGAGTTTGGGAAAGAAGAAAAAATCGCAAGGAGCAAGTTCAGGTGAGTAGGGGGTGGGGAAAAACAGTGATCGAGTGTTTGGCCAAAAACTCGCGAGTTCTGAGGCACAAATTTCGCAGCAATGCGGTGCATCTTCAATTTTTCAGTCAAAATCTCGTAACAAAATCCAACTGATATCCCACACTCTTCAGCAAGCTCCCTGACAGTCAGACGTCAATTTGCCTGCACCAGGGTGTTGATTTTGTCAACATGTGGGTCGTCAGTTGACGTGGAAGGACGTTCAGGACGCTCATCATCTTCAATGGACTGTCGACCATCCTTAAAATGTTCATGCCACTTGAAACATGCCATACGCTTCATAGCAACATCACCGTAAGCCGTGTTAGGCATAGCAAAAGTTTCAGTCGCAGATTGTCCAAGTTTAACACAAAATTTCACAGCAAGTCGTTGCTCCTTCAGGTCATTCATTCTGAAATCTGCCAAACGAAAAAAAATCGCACTTCACTTAAAACCACGTAGCTAATACACAAATGAAGATATCTGCAATCGGAAATGGCATCGTAATCAGCTGATCTGTGCAAACCTAGCGACACCAAGCGGATTCCCCTGGAACCAACTGGAGCCGCAATTCAAACAGTCCTCGTATTTTTTTAACAGACCTCATATATCTTTGTGTTGGAACTATGAAAGTAACTCACTGAAATATGAATTTTATTTATTTGCTCTATCTTAAATTTATAATTTTTTCTTGCAATTAAATTTAAACATCTTACATTAACTTGATGTTAAAGTTTTCACTCCTTCCACTTGTTTTAAAAAAGGGTTTAACTGTTAGTGCTCTTTAGTTACACATTTGAACAAATTGGAACTTTTTAACTTTAATCAACAGAAACAGAAATCTGTAAACAAAATTTTAAAAACTAGCATTTAGAAACCATATTTTTTCAACTTTCTTTCAAAATTTGTAGTCAATACTGGAAAGATTTACACATTTTAATAAAATGTTTAAAAAAAAACCTTTACACTGCAGATGTATATGATTTTTTTTTTTCATTTTATCCAATGTTTCACCTTTGCTCTTTCCTCACGGTTAATAATCAACTGAAGAAGCTGCAACAGTGGAAGTCAGTTAAAATAAATATATAATTTCATATATTTTTGAAATGTAAAGGTTTCTTTTCAAAACTTATCAATTTATTTTCTGATCTTTTTCTTACCCAATTTTTAGTGTAAAGCTATATCTACTAGAAAGCTACATGACTATTCCTTCATGATCACACAATAACCATGGATATTAATGAGTATAGTAGGCAAAGTCTAATATATCCAAGTAATCAGATTACAGAATTCTATTTTAATATTTAATTCAACAATAAATTTATTTATTCAAACAACACATACTAGAGAAATAACTTTTTATTTGCATAAAACTAATTACAACTATATTATAAATTGATTTTGATAAGAAAATATTGTTATCAAAATATTCTATTACACCTTTTAAAAGTAACAGTGATGCTACTTTGAAAGGTAAGGTCATTTTTAACCAATGAATTTTTACTTTCCATATTCACACGATTTATGGTAGGATTACTTTGATCTTCCAAAACTGAATAAAAGTTTCTCAGTTTAGTGTTATGGAAACAAACTGAAATAAATTAAGAACTATTAGTAACTACTTAATTGTTTATTTTATGAATTAACAAAAAGATTAATCTATAGTGTCACATCAGACTGAGAGAAATGGTAATATAAAATTCTGTTAATCTCATATGTACCATTTTAATAATAATTAAACTTGCTATAATATTAGATAATATTCCCTAATAAATAATGCTAAAGTAATAGGTCAATTAAATGTTAATTCAAACTGCATAACTATTTGTATAAATTATACCAATATTGTGAAATTTATATTAGAGGAAATCACCAGGACTCCCATTTTTATGTAGCAACTCAGTTACTTAGCATACAGAGCACATCAAGACACAAAAAACATTGAAGGAATTGGTCATTCTGTCATCCTATGATTTCCAAAAGCTGAAATACAAGTGATTACAAAACACCATAAATAACATTGACTGGTTAAAAACGAACAATTTCATTCAAGTTAAAAGGAAAAATTAGGTCAAGATAGGACAAAACTATTATGACTTTCATTCTAGGGTTTACAAGAGCCATATTATACTCAGTAAAAGTTCAGTAAATTCAGAAACAGTAATGATTTTATTGAAAGTACACTAAAATCACCAAAAATCAATATTTTCTACTTTTTATTTAACTTGTGTGTAAAACTAAGTATATATTCTTTGTTAACCTGAAGATTACTTAAGAAGGTCAAAACATTGTTCTGTATTTTATTCTAATTAAAATTTTAATAACCATACCAGCCATCTTGAGAATACACAAGTATATAAAACTTTTTTATAGAACAAGTTCCAACTCTGGGGTATTTTGTTTTCTGAATATGTGAAAAACAATTAGAAGTTTATTTTCTGTAACTTTTTAATTTACTGGTAGAATTTTGCCTTTGAAACTGAATTGCACTTGTCTAAAAAGGTAGAAATTAATTATTTCCTAGTAACTTGTATGATACCAAATATTTGTGATCTCGTATCACAAATAAAGTTTATGGTATACACTATGGCAACAAGTTGCAAATATTACAGAAGTGTCCACAAAAATTATCACATAACTGGTCTAAATGCTACTGCACTAAGAAGCAGATGAATAAATCTTTAAATTTTACAATAAAGAACAGAATAAATTTATCAAATGTATAATTTATTAAAAAATAAAACTTAACTGTATTATACTACAAAAGTCCCTATAACTGCACAACTGATTACAACTGTACATTTAGCACTAATTTAATTTTACTAAGCACCAACATGTATATATGAACTTACCTGAATGAAACTTATTATTCAGTACTTCAGATACCCTTATTGATACATAAAGTTGAAATTAATGTACAAGTTAATACACTAAAAGGGAGAATGCTCTACACGTAATTGTTTGTGCTAATAACTACTAGTCATATTATTCATATCTCTCTGAAAAGAATTTAGGAAAAGTAAAAATTTTCAAAAAAAGTTTGTTTGTTTTTTGCAGGAAGTACTGCACAAGAAAAAGGTTAGGATTGAGCTCTTTAACATAACATTTTGGAACACTGTGGGACCTACTGGTCTTTCTTGGCTTTACACAAATTTATTAAAATAAATGAATAAATAAATAAAAGAATATCAAAGCCAACCACTATCACTCATTAACTTATCAAGTGTTTTCTTAAACTATCATTTGCTGCCTCTATAACAGCCAAGGGCAACCCTTTCCAAAGTTCAACCACCCTGATAAAAAAAAAAAAAAAAGGCTTAGCTGAAGATGACTCCTACCCTCCCAAAATTTGTGTGTCTGCTAGTCTTACTGTTCTCACTGTGAAATATGAAAAAAATGATGCTTCAACACTGTCAATTCCCTTCACAATTTTAACTACCTAAGCAAGATTCCCTTTATATTTCCTTTTTCAAGAGAAACCAATTTGAGGGATTTCACCCTCTCTTCATATGACAATCCTTCCATCAAAGGCATTATTCTAATAATTCAATGTCTTTCCTAAGATAAGGAACCCAAGATTGAACACAATATTCTAAGTGTAGCCTAACCAGTGACCTGTACAATGAAATTATCATCTCCTTAGTCTTTTATTCAATATTTCTGTATATACAGTCTAAAATCCTATTTGCCCTACCAGTAGCAATAGGACACTGTTTGGATGGATTTATAGACTGATAGACTATTATACTAAAATCCCTTTCCTTTATAACAGTTATTTTCATCCAAATTATACTTGTAATTCAAATTATGATAACCCACATGCATTATCTTGCATTTATTATAATTAAAACCCAAATGCCATTTATTTACCCAACTCACTAAAGGACTAAATCCTTTTGTAAATCACAGTATCCTCTTCATAGCTAGCAACACCCTTAACATGACCTGAAAGTTTAAGTAATTTATTGACTATTCCTTCATTTGTGTCATTGGTGTAAAAAAGATGGGCAAAGGTCTTAAAACTGAGCCTTAAGGTACTCCATTTGTGACATTAATCTAGTTTGACTGAATTCCATTTGTAACAACCTTTTGCATCCTTACATCCAGCCATTCTACTAGCCAATTTGCTAACTTATCCCTCTATACCTACAGATGTACATGTATTTATTTTTTTTACAAGCCTTTCATGTGGTACCTTGTTAAATGTTTACTGAAAATACAGAAATCCAAATATACCAAATCTGAACCTGTAACCACATCTAGAAAAGCAATAACGTTTTCAAATAATATCAAAGATTTTTCCTTACTTAAGCTATGTTGACTATCCAATAAAATTCTGAACTTTGTTAAATGACATTGCATAGCATCTTTTAACACTTTACAAATCTTTTCCTCACAACTGATGTAATACTAATCGGTTTATAACTATTAGGACAATTTTTTATCACCCCCTTTGAATAAAGGATTTACATTAGCTAACTTCCAATCCACTGGTGTCTCCCCGCTGTTCAAGGACTGACAAAAAGTAGTAGTAAAAGGCTCACATATCCCACCTTTAACCTCCTTCAAAAACCTTGGAGAAATATTATCTGGCCCAGGAGCATTATCAGTTTTGAACTTCCCAATTTTTTCTTAACCAGCTCAGAATTAATGTCATTTTACATCATATAATCCAGCAATAAAAGTACAACCTGATATCGTTCATGATGTTAAAAAAAAACATGCAGGTTCAAGAGATTTTGAGAGAAATGAAATAAAATCCCTATAACCTGAGAGCTTTCAAAAGGTAGACCTTCTTTCTTCCCTAGTTTGCCCCTGAATAAAGGTCCACCTTTCAAAAATGCTCAGGTTAAGATATTATTTTATTTCTATCAAGACCTAATATTATTGTTAGCCTATGTACTGAATGAAACATATGTTCAACAAAACCAGAAAAATATTTGTTAATTTTTTAGAGTCTCCATTTATTAGAGGTTTGTTTTTATTTAAATGTTGGTGATATAACAGAAAATTGACATTTTCACTTTCATGACAAATTTTATGCACTTGGCTCTAAGGTAAGTGAATTCCACTGTCTTTATTTTAGGCTTATTATACCAATACTTACTACACTTGTAATGTTTCACAGCATCACCCTCATAACCCCATCACTAAAATAGTAATGGGCAGACTCCACCTATTCTAAGAAATCAAGCCTAACATGGCACACACTGGCTTTTATATGTTAGATTGTCATTACCCATTGTTCATGCACTTTATGAAGAACTTGTAACATATCTTAACATTCTGCATTGTTAAAGATTAAACACATGCATCACTATAAAGTTAATTTACACCATCAGCTGCTATTTTGCCAATTTTATCTGAAGGTAAAAGTTTCCTACACTGAAAATGTATTTCCAACGTACTTCCAGTCAGCTACATAGCTATTCTCATCCAGTGCTATCCTCTATTTACAAAAAAAAAAAAAACTTTAGCATGCCACAAGCCTTTCACTCCCCACACTCCTCAATTAACAAGCTTAAACCAATTCTTGCATGGAAATTATCATCTGACAAACCTCCACCAATTGTAGTAATTCAAATGACTTCATTTATGCTATTCTACCTAAATATCCCTTCAAGTTTAGGCAGAAACATAAGCACTGGAGAAGAAGCTTAAGAGGTCTGAGCAGAAGTACCTATTAGAAATACATTTTTAGTGTATGAATATTATAACTTCTGACAAGGTACCTTTCTTTCATTGACATACATAGAAAGAATCCCTCACTGAATATGTGGAGGGATAGGTACAAGGGAGAGAAGTAAGAGCATCCTTCAAAGCTTTAAGGGCACCCTAATGAAGGAACTCTTTAATAAGAGGTTTATAACTTCACCCAGATGTGGAAAAAGGTGTGATGGATCTGCATGGAAAATTGTGTGAAGTATATCCTAATTGGTGATAAAATAGTTGGGCAATGATCCTAACCACACAATATATTATAAAATAAGGCATTTGCCCTAAAGTGTTGATGACAAGGGTGAGACAGACCATATACAGTATGCTGTGTCCATAGCTTGACCACTGGATAGAATGAGAATAATACCATTGGTAAGTCAGCTACAATCCAAAACTCAATCTCCAAAAACCAACATCAATGTGGGGGGTAGGAAAGAGAATCATACTGTCTTCAACTCTAGTTCAGCCGACTGGAGATAAAAATTCCATCACCAATCTGTGAACAGGGCACATAGAATCAAACTGAAATAACATATACCCCACTCAATTCAAAGCAACTGAAACCATTTCACACATAGTGACGTTCTTGGCATAAAGACATCAAGAGATAATGCAAGAGGAAGAAGCAGAGCAACCAACAAGTAAACCCACTGATCCACAGCACTGGAATAGTGCACTCAATACAAATTGAGTGAGGAACACTAAACATGTGTGAGGACTTGTATTGCTTGGTTCAACTCAAACTCAACTACTGGGAATCAACATCTCATCGAAGCCAGACATCCAAGTAATTGCTGGAGTAAAATTCCCAAAAATGTGGAAGTTGAATATCACCTGACAAAAGACATATGGAAACAAAAGTTGTACTGAATAATGAGGAAATAAAAACAAAAATAGCTGTCCAAGAAACAAAAAATAAGTGTGTATCATAGGCATTCTCAGTTCCACTGAAATTGCCCACCCAGTGGTGATCAAAGACTACAATATTAAAATGTGGAAATCAAGAAGTGATTGAGTTAGTACCAATTGATCCAGCATCCAATCAGCACTGAGCAAATATGATGAATGGGTAAACCCATATGTAACGGGAGTTAAAGGACAGGAAGATTCTGGGCATGTATCATGAATAAAGAGTGTAACAAACAATCAACCAGAAAAAAGAATATAGCATTGCAAATGCCTTAAGTGATGCTAAATGCAAAGGAGTACCCCTAGAAACAGAACAGTGGAGAAAAAAAAAAGAGCCAATAAGTCCCTATTAACAGTGGATAGTAAACAAATGGAACAAGACAGTGACTCATACCATGTGCATTAGGAAAGAACTGAAAATGGCAAACACCTCACCATGGAAGTAAGTAGAAAAAGGTATCCCATGAAAATCCCCTTAATTTAGGTGTTCCACATACACTTCCTGTAGGAGAATCAATAGGGTAAGTAAGACAAAGCTATAAAAGTAGACGAGGCATAAAATTGATAGGTTTAAGAGAGACTAAGGTCATCCTATATGAATAAGTTGTAGGAGGAAGGCAAGTAGTGACAGAAGGTAGAGCAGCCCCTAGGCACCAGGGGGTCTTCACAAACTAAATTAATTGAAAGAAGTATAGATTATAATGAAGTATAATTATAAATTACAAAGTATAAATTATTACTGAGCTCTAATATAAAAACACTAACCATACAACAACATGTGCAATACTGAAGAAGTCTGTGTAGCCCTCCAGCTGCAGGAGTCCACACAGTTAATATGGAGAAGTATTATATACCAGTATCATCTGATTTTTCAAATCATTTGATAGGCAGGTAAAGACAATAAGAGCAAAGGTTTACATTCTTATCCTCACTTTATAACCTCAAACATCAAACTGTTAAACTAAAGTGAACCAAGAAGAATCACTGAGTGCTAAGGTAACAAACTTCTGTATATACCTTGTTTTTGCTAACTCCATGTTAAGTGTTTTCTACTTGCCATAAGGGACACAATGTCTGCAATGTGAGGTGTATGTGAGAACTGGATAATACAAAATGATTAAAAATGAACTTGAAAACCATAAAAAGATGTCAAGCTTTCTCAGAATACTTAAGCATCATTCCACCACTAAGCAAAGTGAAAGCAAAAACTTCAAGCTGAACAACTGATACTAATAAAGCTTAGAAAACATATTCAACCCCAAGCTGAGTTTATTCAAATAAGGTGACCCAGCTGAGCAGAGAAGGCATGAATTAAACAAAATGTACCCTCTACAATAGATTAGCTTCTAAAGAACAAACAATTTAATGAACTATGCAGCAAAGCCAATCTCACAAACTTTATTCTGACATGTTGATAAGCTTATGGCTGAAAAAAAAAAAAAACATAGCATGACAATTATTTATAATGACTGTGGTATCTTACTCTATATGGATGAAGATCAAGGCAAGGCATTTATGAGCAGGAACATTAACCAATATCAACATCATCACATACAAACAAGGCTTAAGCTACTGCTATTCCAGCAAGAACTACGTGCAAATTCGAAGCCATCTTTAACTTGTATGAGATAATCTTCACTTTAAAAAAATTACAGAAGTTGTTTGAGTTAGTTTTGGAGTATCAGTTTAGCTTGATAAAAAGTAGCATCCATGATATGTAGACTGATCCTTTGTTCATTCTTACCCACACCAACAAAGGATCATTTACATCTTAAAAGTATATCAAATCCTTATTCTACAAAACATGACAAGATTCCAGAGAAGGCTACAGCTATTAGACTTGGCTATAAAATCAAACTACAACCACCATCATACGATGGCTATTGTAGTAGAAAAAACAAATAAAAAAACTTGGATCAAAGTTGTTTAATTCACAGCTGATACATAGGTTGAATTTTAAACTGATCAGAACACCTAAGCAGTAAACTTTAGATCTGACAAATGATTACAACAGTGTTCAGCTGTCAATACTTTTGGAAAAAATGCTCAGAATAAACATCTGTGTAACATGTGCAAGATGGGTTGCAGCTGCAATAATTATCAGATGATGCATCATTAATTATGAAAGCTGTTGGTCACACCTGATTACCACAGACAGTGATCTGTCTCAACAATCATCAAGTTTTCCAGTCCTTTTCAACATCTACATCATGGATCTAACCTACACTGACAATCTAACCACATGTGATATGTTAAACTTTAGTGATAACATTTTGGTAAACAGCATAAGCTCTAGGAAAGCCAAAATGAAAACAAGACATAATCATCCATTAGTTGGGTGAGAAAAGAATGCAACAACACACAAATGGTCATCAGTACTACCACACCCATGTTCTGCACATTGGACAATGAACTAACTGGTAAGAAGGACAAATCAAACATTTGCAGGCATGCTATCACTCTAGAAAAACCAGAGAATGTCTTTGACAGGCAACTAAACTTCTCCAGTCATATTAATACTATGATAACCAGAGCTTTCACAAACATCAATGCACTGACAGTTGAAGAAGAAAATGAAAGCTACGGAATATTATCAACTTATGTTCTAACAAAGTATTATCCACTCCATCCTAGCTTATAAACTACATATTATCAAAGATACAAAATATCAGTTTAAAATTGGTTATGGGCTATACTTCAGTCACCCAATTAAAACTCTGTTATACCTTCCAAGCTTCAGCAGCATCAAACAAACCAATTATTAACAAAACTTTTCACTAGGGCCTTGCAATGTAAAGTTCATTCATTCAATCACTGAGCCACTACACTTTTTAACTAGGACATAACAGCTCAACAATAGCCCTGAAAATACCAATCAAGCAGGATATTGCCTAAAGGGCACATCGAAAAACAGACATGGGTTGAAATGTGCTGTACAGCCATCACTATAATAACTTGTTACAACCAGACTTCAGATGACCCCATGTGAAACAAGCATCTGGCACCACTCGAATTTAAGAAAATCAATCTCACTAGAAAATGTAGATTTTGGGAAAAATAGTGCACCATAAAAAGCCAGTCAGCATTTATTGAAAGACCATATTGGATAGTTATGTGTCAAAGTCATATGTTGTTCCTATACGAAAGATAGCAAGAGTTATTACATATTTTTCTCAAAGCAACAACATTCTACTGAAAGTTGGTGAAACATTTAAGTTTCCTACAAGCAGTATAAAAATGGAGCTAAGAGATATAAAGCATTCTTTCCTCTGGGTTGCTGAAATGAATAGTGCCATCAATATAATAATTGCAACCAACAGGCAGTATTACACTAAAATTCAGGTTGGTTAGTCCCCAATAGAGCAAAGCAACTGCATGGTAAGACCATCACTTAAATATAAAGGTAGGTCATGTATGGGTAAAGCTAAATGATGAAACTGACAAAAGCTCACACATAAACCCCTTTATCAAACCCAGCACACTTCTACTTGCAAAATATTGACTTCCTCTGCACTGATAAGCTGAAAGCAACAACCATGGAAGGTCTTCACAGACAATTAGAGGGAATGAAACAGCTTAAAACCAAAATTGGATTTGGTATAATTACAAACTGAAAAGATGGTAAATGAATAAAGCAGTTTATAACAAAAGTATAAATACATATATTCTGATGGAACATTTGGGAATTTAAAAAAGAAAACATACTATAACACCTTACATTATGAACAGATTATGATAAATACTTACAATCAAGTGAATATTTAGTTTGGTAGATTTAGCTAAGGATGAAATTAACCGAGAAAAATAGTTATACTTTACAGTGCCTTAATAAGAATAAAGTGAAATAATCATATTGAATCTGTGACATATAAAATATAACATCTTTTAAATTGGGCAACACAGGACTAGTTACATTAAAACTGGTCTGCACAGATGTACAATAAATAGTGACTGCTATGAACAAGTCTGATTACAAAATTATTACAAGTTCATGTATTGACAAGTTGTTCAAATCTTAACAGCAAAATGATTTTTATAATTAACAACAAACACTATTTTTATTTTAACTTCATTGTTATAATCACTGTATTCACATTTAGCCTTTTCTGGTCTTACTTTTAACATTATTTTAGGATTAGTTTACAATGGTGTATCTGGTAACCTGATAAAAATTTGTATTAATAACTTACTTCATCTTTTATAACCTACTGGAAATACCATTTAGAAATATTTTGTAAAAATACCACCTAATAACAGTAGTAATTAAAGTTGAAATATTTGTTAATATTGTTATTACTATTCTTTCCAACTTATTAAGGTTATTTTTCATTGTTAACCGAGTATATAAAGTTTTGTATTAAACTAAATCTTATTTGTCTAAACATTATGAGATATTAGAATAATGCTTCAACTGATGTTGAATCTTCAGTACATTTTAAGCATAATGCATTTTCATAATCTTATGGATTGAATTATATATTTCTTTTCAGTTCATTATAGAGTTGACTTCATTAATAATAATATATTAATTAGTTTAACTCTGTTCAAAAGCTTAAATAATATTTGGTGTCTTTAACTTAAAATGGTTTACAAACATTAAAACATACCAAAAATAATGATAACAAAATTAATCATTCAATTTATAAATTTTAATATTTTGGAAGTAGTCTGGGAATGAAGTAGCCACAATGTACACTCACAGTATAGTTTAATTAGTAAATACTTAAACAGTTACAAAATTCTAAATTTTATGACAAATTTGAAAACTTGCCCAACATGTGACACTGACAGCTCATTATTTTTCAACGATTTTGCTAAATAGATCTATACCATTTACAATAAATGTTAAAACTAACAGTAACTGACAATAATGGTTAATGAATTAAAATAAAAGTTATCTTGTAAAGTTAAATACATATATTTACAATATATTTATAGTCCATTAATACATAATACTGATCAACAGATTTAAATGGTTAGGTCTAAAAAGCTTCAGTTATTGATTATATTAAAAATGTATATATTTAATAGGCCTGACACTAACAGTAATACTAAGTCTGCACTACACTGTCTAAAGACTAGAGTATCTTTAACGCCGGCTACGTTGCCTAGTCGCTTCGATCCCGAAGCTGCTCACACAGGCCGGTTGAAATGTTATGCGCATTAGAAGCCTAATATTCGTCGATGCAAAAGATCACTGTCTAAGTTTAATTGACATATATTTACAAGATATGCAAATTAACTCTTACTTGATCAATCGGAAGGCCTACAATCAAAGCTAACCATTCGAAAGTTCGCGAACCTGCGTAAAATTCTCTTCCACTCGCCATTACTCCCGTAACGATTTCAATATCAACTAATACTGATGATACTAACTGACGACGAAAGACGTAAAGTTACTGTTGTTGATTGCGTCACACAAAATTGATCCAATAACCTCAGACTGAGGAATAGCATATCACATCGTTATAGTAAAATACGACACTTAATTGCCCTCAGCATAACTAAAACTCAACAAATAAAAGTAGATAATAACGTTTCTTTTAGTTGAATAATTTTCAAAACATAAAATTTGGAAATAAAGACATCAGCTATGCATTTTTCTATGTATAATATTGAGATATAAATGATTAAATCCTACTATGTAAACTATTATGAGTTAAGAATGTAACAACACTGTAAATGACTTGTTTGTTTGTTTTACTGAATTGGTTATAAAATTGCTCGAGGACAATCTACACCAGTCATCCCTCATTTAGGATTGCTAGTGAAGAAAGCTAGTCAGCAACTTTTTACCATCCACTCAAGTAGATGGACGAATATACACTGTAACAGGATTCAAACCTACGACCCAAAGATTACGAGTCGCATGCCCTTACCAATAAAAAATGCCAAACCAAGCTCCGGAAGTAAACACGAATACACATAATTTAGATTTATACAATTATAATTTATTTAATGCTAATCTATCTTGTGTATTATTATTAAATTCAATGAGATAAAATATAAGGTGTACACAGAGGGCTTTCAACAATGTTTTTTTAAACTGCATACAAATAAACTTTCTCATTTAAAGGATTTTAAACACACACACACATGTATGTTTGTTTGTTTGTTTTTGAAATTCGCTTAAAGCTACACGAGGGCTATCTACGCTAGCCGTCTCTAATTTAGTAGGGAAGGCAGCTAGTTATTATCACCCACCGCCATCTCTTGGGCTACTCTTTTATCAACGAATAGTGGGATTGAGCGTCACATTATAATGCCCCCATGGCTAAAAGGGCGAACATGTTTGGTGTGACGGGGGATTCGAACCCGCGACCCTCGGATTACGAGTAGAGTATCTAATCCACCTGGCCGTGTATATTGGTAAAAGATGTGATATTATATCAAAATGAAAGTGAAAATACTTCAGTCACATTCTTATTTACTGGTTCTATACAAGCTATTTAGTTGTCACTAAGTATAAAGATACACAATGGACTATTTGTTCTCTGCCCATCACAGGTATCGAAACGTGATTTTTAGTATTGTACTTCTACAGACATACCACTGTGCCATTGGGGAGGAGGCAGTCCTATACAAGTTTCTAGTTAAAAATATATGTAATAGTAATTATGGTTATATAATATCTTTTGGAGTATGCATGATTCACTATTTTACACATTTCGAATGTTGTTAAGCAACCCTATATACAACAGTCGTTTACGCTTTTTTCTTTTTTAAAAAATGTGTGGAGACAGTTTAGTGAAAATGGCGTATGTGTTGTTGATTTCACGCGTTTCTTAGGCTAAAGCCTGTAAGATTTAAATAGTTATGTTTGGTGACACACATTGCAGACATGAGCAGAGCACCTTATTCCCACATTCTTCAATGTCTTATACTTTACTAGCTAAGAGTTAATGACTGAACAAAAAACTTGAGCCAATAAAGAAACATCTGGTATCATTTCCCATAATGACTCCAATGAAAAATGCTTTTCGCAGTCCTGTGCCTGTCTCTTTAAGAGACTTGAAACATTTTCTGAAGTCTCCTATTACCTTATCTAAGATCTCGTTGTGGAACTGTTATTTAGGAGACTCATCTAGCCATAAAGGTTGATATATTTATTTTATTAAGTGCATAAAAATGGATTCTGTTTATAAAAATTCTGTGAACAATCCTTCCTTTCCTCTGGTTGGGTCAAACTTATTTACACATTATTTTAACAACTTATAACACTCTTGTTATTATAATACTTTCGATGTTATTTATGATAATTGCTTATTTCAGTTCAAAATTGTCTTGGTTTTCTATGTTTATTTAAACTCTCATTAAGCGTAAGCTTAAACATTTCAATATCATGGAAAAATAATTTCCAATTTGAAGGACCTGTTGTAAAGAAGAAGAAAAGGCAAAACATGTACTGTTTTAGCAATGGCGTAGCCAAGGGGGAGTTAACCCTCCATGGACCCAAACTTTTTAGACAAGTTCAGTTGCCACCTGTGAAGTTTCATAAAGATCCGTGAATGCATGACAGCTAACTTCACACACAACAAATGGTCCAATGCAAATTTCTGATTGAACACTCTTTCAATACAGCAAGTTTTGTCAGAACTAGAGAAATACAAGAGAATATCTATGAAAGGCTCAATCGCCTGTTCGTTCTTGCCAGGACATCTACAACACAGTTTGGTTCAACTTTAATATTATGGTGAATGTATAATGAGGCCAGGCCATTCAATCGATCTTCAGTGGTGGTATTTCTCAAATACATTTTGAGTCTTCTGACAGTTGGAAACGAATGCTCCACCGAGCTCGTTGACACAGGCAGCGTGGCAAATACTTTCAACAGTCTAGAAATGACTGGGAACATTTCTGCATTGTACATTGAATATGCATCTGACATTTTTTGGTCTGTTGTGCGCAAGTGATTTGTACCAAACCTTAAGTTCACCTACTGTAGCTAGTGAAGTGCTGCCAATGTCAGCCTTGTATATATTGACCAACTCTTTAATTTGGTCACATTGTTGTGCTGTAGGTTCTGACCGTTCTGTGGTAGATCCTAATGGTAGTAGGCACATGAAGTTTGTGAGGAGAGTTTTGTGACTGGACAGACGGTCACATATTTGTGAAAGACAGTGATCAACAAATGGTACAAATACAACAATACAAAAGTACTCCTCAGGGCTAGAGGTTTGTGGGTTAGCACGGTACATCTGTCTTTTAGCTTGCCTTGGCATTATGATGTCAATTTGAAGCTCACTACACAGAGTTTGAGCCTCACAGAAAATATTGTTAAATTCATTCACAGTATTATTTCTGAGTGAACGGATTAAATCTTCCACTATTTCTGCGTGATGCACCGCAGCACCTAAATCAATGTTCTGTTGCTGCAGTAAGTTACACAAAGGTAAACTAAAGGAAAACAATTTAGTAAAGGTAAGTAGAGTGATGATGAATTCTGGCTATGTTATAGAACACAACAATTGATTGGCTTGCGTGGCAGAATCTTTGTCTTGCCAACTTGATAAGGTCTCAAGGGCATCTGCAACTGCATGGATTAATTCTAGAAAGACAATGACTGAGTCATGCCTCTCAACCCACCGGGTGGGGCAGAGACCTTTCAAACTTTTTTTTTCGATTCAGATGTTTTATTCTCCACCGAAAGAGCCAAAACGTGCTTTCATTTGGGTGTATTGAGAAAGTTTTCAATGCTAGAAATTACTCCCATGCAATTTCGCACAGAAACTTCTTTACAAGTGTCAGAAATTGCCAAGTTTAGGGAATGGGCACTGCAGTGTACATAGAGTGCAAGTGGGAATTTATCAGTTACATTTCTCTGGACACCATTGAATTTTCCACTCATAGAGGTAGCACTGTCGTACGCTTGTCCTCGTAGGTAAGCCATGTCAATACCATATTTTGTCAGGTTGATAATGATAACATCAGCAAAGTTTCTGCCTGTCACATCATAAACAGATATAAATTGCAAAAAATCTTCTCTCATTGTAACAGAGTTGTCATTGGCATGCAAATATCTAACACACAGCGAAAACTGTTCAATATCTGAAGTATCTGTTGTTTCATCAGCTAATATTGAGAAAACTTTGTAGCATTAATCCTGTTGATCAAAGCATCAAGAACATGCGTATTACAGGCATTGATGATTTCATTTTGAATCTGAGGACTCAGATACGTAGCATTCCTCTTTGTACTCTTAAGACTTGCTGAAAGCTTGACATCACCCTTTGCCCTGTAGCGCAAAATTGCCCAAAAATTCCCATCATTATTGATGGGCTACTCATCAGTTTCACCAACAAACATTGAACCAGAATCATATTTTCCCCTCAAAGCTAAACCCTGTCTTCCACACAGCAATACAGTATCAATAATAGGCATTAAATATTGCCGGTTCTGTTCAATTTCTTGCTTGTAAGTTGCATCAAGCTCCAAGTGCACAGATGAGCTTGTGTTTACGACCTGTAGAAAATTGTGAGCTTTTTTTTTGCTCTCTTGGTGGTACTGTTTCAATTCATGTGCTTCAACAGCCTTGTTCCAGTTTGTGTATGGAAATTTCACTAGTTGTTCCAATTTCTGGCTTCCAACACCAGCACCATCAGGAGCAAAAACACAGCAGTACTTGCAGAAAGCGCCCTTTGCACGTTGACTGTAAAGTAACCATCTCCACTTTGAAAGCCAACGATGCTGAAAAAGCAGCTTTCTTGGACCACACTGGGGGAAAACATAATCACTCCCTGGCTTCCAAGCATTCTGAAGGAGGCATTTTTTAGTTTCAGTGTTTATCTGAAAGAGAGAGAAAGACATAGTTCTAATTAAGTTATTTTGCACATAGGAAAGATTGTTATGAGAGTACAATCACTTCGAAGAGAAAGGCTTAGAGCTGTACTTCACAGAGCAGGCCTAACATCCTGTGGCTGTAGGCCTACAATCACTGGCAGCAATGAATATTCAGTATAAAACTCATCAGAGTGTTCGCATTATTTTTAATACAAAATTAATATAATGAGGAGTCAACTTACCTGTTTACCAATGCTGACATCATCAGAAATGTAATTTCTAATGTCCCAGACTGGACCTGAGGTGGTAGTGGCAGCACTGGTAGAAAACCACGGTGATGACTCTGATAATTCAGTTGACAATTCTGATTCAACCTGATTGGCTGCAGCAGATTGATTAGGTTCAGCCTCATGAATGGGTGAAAAGAACCCATGCAGTGTCCTTTGCTTTTTCAGGCTTGACATAGTGAATAATTGTTTATCGCAACTTCTGTTTGTCAACGTCACATTCACAGTACCATCGGCGCCATCTATAGTGAATCAATTTAGATGGCGCCAATGGTACTATGTTAGTGCCATGGTGCTGCCAGCCGGCCACGGTGCCACCCATTGTTTATTTGTGAAGTTAATTCTTGAAATCCAGGGAATCTGAACATACACTGTCCATGATATTTGAATACAGATTATAGGCACTATACATATATCTTGCACTCTCCTGAGTGACTCTATAATTTATATGTTGATGACAGGACTGTAGGCCTACTTTACTGGGCCTGATAACTTTAAGTTATATATTATATGTATAGGCCTATACATTTTTTATGATTAAAAAAATAAGACAAACACCTCAGTGTGCCATTCTGAAATTTGCCAAAAAGGTGGTTTCAGAATGCATAATTCAGGCTTTTCTTTTATGTTTTCATCAAAAAATTTCCCGGGGAAGCATGACACCGGACCCCCCTAGCATGGATTTGCACCTGCAGCGCTTGCATCAAGCACTCAAACTAACTCCCACCCCAAATGGTCATTTCTGGCTACGCCCCTATGTATTAGGATTCATTGTCTATAAACTTGCAATTAAGCAGAAGAAAGTTCTTTCCTGGATGCAAGTTGCTCTCGTGATCTTCACTGAGACCTGTAATAACGTTTGTTCAACCCACTGTTTCAAGTAGTTTACCCATAGATCAAAACATCTCAAGCTGTTGTTCACATGAATCTTTTGGCTTCAGACTAACAAGAAGAAAAAGACAATATGAAACAATCACAATAATGACATCAAATCTGTTCATCGTAAATCTTCATGGGATGTCTTGTCTCTACAAAGACCCTAAGTTGTCACCAACCAACAGATATTTGTCATATAATTGTTGATGTTTCTGGTGACTATGGAATTGTAGAGGATGGTGGAGAATGATAGCTACCTGTTGGAGTTAGGTCACCATTAGATGAGGTGGGAGCGTCTCAAAAACAATGAGGAGAACTGACACAGCTACGAGTCCTCTTGATAAGAGAAATAAGTTGCTGAAACCAAAGGTTTACTTGAGACTAAACAGACTTACTTGAATACAAGTTGAAAATGCCGACATATTATATGTAAATAAAAACCCAATAATGTGTGTAAATGCCGTAGCTTCTAAGTACTGAGAGACTTTATTATTGAGAGGTACTCTATTGAATGTCCTAGCTCTAACTTATTCATGAGAGAGCCATCTATCTGAACTTCCGTCTTCCTTAAAACTTCTGTCTTTGAGTTTACCGCTTAAATGCTAATCAAACTCCTTCTAAGACATGAACTATTCTTTTTCTGGAATAGTTTGCCTTAGTTTCTTGCTAAATTTCAAACTGTGAAAGACAAAACAACCGAACTGCAACAAAATTTGTAAAAAACAACAACAAACAAACTACAATATTAAGAAACAACTCAAAAACGACAACAGCGAGCCTTACAACAATAAGGAATATACAGCGGCATAAAAATTACGTGGTATGGTATTACCAAACACTCATTCTGTATCTTTTCCAGTAAATAATTTCCCTGCAAGATGTTTGTTTGTTTGTTCGGAATTAAGCATAAAGCTATACAATGGACTATCTGTGCTCTGCCAACCACGAGTATCGAAACCCGGTTTTTATCAATGTGAGCCTGCAGACATGCCGCTATGCCACAGTGGGGCCACTGCAGGATAAAAAGGATCTTTTGAAATTTCTAAATATTCAATTCCACTAGTGTATGAGATAAACGATTCCAGATATGATAAAAATATACAAAAATTTCGTCTTTCTGATGTAATGAAATATGTTTTCTTTCATTTTACGGTTAACATTATTAACACTAGTGAAAGTGATCCTGACATGATGATCAACAACATATGAAACGGTTAAGGACACTTATGTTAATGACAGATGACATTGGACTTCCGCAAGTGAGACAGAGAATTCATCCAACTTCTAAGCTGACTTTCATTCCAGCTCTTTATCAACTGACAGATTCCATTGATTCTTGATGACGAGAAACCCAAATGTGATATATGTAGTTTGTTTAACAAAGACGTTTACCTAAAGATGACCTAGGAAGGTCGAAACGCTGTTATCTGCTTATCAATAAAAGTGTTAATACCCATTCTAGCCTTTTTGAGAAACAGATTCCATTGATGATCCAACTATAACAATCCTGTTCAAATCAATCAGAAGATATAAAGACCTACTAGAAATACATAAGATATATGTAATTATGATTGTAATGAAATTATTGCAGATATTCCTTTGATTATTATTTGTGATTAGGGTCAGTTAGAGTGATACCAGGAAGGCCTCAAATTTAAACAACTATTATTGTTTGTTTTTTGCATTTGTTGTTAAATTTCACGACTTGTTTTCATGTGCTTCCCAATCAAACCAAAATGTGACGCACACTTTCAACATAAAGCTGAAAATTATATATAGAAATTAAATGTCCAAATTTTGTTTAACTTTTTTTTCGGAAACTTGGCTGCTGATTGTCTTATTTTATTTTCACGTGTTATCACTTTCTATTTTTATTATTTTTTCCACAGCGCTCTGAGGCTAAATTGTGAATATTACAAAGCTAAAATAAGGGGTTCGATTCCCCTTGGTGGGCTAAGCAGGTAGCCCGATGAGGCTTTGCTATAAGAAAACACACTCTATTTTTATTATAATTAGGAGTCTCAAAATATAGAAGTGGCCTGGGCATGTCTGAATTTCTGAGTGAGCCTGTTTGTGAATTAACATTATGTTGAGAAGTGTCGAATATTATTGTCTTGTGTGATGTTATGTATCAGGGCTGTTTTTTTTTTTTTTTTTTTCCCTTTTAATTCATTGTTATTAGTTTGTGAGATCTACTATTAAAAGCCTTAATCCGTGATGACGAGAAAACCCACTTGTAGAGAAAATATATATGTAAAAACGGCTGCTATGGATAGAGAAAGCACTATGTCAGGTTCACAAAGAAAGAAAGAGTTAACTTGACCGATAGCTGACCACATGTTTGAAGGCGGTTGTGTGATTGAGTGTAGGAATGTAGAGGGCGTGTTTAGATGTTGGATTATATTTAGTAATATAGGTGTAAAGGTTTGTTTGTTTGTTTGGAAATTTCGCACAAAGCTACTCGAGGGCTATCTGTGCTTTTTGTTTGTTTGTTTGTTTGGGAATTTCGCACAAAGCTACTCGAGGGCTATCTGTGCTAGCCGTCCCTAATTTAGCAGTGTAAGACTAGAGGGAAGGCAGCTAGTCATCACCACCCACCGCCAAATCTTGGGCTACTCTTTTACCAACGAATAGTGGGATTGACCGTCACATTATACACCCCCACGGCTGGGAGGGCGAGCATGTTTAGCGCGACGCGGGCGCGAACCCGCGACTCTCGGATTACGAGTCGCACGCCTTACGCGCTAGGCCATGCCGGGCCTTAGGTGTAAAGGTGTTTCTTTGTATTGGTTTACTTTGGGCTTGAGTTGTTGTATAAGTAAGGCTTCTTTAATTTTGCATTTGTTTGTGTTTGTTTCTTTATTTAGTATTTGGGTGTTTTTTATGGTTATGTTGTATTTATTTAATTTGCAGTGTTCGAAAACGTGTGAACTACGCTCAATAATGTCCACATATGAATCGTTTAATCACAATCTTGGTAAATACATACCATGGGCTTTCTCCAAATATGTAACATCAGCCAGCTTGTTTATCAAATACTCTTTTAATTTCAAATCCAACTTAATCATAAAGTCTTTATGGCCTGTTTCGATGTCATATCTCTCTTTACAGAAGTCCCAACCACTGAAGCCAGCAATATAGCCTTAGAACTTTATATTCGAGACCATAACCCATCAATAGACATCCCCAGCAACCAATTAGCAACCCTCATAGAATTCACCACGATGAAGGCAAACTTCATGTTCAACAACCACAACTATATACAAACAAATGGCCTAAACATGGGCAACCCAGTATTACCAGTTCTAGCCAATATTTTTATGACACAAGTTGAAACACAAGCAATTAACAGAGCATTACGTCCACCATTATACTGGTACAGACATGTAGACGACACGATTGCGGGATTCACATCTACAGAAAACACACTTAATTTTTTTCAATCACATTAACTCGATACACCCCAACATGAACTTCACATGTAAATAGGAAAAAAGCATTCAAATATAATTTTTTAACCTCAAAATTACAAGAACCGATACACAATTTAAAACAGAAATCCACCGAAAAATTACCCTTACAGGACTATACATTCTTTGGGACTCAGCACATGAAACAAAACAAAAACTCAACATACTAAGAAACCAAATAAACACAGCCACAAAACTATGTTCACCAGATAAAATTAACGGCGAATTAGACAAAATAAAACAATACTTCATTAACATTAATAAGCTTCCTCCACAAACCGTAGAAAACATTATACGCACACACCTAGACAAAAACCAAAATCAACAAACAAAAATAAATATACCCCACGATTTAAAAAAATCACTAAACCATATACTACTGCATACCATATACTTCCAACATCAGTAGAAAAATAACCAACATTGGGCAAAAACTAGTAACAAAATATGACATTCCAGTTAATACCAAATTTATTCAAAAACCAGTCACAAAACTAAGGTCTATACTATGTAAAAACTACACTGACAAACACAACACCAACATTATTTACAAAATACAATGTGATAACTACCACGACTTCTATATTGGAGAAACAAGTAGAAAAATGGAAACCAGATTCAAAGAACAATATATCAAATAAACACAACATAACCATAGAAAACGGTCTGGAATGACCAGTTGGTTAGGGCTCTTGACTTGTAATCTGAGGGTCCCGGTTTCGAATTCCCTTCACACAAAACATGCCTACCCTTTCAGCCGTGAGGGCGTTATAATGTGACCTATCAATCTCACTATTCGTTAGTAAAAGAGTAGCCCAAGAGTTAGCGATGGGTGGTGATGACTAGTTACATTACCTTTGATCTTACACTGCTAAATTAGGGATGGTTAGTGCAGATTGCCCTCGTGTAGTTTTGCGCGAAATTCAAAAACAAACAAACAAGATATAAATAGGAGTGAATCAGTGAATCCATTAAATAAACTTGCGGTGAGACAGTGAAAAACATAGAAGTTAAAAACAATATTCTAGTCGGTAGAGTGAACCATTCAGTGTGTTTACGTTTATGTTTGTCAGTTACTGCGCATGTTGTGTTACTTGGTCCAAGAAAGTTGATTTTTACTTTAATGTAGGGCATATAATACGATTCTAAACAAAGACGTACAAAAAGTTACAAATTATACAAGTCTGTAAAGAAACATTAAGGAGGAAGTAAAATAAATATGTTACGTGGATTAGGCGATTAATTATTTGCCCTAGATAATTTGAAAGAACCAGGCAACGAAATAAAAACGTTACAACACTAAAATGTATATATTAAAAATATATTTGATCACTACTTCTTGTTATTGAAACGCTAAGAATTGCTGAGATAGATATTAAAAATATTTTGACAGACTGTTTGTTTTAAAGCAAAACCACGTTGGACTATCTGTTGTGTTCACTGCAAGTAATCGAACATCGGATTTTAGTGTTATAAGTCTTTTGAACTTACCGCTGCCTCAACAATCCCAGTAGATAGCCTAATGTGGCTTTGCTATAAGAAAATAAATGCAAATAGACACGCCTCAACAATCCTATAAAACGAAGTATTAGTTATGATGTATATGATGGCATAAGTATGCTCCCACTATTACAGGGGGCCTGACAAACTAAAGAATTACCGCCTGTGGGGCCCCTCAGTGGCTCAGCGGTATGTCTGCGGACTTACAACGCTAAAAACCGGGTTTCATTACCCGTGGTGGGCAGAGCACAGATAGTCCATTGTTTAGCTTTGTACTTAATTCAAAACAACAACAACTGCCTGAGGGAGAAAAGCTGATTTAATTTGTTTTAACTAAAGGGCAGTTGTACTATCCTGTTATCCATCAATCAGAATCGTAACAACAATTATAGGAAACAAAGGTATGAGGGGCACAATTATTTTTACGTGGGTTGAATTACAGAATGTGGTTGAAATTTTTATCTAATATTTGCTTTGAAATATTTATCATAGCATTCATGTGAAGTTCTTGCTATTAATTACTAATTATTATTTTCAACTCATGGAGTTTATTATTAAATATACATTTATTGAAATGGTTGTTATATTATTAAAATTATCACGTGCATTTGATGTATATAGTACATAACCATGTGACAAGATTAATTTTCAACGTTTTGTATCTTTTTGTGTGTGTTACAAACCACAAGACTAATTTGTAAGTTGTTGCCGTTTTATATTCTTAGATATATGTTATATTAATATAAAAATCTAACCAAATAATACAATGTTTTACAGTTTTAATATCCTATACATTTTGAGAAAATTGAATTTGTTAGGCCTGCCACTAATATTGATATTATAAGTCTGTAGCCCTACACTTTAAAATGTATAATTTATCATTATATGTTGACATTGTATAAGTAGTGGTTACTATAGGACAACCCAAAATAGGGCTCCAGGTGTGCTTATAACAATTAGTTTTCGCTCATTCAAGTAATGTAGATTAAATAAACAGAAAAAAGAAGATAAAAGTAAGAACACTGAATAACGTAGACTAAAGTAGAGCTTGATTGTAGTGTGCGTGTGATTCGCTGAGTGAGGTTTGCTATATTAAACGGCGCGAGTTTTAACGTCACGCGACTTGGAAATGCAACACACACTGGCTTAAGATTAAAATTGCCTTTTCAGTAAATAGAGAGTATACAGCAATACATGATCATTCCTACTTGACTTTCAGTATTAAAATATAATGCTACATTGTATGATTCATGAGTACAAAATGTTTACAGTTTTGACCAACCTTGTAGTGAGTGTCTGTAATAAATAGTCTATAAGAATTAAGATATGTTTTGACTCAACTTAGTTTTCCTTGTATACAAGTCTTAGGTTCTTTTTACACTAGGTTATTGTCTACCTTGACATGATCATGATATTCTAATAAACAACTGATACAAACAGGAATATGTAACTTCCAACTACAGTAATATTAAAGTTAGTGTATGGATGAGCTATGTATTGCTGTATTATTTCTGTATCTTGTTTGCATTCTTTTTATTACAGCTATCCCTACATCATTTTACATTTACAAAATGTTTTTTATCACTTGTTTTGTGACATTTTACCCTGATTGATGTTAATGTATTTTATAAATATGTATAATAAAGTGTAATATTTTGTGTTGTTTTTTTAACTCCTTCACTTCATACATAGTACAGATGTGTGTTCTCTAAAGACACTGATAGCATAGTGTACAAAGCATCATATATTCTGTTGTCTAATATTTATCTTTTATTGGCTGGTAATTCCTATTTCACACTACACATAAGTTTTTAAAGGAACACCATGTTTCTGTAAGAAAACTAACTTTAAAGAGGTATTGATAATATTTACATTGGAATTATTTGTTTTTGTAATTACTACTACTAGTTGTCATGACTAAGTCATGATGTTGGGCACTGCCCTGAACACACACAGTGGATTTATGTTTAAACTGATGTGAGTAATAAATTAGTTGTACAGTTAACTTGACTGAAACAAGAAGAAAGATAAACACCCTGGGGGTTTGTTTTTTAGTAATGTTATTTTTCCTTGCTTTTGGGTTTATTAAGTAAAGAAACAAATAAAAGCAAGTGGCAATCCTTATTTGAAAAAAAAAAAAACAACTGTCATTGCTGGTATGTTTCTTAGTAAGCTGAGCAGAACATCATGATGCACTACTTAAAAAATACCTAGTGTCAAATCAACTTACTGAGATAAGTAACAAGTTCCCCTATCACTTTGTTGTGTGCACAGTCTCTATTTTGGGTTAGACCTACTGCTAATAATACTACTTGTATCATTGTATACATTATCATGTATAACTTTGGAGTTCTAATATTAGAATTCCAATTCTCTTTATTTTAACAGTGTAGGACAAAACTGAATTACATGATGTATAGTATTCTAATAAAACTTCATTAACTGTTTTTGAAAATATGTAAAGCATGTTTTCTGAGTTTAAAAGTTTTAACAAATTGCTTGTATGTTAATTGCATATATGATATTTAAAATTAAATGTGCATTGTTTCATTAATTAATAGTTGTGTGAAATTTAGAAAGATGCATTTTGGCCAGTCTATATCAGGCAATGAACAAAATTTATATTTTCATAGTTTTGGCAGAGTGAAGAAATTTTTGTTTTTCTCATTTCCTTCCTCAGTTTGTATAAGGAATATAGAAGTGAAAGGTAAATATTTTGTTATGCAGCAATACCTCCATTTAAACAAAATAATACAAAATTCAGTGTAAAACAAGATGGTTTTCTTCTGGCCTAATCTTATTTTTGTAATGATCAAGAGAGTTTGGGATTTAATTTGTGAATCTTATTAAAAGTATCATTTTGGGAATAACCAAAATGAAAAATGGTACAACCAACAGCAGAGATAGCATAAAGGAAATAATATATAACCAACAAGGATCTGTGTAGTAAGGAATGAGGAACTAATATTACTTAATCAAGGGTGTAAGTAAATGTTGAAATAATATTGATGTACTAACTGCCCCTTAAACCTACAGCTAAAGGTTATGGGTCAAAACAATGTCATTATGTTTGTTGAATTACATTCAAAATTGTAATTATACTATTATGAAGCTATACCAATAAGTTTAGAATCAAACTGTAGGTTACAATTCAAATGTAAGTGTTGAACATTATTTCATTTCTTAATTTAAAACTAAGTATTAAAAAAAACACTTAAACATCAATTTTGAATGTTACATGGTATGTTGAATGCTGTACTGGTTGAAATTAGATGCTTTTTTTATGTCAGAAGGTAATGTCTATAGTTCTATACAAATTAGGAACTCAAATTATCAACATTAACAAGCTAGAATATAAAATAAGAACCTCGTTTCTTTTCTGGCAGCTGAAATATCACTCAAAGCTAATCAAACACAGTGGTCTTGCTCACCACTTTCCATTTTTGAAAACGGTCCCTTATATTCATTTACTTCAATGTATTACATGTGAATAACCAATCAAAAACTAAGAATATTAGGATGCCATCTTGTTCTCTCAAAACAAGATTTCAAGGAGGTAGGTCGTGTCTTTAGTCTTTATGGTTATGAGCTGGGTGGATTCCACTTAGTCTGCAATGAAAGGGATAAGTTGAGGTGAATTAATCTTTTTTTTTTTGGTGATAAGTCAAGGATCAAGAAATTTCAGTAACTAGAGGTGTCATTTACAATGTCGAAACATTCAAAATATGCGATATTCAAATATGCAATTCTTATGACAGTAAGATATTTCAATTGGTAGCTATGAACATTAAGATAGAGCTCAGAGTGATGTTATCACTCTACCAACTACTGTGACATTCACAGATTGGTTATTTTTTAATTCTGAAATCAGATTATACAACATATGTTCTGTTTCAAGTTCATGATCTGCTGATCTGACAGAAGATAATTATTACTATTGTCACTGTAGTTCCAGTGTCAGCACCAAACCTATTTTTGAGTTGTGCCACAGCATCTCTATGCTCACTATATGGATTTGCATGAACAGTTATTGTGATAATATCCAGAACACCTCCATGTATTGTAAGTCAAATGTATCAGAACCATACATATACAGATAATCAAGGGATTGATAATGGCATGCCAAAGAGTAGCAAAGTTCAAACCACAGTCAGTGGGGCTTTGAGCTTATTTACTTAAGATATGTTTGGTTCTTGTTTGGGTAAACAAAGGCAATATTAGGTAAAGAAGAAGGCTCATTTTGTGGACCTTTTGGTTACATAACAAGAACAACTGTCATTAACTATGGGACTTCTGCTGATGATTTCGGCAGTCATAACTTGGTAAATACTTGTCTGATATGGAAAGTGTAAATTGTAATCACATTATCTTATCATATATTGCATTATGTATAGATATAACAAACATCTGATAAATCTCAGATTTTTGTATCCCTTCCCTGCCATTGAGGTGCCTCTGGCTGAGAGAGGAATCTTTTACCAATATTATAAATCTAATATGCTGATAGCATTATACAGTGGTATTAAGAGAGGATATGGTATATTTTCCCACATTCTTGTCAGCAACAGTGTTGAACTGTCAATTTCAAGCAGTTTGTTAGTCATGTAATGTAAGGAAGGTATGGTGTGATATAGCTATGATGTGTACTTTTTACAGTGTTGCTTTTTATTTATTTGTTGTTGTATTGACATATCCTTTCCATAATTTACAAAACATTAAAAGCTTTCTAACAAATTATATCCACAGGTTAACTATATTTATATACATGTAGAGGTGTAGGATGTTTTTGTGCTACAAAGTGGGTTTTAAAATAATTGTGTTTTTAAGTATTCCAGGTGTAGATGAATGCATTGCCATTATAAAGCTTGCTTATAAAAGTTAAAGAAATATGATTTAATCACAAATTATTTTTTCTAGGTGATGTAATTTTGTTTATTGCACATCCTGTTCTTGTAAATATTGTAAAATTATTACAAGAATAAATGGACACTTTGCTACCATATATATCTATATATCTACCATGTATATCTATCTGGTAAAAGTGTAAGTACTTAACTGTACATCCATACCACATATTTGGATAGACTGTAATAGAGGTTTATAGCTCTAAGGAAAACAAAAAGTGTTTTTATCACTAAACAGGTCTCCATATGTGTAGCTCTTATATATTGCATTTAATATTTAGATTTTCATTCATGAAATGTAGAAATGTTTGGTTTGGCTATTATTTACATTTTTGTTTTGCAGTATAGTTTTCTTAAAGGAGTAACATTTTTTGTATACACTCACCTTTAGGGAGCAGTGACTAATGTGGGTAATTCACATATGTACACTGTATTTTACTGTTCTGGAGAAGTCTGAAGGGTATATTCTTCCCAAAAATAAGATGAAGTTTTATTATACCTGATCCCACTTTTAAAGAGTATTCTTTATAATTTATTGTAATAATTACAATAAATTTACTGTTCCAAATTACTGCAAATAAGCAGTACAATAAGGACATTATATACTGTTAAATGTAATAAAATGTTAATGTGATAAAAATTTAAAATTACAAGTGAAAATCAGATTGGTTTTTTGACTAGAGATCCAGCATGTTACTTTTGCAAGAATGAATTGCTAAACGTGCAATCGTATGTCCAAAACAAAACATTTGGATCAAAAGATATATTTGGCCAACAGCTGATGGAATCCCTTTTTTTGTTTAGGGATGATTTGAGAAACATGTTGCAAGTTAGAATTTGGTGGAAAGTTTTTAGCATGGCTTTAGAAAAAGGATTTCTTATCTTACTAATTAGTTGAAATTTTATTATGGGGCTTTATCTTGCTTAAATGAAGGTACTCATGTTGATGTTATGTGTCTTGACTTTCAGCAGATTTTTGTGTAAGGATTTCAACAGTAAGTTGATTAGTGAAGTAGATTTTTATGAATTGTTGTTAAGGTAGAAAGTGCAGTTGTGATAAACAAGCACAAGCTAATTGGGAAAGTGTGTATATTATCTTTGTCAGTGATGTAAACTACTACATAAGTAACAAGACTTCTAAATTTGGTGATGATGGTAAAGCTGGTTCTTTGGAAGATTCTTCCTCAATGAAGAAGGACTAAGACAATCTTCCTTAGTGGGTTGTTTTTTGCAAAATGAGTTACAAATTTGACATAAATATAAGGTGATGAATTTTGGGGTACATGTGAAAGAAATTATTAAAGGCTTAATACTGTGTTGGAAAATAACGTTGCCTTAATTAGAATCATGTCTGAGATGTATTCATCAAAAAAACAGTTTTGCATAAAAAACAACAACAAAAAACTTGGTAAGCATAAATAAAATTTGTAAAATTTCTTGAATGTTATTTCTAAGTTATAGCTTATAACATATTCCTTTCTAAATGTTCTGTTTCAAGTGTTGTTATTAGTTGAATAATGAATTCTTTATCATTGTAATAATTAAAAGTATTCTCTTAAAGAAATATCTAAGTTGTTAATTTTCTCACTGATACAGTTATCACATAACTGAATCATTGTCTGTACATTGAGATTGTGTATACGTGTATGTATTAATGTATTCATTTGTGTCTAAGTGGAATAAACGTTTCAAAAATTCAAAGTGTTACAAGAGTAGTGGTATATAATATGAGCTTGTGAATAAGATGTTTCCTATGATTTACCCAGAATATCTTAATCTATATGAACTGTGATTTCCACCAAGTGCCATTTCCAGAATTTTTAAGTTTGAAGCTATAATTATTTCTCTGGTTTATTGAGTTTATTTGAAGTTTGAGGAGAAAACTAAGGCTTTAAAATAGTAAGTAAATTAATCTCCTTTTGTTTATTGTTTTGCATTAAAAACTAAGCTTGAAAAGTAATTGATGTTAAACTAAATGTGATAAATGTGTTGACCTCTGAGCTAAGATGAATATGTTTTTGTTTTCCATGTTTCTGATGAATTCAGCAAATGAAAGGTCAAGAAGACATAGGTGGGTAACAAACATAATAGTATTTTCTGCATTTAGAAATAATAATGATAAAAATGAAGTACATAATTCCAAAACATACTTACCTCTGCTGAGACATACAACTATTACATGATCACCAAGATTTCTTCTTTGTTCATCTAAGCATTGGTTTGATTTTTTCACACTTGCTCCATTTTTTTTTTTTTTTTTTGTACTCCATTCAGTTGCCCTTGATAATTCCTGTCTCATGATACTCTCCACCTACATCAGTTTACTGTCTCTCCTGGTAGTGTATATAAGCACTTCATTCAGATACTTGTCACTTTTTCTTGACGAGCATTACTAACTGGTTTTCCAGTGTTACAATTATTCAAAGACTTTGTTTCTTTTTTTCCCTAATCCTCTTCAATCAATCGTAATGTGCACATACTGTTCCATGGATGACTGGTTAATGCTGGAATTATCTGGCCAGTTGTAGACCATCACATCCTGATTCTACTTTCAGATACAATCCAGGCAGGCTACTCTTTTACTACTGTGACATCTATTGTTATTGCAATTCAGTATGTTATTAGCCTGGGTATTTTTGTTTTTTTCTTATTCTCTCAGTCTGGCTTCCATCCTGCTCAATGTTATAGAATTGTATGTCATGTTCTTACTCACCCCTCCTTCTCCCACTACACAGATGATTCTTTCTTTTCTGGAAATGTGAGCATCACTTGAATACTTTGTGCCTTTTATTGTTCTTTAAGCAATCAAGGGTCATACACATCTATTTACTGGTTTTGAGAGCTTGTTAATTTAGGTCACTACTGTGATTTGGGTATCTCTACTGTCATCTCTTTCAGAGATTCATTCTCTTCACAAACATCTTGTTTTTGCAATGGGGTGCATATACCAACAGTCAGGAATTGCAGTGTTTATGCATAGATGACAAACATTCCCTAAACAATGTTTTCATTCTTTTACTCTTCAATAGGAAAGATCTCATGGTCTGGGCTTCTGAAGGGGTAAACCATTCTCATCTTATTAGATTATTTTTCAATGCCCTCAGCAGCTTGGCCAGATTTCCCACTAAAGGTCATTTTGCAGTCTAGTATGTGGACTTCCCCTAGTATCTTTATCTCACATTGCTTTCCTGATTTGGCAGTCTCTTCTTTTGAGTGTTTTTGATAACCTCTTTAGCTGTCTTAACCATTTCTGCTAGGTTATTCAGAAGGATGAATATTTTTGCCTTTCAGGGCCCCTTACCTTGTTTTCACTGGATGCTGCTCTATGGCATATATTGCCCAGGCAGTTGGTGTGTTTTTATAAATCAAATTCCACATTAGTAACCATTATTTCACTATAATTACTGCTGGCTGCAACAGGTTCTTGAGCTCACCAGATGGTATTACCATACTATGCTGGACAGCTGTTTGTGGACTGTCATAAGTAAAGCTAAAAAATAGAATCCTGCCATGTCTACCAATCATCAGATAAAATAAAGTGGTTTAGTTTGTTTTTGAAAAGTTAGGAAGCTTGGTTCACTTATTGTACTGTTCCTTAGGCCTCTCCAATGTGCATTTCCTCCAAGATATTACTAGTGGAGGTACGGAATTCTTATCTCGCCTGATTTCTAGTCACTGAGGTGGTGGATCGAGTTGCTTTTTTACATCCAAGAATGTTAGTGTAAATTCCTCTATTCTTATATAAGATGGTGAAGTTGGGGGCCCCTCCTATCCTGGTCCCTGGATGTTTTTTTCCCAGATATGGGTAGGAGCAGCACTAGCCTATGCAGAAGCCTACTTATAATAGCGATTTAAATATGATGCTCAGCTATCTGGTTGGGGTGTATGCATGGCCCTTCTTTTTTATCAGTACTTTTTCAGTACATTGTTTATGGAAGAGGGTCCACTGTCTTGTAATCCTGACTGTGAGGTGGTCCTATCCTAGGGTCCTTGGTTGAGCACAGTTGTTCCACATCTTCCCCATAATTACAGGGACAAGTGGAACACTCCTTGCCCACTTAGTTGAAAAATGAGGATAAATGTTCATAATTCCAGGCTGTATAAGTACTATTCCTTTGGCTGAGTAAGGCATACATGATCTGTTCATTCCAAGTCTGGGGTGTTGTTTTTTAGGCTTCTTCAGGTGAAAGAAAAGGCTTGTCTGTTTTAGTGTTGCTTGCTTTCTTGTCATGAAACTGGTGGCTCAGAACATATTACTCTATGGTTAGAGGTTTGGATTCCTTATATAATATTGTGATCCAACTTATTCAACTACCAACATGGGATATAGGGACTAAGATTCCTTAATTCCAACCCTGAGTAGTTAAACGTCAGATGTGGGCTGGCCTATAGTGATGATCACTCATGTACAATTTCACACTTGATTCAGAAACTAAGTTCAGAGCAAAGAGCACACCTGTTTTATCATGGTACACCCATGATCTATTAAGATGCTTTCTGTATGGATAATTCCCTCACTGGCCTTTTCACTCTTTTAATGTGGGATTTTAGCTATAAGTGTCAGTGTGTGTTTTGAAGTTAGCATTTTCCTGAATTGAAAAGGTAATTCCTTAATACTTACCTCTGCTGACATTCTCTCACCCTTCCTTCCTAGTAAGAGTTGGTTTTAGAGAGAGGGATGGTGTCAGTTTTGCAAAAGTGATAAAATTATCTGAATAAGTGTTTTAACTACTGTACCAGGATAGATAGCACATTGATTTAGAGTATTACAAAACAGTATCAAGGGCAATTGAGTTGGGGTATAAAAAATTGGAGCAAGTGAAAAAAAAATCAAGTTAATGCTTAGAGAGGAAAAGAAGAAACCTTGAAAGTCTATTAATAACTGTGTCAACAGGAAATAAAATTATTTGGCATAATTTTAAACATTTTTCTAAATTTAAGGTCTGACAAACAAAAGCATATATTTATTTACCTTAGAAATTAAACAACCAAATATTTAATGATATTACTCTTTGATTTTGAAAGTTAACATCTTCACAATTTGCATGAAATACAAATTTTTTTATTATTAAATTATTTTGCTGTGTATGGTAGTGCTTTCAATTTAAAGTTTCAGTCTTACTTCAGAAGAGATTTTCTCTTCATCTGGAAAAGGTTTGTTGTTGAACTTATCTTTTGTATATATTGTTTTCATTACTGAGGTTTTATTATTTTAGAACATTTAATTTGTGTTAATTTTTAACCCTTAAGCAGCAGGAATGTTGTAGGTAGCAGCTCACTACAGATGTAAAAAAATTGAGAAAAAAATATCTTAAACATAATCTTTAGCATTTTCTATTCAATTTTGAACAAAATATGAAAGAAAAGAAAAGCATAATAGATTTAGTTATTACATGTTCAAATGTTTTTTAAGGTAGGAAAACTACAAAAACATTCTCCAGTGCATAGTGCTACTTTACATTCTGAATATCAGGTAGTCACCATCTTTTGCTTCTTTTTTTGTTATTTGCATACATACTTGACATTGTCTTCGTCCACTTTTTCTAGCTCCTAAGGATGAAATTTTTTATAAAAAGTGCTGAGAAATGCTTCTTCTTCAACAAGTCTGTTAGGAATGGTAAGGCTGTCTTCCTGGGAAAGATCTTGTTACTATTCCATACCTTTTGAATAATTAGTAAATTACATTGTAACTAAACTGCCTCTATGATGACTTCTTGCCAGTTTCTACTAGATACATGTTAAAAGAATTCAAAATTGATGTATCAATTAGGTGAGAAAAAAGCCTTTTTTGTACTGCTTCACACATTTATGAAGGCAAACAATTTATCCAATTTGCATGTCACTTTTGTCAACTGGCCTCTTGTTGATAGTATAATTTAAAACCATATCAGATTTGGTTATTGGTTGTTTAGTTTTGTAAATCATCCTTTTCACTGTATTTCATTTCACCTTTATCTACTGTACTAAGCAAATTAACAGGACATTTGCATTTCTATTGAATTGCTAAAATATCCCCTTGCTTCTTAGCCTAAATATCTCCCTTCTTCAGAGGTGCACATTTAGGTATGTTCTTTTGATTAGTTTTAACTGTTCCACAGAAAACAGTCTTATTTTCAAAGAGAAAGTTTTATAATTCCAGACTTGTATAATAATTATCAGTATAATATATGACCTTTATCAAGGTAGTCTTTCATCAATTGCTTGACAACTGATCTTAAATTCTAATCGTGGATCTTTGGGACATCTACATCACTTGCAGAATAGATAATCATATTTATTACAATTCCTGTATCACAATCACATAATACAAAGAGCTTTATTTCAAATCTATGGTGCTTGCTTGTAACGTATTGCTTGAAAACAATGCAACCCTTGAAAAGAATCAAAGATTCATCAATAACTACTCTTTGAAATGGATAAAAAGATTCCTTAGCTTTATTCTTCACCATTGTAAGTATTTCTCAAGCTTTCCCTCATTATTTGCAAAGTGCAAATATCTAAGAATCTCCCTTAATTGATCTTGAATAATATATTTTGGAAAAAAAAACTGGAGTTCCTGTAAGGGGATCAATCTTGCAATAATCAGCCAACACATGCTTTTTTACATGTGGCAAAAGCATCACCAGAACAAAGAAAGTGTACATTCCCTACATAGTTGTATCTTCCCATTTCTTACTTTGTTAAGTAGAGAGAGTGTTACTTTTACATTCTTTGGAATTCAAGGATTTATAAAAATTGTAATATCTGTTTGTTTCTTATACAGTATGATTCATTATACTTTGATCAAATATAGCAATAAGAAATTCGTATTCTTTGGATTCATTTGTGAGCCTAAATTTATCTGCGAGTCCAACATTTCTATTATCAAAAGAGTGAACAAATGGATCAAAATCATGACACCTTACCCAGTGGGAACCAATAGATTCTGATTTATTATCCAAATCATGTTCAGAGCTTGAAACAATTGAATTTGATAACAATGAAAAATCAGAAAAGTTTTCTTCTTCATTGGAATAATTATCATGTGCTAATATTTCAATTTTGTCTTTTGATGAAAAATGTTTTTGCTTCATTTCCTTAGCTGGAACACCCTTTCTTTTTTGCTCCATGACTTACACTGAGAAAATGACTCAGCTGCGATGCTTTAATGGGGTATGGTCATAATGGTATCAGGGGATTGCCAACTAATGTCTTAAGCCTCTATCATAAATTGATGATGGTTGTACTGAATGCAAAGCATGAAATCATTAAGTGATGATGGCTGCTGTTTAAGTGTTAATCAGGATATTTATGAGTCAGAAGAACTGTTTAATCTTTTATTATTAAGTTCATCATTTTCAAATAAAACACACAAATAAAGTATGTAATTATTTAAAGAGGTAATGTTTATTAGATATAAAATGATTTTGACTAAGATTATTGTTAGCCTAAACATTGTTACCTACCTTTACCTGATGTCATTTTGATAAATTATGCCATAGATCACCAATAAATGTGAGTTTTTTTGATAAAGTAAAGAGTTAAAAGAAAATGCTAATAGAAATCAGCTATGTTGAAAAGACTTAATTTATTAAAATGAAACTTCAGATCATGAATAAAACATTCTGAGATGAAAGAACTTATATTTAATGCTTTTTTTTTCTAAACTGATGACAAACTTTTAAACCTTTCATAACATGAAAATTATCCAAAATGAAATCAAATAAAATTATTAAAGTTAAAACTAGATATTGTTGTCACTTTTTTCTTTCTTTCTAAGTTTCATGGAATTTGGTTAAGTATGTCCACTTTGAGAAAGAACAAATCAGAATGTGTCAGTTACCCTCTAGTGAGAAGTGTTAATGTAACTACACTAATCATTGTATGCATTGTGAAAGTTATGTAAACATTTATTTCTTGTCTTGAAGTACACATGTTGAGTTTTGCTGCAAGTACAAGGCTATTATAATATTTTTCTTTAATTAATAAAGGAATAATCTAAACCAAAATGTTTTAGTCGTGTCGAGGAATGCATTCTTATATTTTTTTGCAATAATAGATACATTGATTATGTTTCAAAAGATGATATAATTACCAAGTGGTAATGTATCTTTTGTTTAAGATACAAGATGATTTAATCAATGTACTTCTCACTGAAATATGTTAAAACTATAAGATGCACTGATGTGATTTATTATCATATTCTTTTTGCTTCATTCAGGATGTGCCATATAAAGTAAAAATATAAAGGTAACTGATATTGGATGGAGATAAAAAGTTAAACAGTGAACAGCACATCATAGTGATGCTACTGTGCATTGGGAAAAGTGTTGTTCTATTAATACTTTATCTTTGTACAATTTTTCAGGTTCAGATGAAGCAAGGACGTTTATGAAAGATGGAGAGTTTGATGCCTGGAAAAATCATCCTAATCATGTCAGTTTTTGTCTTTTGTTGATTCTTTTCAGTAAATGTTTCAGAGACTTTCTACTATTAAATTGAGTAATTCTGAATTAATTTCAAATTAAAGTTTAAAATGTGGATTTAAATAAAAGCTTTCAAAGATGTTCACATGTTTTTGCTTTGATTCTTTTATACTTCTAGTGTCCTATGGGAACAGATATTTATAATAAATTAGTGAAATTCTCCTAACTGCATGCATCTTTACACACTATACCTTTCAATTTAATTGAATCCATTCTTTATTTGGGGTTTGTAACAGGCAGGCCCTTAGGTTAGTGGCTGGAACATTGACTTTTACTGCTGGTTTTACCAAATTTATTTAATTGAGGAATTACACTGGTCAGTGAAGCTCACAGATTACTAACTCAAATAAATTTATGGTTAGACTAAAGAAAATGATTGTGAGACTGGTATTAAAGAAAATACATCAAGTCAATTTAATTCTTACAGTAACATATACTTTCAAGAATTATTTAACATTTAATGTTTTAGTTAAACATTTTTCAAATGTACAATATCCAACCAAGTTATGAACTTCTTTAAGTATTTATTTCACTGTTATCTCTAAATTATATTGATTGATTAAGAGAAAGCAATCTTACAACAAAGTCAAGAAGGTGTTCCTTTGAAGATTGGAAATTTTCTTCATTCTGGAACTCAAGAGTCGAAACTTGAGATTTGTATGGAAATTAGATTTGTTCTGCAGAACTGAACTTTCAGCTTGAATATTTATACAGTATTTTCTCCATATTTTTATGAGTCACTATTTTTTCACATGTATGTACTACATCTAAAAAACCTAAATTTTTAGTTCCTTTTTAATACTGAAGCAGTTATCTAAAACTATTTTAAAATACCAATTGCTTCAGATTTTCTAATTTTTAGTGTTATGATGAAAAATAAGTAGTCATCTTGATTTTTAACAAGTCCAAACCGTAAACCGTATTTAAATGTGTGCAGAATCTCATGAGTGAATAGTCATAATCCTATAATTTTTTATTTTTAAAACAGTATTAAGCTCTGTCTAAAAATGTTTTTTACTTGTATCACTCTGCAACATGAAAATTTTATATGGGAGGAATATAAAAATTAAAGTAGAATATATATATATATATAATTTTAATTTTATTTTTCCATGTATAGTTTCCTATTAAGTCACAGCTGGCATAGCCTAATTAAGAGTTAAAAATTTGTTCAATTTAGTAATTTTTCATTAGTTGTTAATTTGTATAGATCAAAAGAAGTTCATATGTATTTATAGTATCAAGCAATACAATTTATTTATTGTCATTCAATACATATTCACTAACTGCAAAAATATCAAAAGCAAGAAACAATTACTAAGTGAATTCTAAAAGCCATAGGTGTATGTATAGACATTGATTCTGTTGAGAACGTGAAATACAGCATGGTTGTATATTGTTTCAGACTACATAAAAACGTTAATTTTGCTTCGGAATTAATATTAGCATAAATGTATGTACAAAAGTTTTTATGTGATTCAAATTAACCATGGTAAAGGTGTGACATTAAATTACTTTAAGCAAGTTAATCTTTTAGTTTGTGTATGGGATGTAAACAATAGTATGTTAAATTGGTTTTAAACTGTAATTTTGTTAATTTTTTAGACAAGTACTATTTCAAGTTGCATGTTAACTGTTTAATTTTGCAATAATGTTTTGAGATAATTGGAGCATTTTCACATTTTGAGATTGTGCTTCTTATTTAAACATTAGGCTTAATTTCAAAATTCAAATTTATATATGAATTGCAAAATTTGCTTCAAAAGGAAAATGCTTAATTGTAGTTAACAAGTCATGTATTAGAAAAATAATCTTACTCTGATCAAGGAGTTATCTTTAATCACTTGAGAGATTTATTTCATTTCAATTTTAATGAATTAAAAATATATATGAAAAGGATAAGTGACTTAATTATTGGTAAAAATTGCTACACGACTGTAATTTCAGATAGGATGGAAGTTACTGTAAGTATTGCTTTCTTTATTGAGTATCATGTAATTCATTTGCCACAAATTCTATTTCATATTTAAATAGAGTAGTTTTATATTATTTTGGAAAAACATTATAATTCTTTGTTCTGTTGTGGTGACTTTGAATTGGTGGTGGAGTGGTGCTTTAGAATTGCAGTAAAATCTTGTTTCAGAAACACAACTCATCTCTCCAAAGAACAGATTTTATGACGGTGGACCACTGCTAAAGTATATTTGTATATGTATCAAGTTTTGAGCATATTGACGTTTATTGCACCAGTCTGTGATGAAGCAGTCACCATTAGATTGTAGTCTTCCAGCACTGGGATCTTGACACATTTTCCATGTCCAGTAGATTTCCCTGAGCACTTGTATCCTTACAAAGGCTTTCCTTCCATGGTATTGCTTGGTTTCAGACAGGTTTATTTTTTCATTAATAATTATGGACATCTTGTACTTGTTATTTTATGCTAGTTACTTTTCTTAGTGTAGTCTCTTCCTTTATTTTCTTGACTTCAGCAAAGAGACACATAAAATTTTTATCATTTCACTTAGAATATCTGATCTGAATTATTTTCACTTGTTTATTTTTGTTTCTGGGCACTTCTATATCAGATGCCTGCCTCACACTAAGGAATTTCCTCATTCATTTTTATTTCAGGGACCTGTAGCACTCTTTCTTATTGATGAAGTTTTGGGAGAATTCTTCATCCATTGGAAAATAGATGAGACAATTTATAAAGAGTAATTTCTGCTCTGTTTAATCCAAGAATATTCTATAGGTTTCTTGTCCACTGGAGTCTTGTAGAGTTGTTCCCTCTCATGCTCTTTGCTCTCCCGATACTTCCAACATCCACCCTTCTGAAGGTTTGGATCATCAAGTCATCTCTAAGTTTCAGTCTAGTGGCTTTTCTGTTTTTCTATTTTACACATCTTTGGGCCCTCTTTGCAGAAGACATTTGTTTATCAGTTGCTTTGCATCTTTGGCACCTTGAAGAGGATGTACCTTCTCTCCAAATTATGAATACAGTACACCAAGTCCTTAACCTCAGTCTGGAGTTTTACTTTTGTTTCTCTGACATTTCCATGATCATAAGTGATTGGTATCTTATTATGTATTTTTGTTTTTTAATTAACACAAATCTCCTAAATACATAGAGATTCAGTTTACCCAAATTCTCATATTTTCTGTTTCTTGCATGTGGCTCTGTCTCTTGTTAGCCCTCAATTCAAGAATGATCTTTTTTTTAATTTTAAGGTGGGTGTTTTTTCCAGGCTGTGGTTAATCAGGGTTAATTGTATGGGTGTTTGTCTTCACATTCTGATTTGTTCCCAACAGTTGGATTTTTCAGTTTTGGATCCTGACCTTTAGGTTGGCTACAGCCTTATGTATTTTCAGTCAACTCTTGATGATATTCACAGATAAATGAGTTTGTATTTAGTTTATAGACTCACAATTCTACAGTTAAAGATTTGCAGATGGTCCATTGTGCAGCTTTGTACCACAACACGCATTCATATGATAATCACTTTATATCACTATAGATCATTGCATATAGTGAGAGTTTTCAAGAGCAGACTTGGCTTTCTCCTTTACCTCTTTGGGCATGTTACAAACTTTACATCTCTTTTTCTTTTCCTTGCAAGTAGCTATGTATATTTTAGACACTCTAACTTCTATCAGGTTCCTTCATTTAGATTGTGGCCTTATGTATTTTCTTTAGTGGACTCCAGTTGATCACTTGATCACTGAGGTATGTCTGGATATCCTTGCTTTTCTTGTGCCCCTTCTTACATTTTTTAACCTCTTGCTGTTGTAGTGCCTTAGTCATTCCTATATGATTCTGGGCATCTTTCTCTTTTAACCTTACCCAGAGTTACATTTGTTTACAGGTGTCTCTATGTTTTAGTTGGATGTGGTTTTGGACACCTGCACTCTGTTCATGGTCTCTTAATATCAGTCTCTATGATGTTGGTTTCTCTATAAGCTTCCCATCATATTCTCTCTCATCTGTCTGATCATTTTGTTATGTTCCATTAAAGCAACTTCACTGCTATTTTTTATCAACCTATAGGAAGGTACTCATTCCATGGGTCTCTTTTTTTTGTCTTTAGACTTTCTTTGGAACCACAACCACCATATTTGATTGTCAGTATGTCTTTTCCTGGGAGCTTTGAACTTGGTGGTATATCAGTTGTCTTGACTAGATTGGTTTTTTTTCACCAGGTGTCACTTTTCTGGTCTTCAGCCAAGGGCTTAGCAGTTCTGTCTGTGGATGGTCTGAGTCAGGATTGGTCAAATACCTTTCTTTAAGGCCAGCATGGTCAGGTGGTTAAGGTACTCAACTTGTAATCTGAGGGTTGTGGGTTCAAATCTCTGTTGCACCAAACATGCTCACTCTTTCAGCTGTGGGAGCATTATAATGTGATAGTCAATCCCACTATTCATTGATAAAATAGTTGGCAGTGGGTGGTGATGACTAGCTGCCTTCCCTCTAGTCTTACACTGCTAAATTACAGATGGCTACCCCAGATATCCCTTGTGTGGCTTTGTGTGAAATTCAAGACAAACCAAACCAAAACCTTTCTTTAAACCTACTGTTTTTCCCTTAGCCTTTTTAATATTTTATCTTCAGCTTTTACTAACTTGTTTCAAGCCTTTTTCATGTTTCCACCTATCAGATAATCCAACTTTCAACTTCTTCTGTTTTTAGTTACTCTAGGTGAGGTCTTGCAGATGGGGAAGTGAATAACCTCTGACACTTGTATGCCACATTACTTACATCGTATTACAGTTTCATCGTCTGCCAGTTTTCATCTCTCTTCAGTTGCCATTCTGCAATATTTACAGAAGTTTTTTAGAAGGAAGCTCTTAGTTCTTTGTTGTTGTTTGGATGCCTGCTTAACTACATTATTATAATACCTATACCTATGTTATTTAGGTTGTCTCACATAGGATACTCCTCTCAATCAAAATCTGCAGTGAGTGGAGGATAACAAGTAATTTTCAGCCAATATCTACAGTTTAATTTCCACTGTTGAGATTTTGCAGTAAATATGCATTGCACCTAACAGGCCATACTTTTGGAAATAATAAAAAAAAATTACATCACTAAATGTGGCCCTGCTTCTCACACATGACAGTTGTCTATTATCCTTAGTCACAGTAACTTGTTTATCAGTGTAAAATCTTATGTAGATACAATTATTCCCATTTGGTCCAAACACCTCTTTAGCACTCTCTCAAAATAAATTTCTCTTTTCCATTTTCTTCTTGAAGAGCATAGGGAGAAATCTTGCTTCACAGTTCAAAGCTACTGGGAAGTCAATATAGAGAGTTTCCCATTAGATGAATCTAATCCCACTGGTATTAGACCAAGATGATGAACTCAGTTGTACGAGGCCTGTTCAAAAAATACGCGGACTGACGTCATAAAACAGAATGTACTTTATTTAGAAGTTACAGGTCTGGGACCCCTTCAAAGTACTCTCCTCCCCAACGCACACACTTATCCCAACGGTGTTTCCACTTGTTGAAACAGTCCTGGTACTCTTCTTTTGTAATGTCCTCCAGCTCCTTCGTCGCATTTGCCTTAATCTCAGGAATCATCTCAATTCTTCTTCCTTTCAAGGGTCTTTTGAGTTTGGGGAACAAGAAAAAATAGCAAGGAGCAAGGTCAGGTGAGTAGGGGGGGTGGGGAAGAACAGTGATCGAGTGTTTGGCCAAAAGCTCACGAGTTCTGAGGGCTGAATTTCGCAGCAACGCGGTGCATCTTCAATTTTTCAGTCAAAATCTCGTAACAAGATCCAACTGATATCCCATACTCTTCAGCAAGCTCCCTGACAGTCAGACGTCGATTTGCCCGCACCAGGGTGTTGATTTTGTCGACGTGTGGGTCGTCAGTTGACGTAAAAGGACGTCCGGGACGCTCCTCATCTTCAATGGACTGTCGACCATCCTTAAAATGTTCATGCCACTTGAAACATGCCGTACGCTTCATAGCAACATCACCGTAAGCTGTGTTAAGCATAGCAAAGGTTTCAGTCGCAGATTTTCCAAGTTTAACACAAAATTTCATAGCAAGTCGTTGCTCCTTCAGGCCATTCATTCTGAAATCCGCCAAACGAAAAAATCGCACTTCACTTAAATCCGAGTAGCTAATACACAAATGAAGATATCTGCAATCGGGAAATGGCGTCGTAATCAGGTGATCTGTGCGAACCTAGCAACACCAAGCGGATACCCCTGGAACCAACTGGAGCCGCTCAATTCAAACAGTCCGCGTATGTTTTGAACAGCCCTCGTAAGTAGGGCTGAGAAGCTTACCTAGTAGGGCAGTACAAGCCACCTTCTAAATTATGAACCAGACTACTTTTGGTGATCAATGTAACAGGATTGATCTTTTGTTTACCTTAGGATGACTTCTCTTTCAACTGTTTATTGTGGTAAGTATTTCTTACTTATTGCTCTAACTGCACAACACATCCATTTTCTTTTGATTGCCTGAGATGTAAGGGCTATTGAGCAATTACTACGTTTTGCCCACCTTTGTGACACTTAGAACCATGCTGATGCTTCCTTGAGAGCACCTTTTTCTCTATCACCATTATTGGACAAAGATTATTCCCTGCATGAAATGAATAGAATCTCTCATATAGTGATATTCCACTAGGTTCACTAACACTAATCGGTGACATTCTTCATGAGTTTTCTGTTTCTGTTATATTTACAGAGAGGAGCTAATATTTTTAGGTTTTTTTATCTACACCATTTCCTCCACAATCTTTTCAGTGAAATTTTACCTCCCATGTTTGTGGAAAGGTGATTATCACTTTTGAATTTAACATTTTCAAGTAATGAAAATATATTTTAGTAAGATACTACCTCATTGCAGAACTTTAACCTTTTTTCCCACTTCCAGTGTGTTTCTTTTGCCTTGTCAATAATAAGCCTTTTTTTAAGGCACAAGTGCTTATGGAGTTTCCTGTTTCTGGAGAACTGTAGTCTAATTCTTATTGCATCATAGACTGGCATGTTTCATGCTAATATGTGTAGGTACGTGTGTCGTTTAAGGCTTTGGGCATGCACATGAATCTTTGCAACAGTGGCCATTAGTTCTCTGGAGGAGTGAATATTTATCTTGAACACGTGTTCAAATAATGGAAATGCTAACTTTCTGTATGAACTGACTTAAAGTTAGGTACTGTTTTCTCTTTTGACTAATGTAGGATACTGTTACCAATTAAATATAAATATGGCAGAATGTCAAGTATCTTTCTAGCTAATGAACATTTTACTGACTGTGGACCTTTCTTTCAAGATCTGTATTACCCAAATTAATGAACAAATAATTAATGGTTATATGAAAAACTTTTTACTACTATAATTTTTTTTGTGGTGTTGTTAAAATGAGTGTGTGTATTTATTAAATATATTATAACATTCGGTGATATTAATGGTTATTTTGAAAGTAATTATGTTAATACATTTTTTCTCTAGATTTTTAACTCCTCCATGTCAAATTCAAATATGGGTAACCAGTTTTCTTGTATGTCCAGTTATTTTGCTACAATGTCATTTTCTTACATGAACCACTGTGGTGTAGGAGAGGCTACTTTGAATGGTTCAGATAGAGTAGCATTTGTTAGTGGTTGTAGTGGACAGCCCAGTGCTGGTGATCTGCATACACCATACAGAGATGGATTATTTGAACAGAATGGTTTCTCAGGTTATGGCCTGGGGTTTAATTTCTTCTCTGAAACTGGGAGTGATTACTCAACATGGGGAGGCACTGGATTTAGACCCTACAAGCATGTGGACCTCAGTTATACAGAAGATTAGAATCAAGAATGCTTTGAAAAGAACAAAGGCCAATCTTCATTTACAAAACTGGAACAGGGAGTGAGTAATCTTACAGTCAAAGAGGCAAAATCTGATGCCTCATTTTATGATTATAGACTTGCACATAACTTCTGTCAATGGTAATGTTCCCTTTAGTAGATGAGCCTGTAATTCTTTCAACTTAGGGGTCTCAGGACAGTTAGATGACTATAACAAATTGTCATGGTCATCTGTTGCTATCAAACCAACTAGAGTGAAATTTAAATCAGCATCCTTATTATCTAATAAACATTGCTCTTCAGATATGGATGATGGTATGTGGGAGAGCAAGAATGTTTATGACCTTGATGGCAATCGAATAAGCACTCTCACACCTTCTACTCAAAAAAGACCTTCACCATGGGAACTACAAAGAGGTATAGCATCAGATGAACCTGCAGATGAGCCATGTAACCACTTTTTCAAATCTTTATCCAATTGCAATGTTACTATTGATCAACATCATCTTGAATCTGATGGCCTAATATCACACCCAGTTCTTAGCAAACTGAGACTGGAAAATAATTACAACCCAAATGAGTTTGACTTGAACCCAAAAGATGCCAGATTCTTCATCATTAAGTCATTTTCTAAGGATGACATTCACCGATCAATTAAGTATTCAGTCTGGTGCTCCACTGAACATGGTAATAAAAGACTGGATGCTGCTTTTCAACAACAGAAGGGTGAGGGGCCAGTTTGTTTGTTCTTTAGTGTTAATGGTTCTAGACATTTCTGTGGAATGGCCCAGATGATGTCTGCAGTGAACTATAATACTTCTGTTGGAATTTGGGCTCAGGATAAATGGAAGGATCAGTTTAAAGTCAGTTGGATCTATGTAAAAGATGTGCCAAACTCACAGCTTTGTCACATAAGACTAGAAAATAATGAAAACAAACCTGTTGCAAACTCTCATGACACTCGAGAAGTTCCAGCAGAAAGGGGAAAACAAGTGCTGAAAATAATTCACAACTACCACCACAACACTTCCATTTTTGATGATTTTCTCCATTATGAAAAGCGTCAAGAAGATGATGAACAAAGGAGATCACAGGTTAGTGAAAAAAGTTAAAGAATGTTTAACAAATCAAGAAAGGATAATTTGTAAACAGTCTTTCTTAGTGGCCTCAAATCTTTAAAAAATTTCTGTACGTATATTAGATAAAGTAATTATTCTGGTTATCTGTGATTAAATTGTTGTTCTGTATCATTCAATGTATCAGGCAGTAAGGTGCAAAGCTCTTTATTCTTCTAAAGAAAATAAAAATACCATCACCAAATTACCAAATTGTAATTATTTTGTGTTGGTTAAATAAAAAAACATGTGACTGAAATTATGTGTATCTATTTTTTCATACTAATTTAATTTAGTTTAATACATGGCATTATTTTTCATACTGCCTCAAAGGTTTAATATCAGTAAAACTGGAAGGAGACTACTTTGAATAAACCATTTGTTTCTCCTCTGTTTTAATTGGTGTATAATATTGTGTAGCAATAAACGGTTAATAAATATGGTGTTCAATTTCACAAAAAAAATGTTGTGCAAGATATGTTTTGAGAGCATCATGGTTTGCCACTACACCCAGGTTTGTTAAGAAATGTTCGAGGAACAAATTGTGTAGAATAATTGGAACTTTCTCAATTATATATATATACAATAGTTATGATTTTGCATTATCAGAATTTGTAGTAAGAAGTTGTGCAGAGTATATTTTTAGCTGCTGAAAACTTGTACAATTGCACATGCTCAAATAGCTTAAAAATAAAAAATAAATTAACTACCTGCAATATTCTAATGCTAAGTACAATAAATTAAATGCCCTGTTCAAATTTGAGTATTAAACCCAAATATTTCAAAAAAAAAAAAAAATTGGAAAAAAAATACAGATGAATGTAGGGTTGGCAATGTCATAATTTCTAAACAAGGTAGGGATAAATACACAAAACCATGCAAGCGTCCCTACATAAATAGTCAAATCTGTTCAAGAAAAACTTTATTTCCAAAACACATCTTCACTCTTACTCTAACTTTATCCTGATGAAGGGTTCCATTTGCCCATCCAAGCATTGGTGTGAATTCTACATCACTTGCTTCAGTCTTTATATCCTACTATAATGCTCCTAACAATTTTATTCTTATGACGATGTTGATCTTTTTTGAGGGACTTAAGTTTATTGTTCATTTTTCTGATTTTTATCATAATTTTTGTTGTTGTTGATGTTTTTCAGATATGGATGCTTAACTTCCCTTCTCAAACTTTGAGTCACCTGATGCCCCTCTTGTACCACCTCATAAGTCTAATGTTACTCTGATGCCATCAGGGGGAACCCCTCTTCTGTGTTAGACATACAGTTCCTTATATGCAGTGGTAGAATCTTACCCTCAGAATCAACAGGAAAAGAAACATCAGGCCATATTTAAATGTGAGTTTTTGGGAGATCAATGATGGGTTAGTGAGAATTTAGACTCTACTTTCCAGCATCTTTGTTTGCTCAGACAGCTAGGCATGAACTCGGGTGGACTGGTCCATTTATCTTTAACATCTACTACTATTCAGTTCTTTTGGTTACCAGACTACATTGGTATTCACAGGAATGAGCTTGCTGACACTGCAGCTAAGTCTGTCTGCTCTGGTACTATTGCTAACATACCTATCTCATACATGGAGTACAGTCCTGTATTCAAGGCTTGGCTCTGTGCCAGTTGGCAGTCAACTTGGAGTGAGCAACAAGATAACAAGCTTTTCCAGATAAAACCTGCTTTTGGACTTTGGCTGTCTTATTTCTGTAAGGATGTGAAAGAAGTTGACTGAAGTAGACTATGCCTTGGTCACAGTTTTTTAATTCATCATAATAGTCCACATTTTACTGTTGTGCTATCATTACGATTCTGAACAACAGCAGCATTTTAGAAGTTTTGTCCACAGGTTTATCCCTACACTGGACAGTGTCATAGGCGATAGTGATACTGTCCACCTTAAGAATGTTTTTAGTTTTTTAAGGGCCATTAGTCTTTTTAATTCTATTTAAGTTTGTAATTCAAAAATTGGACTTTATTTTATTTTAACATGATTCCTTTTATGAATCTTAATAATTTTATTTTTATTTTTTTTACCAGTTGTTTGGTGCAAATAGCATAGTTGCTCTGTGTCGTAAAACACCAACCAACCAACCAACTTGTGGCTTATGTATCTTCACCTTCCTTATTGGGAGAAATTAGTTCATCTAATCACCTGGTCCTCCCACCTTTGCCAGACACAGATGAATTTACAAGGAGATTTGCAGATCACTTGAGGGATGGTTTTGACATTCTTTGTTCATTTTGTTTATTGGATCAGCATGCCTTGGCTTTCTGTAGCCTGGAGAATCTCTGTTTAGACTTAGAGGTTAGACCCTTTGCTTCCTGTCTGTGGTTAGACAAGATGCTGCTATTCATCTTAATCAATCTCAGTTTTCCAAAATGTGTTTGTTACGTACAACAGCTTTGCATTTTAATCATCTTTGAAACTGTTGTCTGAGGTTTGTCATAGATCCCATGGTCAATTTTTTGAGTATCTTATTAATTTATTGACTTTCAAATTGGTTAGGTTATTGGCTTCTAGTCTCAACTTGTTAACTTGATTGGTTTGTTGCTGGGATATTTTATGCAGCCCAGTACACAGTACCAGGGAATTCACCTTCCTACATTGGTTTTTAAAGATTTCAGAGAAGCTTCATTTTTCAGACAGTCTATTTTTGTGAAAATTCCAGATCCCATGAAATCGTGAGTAGATGTGGCTTGTCTACATTCTTCACTTTCAATGCTGACTTCTTGACTATCCCACAATTTTTGTACAGGACAGTTTACAGCATCTCCCATTCAAGTTTATAGACTTCATGCTTCGATGTTATGATCCATTGGATCATTTTCCACTTTACCATCATTGCTCCTATGCAGGTTTTGGCATCAGTAACAACCTTGTGGGGGTCTCTTCTCAAGGCATTTGAGTCAGTATGGGAGACATATACCACAGATTAGTTGGTCATTCAGTTCGTTTCCCCTTTCTCTGTCTCTCATACCAGTTGGCTTTCTGCTTCCCATGGACCCTCTTAATTCCAATCATGAAGCACAAGCCATCTAGGATCTTTTGAAAAAAAAAGAAGTCCTAGAGTGCATCACATCCTCTCTTGAGGATTTTTACTATTGGCTGTTTGTAGTACTATAAAAGATTAGCAATTGGTGACTATTCATTGACCTTTCTCATCTCAGCCACTTTCTCCTGTCTTCTAAGTGTTTACAATGGAGTCGTTTCTTTTCCTTTGGGGCCTGTTTTCAACAAGACTATGGATAACAAAATTTAACATTTCAGATGTCTACATTCATATCCTGATCACCAAGTCTTCAAGGTGTTATCTCTGTTTTGTGCATACAAATTAGGATGTTTGGTTTTGTGCTGTACAGTTTGGCATCACATCTGCTCCACACATTGTTTACTGGCTAGTCAGAGTTTTTCATAATCACCTTTACTCCTTTGACTTTTGCACTTACCTTTACATGGATGACAGGCTTCTTCTTGCCCATCCCACCATTTGCCAGAACTGTATACTCAAATTCTGTTATTAGAAGATGTGAGATTGGGTTTCTTATCAAATAAAAGATGTCTTTTCTTACTCTCATACAGTACCTCATCCATTTAGGTGTTTTTTTTATCAATTACATATTAAGTAGGGCCCAACTTTCTTCTCTGTACCTTCAGGCTATGGAGGTGGTAGTTCTTCAGTTACAGTTATTTCCTTCTCCATCATCATGCACAGTTCTGTCTCTTTTGGGGATGTGGGCATCCTTGGAATCACATATTCCTTTTGGTTGAGACCATATGAGGGCCCTTCAATGGTTATTACAGGACCTATGAAACATTTGCACAGAGGTGCTGGATTGGGCTGTCAGATTGTAGTTTGCTGGATTTGGGGTGGAAGTTGAACAGGGACAACACAACATGGATAGAGATGCATTTGTTTAAAGATGTTTTTCTTCAGGGCTGTGGTGCTTGTATAGACAATTGGAAATTCAAGGGATGTCAGATAGTAGAGGAAGTTTTTCTTCACATCTTTCACTTATAACTTTCAGCAGTTCAACAAGCTGTGGCTCAGGGTCTTGAATTGTTGTGAGGGAAAGTGGTTATGCATTATTTGGGCAATTCCACAGTAGTCTCGTACAATTCAGAGCGAGGAGGCACTCACTTCAGGTATCTTTGTTTTTGATTAGTGGATCTTCTCTTTTCTGCACACAAACACCAAATTGATATTTTTGCTTGTCATGTTCCAACAGACACAGACAGACACAGAAAGAGACAGACAGACACAGAGAGAGAGAGAGAGAAAGAGACTGATGGACGAGAGAGAGAGAGAGAGAGAGACGGACGGATGGACACGTGCACACACACATACAGTGGAATTGCTCAGCTCCTTATTAATGTGACACCAGTACCTCACCTTCCAGCTTTGGAAGTATATGCTTCTAGCCAGGATTGGATGACATGTCATCCTTATGCATGTCCTGTGATATATCTGCTGCTGAAGGTGCTGGCACTGTTTTGCTCCACATCCTGTTGAGCATTGCTGATGGCAACATATTGATTGGATCAATCCTAGTTTCTACTTCTCTAGTATCTTCACTAGTGTTCACCCTGTCCCTGGCCATCTCAATTATTTTAACCTTGGTTGTACATTTTTCATCCAGCAGTTGGTATTCTTCAACTTCACACCTGGCTGTTATGAGGTCCATTGCATGACATCAGGGATTGTTGTCTTAAGTTATGCCCTTATTAACACATTCCATTCAACATTCTTCTTTGGAAGTTTATCAAAGGAAATGGTTTACTTATTGTAAGTTGTCTCTCAGATGTAGGTTTTACCCTTTATATTCCACCATACCACATCTCAATTTTGGACATGGTTGTTTAACAAAGGTTTAGCATCTTCATTTGTTATGTTGTTTAAGGCTGTGTTATTAGATACTTTTGGTTTTTCTAAGAGAAGAAACAATTTTGAGATCTGGGTTTTGTCATTATTTTTGAAATCATTTCAGGTTATTCATCTTCATAGCCCTTTTCATGATTCTTATTGTGATTTGACAGTGTTTCTCCATGTATTATCATGTCCACTTTTTAGACTTTTGGGTTCATGTTCATTATATCATCATTCCTTTAAAACATATTTTCCTTTTTTTTTATCAGCTAGTAGGTATCAACATTTAAATATGCTTATGCTTTATATGAGTACTATATGCTAATTTCCTATATAGTTAAAACACTGCATGGGATGCCATAACAGTTATTTCAGACCCTAAATTTGACCAGTATGTGTTCATTCAAGTACAACCCTTATGATATGCCCTTAGTACAAGTATATGGGAATTCTAAAAATGATAAGTATTTTCACCCTGGCTCATTCAATTGTCAACAGAGATTGATGAAGCATTACCATAGTTTTAAAATTTACATTCTATAATGGCATGGAAGAATGATAAAATATTCTCTTGTCCTAACTCTTTTGCACAGTACTGTATATCAAGGTTATTTGAATAAGATGTCAGAAAATGGTTGTTCTGTGTTATTGGGTTTTTAATTTACTTATTGGTAGGCTGTATAATAATTTAAAACATTTTTCACCTGCAACTAAGATATTCTTTCAAAAATGCAACTCGCGTATCTACAGTACTAAGAACTATTACCTTGTATTTAGTCTTTAATATAAGAAACTCCCACCCTTACATGTTGTAACATGTATATCACCAGTGTATGATGCATTCAACATTAGACTATATCGCTCCACCAGTGAGAGAGGTCGATTTTCCTCAACACTGCAGATAATCAATTGAAATTTTTAATTATTCTTTTCAACTTTTAGTTAAAATATGAAGTATTATCTTTCTTACCTTTATTTTTTTGATATTCAGGAAAGAATGTCTTAAATTTTTAAACTTTTAGTTAGATTTTCATTATTATTAATGCAGTTTTCAGAGTTCAGTACTTAAACACAGTTTTCATAATTTTTCAGTGACTCGGGCCTATGCATTGCAGACATACCAGGCTGACTTTTAACACTCCTACGAAAAGTGGGGCCTAATAGGCCCAGAGCAACTTGAAAGGTTATTAATATTAGGCTAATAAATTTGTATTTAAATGAAATTGCCATTTCATTTGATTTCATTTCATTAAATTCATTAATAACCTTTCAAGTTGCTCTGGGGCCTATTAGGCCCCACTTTTCGAAGGAGTGTTAAACAATTTCAAGCAAACCATTTTCCCTTTAATTCACTTTGATCTTCTTGCAAACAGTATCATATCTACATTTCTGAAACCTCTCAAGGTTGAAACTCTCATTCATAGTAGTTTTTTTTTTTTTTTTTACTTTCTTCAATGGTGCCTAGAGTTACTCACATGGTAAGCAGTGCTACTATTAGTGTATGTCCTGTTGAGCCTGTCTTGCATTTGAATGTGTTTTACCAGCTTTTCTCACAACCTGCCTTTGCTTGTGTTTCTTCTATCCTTGACTAGTATCAGGTACCACTAACCTTTGTCTTTCACTGCTCTTGTAACTCAGATACATAACATTTGTTCTTTTATTTCAGTTATTTTCTGCTGGTACTCTAGTAAGCTTCTTGCATGCACTTCAGCTCATAAAGTTTTCACTCTTCCTTTTTCACCTATTTGTTGCCATTGCTGTTGATTCTTTCAACCTATTCTTTATGTTGACTTTTGTCATGTCCTTCCTGAACTTATGATTCCTTCTCCATGGCCTGTGCTTGGCCTCATTTCTAGTGATCTTGTCCATTGAATCTCTTCTCTAGTAAACTCATTCCACTTCTCTTAATTTTTTGTTTACTCACCTTGACTTTCTATCTCCTTTACTTTTTCCTTATAAAACTGTTGGGGTAGCAATGCAGAGTTTCATAAAGTCACAGTGACCTATTCTTCCTATTGCTTTATTTAATTTTTGGTTTTATTTTTTCTGTCTATTTCCAAGCTCATTTTCTTTGATTCTGGGGTTGCTTTACTGGTACACCTTTTTTCCTGAAGTTAAAACTCCCTGTGTTGTGCCATGGAACTCAATTTGACTCCATCATCTTGATCATTCTTGTCTTTCAATCACTATTGCATATTTATAAATGCAGGAGTGAGATTTACTAATGCCATTCCATTTGCCACTCCTTCCAGATTGTGTGACTTTCTTACTTCACTTCCTTTTTGCTCTGGATTTTGAGAGCAGTCTTTTCAATTCCTTTAATTACTGACTGGAGTGTAGGTTTTGTGGGAATCTTTCGTTTCATTCTTGCTCATTTTACTTTTTCTCGAGTCCTTACAGGCCTATTCAGAGCCTGTCTAATTAGTTATCTTTCTCTTCCAGTTCTTCTTTAACTTTCAGGCCTCTTGCATATCCTCCATTCAAACTTTTGGACACGTATTTCTTGGGTTGTTTTTCTTTTTAAATGTATTTTTACTGTTTCTTAATTGTAGGAAACATTGCTCTTATAATTGTACCTCAGACAATTTCCTTGAGTTTTCAAACAGAAAAGGTTGAATTTCCTCCCAGACTATTACTTCTTCCCTAAGAGTTGCTTGAGTAGGTAATTAGATGTTTTCTTCAATTACTTCCTTCCTTCTTTGTATGATTGTTCCAACAATGATTGTCTCCTTTGTCCTGTTAGTGCAATTCATTGTTACCTTGCTCATACTACTTTCTTTAAAGGTAATTGCCATTGTCTTTTCTTGTAACCTGTCTTCTTACACTTTGACTGGTTGATTAAAGAACTCATCTTGTTTATTCATCCATTTTTATGCCACTTACCATCAACTTTGTCATTATTTCATGTATCTAGCTGTTGACATCTCTTGCATGATATCCTGCAGACAGTGATGTAGACTGTCTCTGACAGATTTGTACCTTATTAATTATATTACATTGTGGTTTAATTTGCCTATACATGTATTTATATAGTACTATGTATTGGAGATGATAGAACTCATGCAGCTGATGTTGTGTTACACAGACTTTGCTTCCAAAATCTGCATCAAGTGAGGGATACCAAAGTGTTAAGCCCAGATGTCCCTGTTAAGTACCCCTTGTTAAGATTCAGTTTTCCATAAGACACCTTCAGAAATATATATATTTTACTCTCCAGGTCACATTTCATGAAAAGAACACAAAAGAAAAACAACTTATAGTACACATGTGATGCTGCCTTTCACATGGCTAGTGTCTACTTTTCCTGTTTGTGATAACTCGTTTTATGTTCACATCAGTGTGAGATGTTATGAAGATAGAAAATTCCTTTAGTTATGCCAGTGAAATAGATCTGTTCACCTTGGGAAGTAGGTATTTCTTACATACTGCATGGCTTGACATACTGCTCTAGCTATACCCTACATAGATGCTTTGTCAAATGCTGAAGATATACAGGCTAGTTGGATAGTAATTACATTCTGCTCAACTGTATGTCACTTGAGCACCATACAGGAGTTCCTTTTGACAATGCCTTTAACTCTACTACTTCCAATGGGCAAAGAGTATATCCTACACAAGATAGATATAATTTTTCATTAAATGGTACCTTTGTACAGTGGAGCGCCATTAAGCCGCGGACCAATTGATCGCGAAATCGCTTAAGCCACTGTAGCAAGTCTTGTCCCAAAATTTTTGATGTATTAAATCTACTACCTGGCTTTTTAAAGTTTCTCACACTCTCATAACTCAGCATGAAACTAACTTTTTTGTTTATATTTGTTATGTTTTTAAAAATGTGAAATAAAATGGTTTGAAATGTATTTTATTTGTTTTTTCTTATTGTTTAACTGCCAGTTAATAAAAAAATCGGTATTAAAAATTTAATAATTTATGCAAGTGTGCAATATTGCTACCACGAGGTTTAAAATGGCGGCCTGCATGTAACACGGGAAGACGAAATTTTACAATAAAAAGGTTTATTTTTATTGTAATCTTTATATTATTAATAAATCTTAATCAAAATTGTGTTGTATATTTTATTTATTAAGAAGGGGAAAAGCGAACCATCGCAATGCATTGGTCGTTTGTGTTAAAATGGCACTTGTCAATTGTATCTGAATAGTCTATATATTAATATTATAATGATCACACAATGGCCCGGATGAGGCTTCTCAGTGGAGCTGTTGGCGACTTCGGCTTTTCGGTCACAAAGGTTTAAGCCGCGGACCACTTAAGTTGTGGTTAAGCAGGTTGACCCCCCCCAAATACCGCGGCTTAATGGTGCTCCACTGTATGTGTGTATCTCTTGCTGCTCTGTCAAGAATAAACCTTTGTTATACATAATATGACCAAAAGGAACACTGTACATGGAAAATGTCACTCTCCAGTTGGCAGTATATAGAAGGGAGGTATTCATTTTCTTTACAGTAATTATGAAGAACATTTAACAGTTGACAACTTGACATATAATAAATTATTCAATGATAGAGATTTTTAGCAAAGTATTTTAAGGCAATTTTTCTTTATTTCAAATATTTTTGACATTACGTTTCTTTTATTTTACTCTAGGTCAGAAGATCAGATTAAAGAGATAATCAGACTGGTCAGTAACAGCTTTAACATACTGACCCAATTGTAACTTGAATTGTGTAGTGACAGGGTGAGAGAGTACAGGTTGTATCTGTACTTCCTTTTTTTTTTGCTACTGGTTCTGAATAAAAAAACAAAAATGCATATACAGGCATTTCTAAATGCAAATAATACCTACTGCATTACATCCAAGACTAGAATTGTAATTTTAACACAAGATGTTATGATACAGTGTGGGGTATTTTATTTTAAAAAATCCATTTTAATTTAGAACTGTTTCTAAGATAAAGAAGCAAGAATTTAAAAAAGGAAGAAGTGCCACAATTTGTGTTTGTGTTTTAACAGAGTTGACTTCCAGCCAGTAAACCTTGAGTGTATTTATGTTCTTTCCTGATCAACAGGGTTATAAGATCATTACCTTGTGTACTGATTAAAATGTAACTAGAACAAAATAAACGTGTTCTGGATATGAAACTGAAATGAAATAACTGAATATTTTCATATTTCTGTTTATGCAAAATATGCAGCAAATATTTGTTTTTAAACCATGTTTTTTGTATAAAACACATTTTGTAAAGGATAATGCAGAAATGATGTATTATCAAAAATATATGCAATAAGATTGGTATGAAAAACATTTTGTTTCAGCAGTGTAAACACTTGCTAGGTTTTGTGCTATAGTAACTCAAAATTTAATGGCCTTTGTGTTTGGTATGTCTTAAAAAAAACAACTAAATATTAGCAGCAACAAAACTATACATTAATATACTGTTATAATTTGTGATTCAGTATCCTTAACAGATAATATTGAGTTATAATTATGAACTATATTTTGTATAAAAATATATTTCGAATAAAGTCAAGAAAGGAGATAAATTTGTTCATATTTTGCCCATAAAATTTGAAACATCCAGAATCTAAGGATATTTCCAATTTGACATACTGTGTTTTTATAATATACATCATTAAATTGAAACTAATATTTATTTTCACAAGTTTAGATGCACTCTAGACATTAAATTTTAGAGATTTGGTATTTCTGTGGTGTACTTGGCTTATTTTGTACATTGCAGATGATATTTTGTTCATTTAAAAAATTAATAAATTTGATTTCATTAGACAGTAATAGTTTTAAAGATTCTAAGTTCTGAATTTAAATGTATGCATTTTTCAGTGTTTAATGAAAATGCAATTTTAAAATAAGCTTGAAAACTGAGTAACAGATTTACATTTAACTTTTTTAAATTGTACAGTAACAGTAACTATTAAGCTCTGAAGGTTTACCAGAGTTTCACTTTAACAAAAAATGTAACTTTAATTAACTAGCAGAAAACTTAAACTGTTATATGTTAATCCACTCTAATTTTTTTTATAACTTAAATTTCTATGAAGTATAAATTATGTGACAAGTGGCCTGAATAAAGTTAAGTGTTATTAAAAATAGTTGCATTTTATTTGAAACCTTAGTCTAAAAGATACTTAGTACAAATTCTGAGAAAATGAGTCAAGTGTAACTCAATAATACTTGAGGAATTTGTGAGAAAATTATGCATTTTTAAGATAAATTTTTTATTACATAGCATGACTGAATTTTTGTTTAAAATTTCATTTATAACTAAACTTTGCAAAACTCACAAATGTTTGAATAATAATTACATATCCAAGTGTTGATTCCAGTACAATATTTTATTTTTCTCGAATAGTACTGCCATCTGTTGGCACACTAGCCTTGCAATTACTCCTTTTTCTGCATACAGTAACCCTCCACCAGTGGTAGTGCTACACTCCTCCTGTTGTAATTAGCACCCTCTCTAATCGTGTATTTGTTAATTGCAACTCTATTGGCAGCCTTACTGTGAAGGTATGTTTGCTTTTGCACATGATTTAATTATATTTGTGTTTTTTTTGTGTGTATTTTTCTAATTCAATTACTGGTGTTTTTTTTATTTTTTTATGGAGAGTCACAAATTATTTTTATTATCTACTCTCTCCTTTATTTTTTTTTTTTGCATATGTAAAGATGGATTCCCTTTTACTGCTGTGGACTGATGTAACATTTCCACTGACACCAGGTTTTGGACTGGAAATGAACTCCTACCGAGCTCTTCTTATGTCTTACCATCTGCTGGATTTCATATCCTGGTGAATCCAGTGTTGGGTGTATTTGAAGTGTGCATATGCAGAGTCAGGTTCTTGGTACTGTTGCTCGTATTTCCATCCCATAACCGTTTTTGAGATGAAAGTATAAGATCATTTTCTACATACAATGCCAGATTCTTTGAAGTGTTGATTAAGTTTAAACTCCAATTTACGGTCTGTTGTGTCCTAGCCACTCAACACCTGGGGCCCTTTTCCTGCTAAAATTTTTTTTGGGCCCTTCTTTTTTATGCACTTCAGGTTTGTTTGACATTTTCCTAAAGGATGAAGAGTATAACTGGATCAGAAGTGGCGTACTCTCCCGAAGATGTGATGTTTTTCATTTCTTAACACACCTTGTGATCTTCTTTAAGACATTTTTTTCAAGAAGGATCAAATTGTCACTGACCCTCCACCAGTTAAATGCGAGGTTTTTAGTTGTTTTTTTTGTGAGAGGAGGTAAGATATTGCATTGGTATTTTACATTTTTCTAATCTGAAAATGCATTTCCAATAGATACTTACCTTTTATTACTCTTCTCTTCTGTCATTCCCACTGTCAGTGTGATTTGACTCGAGTAGTTTTAACCAGTCTTGAAGTGATTAACAAATGCATGATTAGAGAGGATGCTAGTTATATAGGAGTATTGTCACACTTCCATTGGTGGAGAGTTGTTGCATGTTGATATGTAGGGAAAAGTGGGAGCTCCAAGTTTATTGTCAAGCGAAATATTTGTGCCAATAGAGGGCAGTAGTAGTCAAAAAAGATTTTTATAAGATGGGGTAAGTATCTGTGGATACTTTTCAGTTTAGGAAAATGTTAATTTTTCTTTATGAAACTACTACCAGATACAAGCATGAGGAATAATATTATTCCAAATATGCGATGGAGCAATATAACTAAAGATAAACTCATAAAACATTTTCATGCATAATAAGTTAACTCTGTAAGAAAAATGAGTTCAGATAATTTTAATATATTTTTCTATACTTAAAGATCTTGAACTTCAAATTTAAAGGTATGCATTTTTAATATGCTTAGCAGTAACCTGTGAAAACCATTTAGGATCCCAGTACAGATATGGTACATGACAAACATGTAGAAATAAAAGTTTTGACTGGTGAAGGCTATTCCATGAGATAAAGAGAATATGTGAAACCAATATTATTAATTATAGAAGCAGTTGTAGTAGGATGTCCAAATTCTTCAAAAGTGAGGTTAATAAATTAGGGATGTGTTCTTTTTACATAATGATATACAATAATTCAGTAGAAATCTTACCAATATCTTTTCTGTACATAAACAAAGGCATGAATGTTACCTCCAGAACAGTAATGTACACATTAGCAAAAATGGACTGAACAGATGTGCAAATATTAGAAATTCAATTCTTTGGAAAGGGTATTAAAATAAATAACTGGAATGGTCACCAGATCTCATATAATGGAATAAACAAAGTTGGTTGAGGGTGCACTTTATAGATGATTTTAAATTGTTTGGTAACAGTAATAGTTTGCTCTAGTCCTATGGTATAAAAGTATCATAATCAATATACAACATTGTGAAGCATGCATAGGACCAATTCAAGTTCAGGCTGTATCTCAGGCAATGGTATTCAGTTTGCAATATATAGAAAATACAAACAGTTTCTTATCCATAATACCATTCCTTAGTAGAAAGACCTGATGAGCAGAGATAAATCTTTCAGCAAGAGAGTTGACATTTTTTGTAGAAAAATGTGATAAAATGATACCTGGTATAAAAAGTGATGGAAAAACTTGCAATCATGTCTTGATGTGCACAAAGCCCTCCTGGATGTTATTTCACCTGCGCAAGTTAGATGGGAACTTAAAAATTCAAATAGCAAGAAACAATTTGGCTGTATTGTGGAAAGAAATGAAAGACATTTAAAGGCATGTTATTTTGTCTTAAATTAAAAACTGGAGTTGTTCCACACAACCTTGTTAATAATTGGTCTCATAAACCCTTTTACTATCAGTTTGTGAGAGGGATGCTCTGTCTACGAATTAAGTTGAAAACCTGGTAGTGACTCATTACCCACTTTGAAAACTAACAAGTTCCACTTGACATTGTTACTTGGTTAAGCTGAGAAGCTGCACTCAAAGAGCTTAATGTTTAATGTTAACTTCGGAAGGTGAGGAGTTTCACTAAAAAACTTAATTTTCTATCTTGTAAATTAAATTCAAGTTATTTGGAAAGTTGAATTAAAAAGACGTTTATTCTTAACTTATAAGTTGATTAGCTACTTGTAAAATATTTTACTTGTTAATTATTTTGAAATATCAATTTTATATTAGTCAGTTACAAGAGCATCAAGTCTAATTTGTATGATAATCGAACAACCATTTGACGCCTTAGTAAACTTTGCAGTGATGTGCAGTCTATATGCTTATGTTAATATTAGTTTTTCGTTCTTTTTAGTTTAGTTGAAACTTCCTTACTTATAACGGCCACTGATCATAGAGCTAATTTAATGTAAAACCTTACAAGTTGTAAGATAAACACGTATTTTATTGATACTTTCCAGGGTCCCACTAGTCATTCTACAGTTACTTTTTTAGGAAGAGTATATATGTAGCCGTTGTGTCCCAGCCAATAAATGGCCTTTTAAAAAGAAAAAAATAGGACACGACTTACCGGTGGGTCATGTAGGTCTTATTAGAAGACTATCGCGACCCGCCGGTAGGTCTTGTGGGAGTCAACGTGTTAAGTGAAACGTCAACAGTTAGATGGCTATTTCATCCGTGTTAATTCATGATGAATTATTATTTTTTTTATTTTTAAGATAAATTATTTATGGTAACGGGTTTGATTCTTGTATAATCGAAAACTAGCGGAGATTTGACAAAATAAATTTAATATGGCGTCGAACTACTTTGCCCTTAAAAAACTTATTCAGCTCATTAAATGAAAAACACTTAAAAATGCTAAACCGTTTCTCAAAAGAAAACGTGATTCTAGTTCTTTAAAAGAAGTCATAATTTTGTTTCAAGAATATACGCGATAGGTTTTTGATTTAGCATTCAGGCAAGCTGGGATAAATGTCTATATTATTTGTTATGTTTGATAGACCACCTTTTAACAACAATAACACACAGCGTAATTGGCTTCGCCTGGAGAACCGCTGTACCATACGAGATAAAAGTGTTATAATACAGTGAACTTGCACATATTTTTTCGTATTTATTAATAAGTAAATAAAAATTGTTTGAAATCAGTGAGTGTTTAATTGGGTTTTTGTTTGTCATTGCTTCAAGTATTTTTCAAGTAAATTTATGTAACTGCTGATAAAACCTCTTTTTAGTGGTAATAGATTTGTTTTATGTAAGTTCTTCTGACACCTTTTAACGAACTTGTGCTAAAATGATGCATGGATCATACAGCTTTGTAAACTTTATTATTTAAAGTCGATTAGAGAATGAAATAGTTTCGTACATTAGTAAGTGTCAAAATTTTTAATAAAATTGCAAACACCAATAAAATTGAACTGTATATTATTATGCAAGGGCGTAGATTTTTTACACCCAATGAAGGGGGGTATGATTTTTGCAACCACTTATGTGGACTGTTCAATTTGCAAATTGGTAATATCTGATTACGTGAACCTAAAAGCTGTAAACATGCAGTTACAGAGTAATCTTCTTGCCACGATACTTCAAGGTTTCCATATAGGTTTGTATAAGTGAGGTGTTGTGAACATTTTCAAAATGTTAATAGAATAAAGACAAATGTCTCACAAATTAACTGCCACATGAATATATTCCTGCACACTGCAAAAGATGGCCATTATACTTGACAAGGTTACTAATAACTTTCATTGCACGAATTACGTTTTCAAATATTAATAAACTTAGTAATTACCCTTGCTGAGTTTATATCTACTGAAAAACTTTTCATGTTGTTTGATAAAAAATAATTAAAAATGTCTTTGTGAACTCTTGAATATTACACATCAATACAATGTAGCACATAATTATTCATACTTTTCATTGAAGTAAGATTCATTTAGTCCCCTAGTCTACATGTTCCCAAACGTAGACCTTCTTTGTGATGATCTGTTTGAATTCTTTCATAAGCTCTTCTATATTTATCTTGTCGGCTTCATCTTTGGGAGTGTGACAAACTGCCACATGGTTGAGGCGGCACTGACACATAGTTGACCTTAACCACGTCTTCAACCGTCTTAATACAGAAAAGCTGCGTTCACATTCGCAGCTGGATACTGGACATTTAAGCAAAATTTTCATGAGAAGAAACTTCACTAAACATCTGCTGGCTAGTTTCATGCATTTTACAGTAAGACCCTTCGCATCTTTCAGAGATACTGCTTTTGTTGTTCCTTTGAATATGGGCAACTGAAACTCGAGCCGTTGTGCAGAAATTTTTGGATACAAGTTTACAACCTAGTTATCAATCTTGCCAGATGTGATCATGTTCTCAAGTGCCAGATATTGCCTCAAGTCATTGTTGTCTGCATTGAATCTAGTGGTCAGATGTTCTATGACTGTGTCCACAAATTCAAAGTATTGGCTTCTGTAGTAATCTCTAGCTGTTGCAGAATGGTGTGCTGAGCCACCACCTATGATCCTTCTGTGGGGTCTGCGAATGCGTGGTAGTTTAATAGGCACCAGATTTAGGGAAGTTACATGTTTCTCAGCTTCATCAACTATCTTGTAATTTTCCTCTGTTCGCAATACCCGCAATTGCACAATTGTCATTGCAGATGCTTCAATCATGCCAGATACTGTCGCTGATTTTGCTTGGAATGCACGGTTTAGTTCCTCTAATGCAGCTAATGGATGCTGAGCCATCAATAATCCTAAAACTGTCTTTCCTTTGTCCAGTCTGTTCAGCAGACCTTGTGCTTTCACCGCTACATATGATTTTTTATTTGCTAATTCAGACAAAGAATCAACAATGTCACTGTAGTGATCATTAGCACATAATCAGTGATATCGAGAAAACCCACTTGTAGAGAAACTATATATGTAAAAAACGGCTCGTTTTGGTTGAGAAAATATTTTACGTAGAGGAGCGAACAACGTTTCGACCTTCTTCAGTCATCGTCAGTCAACATGTCTTCTATGACTATGTTGTGTTTAACCATAGAAAACACTCAAATACTAAATAAAGAAACAAACATAAACAAACGCAAAATTAAAGAAGCCTTACTTATACAACAACTTAAACCCAAAATAAACCAATACAAAGGAACACCTTTATACCTATATTAAAAAAATAATATAATAAATAATATAAAATTATATATTCAAACATCTAAACACGCCCTATACATTCCGACACTCAGTTACACAACCCCTTTCAAACATGTGGTCAGCTTCCGGTCAGTTACCTCTTTCTTTCTTTTTGAACCTGACGATGACCGAAGAAGGTCGAAACGTTGTTCGCTTCTCTACGTAAAATATTTCCTCAACCCAAACGAGCCGTTTTTTACATATATATATCATTAGCACATGTAATTGCAGATAGGCGGCACAACCAGCGTGTTGGAAACAGTGGACGGATGTATTTAACTGGACCATTGGGGCTGTCTGACGATACAATATTTTCAAAGATTGTCTTGTATTTGACTGATCTATGAACCAAGACATCAAGTTCATGTACCCACTGGATGGAACCTCGAACACACTCACAAGTTTCAACTTCATGTTGCTTAATTAAATTAGCCTTGTGTGCTCCGTAGTGAAGATCAAAGCTGACGGTAGCTTCTCTTTTATTTTTGCCTGGCATCCACTGTACGCACCACTCATGTTAGCGGCTCGATCGTGAGTTCGTGCTCTTAATCCTGACAGTGGTAAATTGAGTCTAGTCAGTACATCAAGTATAGTCGAGGATATTGTTTCACTAGTTTTATTGGAAACACTGTACAAACCAAGAAATGTCTCATGGACGTCAAGGTTCTCATCTACGTATCGTACACATATTTCTTTCTGTTCGGCACCTGTAACATCTTGAGTGTCATCAACCATTAATGCAAATATTTTACTTTGCTGCACTGCGTGTGCTATGTTCCTCAGTATTTGATGGCTGAACATCTCCTTTATTTCATTCTGAGCCTGGGGTGATGTGAATGTGGTTTTCTTTGACAAGTAGGTCGCCAACTCAGGATCTACCTCTTCCAGGAGCTTCATTAACTGCAGGAAGTTTCCCTCCGTATCAGTATGTCCACGTAATGCTAAACCTTGACGCAGTAAGAAACGTAAATTTCAGAATATTTTGGCTAGACTTCTTTTGCATTCTTCCTGCTGCTTCTTTTTTCCATCAAGCAGCTGGACAGTCACTGGAGTTATATCAAGTGAACCTTCTGGAGATATAGCGAATCTGTGCTAAGAGGAGGATTGGTGTTCGTTGAATTTCTGTTTTGCCTTTTTCCAGTTGCAAAAACCGTTGGATATGGTATACTCCACTGACCTCTCCAATTTCCCTCTAAAAAGGTCTCTATTTTTCGCCTTGGCACAATGAAAGCATATTACTTTTTGAGTCTGATTGTTGAAATGCAGCCATGGGAACTCATCAAACCACTTGCCCTGGAAGTTGATATTTTGAGATTTTGCTTTCTGTCGTGGTATTAGTTGTGCATCTGGATGATATGGCTTTCCACACTGTATTTGTGGAGTGTAAGATTTTTCATTACTGCACAAACTTATTTCACAACTATCTGGTGGTTCATGATGTGCAACAATTGCACAAGCATTTTCAGATTCGTCCTCTGATGGACATGGTATTTCCTCTGTATGGCAAGTTTCTATTCCTTTGCTTGAGGTTGTTGGATTATCTGCATCTGCATTGTCACTTGTAGTACTAGTAACTGGCTTGCAGAACTGTCTAATATCGGAAAGTTTCAAACACTTGCTTGTCATAATTGGAATCTGTTTCCCAGATGACTCAACAGGCTAAAATACAGTCTTTATTGAAAAACTCTAACGTACAACGAAAGAAGAAAGAACAGAATGGAAGTTGGACTGAACTGTATAATGTATTTAAGTCGAACGCGCGAACCTCACAGTGACTACCGAGCCGACTGACCGCCTGGGCATCGCTGGGATAATAATGTGTGCTACTTATAACACAAGTAATTGCAAGTTTCTCGAAAAATGCTTAAACAATCACAAATGTATTATATTCCTGTTAAAGCTCATCAAAAGGCAAACACGTTGTGATATAATGTCTATAAGCACATATATTAAATCAAAACACCTAAACAAAAATAGCAATACAATTCGAGTAGAGGCTTCAGGCCGTTGAAATCGCTCCTTTTGTGTTCTAATTATACAAGAAAATACAATAATTTTACTATACATGTTAAGAGAATATATTGTTCCTTTACCATAAAGCACCAGCACTTTATTAAAGGGCGGTGATAATCTGAAATTTCATGGATTAATGAGGGCCACAAACACAGGTCTAATGAGCCCTGTTGTAAAATTGAGGTTCAGACTAAAGGGAGCGGAGGGGGGTGATGTAGGGCGCGTCTGGATCCGAGCGGCTCGAACCTGTCGTTAACTATACACTAAACGTACACTATGGTCAGGGGCTTTGGCAACTAAGGAGAGAAAGGCATTCGACAATAAAACCGGCTAGACATGTATAAGAACAAATGGCGTAGGAAAATATGCACATAAGATTGATGCAGCTACAAACTACAAATGGCCTGCCAGATCCAGATGACAGAAGTTTACGCTTGGGAGTAATATTTTCGAATTTCATGTTCTGTTCAATCTGTTGTGATGAAAATTTTACTTAATCTTACACTACGTACAAGACGTTAGTAGATTCTGTGATGGTGCTTGCAAGCCTTGCATGTATACTTAGGCCTACTGACTGATACTTACGAACTATCGCTTAGATCGAAAAGCTTAGAAGCACGCCTATAATAAAGATGTACATTTCGGCTACTGAAAAAGCCTACATTTAGGCCTAATTGTTTAATTTGATTGGTAAGAACACGAGAATCACAAGAACAAACACACAATTTGTAGGCTTGTGATGCAATAAAACAATTCAACAGACCCAACTGTATGGGGAGATGATTGTATGCACATACCCCCACGTAAAATGAAGAGGGGATGTATCACACCCATCTCCCCAGGATCTACGTCCCTGTGTGTATACAATTTTCTCTTCAGAAAGTTTAACGTGATGGTTATGACGGTCGGGATCGAAACACTGCCCAAACATATTCGCCCCTTCCAGCTTCTAGGGTTATATTATTACTGCCAAGCCTACTATTCTCTGGTAGAGAGTCGGCAGTAGGTTCTGGCGGCCAATTGTCTTCCCTGTAGCCAGTAGTTCAAAATTAGGGTGGGCAATAGGTAAACTTTAATAGCTTTGCCACAAAAGAAAAAAAGAACAACAACAAAAACAAACAATGATATACAGTCAGAAGTATATACAAAATTATTTTATTTTGTTAATGGTTTGTTTGGCTATCAAAGCCTCACAAGTACAAAACTAACGGAAGTGGAATGTCATAAATATACAATTATTTACAAAATTCATTGTGCAGTCTTAAAAGACGATGCGCATCATACAAAAATACATTACGTTGAGTATTCAAACTTTCTCATAATCTAGACTTCGGACAATTTAAAATGTAAACTAATTCTACAAAAAAATATTAAATGAAAACTTGAAAAGAGCTACTTATTGATATACAAGATCAACACGTTAACTTTCCAGTGCAGGTCTAAAATGTCGTATTAAAAATTACCATTTTTATTATATTAAGCTTTATATTTCAAACTAATTATAATTTGATTAGAAAGTTATAATTTAAAGTATATGTAAAGGATGTTGATGGTATTAGCCAGTATGGAAACAACTGCTTAATACTACCTCTTTCTTAAAGTTTTAAAAATACGATTTTTAAAAATATTTTTGGAGCATTTTAACGTCACCTGGACATTTTCTTAAATCGCACGTGCAACATTTAACACGAGAGAAGGTTTAACGTTAAATTTTAACAGTAGATGAATGTTTACTTTTTATATTTTGTTATTCTATAATTAGTAATTCTGGATATTGTAGATAGCGGCCTATGTACACAAGGAATTTCAAAAAATTAAAGACGTTTTACCAAATTTCAATATGATGTAAGGTAATGTACGTCAATAGTTGAGTTTGTTAGTAAGATTTGGTAGATGTAGATAAAAGATATAATATAATTAAATGTATTACCCCATTGCTTTAAAATTTAAAATTGTACATTAAAGAATAGGATAGAAATATAGTTATGTACTGATCAACATGTTGCGCAAAGAATTAACTATTCTTTATTTTTTATATTGATTGACATCTGCCCATTTTGTTAGATCCATACGAGGTATGGCGTTATTATGACACTCCACACGTGGATTTCTGGAAAGAGAAAAACATTTCGAATTAACAATCTGAAGATTTATTTTGGATTTATTTAGAAGCTTCGAGATAGGCTTTTTAGGTTAACCGTTTTTATTCAAATATGTAGTTATCAGTGGTTTCAAATATGTGAAAATTCTATTTTTGTCATTTTTTTACCTCACTGAAAATGAAGTTGAAAATTGGTCACTTGTTTTTATGATGGAATAATGAAGTCAGTATAACGAAAATATAATTAATGCACATTTATTACAATATCGGATTTAATTGAATGGTCTAAAAGTAGTGAAGAGCAAAAAAATTGAACAGTTGCTGAGAACTCATAATTATATAAATAGCAATTACTTAAACATACATAATTTAATATAATTTGCCCTGGAAGTTTCCACATCATTTCTTGTTCAGTCAAAGTGAACAATCGATTAATAACGATGTACATCAGCAGCGACAACAAAAATATTTCTTATTTTTGAAATGTTCTGTCACAAACTAAGTTGATAACCGTATTATAGGTAAGCAACCAGTGCATACAGCATTAGTCAAAAAATACGTATTTTTGCAAGGTCAAATGGAATTTTTTGGTTCATATATTATTAAGTGTTTGAATAAGTTCTGTTTTGAACTATGAAAGTTAAACTGAACTGACTAAAAATCTACAAAACGGTTTATTGTATTTGATGAGACGACAAACAAAATATTAACTAATTCTGATGAGGAATTAAATATAAAAGTACATTACCTAAAGAACTTCAACCTGTTAATGATAAGTAATCCCAAAGAAAAACTTTTTCAGCCCTAAAGTGTTTGGAGGTTCATCTCGTAATGTTATGAAACATTTAAAATATTAACTGATGAGGAATTAAAGAGATTAACTTATACAGGGCCTGACATGGCCAGGTGGACAAGGCACTCAACTCGAGATATGAGGGTGGCGGGTTCGAATCCCTGTCACACCAAACATGCTTGCCCTTTCAGCCATGAGGGCGTTATAATGTGACGCTCAATCCCACTATTCGTCGGTAAAAGAGTAGCACAAGAGTTGGTGTTAGTTTTACACTACTAAATAAGGACGGCTAGCGCAGATAGCCATTGTGTAGCTTTGCGAGAAATTCAAAACAAACAAACCAAACTAGATGAATTAAAATCATTAATTTATTATTAACTGATTATAATTTTAAAATATCAACATATTCTGACTGATGAGGAAATTTAAAGTTCAACTTACTGTATCTGATGAGCAGTTAGCATTGTATTAATCTGAATTGTGTCCATTTCATCAGCGTTGTCGCACATTACTCGACATAACATCACCTTTTTTAACTCCTGTAGTTGTTCTAAAATAACAAAAGATGTAATAACAAGAAGCCAGAGTAGTTTAGTTTTGATATCATGTATGTCATTAATCGAAAATCTGTACTATTCCATAAATTTCATTTAAATTAGTTTTAGTTCCCGATGATTTGGTTTTATCCAGTATAGAAAGTATGTTTTTAACATTTTAATTAACTACGATGGTGATTTTTAAGAAGATTTTTGTCGATTAAACTGTTCACTGTGGAAACATTTTAAAAAAACTTATATGATCAACCAAAGTGATATTTTAATATAGTTTCCAGATAATGTTTTTATTTCTTAATGGCTGTTTCTATATTTTACTTCTTCAGGAATCAATAAATGAAACACTTCAAACCTGTAAAATAATTGAATCACTATAAATAAGTCAACAACTGATAGATAAAATGTATCTCTATTCTATCATAATATTAAATTTTGGCTATCTTGGATAACTTCAATAATGCGTATTCAACCAAAGTGAAAATCTGCCTAAGAGTTACAGGAGACGTCTGTAAAGTGTATAAAAACCTAACCAAACGTATACGTGAATCGCCTGCTTGTTATAGTTTATGACAAAAAATTGCCAATAACTGTTTAATTCCAATTATTCAGAGCTAGCAAGTTATCTTTCAGTGACTGCTAATGAAATTAATTTTCAATCCTAAGTGATAAAATACACTTTTAATTTACAATTCATAAAAACGTAGCATCTTTTACATATTTCTATAAAATATGAATTTACATTTTAGTTTATAAAAATGTCAAAGTCTTTTAACAATTGGAATCTGGAGATCATCAGTATAACTGTTTCATTCTAAAACCTGTAGGTAATTTTAGGTTAGGTAATAAGAAAGATTCAGATAATAAAAAGTGCGTCATCTATGAAACAACTTCTCTTGACTTTTTTGTTTTCATTGGATTATTCTTTTATACAATCTTAAAATTTTTAACTTTTGAGATAGTAAGTATTACTACACGAAAAAGCAAGTGCTTCAAAAATGATTCTTTAGTTATTTAAACAAGTGTAAATGACAAGGTGTATAGAATAAATGAAAGTGTAAACATCCCAGTTACAGAACGAAGGGTTCTCTTACCAGGTGAAAATGATGAGGGCCAGCCCGAGTTTTCATACCAAAAGCGATCACCACGTCTAATATTGGCAAACTGCTCACCGATCAGACAAGAAAATGTTGGGCCTATGACGGCATTTGGCAAAGGATACTCAGAGATTCCAGCACTCCATAAGTCAATATCGTCAACATTCCTAAAATAAAAGATGTTAAAAAGGAACTCTTGACAAAGCTGAAAAACTATTCTATAAGAATAGGCAACTAGTTAAATAATACACTGTAAACAGCTATGATGTCTTGGTTATAATAAGTGAAACTTATAAACATTCATTTGGAAAGTGCAATAAAACCGTTTTATAGTTGTATAAAAATTCAGTAAGTGTTTCAAATGACACGATATATTTGAAACGATCATAAATATTTCAGTAACTAATATAAATTATGAAAATAATAAATTTAGAAATCGAAACGAATCTCAGCGTAATATTTATTATATATAAACGCTGCAATCATAGTTTGCTTATAAATAGTAAATGTATTTTTGAAAAAAAAATCATGGATAGAGAATTTTCAGTATGTCTTTTCATGTCGATAAAAAACTTAAAATGACAATAAAACAAGAAAATAGGTGTTATATTCCGTTCAAATATCGGGCGTGCGTTTACTAACGATAAATGCGAGAAACATTCAAGGCGAGCAAAATAACTAACGATGCTTAGACGATCAGTTAAATGTTTGGTCGTAGCATTGAACAGTTCTCACTCGTCTTGATACACCAACGTTTATTTAACAAGTTTAATTTATACGGAAGAGGAATATACTCATAGAGAAATCTCACTTGTAAATTTGTGAATATCTGTGTAGGGTTTTGTTAGGCATAACACCGATTAAATCATAAAAGTTTCGTGCTTTCGGAAGACCGCAGTAGCCTCTGTAGTAATTGTAACCAGGTATACCATGCTCCCGACCACGTTGAATGTTGAGAGCAGCCAAATCCATGCCAAATCTTTCTCCTGGTTTTTCAAACAGGTGGTTTGTTACCTACGAAACAATAATTAAAGTACATATACAAATGTAATATAGAGCCAGGTTAGAATTATCCATGTACTGCAATGCATTCTAAAATACATTGTTTAGCTATATGTAACAATGTGTATATTATTTAGGACATTAGTCACTAATAACTGTACGCTTATCTCTTTCGATTCATCCTACTAAACTTCTGTCATAACTCATAAACATAATTTTTCATGTATAATAATGACGTGTGAGACCTATTTCCGTAGATCACTCTCTCACTAAAATATTAAATTTCACCCTTACCACACTCCAGTTTGCACAAAAGTTTTATGTCTTTCCTTTATGTGTGATGTCTTTTATGCACACATATCACAAATGTAACCATATTTTAATAAAAAACTTTGATAGCAAATACATACACACATGTTCAATTTTAGTAAACGTTTATATGATTGATCTAAGTGATGTTTTACTTTGAACTTCTCTTTTTCACACGATATTCTATCTTTTGTTAAGTTACTTCTAAAAATGTGCAATTATATTTATATTTACTAGTAAATATTTATTTAATATATGACAGTTATTATTTACAGTAGCAATAAGATCACTATAAAATGGAATTATTTGTATATATACAAATTCTTTTAACTTCTGCGAAAGAGCATTAAAATAAACAGTAAACTTCAAAAAATAATTTTATAGAAAACAAAATAATTAATTATTTTTTATTATTATAAAATTTTACTTGATATAAATGAATCCTAGCCTATGTAATAATAGTGCGGTATAAATCAGTATACAATTGGTTGATTCAAACAACAATATTTAGTCTGATTAATTTTGTTATTTAGTTTACAAGTATAGTCTTTTACTCACTACTAAAATACATTAAATGTTTAGATAACGTGTGACTATCAATTATTTTGTAGCAGATTAACTGTAGTGAGAAACAAAGAACAGAACAGGTGTCGGCATCATATTTCCTTCACTGAATTTCACGTTTTGGTGATGAAAATATGTTAAGAAATAAATTAAATATATTATTGTTCTTCCCAACAATGTTTTTATCTATCACTTTGAGGAAAGTAATTCGTCAAGGGTGCAACAATTTTCGTTTACAATAGTATTAATTCACTAATAAGTTTTATGAATATACTTTTTTCAAGTCTATTTTTCTATCAGCTTATAAAAGCACATTACTGCCACTATATACTGAGATCCTACGTGTAACAACATAGACGTTGTTTTGATCATCAGTCAATAACTGTACACTGACCTCCTTAGTAACCTCAGGATCCATTCTATTAGATTCCTGGTTGATTAATCCCATGATAAAACTGTTAATCATCCCTGGTTTATAGAGCTCGTAAGGTTGTCGCAGTTGTTTTGCCAGACGAACTGATTCTAACGTTGTGTAAAAGTAAGATAGAATGTAAACAATAAAACGGTTGTATGCTTTGATAGTATAAATTTCTGTACACATACTACGTGTCTATTGATTGATTATTCTATTTATATATTGAACTATTTAAATGCATGAATAGAACGTTGTCTAAGAACAAATGTACAGCAAAATTGACGTCTAAATAATTTGTTAGTTCCTAATAATTGTACTTTTACATCTAACACTGTCTAAAGAATTTGTTAGTATTTATAATTACACTTTACAACTAACACTGTCTAAATAATTTGTTAGTTATTAATCATTATACTTTACATCTAACACTGTCTAAAATTTTTGTTAGTTCCTAATAATTATACTTTACATCTAACACTGTCTAAATAATTTGTTAGTTATTAATCATAACACTTTACATCTAACACTGTCGAAAGAATTTTTAGTTCCTAATAATTGTACTTTTACATCTAACACTGTCTAAAGAATTTGTTAGTATTTATAATTACACTTTACAACTAACACTGTCTAAATAATTTGTTAGTTATTAATCATTATACTTTACATCTAACACCGTCTAAAGAATTTTTAGTTCCTAATAATTATACTGTATATCTAACACTGTCTAAAATTTTTGTTAGTTCCTAATAATTATACTTTACATCTAACACTGTCTAAAGAATTTGTTAGTTATTAATCATAACACTTTACATCTAACACTGTCCAAAGAATTTTTAGTTCCTAATAATTACACGTTGCATCTAACACTGTCTAAAGAATTTGTTAGTTCCTAATAATTATACTTTACATCTAACACTGTCTAAAGAATTTTAGTTCCTAATAATTATACTTTACATCTAACACTGTCTAAAGAATTTTTAGTTCCTAATGATTACACATTACATCTAACACTCTCTAAAATTTTTGTTGTTAGTTCCTGATAATTATACATTACATCTAACACTATCTGAAGAATTTGTTAGTTCCTAATAATCATACTTTATATCTAACATTGATATATTACATAATATAAACCTCTATAGGAATACCAAACAAAGAAAAATCAAATGAAAAATAAAAAAGTCATGTGAATCTACCAGTTCCACCTAATGATTTTATAACGGACCCTATTGTAGCATCCTGTGATATAAAAAAGAAAGCATACCAAAAAACAATATATGTTATTAATACTGAAACATATAGTTTTTAGTGATATCTACATAATTAAATGTAACACTCTAAAATTTTTATATACGTTTAAACTCGGTGTCTTCCAACTAAACACTGAATTTAGCTAATATCAAAGATTGAAAATACTGCAGTGTCATCTACCAAACGCATCGTGAAACTCGATAAAGTAGTTGGGACGGCAAAAAATTTCAATTCGAACTAAAGAATAAATAAATGATATCGCCATCTCATTATAAAACTGATTATTGTATCTAATTAATATCGAAGAATAAACAATATTCTTCCATTTACCGAGTTTATCATGAAACTTGTTGTAGCGGTCGGTGGCGTCGGTAAGAAGACTGTGTCCAAAGCGGAAAGCTGCATTCTGGAAAGCTGTGCGGATTCCAGAGTTGATTTTAGGGTTGTACCCTTCGTAGTAACCCTTTACAAAAAAAACCTAACAGTTAGAACTATCTAAAATTGTCATAAGATATTAATTTGTCATACTAATAAATATTAATTTTAGGGAAAACAATTCATGAAGGCAAGTACCAATCTCATTAAATTACAGAGTGAAATTTCGAATTTCAGTTATCACAGATTTCTGTAAAAAAATGTTAAACTGGAAACACCAGGTGATGCGATAGTTGGGTTCTCAATATAAAATATTCTTTTTTAAAAATACTTTTTATCTCTAGTCGATATTGGTGCCTACTTGTATTTTAACTTATTTTTCGTTGTGAAGCACAGAACTGCACAATGGGCTATTGTGCTGTGCTCACTACAGGCAACAAAACCAGATTTTTAGCATTATAAGCTTTCAGACTTGCCGATGAGTCGTTAGTGGGCACCAACACATATACCTTACGATATTGTCGTATGATCGTAAAATTATAGAATCCACATGTTTATTAAAATTAATTTAGAGTATGAAAATTAAATTTTTTCTTAACTGAAAAACAAATCCACAATCACTAAACAAGATTAAATGTTTAATCTGTGTTGTTTTTTTTTTTAAATATAGAGTTAAATATTACCATGAATGCCTAAAATATATTTTCAAACGGGTTGCGAAACGTATGTAAAATATCAACATTTACAGTCTAAGTCAACAGACTAAAGAAATGTGTGTTATGTATGTTACAGTTTTACTACAAATTACTAAAAATATTTAGTTTAACTACAATGTTAAATTTGCATCAAAATACATGCAATTTTTTTGTGAAATGTAAGGAAGCTAATACCCCCTATTGTCCCTTCCTGGGAGCGCCCAAGCATATTAGTGCTTTACTCTAATGAAACTTTGATAGATGCATAGTTATCACCGAGTTATCGTACTAATAATATGATGTATACTTTTGTCATTCCTTAAAATTACAGAACTTCCTCTTACCGATGTTTGTCCATATGCCTGGCATGGCCGAGCGCGTAAGGCGTGCGACTCGTAATCCGAGTGTCGCGGGTTCGCGACAGCGTCGCGCTAAACATGTTCGCCCTCCCAGTCGTGGGGGCGTTATAATGTGACGGTCAATCCCACTATTCGTTGGTAAAAGAGTAGCCCAAGAGTTGGCGGTGGGTGGTGATGACTAGCTGTCTTCCCTCTAGTCTTACACTGCTAAATTAGGGACGGCTAGCACAGATACCTCTCGAGTAGCTTTGTGCGAAATTCCAAAAAAAAAAAAAACAAACTGTTTGTCCATCAATAAGACTACATTTGAACTTGATGAAATATACAAAAGGTTATCACTTTGTTCCTTATGAAGAAAGGTCTACCTTTTGAAAGTGCTCGGTTCATCCAGTTTCCTATTTTTATCTTCAATTGATATTTGAACCTACGCGTTTTCTTAACATCATGAACATACACAAAGAGTGTAATAAAAACTGTGAGCGTGTGTTTTTCTTTAACAAAACCATATCAGGCTATTTGCTATGCTCACCGAGTGGAATCGAACCTTTGACTGCAGCATTGTGTTTGTTTGTGTTTTCATTACGCGCAAAGCTACACGAGGGCTATGTACGCTAGTCGTCCCTAATTTAGCAGTGTAAGACTAGAGGGAAGGCAGCTAGTCATCACCACCCACCGCCAACTTTTGGATACTCTTTTATCAACGAATAGTGGAATTGACCGTCACATTATAACGCTCCCACGACTGAAAGAACGGGCATGTTTGGTGTAGCGGGAATTCGAGCCCCCGACCCTCGGATTATGAGTCAAGTGCTTTAACCATCTGGTCATGCCAGGCCATGTAGTGGAAATGAAAGAAAAATTGTTTGTTTGTTTTGTTCATGATTTCTATCTTCTCCTGTCATGTTTGTTTGTCTTGATGTAACTTAATATTTTTTTTATATTATAACAATAATAAACACCACAGTATTAATGAATGCAATTTGACATTTTCTAATGTTTCCAATGAACCCGCGACCATCAGATTACGAGTCAAACGTCTTAACTCACCTGGCCGTGAGGGGCCGTGTAGCATTGTGACACCGAGTTACCGCTGTCCCATCTGGGAACGTACTTAAAACTTAAAAATTTATGACAACCACGCCACCTGTGATGATTGTTTTGTTTGTTTTTTTGGAATTTCGCACAAAGCTACTCGAGGGCTATCTGTGCTAGCCGTCCCTAATTTAGCAGTGTAAGACTAGAGGGAAGGCAGCTAGTCATCACCACCCACCGCCAACTCTTGTGCTACTCTTTTACCAACGGAAAGTGGGATTGACTAACATTATACACCCCCATGGCTGGGAGGGCGAGCATGTTTAGCGCGACGCGGGCACGAACCCGCGACCCTCGGATTACGAGTCGCACGCCTTACGCGCTTGACCATGCCAGGCCAACCTGTGATGATTTAGTCACATTTTACCAGCGTATATTTTGAATTTAAATACAATGCCTTCATAGTTAACGGTTAAACGAATTAGGATATTTGTTTATGTTTGTATGAAAATTCACAAGTTCACAAAAACAAACAAAACTGAAAACAAGAACTATAAAAGATCTAAGAAATAAGACAACTATCGTCGGATATGATTGGAGCATTTAGTATTTCATTATCATTGCACTTACCTGTGGTTCGATTATTAGGCCATATTTCTTCATTGTTTGGGGACCCAAGATTTTTGGTAAAAATTCCGTATAAGTAATATGTTGCAACTCAGCCACAACAATATGGCGAGCCTCCTGGAAGAGGGTTTCATCCCCCCAATGGGGATTGATGTGAGTCAGAGCGTCAGCAATTCGATTGTGTTCCCTCATCCACAAGGTATGCATGACAGTCAAAATTACCTGTTCGTTCACACGTACGTCGCCTAGGTAACGAGAACGTTAATTTTGTAAGCTACTAAACAGTAAAGCAAAAGGGAATAAATAGAAATAATTATTTTTTTGTTTAATATTTTGTTGTTGTGAAAGTACTTGAGAAATTTTAAAGCTTCTATTTAAACTTACCAGCATCGAAACAGTAAATATTTCTGGGCCGTGCTGTGCAACCGACGTCAGGGTCCACCATTTTCATAGGAAGAAAGTCTTTTAGTCCTAACTCATGGTACAGCGGTAGGGTCTTTAAACGACCTGAAAAATAATAATAATAAAAACAACGTTAAATAACGAAACTAGTAAAATTTGTATGTGTACCTAGTTGATCAAATTAAGTTATATGTAGACACAAACTTTTGTGTGAATAATTATCGTTAAAATTATTATAACACTTTGATGCGCAAAAATTTAATCGAAAGTGATTTTTTTCCGTCTTGTTTTAAGGTAATGATCTTCTGTGGTTCAAACGAATGTTTCTGTAATAAAACCCGAGTACCAAATAACTGAAGAAAACTCTGACAATGAGGTACAGTAGCTTAGTTTCATTTATGACACTTATTACACATATGAATCACGACTTCGGAAGGTTGTAAAACTAGTTGAACTTTAAGTCACTGATGTAGTTCCTTTGCACGGTTTGTTTTTTGTGTGTATGTGGTATAAAAATAGGTCTATAAAGGGGAAATTCTTTCTATCTTATTGTAGACTTTTACCTAACATGGGCTAAATGATGCTGTATGTTTTAAGAACCTACACAGTCAAACTTGAAATAAGGGCTAACTAAACCTACCTCCCCGGTATTCACGTAGCCTGCTTGCTACTTCGTGTCTGCTTCCGTAGATGAAATTACCGTCGATATATGAAGATATTGTGTTGATGTGAGAACGAGGACCTGGTTGAAATATCACATTATTAGCTAATAGCCATACAAATAAAGTTTAAGATGAGTTCTTGTGATATCAAGACTGATATAAATTAAAGTTAATAAATCGGTACTATGTACATTGAATCGATCATTTTGTACTTAACTGAAGTATTTGTATTCTTATTACACATCCCAAGAGTTGCAGCTTACATTTGAAAGGTATAGGAACATGACGTTTTTATTATTTTAATTCACACTGAAATTTACTCGAGCGACAATACTGGTTAATTCTGTGTGTTTGAATACTTAAAGGAACGAAATAAACACCTACCGAGAGTGCAGCCGGGCCTCACTCCTGGTAGAATCCGAGCAAAGTCCATACACTGTCGGTTAAAGAACTTGTAGAAGGGGTCGTTGTGTGGAATGTCAATGACGAGGCAGTTGGGATGTCTGTGTTCTGGTGGGTACTTGCAACATTCGATGTCCATTTTGCGCTCATCTAGTGAAAACCAAATTGGTGGAAATGATTTGGTTTGTTTTGAATTTCGTGCAAAGCTACAAGAAGATTATCTTTGCTAGCCGTCCCTAATTTAGTAGTGTAAGACTAGAGGGAAGGCAGCTAGTCATCACCACCCACCGCCAACTCTTGGGCTACTCTTTTACCAACGAATAGTGGAATTGGCCGTAACATTATGACGTCCCCATGGCTGAAAGCGCGAGCATGTTTGGTGTAGCGGGGATTCGAACCCCCGACCCTCGGATTTCGAGTCGAGTGCTTTAACCACCTGGTCATGCCAGGCCATGTAGTGGAAATGAAAGAAGAATTGTTCGTTTGTTTTGTTCATGATTTCTATTTTCTCCTGTCATGTTTGTTTGTCTAAATGTAACTTAATAGTTTCTTTATATCATAACAATAATAAACACCACAGTATTAAGGAATGTAATTTAACATTTTCTCATGTTACCAAGTATTATAAAGTTAAGCTTGTGACTTACACTCTAGCCATGAATAATTTCTTTAAAGTATAAAACTGTTATACTGTTTTAGCCCTTTTGATTTGTTTTTGAATTTCGCACAAAGCTACTCAAGGGCTATCTGCGCTAGTCATCCCTTATTTAGCAGTGTAAGACTAGAGGGAAGACAGCTAGTCATCACCACCCACCGCTAACTCTTGGGCTACTGTTTTGCCAATGAATGGTGGGAGTGATTGTCACATTATAAAGCCTCTACGGCTGAAAGAGCGAACATGTTTGGTGTGACAGGGATTCGAACCCGCGACCCTCTGATTACGAGTCGAGTGCCTTAACCACCTGGCCATGCCGAGTCTAAAGTGAAAAGAAGAAAGGATATAAAGCTAAGTTCTCATCAAATTAATAATTAACTTAAATGCAATGGAGTATGCCAGTGAATTTGTTTTCCTTAAAGAGCACTGTACAATTATTAACTTAATTTTTCAGTGAATGAAAATATATTCACCTAAAGTAGGTGCAGCAAAGGTCAAGTCATGGTCGATCATTTGTCCCCAAGCTACCAAAATGTTGCAAAGCTGACGGTCATTCTGGCCGACGTCATGATGCATAACAAAGCTGACCACTCGAGGGCTAGGCAGTTTCGATCCATCATGAGAAGAAACACGAGGAGCAGAAATTGCTGAAATAATTAGAATACTCACGATTATCTATGAAGCGACATCAAAACTTTCTAAGGTTGTTGCTAACGAATATTCTATGAATCAGTTAGTAGTAAGGTTGGACATAATTGTCTTTTAGAAATGCTGAGCCCACTACACACACACACTTCAGTGGCTCAGCAGTAACTATAGAAGGTTACAATACTAAAATTAGGTTCTCATTATTCATAATAGACAGAGGACAGATTGTGTTACTTCGTACTTTACAGTAATCCATACAAACTTCAACAATTAAAATTGTAACTAGAAGCTTAGTTAAGTGGTCTAAACATATAAGTTATAGAATTGAAGAAAGACAGGACAATAGTACTTTTCACAAGTGTGCAATTTATTCACGACCATGATTTTGGCAATAAAGGCATCATCAGATACAGACTGACATACTTTGCAAGATGGTTTACATGTATGTTTAAACAAAGAACTGGAAATGGCTTTAATGTTCACCTGTAGACAAGTGATATAAGATGTGGGGGGAGCTTAAGTTGGTTTGGTCGTTTAGAACTTTTTCTGGATTTGCTTTTAGACCTCGATTTATTTCGAAAATCACAGACTGTCTAGATTTTTACCTTTTCCACAGATGTTTAAACTTTTGTATTTTTTTCTTGATTAAATTGGTGTTTAGTTTTAAGAAGGTGGGATGCAAAGGTGGAATCTGCTGTCCTTTATTTCCAACTTCTAGAATGTGCTTTAATTCTTCCTCCTATAGAACATTCTGTTTGACCTATGTATACACTATTGTAGTCTTGGCATGTTAATTGGTAAACACTACTGTTGCTATACCTTTTGATTCTGTCTTTGTTGTTACATAACATTTTTACAAGGTTGGTTTTACAGAAGAAAGGTGGTTTGTAGAGTTCTTTGCTCACTGTATTATACACTGGTGGCCACAATCTTAAGGCCAATGAACATAAAGAAAAAATATGCATTTTGTGTTGTTAGACTCAACCATTTATTTGAGTATAGCTTCGAAAGATGAAAATAAGAAAAGGAAAAATAAAAATAAAAACCTTTTATCATTTAATAGGGAAAATGTAAACACTATAAATATACCCTAAATACTAGCTGGTCAAAAGTTTAAGACCATACAGAAACGAAGCGTTAATCGCTAAACACGTAACGAAATTTAGTCATTTGTGTCCAAGCATTAGCTTTGTCATCATCTCCCACTGACATGTCCTGTGTTATATTGGGTAAAAACATGGCAAAGGCTAAAAAGTTGACAGAGTTTGAACGTGGTCGAATTATATCGAGCTGCAAAAGCAAGGTTTCTCTCAACGTGAATCGCTGGTGAGATTGGGTGTAGTAAAACTGTTGTTGCAAATTTCTTAAAAGACCCTGAGGGATACGAAACGAGAATTTCAAGTGGTCGGCTCGATAAGGATATCCCACCGGAGACATTTTCTACACGGCACAGTGGAGGAGGTTCCATCATGATCTGGGGTGCTTTCTCCTTCCATGGAACAATGGAGCTTCAAAAAAAAACAGGGGCGTCAAACAGCAGCTGGCTACATTGGCATGTTAAAGAAAGCATCCTTATAGACTGAAGGCCCTTGCTTGTGTAGAAATGAATGGATCTTTCAACAAGACAACGCTGCAATCCACAATGCCCGCAGGACAAAGGACTTTTTCATAGCGAATAACGTGATTCTTTTGGACCATTCAGCGTGTTCGTCCGAACTAAACCCAACTGAAAATGTTTGGAGGTGGAATGGCAAGGGAAGTCTATAGAAATGGACATCAGTTTCACACAGTGCATGATTTTCGTGAAGCCATCTTTACCATTTGTAATAACATTTCAGCCAGTCTTCTGCAAACGCTTATATGCCAAAGCGAATGTTTGAAGTTATTCGCAATGACGGCCGTGCAACTCACTACTGACACCTCTTGTTGGGCATTTCCTACTCTGTTTAGTACTTCTTTTTGGTATGGTCTTAAACTTTTGATCAGCTAGTATTCAGGCTAATTTCATTGTGTTCACATTTTCCCTATTAAATGCTAAACATGTTTTTTTATTTTTATTTTCCCTTTTCATTTTCATCTTTCAAAGCTCTACTGAAATAAGTGGTCCAGTCTAACAACGCAAAATGCATATTGTTTCTTTATGTTCATTGGCCTTAAGATTTTAGCCAGCAGTGTATATGTTTTGTGAGCTGGTTTTTCAATGTAGCTACTCTTAAACCATTTCTTTTTGTTGTCGTTTGGTACAGTATGTAGTATATTGATTTTAAATTTATAGATTTCAATTTTTTTCAACAACAAGGTGATAATAACTTTATTTTATAACCATTGTTAACAGCTCTTTGTTTTGTAGTCTCCATATGGTAAGGGTATAGTGATAAGGCTATGTAACAAACTATGGAACACGACAAATCTGTGAGATATTGGAAGTATTGAATAATTGTGGGTGATGAAAAGTCGATTTTCTGAAGATATTGAAAGATTTACGTTCATACTGAAGTCCAGAGAACTAATGTTTCCTTGGTTGGGTATATCTTATTACAGATAAGTTTTAATATTTTTCATATCATATGTTCCTTGCTTTTACATTTAATAAATTGTTATAGATATAAAGTTTAGCACAAAAGTTTGCAATTAATTTTACTTTTTTATTTTATGATTAAAACTCAAAATTTATAAACCTAATCTTAAATTAGCTTATAAAAATAATCTTTGTTTAACTAAGAGTAAAAATAAATATTATATATATATTTCAAGACGGCTGGCATGAATATTAAATCTTTTAAACCGTCTTGAAATATATTTTTACTTCGAGTGGGTTTCTTGTCTTCACGATATTTTATGTATGGCTTTTTGACTATATACGTTTTATATTTTACCATAATATCTCTTATGTTGATTAAATTATTTTACTTTTTGTTGTTATACTAAAGTAGGTCACCTTTAAAGTCACTTACCGTCTCTGTAGACAGGCGGAACATAACGGATCATTGATGACCGAGCGCTTCCCCAAGAAGGATGTTCAAGGTTGTTGCACATGCCGGTTAGTGTTCGATAACGGCTCAGTTCACATTTCACACGAGTTAAGAAAGTAGGGCAAATTTCCTTCGCTATTGTTTTGGTTGTGTCAACTTGCGGCAAACCGTTTATTATAGCTTCAAACGACAAACGGAACCTTCAGAAGAAAAGTAATACTGATTTATGACGTCCAAAATGAAATAAATACTATATGCTGTAATTTATTTCATTGCTGCAACGCTAAAATACGGGGCTCGATTTTCTGGGGTGGACACAGCAGATATCTCAATGTGGCTTTGCTCAAAAACTAAAACAAGCAAGCTTTTAAATGATAACTGGTAAAAAATAAAGGACGCAGTGGACTGTTTTAACTCTTCTGTCATATTTGTATTAGGTTAACTAGATTTAATTGAAGTGTGTGATAAACTTTAAATAAAAGTGTCCAAATATTTATTAACTTCAAAATTGTTTTCTAGCTGCAAGTGATGTAGAGGATAATATGTAACAAAAGATATAAACAAAGATTATTTTTAAAGGTTAAAAGATATTCTGTTAACAATATGTTAATTTATTAAGAAATTAATTTTTGTAAGTGAGTATTTAATGAAATAGAAACTTCAAATCATTTATTTCAAAGTTGTCTTTGAAAGATGAAAGTTTGTTTTCAGTTTGATTTGTTTGTAATTAAGCACAAAGCTCCACAATGGACTATCTGTGCTCTGCCAACCACGGATATCGAAACCTGCATTTTAGTGTTGTAAGTCCTCAGACGTACCTCTGTGCCAATGGGGATGCTTTTCGATTTAATAAACAACGTTTTTCATAGCCACTGCGACTGGACAACGTATCAATTTTAAAACACTTGAAACAGAAAGCAGTTTTTTTCCCACATTTATTTCGAATGTGAATAAAGACAAATTATTTTCAAAAATACGAATTTATTTTAATATTATTACAATTACATCTTCACGTTAAGAACACTAAGGCTATATTTTGTAGTTTAATTTTTAAAATGCTATCAATGATTACGAAATATATGTACATACCTGTGAGCTAGAATTCGAGTAGCCTCTTCTAGAACTTCACCCACAGGCGCTATGTGTTTGGCCTCAGGATAATTGGACGATAAATCATGTATCTGAGGCGGCAGTTGGCCTGGAAGAAACGGAATAAGCTGTTAACTTGATATAAAATAGCTGTATCTAACTAAACTTAATTCTGTAATGAATGAATTTCCATATTGTACATAGGCTCCATGGTAATAACAATAGTATGCTATTACAAATTATTTAAAACAAAACCTAAAATGGGTGTTCGTTTATAGTGAAATAACTTGTACCTCGTAGCAAAATTCAGTCCTCGGCCCGACAGCTGACCTTGAAAACATAAATGACACGATATGCAGCAGTTCTTCATTTAACAGGTGACCTTGAAGGCATATATAACATAGCTATCCTTTGCCATATAGCTTGAAGACATAACATATACACACAACAAAAGTAAATATTTAAACCCACTCTTTGGTTTCCAGAACATCGGTACTTTTTGCATTTGAGTCTCTTATCTTACTGTCTTCAGAAAACAGTTCAAATAAATCAGGACCCTTTATCCTATTAATCCGGCCCGGCATGGCCGGTGGTTAAGGCACCTCGACTCGTAAGCTGAGGGTCGCAGATTCGAATCCCTGTCACACCATCATACTCACTCTTTCAGCGGGCGTTATAATGTTACGGTCAATCCCACTATTCATTGGTAAAAGAGTTGGCGGTGGGTGGTGATGACTAGCTGCCTTCCCTCTAGTCTTACACTGCTACATTAGGGACGGCTAGTGCAGATAGCCCTCGTGTAACTTTGCGCGAAATTCAAGACAAACCAAACGTAATGATCCCTTGGGTGGTTTTATAAACTTCTGTAATGTCATCTTTTATTATTCTTTTCTTAAAAAAAAAGTCAAGAGGTCTTAACCTGCCCATATAAGATAACCCTCCTTTTCCCAGAATCAGTACAGTAGAGCTTCCTTTGAATTTCTTCTAATAAGTCAATATCTCTTCTTAGATGAGCACACCAAAACTGTACACAATATATCCAGTGAGGCCAAGCCAGTGGTTTTTATAGAGATATAATTACCTCTCTTGTCTTATAATCGCTATGCCCATAAACACACCCTTAAATTGTGTTAGCTTAATTATAAGTAGCAGAACACTCCTTCTAAGGCTAGAATGATTTAGTCACTACTACTGTAAGGTCCCTTTTATTGAGTCACACCCAGTGAGTGATGCCCACAGTAATGTTCTGGTCAGGGAAAATTCTTTTGTTTGTCCCCTTTTTCTTACAGAGATTTTGGTTCAATTTTTAACTGGACTCTCTTACCCTGAGTTCTCAACATTTACACCATTTTTTTTTTTCTGTAAATTCAATGTGTAGCTTATGCCTTAAAGGAACACTTATTTTATATTTAAAGTCAAATGACAAACAATCAACATTGCTTTAATTTCAGCATCATTTCATAACTAACGAGCTAAACACTTCCAATAAAGAACTGATTGAAAGGAAATATCTGGACTAGTAATAAAAAGTATTCAAAAGAAAGTGAGTAACAACAATAAAGTACATTAAACCAGTAACAAAATTTCAGATTAGGAATACTTACCATACCGCGCCCGAGCTTCGTGAATAGCACCGTTAATGTCATCATAGGTAATGCATATTTCGCCATATCTTGATGAGGCAGCTACTTTTAAGCTGAAATTATAGTTGTTATTTTTTACATAAACTTTCGACAACTTTACAAATAAATATATGTATATACAAGTGCTTTCAATTTTATTGGATTTTCTTTTACACAACACACACCTTGGTCATGAAACCTGATAAGAATCTTTGCCAATCTAATTAATATATATGTACGTAGAAAATCAGTCTTCATACACACATTCACACACTTATATGCACATACACATTGATCATATGATAAGTACAGAACTAAACATTAAGAAACTTATCATTATTCACTTACACAAATGTTTAACTTGCAGAATGAAAGCGAAACCTTTATTTTTATAGTTACTAAGCATCTTTTACATAAGTATGGCACTAAAAGTATACTGTATCAAAATTAACGAAACTAAGTCGTAGTATTTATTGTTGTGTTAAAGTAATTGAATCTAATTACTTGATAAACGTGTTGAAAAATAATTGATACCTAACAGGAATTTTCTCAAAAAAGAAACTGGTGCACAAATTGTAGAAAACTCAAAAAAATAGACAAATTGATAAAATTATAATTAAGGGTTGATCGTTTCCAAAGTTAAGAACTTTGGTAAAATTGGACCACGTTTTTGCCAGCTAATGCATTACACAGTATAAAACAAAACTAAGCCTATCAGAAAGACAAATTATCCAAATACAACTAACTTGCCGGATATGTGTATTTAGTATAATGTTTACAGTTATGGCATATTTAAGCACCTCATGTGACCACGAACACTGTAACTGGTATCCATATTAACGTACAGAATACGCTGAGCCATTCAGTTATCAACCTTTGTCTGAATATTAGATCATTATGGTATCAAAGTTACTAGCTTTGCCCTTGACGGGTAGATTGTTCATTGGTCTAAAAAAATAAACTCAGGAATTTGGTGTTCTTTAATATTCTATATTGGTTTAGAATAGAAAACAACAACCAGTAGCTCTACTAGTACCCACATTTTTTTCAATAGCTTAAGAGTTGCAAAGCAAAACAGTTTTTTCCAGATAAAATTTGTTTACACTTGCCAAGTTTCACTATACAATGAATACAAGACTTTTAGATTATCTTTGGAAAATATTTTTACTTTAGCTTTAATAAATAATAGGTTGTTTCGAATAAACTAACAACTAAACGATCCAAGTGAAGAACTTATATAAACTTCTATTCTAGAAATGGTTGAGTCGCGGATTGGTCATGTGGTGGATCTTGGATGTTGGAGAAAGCAAGCTGTGTTCAAATATATGTGATTCTCCCACCTTTATACCTGGGTGTAATACAATAATGACAGTTATTTTCAACCCTTTGCGTTGATGGTGGATGGTAGGGTGTTACTGAATGACTGTCTTACTTCTGCCCAGTAGTTCAAAATTAAGTACAGCGGCACATAGCGTTAGTAGCTTTGGCATAAACACAAGCAGAGATAGATAACGTCATTTAAACACTGGTGTTCCCTTCTAAAGATCCTAAAAGTGATTTCTTGACGCTATTTGAGAGAAGCTATGTATTATACACATTATAAAGAGTATAAACAACGAATCTTGGAAAAGCGATTCTGATTTTGAATTTCGCGCAAAGCTACTCGAGGGCTATTTGCGCTAGCCGTCCCTAATTTAGCAGTGTAAGACTAGAGGGAAGGCAGCTAGTCATCACCACCCACCGCTAACTGTTAGGCTACTCTTTTTACCAACGAATAGCGAGAGTAACCGTCAAATTATAACGTCCCCACGGCTGGGAGGGCGAGCATGTTTGGTGCGACCGGGATTCGAACCCGCGACCCTCGGATTACGAGTCGAACGCCTTAAGGCTTTGGTACAAGAACGCCAACATACCCCAAGCTAATCTTTAATAATGTTATACAAGTAAAAAAATACGCTAAGTCACAACCGCATACATGAAATAAAATAAAATGTTTTCGACTTTTTTCGTGTAGTATTACACGTGAGGTATTGAGGTGGTGGATGCATTTGCGCGAAATTAAAAAAAAAAACTTCAGATAATCAGAGCCTTTCACGAGTTGAAATCATGTATCAGCTGGGACCTTGGGTCCTAAAAGTGTAAATTTTATGTATGTTACAAGTGGGTTTCTAAGAGTTGGTCCTGGCTGTTATCAGTCAGGATCCTGGGCACAAAAATAGTTATATCACAAATGGAGCTTTTGTGAGTTGTAGCAGGAAGTCCTCTGAGACAATTATCCCACCTATATGTACGCAATAATGTCTGATAAATTTGTTAAGATAATTTTTTCAAGTCGTTTGAAAAGTTACTTGCTCTCAGAAAAACGCCGTGATTTAAGTGTTGAAAATATTAATTTAAAACAGCTGTCCATTTCACAAAAACTACAAATATATATATATATAAATAGCTTACAGTGTTTTTCGTTTTTATAAAATTTAATACAAAACTGAATTTACAACATGTAAAATTATCTTAATGTTTATAAATTCTCGAATTTTTATGTGTACCTTTAAAGATAGATTATACATTAAAATAAAATAACAGAAACATACTCAGGTATAAAGTTAGCGATGTATCGCAGACCTTCACTTGCAACGAATTTCGGGTGTGGTAGAGGAAACGTTTGTGGACCACCTCCAACATTTTTCTTAACGCTACGTACTATCAATGCACAATGAGGAGATAACTTCGGGTTCAGTGGGGTTGGTCTATTGAAAGGGAATACAATGACGGATTCCCCATATGTCAAGATCACTGCTGCCACTATGATCAAATACCTGAAAAACGATTATCTATTTGGTTAGAAGTGTCCACTGATCATATTTCGCTTATATAACAAAACAATAACAAATGCAGATATATAGTTTGAGGAAAATATTAAAGAGAATGATTTTATTAAATGTATTAATAAATATGAAAACTGGCAGGTAAACTAGTCAACAAATCGTATTAATGTTGACCAGCTGTTTCGATAGCTTTTCAAGCTAACAGTCAAATTTTCCATATTATGTGACGAGCTCTCAGCTAATCATGGTGACGAATTTATGACTGGCAGGAAAGGACTGTATTTTAAACTTGTATCCAGTTATACGCTTTTCTGTTTGTTTGAAAGTAACTTAAGTATACCCGCGACCCTCGGATTACGAGTCGCACGCCTTACGCGCTTGGCCATGCCAGGCCGACATTATTTAATAATAGATTAGGTAACCGATATATCAATGTTTCTAGTTAGTTAGAAACGTCTACTTATTACATAGCCGACCTTTGATTTGTTTGTTTATTTTGGAATTTCGCACAAAGCTACTCGAGGGCTATCTGTGCTAGCCGTCCCTAATTTAGCATTATAAGACTAGAGGGAAGGCAGCTAGTCATCACTATCCACCGCCAACTCTTGGGCTACTCTTTTACCAACGAATAATGGGATTGACCGTCACATATAACGCCCCCACGGCTGAAAAGGCGAGCATGTGAAAGAAGAGAGGAAATAAATGTTAAAAGTATATTTCTACATTCGAATTTTTGTTTATTTAAATATCGAATACGTATGTAAAGTTTAGAGAAGAAGTTTTTATATGTGGCTTTATATATTACCTTAGACTTTTCTTCTCATTATAAACATTTCCACATTTGTTTTAAACAAAAACAATCTTACTTTAATATTGTGTGTGGTTATTTATAGATAGTTTGGCTTGATTGCTTTTGTTTGTTTGTTTTTGAATTTTGCGCAAAGCTACTCGAGGGCTATCTGCGCTAGCCGTTCCTAATTTAGCAGTGTAAGACTACAGAGAAAGCAGGTAGTCATCACCGCCCACCGCCAATTCTTAGGATACTTAGGATAACGAATAGTGGGATTGATTATCACGTTATAACGCCCCCATGACTGAAAGGGCGAGCATGTTTGGTGTGACGGGAATTCGAACCCGCGACCTTCGGATTACGAGTCGAACTCCTTAACCACCTGGTCATACCGGGTCTTCTAGGTGGTCACGCAATGTAATTTTTAGTTAAATTATCTTAGTAATTTAGTTTTCTAAGTCTGTTCATACAACTTAAAAAGTCCAGTAGTTGAAAAAAATACGAAAAGCTGAGAAACGTGATCAAATTTTAATTTTGAGGCGAAATTTGATATTTGAATATTTGGAAACAAAACATTGGATCGTTCGTATTTAGTAGGTTTCTCCTTTTGGCTAAGAAAACATTATACACACAGCTCATATTCCTAGCTTGTAAATGCAAACGCTGTTTCATCATAACAGGGTTCTACTGTCGTGTAACGTTTCTTCATTTGCAACTAATTTCATCATTTTAAAAATAAACAGTATTTAAACATATTAATAGCTATTTAAACATGTTAATAGCCATTACTTATTTTTATTAATATTTAAGAATCTTAAGTTTATAGATTACCGTCATTCTAACATAAGGTAAACCAATTTTGGCTGGAATGTATTAACATCATATACGATTATATTACATATACGATGTATTTTTATTTTAACAACTAACATTTTAAAGCATTTTTGTAGCTGATAGTCGGCTGAATCTGAAGTAAAGTACTTAATTTTTTTTTTTTTTTTTTTTACATTTAATTTACCTCATTAGAAAGAGATAGGAAGAAAACTATCATAACGTTTTTGATTTTAGTGGCTACATTTATAAAGTGCCAAATGGCTTATTCTTGGAAAATAAAATATAAAAAATATAACAATTGAATGAATCCAAGAATGTTTTAATTGCTACTCTTCACATGATTTTACTCCCTAAATGACAACGCAATTAAGAAGTTTGACGTCTACAAATCTTGTGAATTTTAGGCTAAGATAACGAAAAACAACGCTTGTGAAAAAGAAGTGTATGCATTCCTATTTTAAACATGCGTGTAACCACAACAATAGTCATTAGCAATAACCATTGTGTAATCTTCATAACAGTGGAAAGCCAGTTCCATCGTAGAAAGCTCGAATTCAAGTGCTTTCGAAGCATTTTTGGGGGTCAGCGTGTCTAATGATTCTTCTCCATTTAAATCTATCATTCACCACAATGGACCTACTTGTTCATTGTCCTATTTATTACAATCCTTCCACCTCTTTTTCGGTCTTCCTTTTCGCTGTTTTTTTTTTTCACCTTCCTCTGTATTTCTCATTTCTCCAAAATGTCCTGGTCCACCTTTTGTACATACCTGCCACATTATTCTTCATTCCTGCACCTGGCAATGAAAAGAATATGAAGGATTGTAACGTCAGAGATAAGATGATATTTTTTCAAGCCCTCGAAGGACTAGTCAAACATCAGCCACCAGGTATCCTATTGGCCTGGGATTGTCAGGATTAAGGAGGGCGTACTCCCGGTCTTGGGCTAAATAGCTCTGTCACCGTTAACAAATGTCCCTAACGGAGTAACTTCCAGGGCTGGTGACTGCACTCGTCGAAGTTTTGGCAACCACATATTCACGAGACTGGTAACTTTGGGCCAAAGTCATAGGAGAGTTAGTGCACCGGTTGTCATCCTTTCCGTGTGCCGAAGTATTATTTCCAAATATCTGATTAGAATCCATCAGTGTCGCACGATAACGGTTTTACTTATAAGCTTATAAGATTTTAAACAAAAGAATGCGTTACAACTTTCTGGTCCAACAATACAACAAAGTAAATGCATTTGTGAAATTTTGTTAATTTATTTTTTACTATTTAAGTATGTAATAATTATGAAGTGTAAAGGATTTACCGCTATATGTTTATTTTAACACCTATGCTTGTATAAGTATAGTTTTCTTTTTGCAGATGACATATATCATTGACTGGGTATTGCGCAAGCCCCTCCTGTTCTTGAAATTTGTAGAATAATCTTGAGAGTAAGAATCAACAATATTAATGAAACGTCGAGAAATTCGCGTGATTTGTATAAAAGCGGCTAGTCGAGAAACAGAATGAGATTATTATTGGTCAGCTACAATTGTGATTAACGCCTGTTAATCTGAAAACTATAGAATCTGATCAGGAAGTTTTATATATTTCGAGGCCTGGCATGGCCTAGCGCGTTAAGGCGTGCGCTTCGTAATCTGAGGGTCGCGGGTTCGCGCCCGCGTCGCGCTAAAACATGCTCGCCCTCCCAGCCGTGGGGGCGATATAATGTGACGGTCAATCCCACTATTCATTGGTAAAAGAGTAGCCCAAGAGTTGGCGGTGGGTGGTGATGACTAGCTGCCTTCCCTCTAGTCTTACACTGCTAAATTAGGGACGGCTAGCACAGATAGCCCTCGAGTAGCTTTGTGCGAAATTCCAAAAACAAACAAAAACAATTGTATATTTCGAATATTACAAACCGTTAAACTTCAGTGAATTACTTTGGACGTTATTATATCTAAGAGGACATTAAATATCTTCGCCAGACAAAAGCTAGCTAACTTAAACGTGGTGTAAAAATATCAACTGAGAATTAATTTGTTCGTCGTGGACCTTGATCGTGGACCGGATGTAAGACTCAGTATTGTCTGTAAGTTTGTAAAACTGTTGTATATAAATCATTATTTCCAATAACTAACTGTAATAACCGTTGTTATAAATTGTGTTGTCGTTTGTATATTAAAATACATTTGTGTTAAAAAAAGAAAACTGTGTGTATCGTTTTTGTTGGCAAATATCATAAACTTAATATATATTAACTTCTAAATTTAAATTCAAACTTTCAGTTATTTAAAATAGTACAATACGTAACGTACGTAACGTATTAAATCAGAGACTCGTTCGAAATAAATCATAATACCTAACAGAAGTTACTCGGAAGATTTTAATTAGTTCAACTTCTGATATTCATTTTTAGCTACTGTAAACTTTTAATTGTTTAATTCTGATATAAATCCCGGAAACCCTCTCAGATCCTTTTACTGAGTGTCGTGTGCTCTCGCATAGAACGTTTACCCCAAGAGGTTTCAAAATCGACATTATAAACAGCAGTTCTTGTCAATGTTACTGGGGCAGGGGCGCCGAACACAAAGTTCTCACAGGCCACAATTTTACTTAGGGCCATCTCTGACCTTTCTACAGGTAATTCAGTTGTAGTTTATTTTTCATATGCTAGACTTCGAGAATATATAGGTGTAATCAACTTTAACCTTTCTTCATCAAAGGCAGGTTTATTGAACGACATACCTCATGGCACAGAGATCAGTAACAGAAATGAGGACGAAGATGTTTATTATGCATGCCATGACCGACCAATAACTATATGTACAGGGGTGAACAAAAAAAGTGGCACCTCCATGAAAATGTTGTTAATTTATTGTACTTTTATTAGATAACAGAAAACGTGTAAAATTACGTATTTTTAGAATGCACTCTATGAGATCTGTTCAAATATGATCTTAAATCTTACATTTAACACTGTCTTTCATAAATACCCGAAGTTTCCATGATTTTAGTTACGAATTCTCATAAATGTGTTGTTTTTTTTTTTTTGAATTTCGCACAAAGCTACTCGAGGGCTATCTGTGCTAGCCGTCCCTAATTTAGCAGTGTAAGACTAGAGGAAAGGCAGCTAGTCATCACCACCCACCGTCAAATCTTGGGCTACTCTTTTACCAACGAAAAGTGGGATTGACCGTCACTGTATAACACCCCCACGGCTGGGAGGGCGAGCATGTTTGGCGCGACTCGGGCGCGAACCAGCGACCCTCAGATTACGAAGCGCACGCCTTTACGCGCTAGGCCATGCCAGGCCAAATGTGTTGTGCACTTGCTATGGTTTCTTAGATATTATTTTTCCAATTATCCTACAAAATGATCAAACAAGTTTCTCTTCTGTAGAGTCCTCAAAATATATTTAAGAAAAAAGAGTTTTTACGTTATGAAATGAAGAGATCAATCAAGCCAAAAATGTAACTAAAAGCATGCAGAGTTCAGTGTTAAAATTAGGATTTCAGATCGTATTTGAACATATTTCGTCAATCACGTTTTAGAAACATTTTGTTTTACATATTTCTTCTGTAATCTAATAAATTACATAACAAATTAACAACATTTTCACGGGGGGCACTTTTTTGTCAAACTTCTGTATGCATATATATATTAATAAAACTTACCGCCCTTAATATACTGGCGTAGATAGCCTCGTTGCTTTGCGCTATGAAACACCAAACCAACGTAATATACAGGTGGCATTGACCTTGAATTGGAATTTCGGTTTAGTAAAATGAATATGTGGTTGAAATTCGCATGTTATGATATTATCTATAGTCTCTATAGCCGAAACAAAGATCACCCAATTTCATATAATTTTGTGCTACGTCTATATAAATATATAATATACACTCACAACAGATATACCGTAGTAGAACTTTAGGTTAGACACCCTTGATCCAACATTTTTAATGCGTGCGTGTGTTTTCTTATAGCAAAGGCACATCGGGCAATCTGCTGTGTCCACCGAGAGGAATTGAACCACTGATTTTAGCGTTGTAAATCCGTAGACTTACCGCTGTATCAGCGAGGGACCATTTTTAATGCCTCGGTATGATAATTAACGTAAAACCACACGCTGTTGATTTACATTTTAAACGTCAGCTGGAGATGTTCTTTGATCATTATAGGCTCAAACATTTTTTTTTTAATTTTAGGGTTTCATACCCTTTTTACAACTATTTGTTAGTCATAGGATAGATAAAAAAACGGAACCTGTGATTATCCAACTTTTAAAGACGTGTGAAGCATTTTTTGCTATCTTAAGTAGGTATAATGTATTTACAAAAATTCTCTTCTTCTAAATCTTTCACTTTAAGATTAGAAATAGATAGTGCAGATTGTTATCGAAAAGCTTTGCGCGAATATCCGAAAACAAATAAATAACTATCTCATATTCATAAATTTAACAATTTTCAGACAACAAACTGCGTTATAGCTTTTTAGTCCAGCAATACAATTACGTAAACATACGTTTGAAATTTTTGTGACCTTATTTGCATGACGATTATTTAAGTTAGTTTAAAATATGTCTGTTGTAAGTTATATTTAGATGTATTATCTAAAGTTTAGTGCAGTTACTCTATTGTTAGTGACATTATTGTAATCTGGACACCGAAATATCATAAACACGTATTAATGTTTTGTTTTTTCTTATAAAAGACATCTATGACATATATGATTCCCAGTTTGCTTCCGAAGAAGAAAGGTCCATTTTTCGAAAGTGCTCGGGTTATAAGGTTTTATCAAGTTGTATCAAGACTTAATAAACCTGTGAGTTTTTCTAACATCATGGACATATACGACAGTGACTGTCTCATACAAGTTTGTACAAGTTTGACCCTGTGACTGTGCCTACTCTTGGGTTAATGCAGAAATTCAACTGATAAATTTGGGTCGTTATTAATTTGAGTGCTAATGATCTTAACGAAACATTTCATCATTTCTTTCGGTTTGTGTGAAGTCTGCTTAAAACAATTAAGAGAAGGATAACTGTGTAAGTAAACTAGTGGAATTCTTGTAAAGCAGTGGGCTGTAACTGTTCTATTATGTTTCTTGGTAATATTCTCTGTTAACACTTTTTAAAAACTATTCTAGTTTATGTTTTATTTATTTATTTCAGTCATGCTACAAATTCACCGAAGTGAAACACCAGGTGTTTCAAACAAGCTATTTTGATGAATCGAGACAAAATATAAAAACCATAATAATTTTAATTTGGTTCACAGATACATAAGTAAACCAATAAAAATGGATAGTAAAACCTGACGATATATTTATACATGTATCTTTCTAGGTGAAGTTTACCCAAGAATACGGCTTCAAATAATGCTCCATTCATCTAGTTGCACGAGGTAATACGTTGCTTCTAGTATTATGTCTGTATTTGAGTTAGATATGAGCTTCGGCATTGAGTGAAAGGCCTCGTCAGCGCTAGATATAACAGATATATAATGCGATTTATATACTTTTATGCGTTCATTTTACTTTCACTCAAAATTTGTTGGAATGCACACTTATAATTATGCACATACGAATTATACAAATTAAGACTGGTGTCCAAGATTGAAAATCTCTAATTTATTTCTCACAATATGCAATTTAAAACAAGTCTGTCCTAAATAACAGAATTAAAGAGATAATATTTAATACAGCAACCGTTAGAGCTAGAATTAGTTAACTATAGCTATCACAAGTGATATTACGTTTTACTAATTGACTTGGACGTCTTCGACTGTTACATCAAAATAAATACATATAGAAACCCAGGAATCTGTGACTGTTCTCTGAAACTGTTGCCCGGCATGCCCAGATGGCTAAGGCACTCCACTTGTAATCCAAGGGACGTGCATTCGGATCCCCGTCACACCAAACATGTTCGTCCTTTCAGCTGTGGGGGCGATATAATATGACGGTCAATACCATTATTCGCTAATAAAAGAGTACCTCAAGAGTTGGCGGTGGGTGGTGATGACTAGATGCCTTCCCTCTAGTCTTACACTGCTAAATTAGGGACAACTAGCGCAGATAGCCCTCGAGTAGCTTTGCACGAAATTCAAAACAAACCAAACCAAATCTATGAAACTCAATACATTAAACCATAGTTTCTAAATAATCACTGGCTTCTAAGAATTTAGTGCAGAATAATGCCAAAATTATAAATATCTCTTTTTCTTCGAGTCAAATTGGAATGAAACTCATGTAATAGCTATAGCATCGTCCATGAAAAAATTTGGAAAAAAGTTCAAATTTATATATTAATGTACACATGTGAACATTTGAACAAACATAGTGTGTATCAGTTGGTTGATCTCAATAAATATTGATGTTAGTATGGTTAGAAACACCAGTGAAATATAGGCATATTATCCCAAACTATGGATATTCAATGTGAATAGCTAAAGTTTACTTTGGCAAAAACTTTAATTAAAATGTAACGTGTTATATGAAAGAGATGTTTCTTACGTTAATAGCTACAATACAAGAATTGAAACGTTTTCAAAGCAAAGGAGAACAAAGATTTCATCATGTTTAATTATTTAGATAATGCAAACTTATAAACATGAAAGTTGTAAGCATAATCCAGTAGACTTGACATGATAAAGTGGAGTTAATGCTCTAGTGTTAAAGTATTAATGTTATAGTTATGAATTTTTGTTTCTTATAATCTTCACGATTCATTGAGAGTCATTAATGCTATACACACTATATATTAAGTTAACTCATGTTTTATTAGTTTCATATTTTCAAGAAAAATCGGAAGGTATAAAAACTAAACTTACTTAAAAAAGACACTATTTGTTGTGTTATTTGAAACAAGCATTGGTATTCACAATCTTGAAAGACAGTTTTAAAATTGCACTAAATTTTGTTTCTCTTGTATGATGAAAGCATATAATTTAGTTTTTTATGGTATTATCTTTTGAAAGTAGTAATTAAAAATATTTTCATTAAATATAGAGCAGCTTAATTAATATATCACAGTAATATTATTCTGTTTAGGATAAGAATAGAAAGGAAAATCACTTCTTAGTAGCGAGTTTAGTGTAAACGTATTACTTTTGTATTTTATAATAGTGTCATATTAAGTCGCTAGATGGCAGAAAGTAATGTTTTCATACAACAATTGTTTGGGACTTGCATAAACGTAACTGGCAAAACAATTTCAAAAAAATAAATTCTAATTAAATATTCGATGTATCACGCAGCTGAAAGTTTTTTAAAACTGACAGACTTGTGTACAAGCTATTAACATCTGAATTTGACTGCACCAGTCTTTTAATTATCAAACAATAAATTGTATAGCAATCTTCTTTCTCCCTCATCTTTAGTGGAGTTTAGGGTTTGTGTTATCAAACTGTTTTAGAAACAGTTTTTTTGGTCGTGGGTTAGTGGATTAGAAAAGAGAACAAGTGGCTTTGGTCAGATTTTATCTCAGTTGAGTTCGCATCACGTCAGGTTGTTAAGTTTGAGTACGAGTATAGTAAGTTTGTGATTTATTCTTCCCGTATTAAGGTTCTATCGCGTGGTGTTGGTGTTCATTTCGTGAATGTCTTTGAAGCTCAACTTAAAGCTAAAATTTATTTTGATTTCTTACGGTTTCGGTTTCGAAACAAACTGTCAAATTTCTATTGTAGTTATCGCGACTCTGGGCATTTGTTTAGTGATATGGTACAGGGTTATAAACTATGCAAAGATTTTGAATGATAATTTGTTTGATTTTTAATGACTTTCAGTTTATTTTAGTTCATCTTATTATTAATTTGTTTCATAATAATTTTAATTACTGTTTTCTTACTACCAATTTTCTTTATATGTATCTCAAGTAATTACCATAAAGTAATATTTCTTTATTATCCAGATACGTAGAGTCATTTTCATGAGATGTCTTGAATCACTGACGTAGTTTTATTTATACTCCCTCTATGAGGGTGGATTAATACAGAAAAAAATGCACTCACTTATTCTGGCATATTATAATCGATTGTGTGCATATATAGTAATTTGGAGTAAAGTTGGAAGGTGTGGGTTTTTGAAACATCCACTAACATTGGTCTAGCACTCTAGGATACATGTACGATCCTGGAAGAACTGTTCAAGTTTCACTGGCTTTTCATTTAATCCAAAATTAGATTATCTATAACTGCAATACATACAAGGCTCTATTACGTTTGTGATAGCGGTGTTTTGACATAAAAGAAATAATCAAAAGTTTGTTTATCTCTCAATAGATGAAGATGATATTAAACCATTATAAAAATATTTATTTAAAACACAAAAGAACTATATGTGTCCCAGAAAAGTATAGTTCCTCATCATGGAAGCACGTGTATACGAAATCTAATTATTGTACGCCATAAACAAATGAAAGCGTTTAGAATACCAATACATCCTGAATTTGCATGATTTATTTTAAGGCAGTTGTACTTCCACAAGTTGTAAATCGGTTTCAAATATATCGAGATGACAGCTAAACTCATTGTCCGCCACTTGTCAGCAAAAACAGGGTGTTGATTTAAATTGGTTGGATTAGTAAGAAATAGTGATACATTAAACAATATATTTTCTTATGCTCTACTTTTGTCTGGCTGGTTTCAATGGCTCTAGAAAAATGTACTGTTTGAAAACACACAAACAAAACTTTAAAACCATTTAAAACTCTTTTTAGTCATTGAATTTGTAGAAACAAGGTCGTATAATAACATTTCTAATGCATAATACGTAATGTAAAACCAATATATAGATATGTCTGCCCAGTTCGAACCAATAGCAAATCAAGACATTATGAATGAGGATTTTAAACAGCCTATGCATTGCCGTGGAAGCTGCTTGCTATACGCCATATCATTGGGCGTAAACACATTATGTTGTCATGGCAACATTTTGCTATATGTCATATCATTGGGTGTGTCTACAGGAAAATAATATGCGCTACAATAGTCTATGATAAAAGTGGCACAAACGTTGTAGCAATTACATCATGACATGACGTAGGACAGGTAGGTTACTATTAATACGTACCTATCAGTCCCGGTTATACAAGTTTAAAACCAACGTGATCGTAAAACCTCTCCTGTTCATTCATAGGTAAGTTCATATTTCATTATTAACACTTGATTATTAGTTATTTTCGTTTCATTTATCAATATAACATGAATCCACGTGTATGAGTTTGAAACTGATAGATTATACTGGGACTACATTTTATCTCGCCTTGATATGGGTGTCACGTAGTATCACGTTACCAGGTAAAACGTTAAATTGGTATCAGTCACTGACATTTTATTAATATTGTTTGAATGGGAAGGTCGTGTTGAGCAAATGTTTGATTTACAGGTAAACCAATGGAGTGTGAATTTTTTTATTTTCGTTATTAAAAAAATCACTGAAATCGTTAAAAGAAATAACAGTGTTTCCAATATCAACTGTCGCTACTCTATATTTACTTCCAGTTGATTCCTTTACATCATAAATACTCATTGTTGCAAGTCTTTCTCATTATTCATAATAGAATATCTAGCTTTCTATTATCTGAAGTTTAAAATGTTGATACATTTTAATCACTTATAATTTGTTTATACATCGTACTGGTGCCATCTTTACTTGACTTTAAGTAATAAAACATTATTTACAGAGCAAACATCTAAAGGAGCTAGTACAATAATTATTGAATTAAATCCACTAAGGATTTTGAGTTTAACATACTGCGATTTAGGTCAGCAACATGAAATCAAATATACATACCAGTGGAAAGGAGATGTTTGCAGATCAGTTCTTACTAATCTACTTAGTTAGGGCCATTAAACTGATTTTTAGCTTTACTTCATTTTGAACATGAAATAAATTTACACAAAATATTAATTATGGATTGTATTTACTCTAAATAACGAAATTGATGCCAGAGTGCCAGAGATGACTTGTACTTGATAATGTGTGTAATAATGATTTTGTTTCAACTCCAATCTAACTAAAAGAGAAGGTTTCCTTAAGTGCCTCAGTTTATTTACGCAGTAGTTTAAGCCATTGGTCTTGCAAGATTCATAGCTGTTAAAACTTTGGTGACGATTGGCATAGCAGACAAAACCTATAGTTTGAACAAAATAAACTCTGAAATAACCTCCAAATCAATAAAAAGAATCGTACCTTGTTAACCGTGTAAACGTAATTTATTTAGCAAAACTCACTCTTTAATTGCTTATATCCTGAAAAACACATCACATAATTCCCTAAAATTGTACCAGTTCTTGATTTCAATGACTTTGAAAGGCTTGTCTGCTTAGTCAGTTGCAAAAGTTTATTAAAATGGTTTTTGTTGGTTGTTTCTAATTTTAGTTTTCCAATGATTCCAATAATTGTACAGCCAGCCTCAAATTTCTTTTTAAGCTAAATTTAAAGCTTCAATTCCTCTCTCCTCCTTTTGTCACAAGCACTTAGAAACTATACAGTTATAAGATAGTCAAGAGACACATGTTCTCTATGCTTGAAGCTGCAAGATCTCATCTTGATGAATGGACAAAAGTATCTTGAGTACTTAGAATTCTCAGTTTAATATGTTTGAAATATCGATATCAATATAAGAAATCATTCATTTACTGAAAATGTTTGAGGAGGTATGCTTCACCTCTTATTAGTTGCCACAAGATATTAGAATGAGATATCAGTTACGATGACTAGAATCTGGTACACGAAGTAATATAATTAAATACAATATAAGACATTTGAAAGCTACATCATTATAACTCATGTAATCTTTGTTAAATATTCACTCACAAAAATATTATTAAGAAAAGATATGATTTTGTATTTTCTGTAACAGTAGGTAATAGTTCATTATAAATACAGCAACATGATGCAGCTTGGCAAAACTCATATTGCTTCACTTTATTCAGTTAATTTAAAACTGAATTTTCATTGAACTTGATTTCTAGTTCACCTTATGTTTTGGTGAGTTTTAACTCAGAATTAGTGTATCTTTCTACTCCACGCAAATTATCAAAGTAACAATATATATATATTCTATACATATCATATACAGAAATGAATCAATGATTCTAATACTGTAAAATTGATTAATTGCAAATAGGCAATCAAATCAGTACTATATAACAGTAATTAAATTAAAGAAATAAAAAATATTCATTCATAACGAGATTAAAAAACACAATGTTTTTATTATGTTTGTGCACATAGCTCCAAAACGCGTTGGGGATAACCCATCTATCAGACAGGACTCAAGCGCAGATGTCAAAATCATCAGAATGGAGAAACAGTTAGAATTAGAAGTCGACTGCTTGACCCCATAATGTATCAACTTCAACTCTCTTTCTCTGTCTGTAGCAAATTGTGGGAAGGCAATCACCCTTAACATTTAGATACACAAAACATCCTGTGTGTCTTCGGCTGGTGTATCAGTTACTGAAATTTATCACAAAACGACTCTATTTTCTTTAATCAAGCTTGTGATCTAGATTAACGAAGTTTAAATCATACTGAAGAATAATTACGATCCCTATCAAAATAACTACTTTTTTTTTTTACTCTTTATTAGAAGGTCCTGGTGTTTCCTAGTGGTTAACGTATTTGACTGAGGATCCGAGGAGTTCAAGTTAGAGATGGATTGCTGACAAATGTGCTCTGCAGTGTGAACTGGAGTTTTACCATAAGAATAGTAATCATCCCAACTATTAAATTAATAGTAATCACCTTGGGCGACGGGTTCTAGCAAATAGTTCCCTTACCTATGAGACAGTTTAAATTAGCGGAGTCTATTTCTTTGACACTGTTAATTTATCCTTCTACAATTAATTTAAAATATGTCCGTAGTTATATTCAGACAATTGCTCTAAAGTTGTTCTGAACATTGTTAATGATATCTCTATAATTCGGATGAAAAATATCATAGACGTGCATTTATTGTTTTTTACACATATAGGTTATTTATATACGACAATGGCTATCTCACACAAGCTTGTACAAATTTGACCCTGTGTCTGTGTGTGCTATCTGGGACAACACAAGCCTGTCTCAAGGGGATGACACAGACACTTATACAAATTGGTATGAGTTGCCAATTCTTTCCTTTGTGTGTGTTACTTGGGTTAGTCGGTGACGTAAGTAACAGAAAGGTCGTGAAATACCTAAATAGTACTCTTGGTATGACTTGAAAAACAATAAATTATTATTTTTTCTTCTATTCCTGAACTGTGTGAATGTTTTGAAACCCTCTGTCTTTGTCCCATCAATTAGTATGAGGAAGACTTCGACCAATAACTAAAGTCATGAGCAAATTGTGAATAAAATTTCATTTGCTGACTTGTATTATTTGTTGTTTTTTATCTGCATTCATTTAAATACTATGTATAAAATTCCCAGAAGTTGTTGTAGAACCTGTATTGGAAATACCGTAGTTACTTGTTAAGTCAGTGTACTGATTATCACACTTGAACCTTGAGCCTCACAGGTCTTTGTCTGGTCGTTTAGCTCATTGCATGCATAAAATACCATGTGAGTAAAAAACAAATTTGGTTAAAATTAGAAATAAATACATTAAGCTACCAAGATAATGTGTAAACTTCATGTGAAAACTTGTAAATGTATTAGTGACGTACAATGAAAAATATAGGAAATATCTCTCAAAGGATTTTTTAATATGTAAGACTCAGCATGAGCTTTTCAAAGTTGTAAATAAATACGTCATATTCTGTTTACCTATTATATACAATGTCGATAAGTTAATTAGATTATCACTGAAATATTAGATGTATAGTATTAATAACGCATAACTTATCATCACCTCTAAGCTATTTTTTGAGACTTGGAGGTTAAAAGCTCTCGAATATCAATTTTTGGTTGTGAGTTCGAATCCTACCACCGAATAGGCTCCCCTTTTTATTTAGAGGGCGTTATAACGTGATATTAAATCCCACTATTCGTTGGTAAAGAGTAACGCAAGAGATGATCTTCCTTCTGATCTATCACTTCCAAATTAGGGACTGCGTATGTAAACAACCCTTTATGCGAAACTGAACGAATAAAAAATTGCTTCGAGTTCGTTCTTTTATATTCTTTACATGAAAATAATAAACTCGAATTGTTTGTTTGTTTGTTTGTTTTTGAATTTCGCACAAAGCTACTCGAGGGCTATCTGTGCTAGCCGTCCCTAATTTAGCAGTGTAAGACTAGATTGAAGGCAGCTAGTCATCACCACCCACCGCCAACTCTTGGGCTACTCTTTTACCAACGAATAGTGGGATTGACCGTCACATTATAACGCCCCCACGGCTGGAAGGGCGAGCATGTTTGGCGCGACTCGGGCGCGAACCCGCGACCCTCAGATTACGAAGCGCACGCCTTAACGCGCTAGGCCATGCCAGGCCAATAAACTCGAAAAACAATTGTTGTTTCTCAAAAAGTATTTTGCAAGGTATTACATTATTACGAAATCATCTTTGAGAAGGATTTCTTCATTCGACTCGTAATCCAAGGGTCACAGGTTCGAATCCCCGTCACATCAAACATACTCGCCCTTTTAGCCGTGGGGGCGTTATAATATGACGGTCAATCCCACTATTCGTTGGTAAAAGAGTATCCCAAGAGTTAGCGGAGGGTGGTGATGACTAGCTGCCTTTCTTATGGTCTTACACGGCTAAATTAGAGACGGCTAGCGCAGATAGTCCTCGAGTAGCTTTGCAAGAAATCCAAAACAAACCAAACCACAGAGAGAAAAATAATAATAAAAAAAAGCTTGTCCTCCAAACGGTACTGATCGCAATTCTCATTCTCTTACCCATCGTCCTCTTGGAAGTGAAAACAAAAGTGCGTACAAAGTTACCAATACTCCATAACTCCTAAAAATCACAATTAAGTGCCCACTACGGAACTAAATCAATGTAATAAGATGCACCACAAAATTCTGGTAATTAGCAGATACTTTTATATTGTAACACATCCTGCTTTTCAGTCCTCAAATTCAAAATGTACAAATATTGAAAAAGGTGAAAATCACCTTGAAGAAAAGTTGCAAAACGACAGAAAAATTTGTAACAAATAAAACTGTCGATAGAATTATTAGACACAAACTAATGAAATGGCTGAAAAGAGTTTGTAAGTATAATTAGTATTTATAACATAATTCGTGAGCGTAATAAATTCTACATACACTGTCACAGGTAATTATCCATGTAAAGTTACGTGTACAGCATGTAGGTAAAAATAAAAATATGTCATTTCATTTAGTTACTTATTCCAATAAAACATTTATGAACCGCCTAATGTCAGCACAAATGATCTGTTTGTTTTTGTTTTAAATTTTCACGCAAAGCTACTCAAGGACTATCTGCGCTAGCCGTTCCTACTTTAGCAGTGTACGACTAGAGGGAAGGCAGCTAGTCATCACCACCCACCGCCAACTCTTAGGCTACACTTTTACCAACGAATAGTAGGATTGACCGTCACATTATGACGCCCCCAAGGCTGAAAGGGCGAGCATGTTTGGTGCGACCGGGATTCGAACCCGCGACCCTCGTATTACAAGTCGAACTCCTTACCTCACCTGGCCATGCCGGGTCTCAGTGCAAATGAATAATATCATATTTTCATATGTTAAAATAAACTGTTTCCAGGTTTCTAAGCTGTCATTACCGATCTGAGAATATAATATTCGAAGTATTAAAAGTTTCATTTGTTTGTCGTTAAGAAACAATACACAAGATCCTATCTGTGGTCTGCCCACCACAGGTATTGAAACCCGTTTCGAGATACACAAGATCCTATCTGTGGTCTGTCCACCACAGGTATTGAAACCCGTTTCGAGATACACAAGATCCTATCTGTGGTCTGTCCACCACAGGTATTGAAACCCGTTTCGAGATACACAAGATCCTATCTGTGGTCTGCCCACCACAAGTATTGAAACCCGTTTCGAGATACACAAGATCCTATCTGTGGTCTGTCCACCACAGGTATTGAAACCCGTTTCGAGCGGTGTAAGTCTGCAGACGTGCCGCTGTTGCTACTAAAGTGTGTGTGTGTGTGTGAAAGTACTTACTTTCTTGTATCATTCTTCGTATTTCGCAGAATAAAAATGAGCTTTACAGTTGTTTTTCATTAAGCAGTTTTAGTTTGTATTTTACTAAGCTACACAATGACTACTGGAAATATCGAAATCCAATTTTTAGCGTTATAAGCCTTCAGGTTTCCCGATGGGTTAGCAGTAAATTTCCAGACTTACAATGCTAAAATAAGATGTTTAGCGGACAGTGCTCGTATAGTTCATTGCGGAAACACCAAAACAAGCCCTTAGGCATGAAGCTGGGCTACAGGGGAGCATCTAAAAAGAGATACATGCACATATAAAAATATATCAACAGTTAAATAAATAAAGTATTTATAAAAAGGTAAAGAAAAGTAATTCCAACATATTTCAAATCAAAGAGAGACAGATAGTTATAGAGAAAAACAAAGATAAGTAAGAAAGTGGGGAAAATATGGATAATTCAATATATATATATATATATAAATAAATAGATCAATAAATAAGAAGAAATAACAAGAATAAGAACGCAAAAGATTGAGAAATATAAATAAATAATAATATAGAGCAATAGCTAAATATGTACAGAAATAAATAAAACAATACAGGAAAAGAGAGAACTTGAATTTCAGATATCAACAGACAAAAAAACTAGATATGAAGTAAGCCATAATCTGAGGGTCGCAGGTTCGAATTCCCATTACACCACACATGCTCTCCTCTTCAGCTGTGGGAGCGTTATAATGTTACGGTTAATCCCACTATTCGTTGGTAAAAGAGTAGTTCAAGAGTTAGCGGTGGGTGGTGATGACTAGCTGCCTTCCCTCTAGTTTTACACAGCTTAATTAGGGATGGCTAGCGCAGATAGCCCTTGTGTAGCTTTGCGCGAAATTAAAAAAAAAAAATCTTTGCGCGAAATTCAAAAACAAAGAAACAAAATGAAGTAAATCCATTATAATTTCAGAATTATTTTTGCCGAGCTAGTTACTCTTGATTCACGCATTTTTCATCTTTAAATATATATTCTACACTTAAACAATAGTTGATTAGTAGATAAAATTGAGGTCATGTGTATTACATTGAAGGGGGTGTGCACAAAGAATGGAATGTACTGCGTTAAAGTTACACAAAACTGTGTTACTGTACCATTCTCTTTATTTTAAGAATTCCTTAGCTCTGAATCTATGTTGTTATCCAGTAATATCCCAAAATAGACCTGCAAGTCTATAAAAGGTGGGGCAAGTTGTTTTTTTTAACAGATAACTGAGTAAACAAAAAATAACCTGCCCATTATGATTATTCCTTTCTGAGGAAATACGAAAATAATGACAAATAATTGATACCTATGTGGATTGAGAAGAGAGTTTTCATGCTAACTATGTAAGATAAACATACAATTAACGACTCGAAAGCCTTGCCAACTAAAGCATACATGCAGAGCGATTGAAGTGCATCAGTTCCCATTTATGACCTAAGAATATAGATAGACAAGACAATACCACTTAACAGGTTACTAAACCGAACAGCATGTTCAGTTGTAGCCGCATTCCACCATGAGAACAATCCACAAATAAGGTGAGAAGAAGAAATAACCTAATGACGTAAATATGGGTTATTATTGGTTAGCAGAGACGTCACAGTTAACCTTCTGAAAATTGTTCGACAAAAACTAAACATGATACAAATAAATGAACTACATTGATATTAATGATTATACGTGAATTCTTTTCGCTTGTTTTGTCTCATCGTTGTGTGATTATTTTACCCTCAGGTACCCATTTTGTTTTATCAATACATTTCACCTTAATTTATTTCTGAAAACTTTTTGTTAACAAAAACCGATCTAAAACACTGCATTTAAAAGTTGAGACATCTTTGTTATAACGTAACGTAATTACTAATTACCATGACGTTTGATTTTGAAACGCCTACTGCAACCGAATTGGACAAAATGTTTGAAAACTGACTCATCGCGACCATCCTGTGGTTCAGCTTTAAGACTGAAGACTTATAACACTAAAAATTTTGGCTTGATCCCTGCCATGGACACGGCGCAGATAGATAGCCCAGTAATACAAATATGCAGTTTTGCTTTTAATCAAAACAAACACGTATATTAACAAATGCAAAATTTGTAACGCCAAAGGTTTAAAGTCGCCCTTCAGCAATTTTGCACAGAAACATTCAGACACTTAAAATATAGGTCAAGTGTTATAGAGTTTAATGCTCTTTAGCCGTAAATATTATAACTTCTCATTAAAGCAAGAATAGAACTAAACCAATTTCGGTCAGGAATGAAGACACCGTAACGAACGTAATTTGTTTATTTTATAAAAGAAATAAGACAATGTCAAGAACATATCGAAAATGAAGAACAATATTTTAATCTTACTAAAACAAGGTGGATAATCTGAAGATAATATTTAATACATATAGCCTAACGATCTGAAAAGTACGTTCAATACAGCAGCAGCAAACAGAAACTTAGTCGCTGGTTATTGTTTTTGTGGTGACTAATATTTCTAGTTATCGATTTGTAACTACTCCTTTTCATTCATAATATTTTCAAAACTAAAAAAAAGGAAATATAAAACCAGCTTGGTAAACTGTTTTTTGTTTTCTGAAGTACTGTTAGTTTGTCGGTTTAAAACAATGACCTATATGCGTCTTGACCATCAGGGTGATTGGATTCCCGGACTTTAGCATTTTAAGATCGTAAACATAATTCTATCTCTCTGTGGATATTTCTGAAATAACAAAACAAGACAGTAGAAAATATAAAAAACGTTAAAGACTCACTATTTTATATTTTTAGTTGAATTTTTGTATTTAAACGTTTTATCGACAGGTATGTTTCTCGATAAACATTAATATGTGTTTTTTCTTGTATAATTTCTCATTAAAGTAAAATATTGTGGTTGTTCAGGTAGAATTCTGTGGCCATACGAGTGCTCGTTTTATACATGTGACAGTGGAATCTTGTATTATATGTGTAAAGTATATATATACAAATGAATGCTTGGTTTAACAAATAACGGTACCCATACAAGTCTAATTCTTACTTATACAAGCAATAGTATGCATACAAGGTACATCATGGTTTGTACATGCTACGGTATCCATACAACTGAAATTATGGTCTATACAATTAACAGTATCCATAAAAGTGAAATTATGGTTTATTCACCAGCAGCATTCAATTGTAATTTATACGTCTAAAAGTATCTATACAACTGAAATCCCGGTTTACACAGACAATAATATCCATACAAGCCAAATTATGTATAAACTATTGTGACAATACAAGTATAATAACGTAACTATAAGTGTAAAATCCACGGTTATCCCATTAAACATTTTAATTGTATAATAGAAATCCTATTAAAATTTTGTTTGTATAATACCAAAATTCTAGGCCAAACACATAAGATCCCACAGTTAACATTTAAACTCACATAGTTAAACAAATAAGTTCTTCTGTCCACAGAAGTGAAATTCTATACCCATGCATGTTAAAACCCTGTATTTATAAAATATATGTTTGAGCCTACACAGTAATGTGTTCATTAAAGCTCGTAAAATTGTGTAACACTATTTCAGAAACACGTAATCTAAGTAAAAGCTATACTATTATATTAAATGTTTTAACACATAGATATATTAATTTTCTGACGGAACAAATAAAATCTGAGACCAAGGGTAATTGGAACTCCGTGTTATGTGATAATGACACAAATACTCAGAAAATTCAATTGGAAACGAATAACGCATGCGCAAACTTCTAAACTACTGCTAGAGATAAATGAATTTCAAAGAATGAGTTTCCGGGTAATGAAATTTCACACCAGCAAATGACTATTTGCAAACAATTTACTTTTATAAATTTCGCTATTAAAAAAAAGGTTAATTTTTAGAGGCACAGATTCTTTTTAATTTACAAGAATTTTGGTTAGGTTAACTTTAAAGCTGCTATGTTTTGTTAACAATTTCGTTGCATTTGAAATTTTTACGAGACATTACTGATAAATAAATAAATATGTGTGTAATATATAAGTTTATGTAGTGCACATTGCAATAAACAATTTTTCTTTTACAATGCGTTTATATACAAGTAGATTATTTTATTGGAGGTGAACACATAACATAAGGCTGAGAGTTACCACATTCAAATTTCGATAACATTACGTAAGGTACTGTTATTTATAAAATATTTTTAAGCAATAAATATCAGTGTATGTTTTTAAGTTCATAATATAATGAAACGAATAACATCAGGTTATGCTGAACAAAAAGCAACTTACAGTAACAAATTGCCTCTTACAAACATCATCTCCAAAAGTCTTGTTCTTTTTAAAAATTCAACTGTCTTCCCTCAAGGTCTTAACCTAACCAAGTGCAACTGTTCACACGCTCCGATGGACTGACTGTTTGTTGTGCTTCTCTCAGATCTAAAGTTCTACTTTGGTGCTCTCTTAACTCAATGAGTACACCCTCTCTCCCTCTCATCTTACGAATCAGGAGGAGGGAATTTATCACAACCTGTTAAAACGCACGCACAACTAGCTCAAGAATGACCCAACTTTTCATTCGTTCGTCGCTTGCTCAAACCCATTTCTATTTAGGTTGCTTTACCGTTCAGTTTACTGAACGTTTTTGAGAGATAGGAAAAGAGTGGGAACGCTAATGGTTTCAAATTCTGTAAACAGAAACCGTTGCGAGCGGTAATAATATAGTATTTCAATACTAGGTCATGAAACCATATAATTAGCTTTCGTCGCTCATCTTTCCGTTGTTTTTCTGTGGAGAAATAAGACAAGGACAGAGGAAGGACGTTGCGGATACAAGAACGTATCGCCGTCAGTTACGTTAACCAGTAACTTGAACAAAAAGAAACAATAACTGATATTGACGAGTATTAATATTAGTATTAGTACGTTAGCTAAACTTAATTGGGAGCAAAAAAAGTGTATTGCTTTATTTCATTGTCTTTTATCTGAATTTCTTTATAAATACAACAATATATGTGTACTGTGCATTGTTATTAAGCGGTCTAAAAAATTATCATATCTTATTCTAAGTCCACAAATTGAATAAAAACTTTAAGCGGGTTTTTGGGGTAGTGGTTTTAAATACAAAAATAAGATTTTTCTTCGTACACCTAAAACTTAACATGAGTAGTCCGACAGAACCTAGAATAAGTGTTGGTTCATGAAAAAAATAAGTTAATTATTGAAGAATTAAAGAAAAGTGATTTCCAACCAGTATCAACAATCTCTGTGTAGTTATATATTTATATGTTGACTTTACCCGCCAAGTTATTAAAACGTTTCCATTATTCGACATTCATTGGTATATATATATATATATATATATGTGTGTGTGTGTGTGTGTATATATATGCATATATTACTTTCCGAATTTCTGAAAAGTTATTTTTGTTTTTATTCACTGAAAATATTTTTAAAAAGTTGCTGCTAATAAGTGAGTCACTATGCAGCAAATAGTATTTGTTCACAAGCTTTATTGGTAACAAAATAGCTGACAGTGTTTAGAAAGTCTAATAGTATGGTAAATGAGTTGATTCGAAATGAAATAAAAGTATGCGTAACAGTTTCCTAAACCTAACTCAGACATCACAACGTAAGTTTGTCATAAAATGAGAGAGCTTTTAGCAATACAAAAAATCCTAATCAGCCCTTATGCATGACTGGGATTTAATGTGAATCCAGATAGTTAACAATTCCCGTGGTAAAAATAATGCTCCCAAAGTTGAAACGTATTATGAAATTTTGTGTTTGATCGGATCAAATCCTCAAACAAGTTCTCACAGAGTCATAAAATAGCTCCGATGCCCATAGCAATGTAATGTTCTCAGTAAATACAGGCTGCATTTTCACATACTAGTTTCTTCTGAACTTATGATCGACACTGTATGTTTTTTTTTCATGCAAAAGTATCGAAATTCACTTCTACTTTCATCAAGAAGATACATTTAAGAGTTATAGAATATCTGACTGAATAACGTACGAATGCAGTACCTTGACTGTCAAACACGTCTCAGTGAATAAGTTGTCCTTGTACGTTGTCCCATAACAATTAATATTAAGTAAGGTTTCATTTCAAATCTACATAAGTTTATTTAACAAGCAGTTTTGTCAAACTTTTGGCATCTTGCGATAGAGGGTGTGAGTTGTTTCGGTAATATGTCGTATGAGAGTACAAGTTAATAGTTAAAGGAAAGAAAAACAGTATAATGGCCCAGTTTTTAATGTGTTAGATAGATATAACACTGTGATTCTGAAAAAAAAATCGATGCTGACATATTTTAAACATGTGCCATATTCCTTAGCAGTAGCTGCCATTGAAGATTATAGGACGAACCAGTTAAACAGGTTTGGTATTAGCTAACGAATTGTTGTCACGTTTTTAGAATCATAGTTTTGGATTAATGGGTATAAAAAGAGCAAAAAGAGAAGAGGAAAAATTAGACCGGGTCACTTAACTGCCTCAAATCCTCTTAGAATTTTCAATGGCAGTTGCTACAGCGTAGTTTAGTTTTCTCGTCACGTTCTGACCGATAGGTGTCGTTCTCCTTTTGGTTAAATTCTCTGAAGCATTAATATGATTTTTTTTTTACTGTTTTAATGCATGTCCAAAATGTTTACTAGAATATTAACACAGTTTATACTAATACATTCAGGACAAAAATAAAATAATATAAAAATGAGTAGGTTTAAGGAAGTAATAGTTTTGAAACACCTATCAATTAATTACTAGTAAACGGGTATGTTTTTCACAAGATGATGTCTACAAACTGCCATCTGTAACGTAACGTTTTCGACTATAAGAAACATCAATAACTAAACAGATAAGGATATATGAAAGCTAAATTAAGGAGATTATTTCATTTATATACAAGTTGCAGTAATACGGTTTTTAGAGTTAGAGCATGCCACAATAACAAACATGAAGCCTCAATTGCAGTGACGTTTTCGGAATATTCTTACCACAACGAGCTACGGGAACGTGAAATGGCACTAGTGAAAGCATCATTACAGTGTTTCAAAGCTATGCATGCTGTATTAGTAAGTTTTGGAAGTGTTTATATTGGCAAATACTTCTTTTAAATGTAATAGAGGACAAATTTAGAAGTTCCAGTTTAGTCTGTAGAAATCTAGAAGTGATATATTCATAACATTGTATACAATGTTAGTTTACAATTGCGAAAAAATGTTTAATAGATCCATTATTTAGTTATATTCCGTTCATTCTCTCATTGTGTTTTTTTTTTTTTTGTGTGTACTTGAAATGTTGAACAAAACTTATTACGCCCATTCAAAGGTTTTTCTATGTTAGGAATGACTTTGAATTTTGACTAAGTAGGTCAAAGTACGAGTTCTTCAGTACAATGAAATAAACAGGAAATCAGTTGTTTCTTTAGTTTTGCTTTTTATAATTGGCCTAACATGGCCAGGTGGTTAAGGCACTTGACTGGTAATCTGAGGGTCGTGAGTTCGAATCCATATCCTACCAAACATGCTTGCCCTTTCAGCCGTGGGGGTGTTGGTAAAAGAATAGCCCAAAAGTTGGCGGTGGGTAGTGATGACTACCTGTCTTCTCTCTAATGTTACACTGCTAAATTAGGAATGGCTCGCGCAGATAGCCCTCGTGTAGCTTTGTGTGATATTCGAAACAAACCAACCTTCTTTTAATTCCAAAGTTTTACATTAGTGTATCAAAAAATGTTTTGTGTTTCAAGTGCAGTTCGTGAAGCGGCGTTAATCAAAACTTTGGACTACATGAATGCAATTTCAGTATTTTAACACATATTTTTAACACTGATATATTATGTAGATGAGGATTAAAAAATAAATAAGTAACATAAATATGTGTCTGTACTGTTATTTGACGAGTAGGAGATTTGATGTCAAACAGTTCGTCACATGGTTTAACATTAGCAAGTTTTTCCAAAAGCAAATTACGGTTTGAGCACAATGAAATGCGCGTCAGGCTTCAATTTGGGATTATTGAGCCAAATAGCAAGTTAAAATTATGTGTTTATCATTAACTGAGCAATCAGGGCATAGTTTAACTAGTTCGACTGTCGTTATCAGCCAGTAAATTAATTCAATGTTACAAGAAATAGACACAAAACTAGCAAGTAAGTTGAATACTTGTTTTTAAATGTAGTTTATTTATAAATTTCAGCATATCGTAAGTTGAAAAAGGGAAAACTCTTTCATTGTTATAAATAGATTGGATTTTGAACGCTTCTTTTTACTGAATAATTTAGAAGTTGACCAGCAATAAATAGAGATTGAAGGTGGACAGTGTTTATTTATCTGTACCCCAAAGTTATCAGAGGATATTATGTTTAATAACTATTTAACTCGTTTGATACTTCAAAATAATATTTACACTTCTTAATACTAAACAAAGCGTTTAGTGAAACCTTTATTATCGATCAATTTTGGATAATGTTTCAGGTACTTTGACAATTCCTTTAATTGATATAGTTACCAATATCTATTCTATATTATTTCTGAAAGAAAGAAAGAAAAAAGAAATATATTCTTGTGGACAAGAATCGTAATTTATAGAATAACGCATCCTTTAACCCAGATACCAAACAAAACCCTTAAAAAGGTTTTTTTATAATCCAACTGTCCTACAACACGTGCAATCTCAGTGCGTATGTAGGCGTAGAGGGCACTTACCAGGAAGCACATATCCAAATGCTTTGCGTACGACTGGCATGGCCGGTAACCTACAGTTTCAGGTAGTAAACAACATCACGGTAACTAAAAATGTGTTTCCTTCCAGCAAGAATATCGTTCTTAGAAAGTCTGTACCAGGTTAATTCTGTGCGTGTCTGTAGAAGTGAATCAAATGAACCGATTTTATTTATATCTAAAGGTAAAATAAGGGATAACTTCCATGGAAGACGCACAGATTGGATATAAGATAATGCAATCAAAACCCTGTTTTAACGTTGTCTCCCATTGACTCAGCGGTATGTCTGCGGACTTAAAACGCTAAAAACCAGGTTTCGATACCCGTGTTGGGCAGAGCACAGATAGCCCATTGTGTAGCTTTGTGCTTAATTCAACATAACAAATAACTTTTAACGTTATAATGGACTGACTTTTGTCGACAACATTCTTATCAGCATTGTCTTCTTATTTCTTTCATGTCACACTAAGTTTGTCATTTTCTAGCTGATGACCCTTCTTGATACACTCCGCTGTAATTACTCTAGCATTATCTTACAAAAGTTTGGGTTAATAAAGGACTATTATATGTACAAAACTGCGAACAATTCGAAAAACTCGGAAACAATCTAAATTAAGTAATAAACTTCAAAACTTAAAAGAGATAAATGTAGTAAATAAACTAGATTCATCGATACTTAAAATGGTGTCGTTTTTATACCACACAACATTAAGATCTCTCTACTGCTACCACAGTACCTGGCGAAAATACCAGATTTTCAATTGTTTTTACAAACGCATAACTATCAAGTTTTTCGGGGAGAAAACAACATTTCTTGCCTTAGAAAATAAGATTAATTTGAAAATACTGGTTTTCAAAATTAGTTTTTGAAAACGTTTACTGTTCCCCACTGGCTCAGCAAAACGTCCGTAGGCTCATGTGCCTAAAAATCTGGTCTCGATACCTGTGGTGGACAGCACAGATTGTTCCTTGTATAACTTTGTGCTTAGCAACGACAAAAACAATAGTCTTTTTTAAAAGGGCCCGGTGTGGCCAAGCGTGTTAAGGCGTTCGACTCGTAATCCGGGGGTCGCGGGTTCGAATCCCGGTCGCACCAAACATGCTCGCCATTTCAGCCGTGGGGGCGTTATAATGTTACGGTCAATCCCACTATTCGTTGGTAAAAGAGTAGCCCAAGAGTTGGCGGTGGGTGGTGATGACTAGCTGCCTTCCCTCTAGTTTTACACTGCTAAATTAGGGACGGCTAGCGCAGATAGCCTTCGAGTAGCTTTGCGCAAAATTCAAAACAAACTTTTTTAAAAAATATTATTATTTTTTTTGATAACGTACAACTAAAAACTAAATAAACGCATCGTAGTGGTTAATCAAAGACCTACATTTACCCGTGACTCTGGTAGTGGGTCATAATCTAATAAATCGGTAAAAAAAGGTCTTCCATAGCTACGTGTAGTTTTGAATTCCCTTACACTGACTGTAGGGAAGCGAAATTCAAATATATATATATATATATACATATAAACTACTAACATATCTAGGCCAGTTTTTCAGGTCAATATCATAATATATTTGGGGCCGTTTTCAGAACGCAAATCTAATTATAAAGACACAGTTCGGTGATGTTTTACTTATATCTCATACTTTCGACAAGATCAGCGATATAACTTCTTTAGATTAGCCATTTTTGTGTAATTAATATTTCACTTCACTATATACGTTCAAGAAATCCTGCACCTACAATTAACTCTTAATCGGACACTTTTAACACTTGTAGTGCTATAGATTTATTTTACTACTCTAATGCTGAGGTTTCTAATAAAACTGTTTGTATGAATCTAGTGACTGTATTCTACATCTGATATGTATTTTTAAAATACACAATTCATTTCCAAAATCATCACTGACTCAGCGTTAAGTCTAGAGCTTATAACTCCGTAAATAGAGTTTTGATACCCGCGGTGAGCAGAGAAACGATAGCCTAATATGTAGCTCTTTGGTTGACAACAAACTAATGAACGTTTTTGAAATATTAAAAGAAAAACTACTCGATTTTATGAAGTGACCTAAGCATCGTTTCAGACTTTTCAGGTCAAGTATTAATTAAAAGGTTACGCGGTATTTAATAAAACAGGGCGGGCTCCAGTTAATTCTTCATCTTGGGAAATACGTCTGAGAGAAGTAGGTGGAAGTTCGAAACTGTTTCATTCACGTTAGAAAGAGAAGAATTCGTTTGGGTAGTGGATGTTAACTTTCATAGAACTTAGTAACCCTGTGACTGAACTTTCTGGCACATTGGAAACCAACTAAATTTTTGTGTTTATACGGGTACGACACTAGGTTATCGAGATGTTTAAAACATTACACTAGAGAGGTAGTTATTGAACTAGATTCTGTAGGTGGCAGGTGTTAATAAGTTATTGTCTTTCTCTGGTCAGCAGTTCTAAATTAGAGATATCTAAGCCTGAATACTAAGGGTTGTAACTTGACCGTTTAGCAAACTCATTGTTATATGAGAGTTTGATCACCACTTGTAGGAAAGAAACCAATTTTTACGTTTGTTGTTTAGCAGGAATCTAATGTAAATGCTTAGTAAAACCAGTATTGCAAGAGTTGTTTTAGAAACGTGCTGTTTGTTTGTTTTTTGAATTTCGTGCAAAGCTACTCGAGAGCTATCTGCGCTAGCCGTCCTCAATTCAGCAGTGTAAGACTAGAGAGAAGGCAGTTAGTCATCACCACCCACTGCCAACTCTTAGGCTACTATTTTACCAATGAATAGTGGGATTGACTGTCATATTATAACGCCCCCATGGCTGAAAGGGCGAGCATGTTTGATGCGACGGGAATTCGAACCCGCGACCTTCAGATTATGAGTCGAAAGCCTTAATTCACCTGGCTATGCTGGGCTGCTAGGAATCGATTTTAGCGTTATTAATTCGTATACTTACTTCCAACCCAGAGGACATTTCATGAACAAACATTACTGGTTAGGGCTTACTATGTAAATATTTTAAACTTCTAATTATTTTTAGAATCTTTATTAAATATCAAATAGAATAACAAAAAAAAATTAGAACTGCTACACATTTTATTTTCATACTCACAAGCTGAAATCTAACATGAAATTTTCCTTTTACTGGTAAAGGAATAAAAGTAATAAGACTCAAATAATAACGTTAAAATCGTGCAGCGCTACAAGTTCACAATACGCATACACGACCTAGTGGTAGGTCAAAGTTTTATAGTCGCGATAATGTTACGTCTAGAAGGATGCAAAGAGAAGAAAATAAATGAAGTCGAACTACACTGTACGCAGCTACAATGCATATGGCTCGGCATGGCTAGGTGGCGTTCGACTCGTAATCTGAGGGTTGCGGGTTCGAATCCCGGTCGCACCAAACATGCTCGCCCTTCCAGCCTCGGGGGCGTTACAATGTGACGATCAATCCCACTATTCGTTGGTAAAAAAGTAGCCCAAGAGATAGCGGTGGGTGGTGATGACTAGCTGCGTTCCCTCTAGTCTTACACTGCTAAATTAGGGACGGCTAGCGCAGATAGTCCTCGAGTAGCTTTGCGCGAAATTCAAAGCAAACAAACTGCAAGGCATATTCAGACTGAGTGAAAAAGGAAGTATCTCAAGGAAGATCTATTTTAAGGGAGAAAATATTTGTTTTAATACTAAGTAAACCTAAAATAAAACCTTTAGTCACACTATCGCTTTGTGCTTCAAAGCATCTGCAATGGGTCTCTTTTATTAATGCATAAGTGAACAAAATATAAAAGTGAAATAATTTTGGTAATTATCCGGTGCCACAAAAATGTGAAATGCCTTTTTTTTTACGGAAAACGTTAAGAATTACACTCTTGTTTTTACGTTTAAAAAACGAGCATATAGGACACTATAGGGGGTCAAACGCACAATTTGAAACGATCTGTGAGCTAGGTGTGGCTTCTGATTGACAGATTCAAGGTTCGAGATGTGATGACGCGCTTTTATTTATGATAACGTCATAAAAATGAAAACCTATCCCTTTATTCAGTTCAAAGAGGTGAAAGACGAAACCCTTGTGGCGGTAGGCGCTACTGACTGGCTATCCTCTCTCGTTATTATATGTACATATAAAGTTACCCAAAAATAAATAAATAAATAATGTCGATCTAAATGTAAAGAGTTTTAGGACGTACTTCTATTAGATGTTTTTACATTACATGTATCATTAAGAGGTGGCGTTCGTAACCTTAAGAGCATTAACTGTTTGCTTTTGTTGTTGGTTCATCACAACCGAAACATCTGTAGAATTATTAGTTGTATTATTATTGCCTAATGTCATGTTATTCATAGAGTACGAAATATATAATCAAAAATTAATTATTTCGAAATGTGTACTTGTGATATTTATCGCCCCCCGCTAGTACAGCGGTATGTCTCCCGATTTACAACGCTAAAATTAGGGGTTCGATTCTCCTCGGTGGGCTGAGCAGATAGCCCGATGTGGCTTTGCTATAAGAAAAGCACACACATACACACTGTTATTTATTTAAAAAATATTTGGAGTATTTCAAAATTAGGGACAAACACTTTTTATAGCAAAGCCACATCGGGCTATTTGCTTAGCCCACCGAGGGGAATCGAACCTCTGATTTTAGCGTTGTAAATCCGGAAACGTACAGCTGTATTAGCGGGGGGCAGGAACAAACACACTGAGGCTTAGGTAGTCCCTGACTTAACCGTTTATTTCTTTTGTGCCACTCCTTGGGGTTTTTCTGGGTATCCCTTCTTTTTAACTGTTGGAGTCACCAACTTTTACGTAGTGACAAACGAATAGTCTTGGCTCTGAAGTCTCTCATTCAACCCTGAACCTGGATATTCCACGAAAACCTTTACGGCGATTCCCCGAAAGCGAACACCAAATTTGGTATTGTAGAGTACGTAAATAAGTAAGCCAATTTAATTACCGTTCGTAACTTGGTTAAAAAAAGCCAAATTTTCCTTACGATCATTAAACTGAAAAAGTGAAAAATGGTAGTTCAAGCATTAAACTTGTATTATAGAGGCCCTGTAAATGTGGACCATAGGCCCAAGAGTTCGCTAGTACTTTTATATATAGAATGGTTCAGCGTTATTCAACTATGTAATACGCTAAAACTAAAATAACAAATGAGAAACAACGTTGGGGCTTTGAAATCACATTCTTGAGGGCATCATCTTTCAAGCTTAATTAACAACCATTGAACAAAACTCCAAACCCTGTATAGAATAGAAACCACCTATTCGGTTATTACTGTTGTGTCAAAACATTTTAATAAAACTAGCACCCTGTATTACAAGAGGGAATGGTGTTGCCACATCCACAGTTCCCGCAACATTTAACTGTACCAAAATATTTGTCTTGATGTCGAATTATTTCCTATTGTGAAAGAAACCATATCAAACTGAATATTACATAATTATGTAGTTCCTCTGTTAAACATAAAGCGAAATCAACATCACATAACGGGCACTGAAAACCTGTTTCACAGAGTCCAAGGTAGAGACACGTGATGCTCATGTTTGTATCTTGAGAGTATGATCCCCACAAATTACAGCTTAGATACTGTGATGTTAAAATAAGTGACTCGGAAAGTTCTTGCAAAGTCAGTTCAAACAAAAATTATCAAACCTGAAGCTATTCAAAACTACCCACACACATTAACGTAGGACAAGTCCTAATATAATCATTTTTTTCAACTACTAAGTTCACTTGACTTCAGAAATATTAATTTCAGTCTCAGGTTTCAGACTCTTTAACCAAATACTTATAAACATAATTTGTAAAATCATAAACGAAAAAGTTTTTTTATACGATTACAAGCTTCTTAGTTCCCTTAAGGCAATTCAGGTAGGTTTTCAGTAATCAAAGATTTTTTAGACAAAAATCTGGTCACTATCTTACCATAGAACACACGCAAAACTATGCAATTGACCCTGCTTCTTAGCAAATAATGCTGTCTAATTTGCCTCCCAATCACAGAGCATGGCTAAATCAGTTGTAATATCGCTGCCAAACCTGAACACGACGAATAAAAAAGATGTTTTTTATTTAACCCACAGCTTTAGTCCTACGTACTCCACTGTGCTTGATACTATGGAAGGATCTCTTAAAATAAAAGAAGTTATCAAGATCTATTACTGTAACTTTGTTGTTAAACTTGCTGGCATGTAATAATCTTCAGTTTTCGTAACGTTTCGAAAAAAAAAAGTGTGTGCATTTCTGTAATGCAGTGAATTTTAAATGGATCACTGTTTGAATTTCACTCCTCTAATCAGGTTATAGTTTGATTAAGAATACTGTAAAATGGGCGGTATTCTGTTGCAGACAAAGTTTAGAAGTCACAAATGAAAAAAAAAAACAAACATTTGCTTATATGTTGCTATCGAGCATCCTACAGCATAGTTATTAGCTCTTATTACGTTTTCTGTCTGGTTAACGTATTAGACAAGTAGGGAGTGCTGTTTGTCTTACATTATCTAGGTTACTGAATTTATTGTTTTCGAAGAAATACTTGGGTGAAACAGGTACTGAATAGCTACTGAAAAAATGTAATAAAGGTGTGTGAAATCTTATATATGAAGAAAAGTTTAATTTCTGACTCATCTTAGAAAAAATGAAAACCTAGAGTACTTTTAAAAACGAATAATACACGTTTTAAAAGTTTTTTATGTTATCTCATTATAGGAAATAATACTACATACCTAAATTCGTATGTAAAAAGAAAGATTGGCTGTTACGTGCAATGTTGCTGTTTTTGTCTGAATCATGAAGTCTACAGTTAGAAACACTAACTATAGTGGTGTGACTTTATGACCTTGTTTTACTACTCTGGTTGAATTATTTGTTTGTTTAGCGTGACGAACAAAAGACGAGAGTCACTGGCTGTTTTCGCTTTTTAATTTTTTATTCTACGTTATGTGTGTGCAAATACGATTAATCAAAAATTAGTTATGAATAGTTGAGAATTAGTTTAGAACCAGATTCTCAGCAACAAGTGCACTCACTTTTTTGCATTTATCCAATACGTGAATTTAATATTTGTGAAGGAAATATTAATAACATATCCAGCCACCCGGCATGGCCAGGTGGTTAAGGCATTCGACTCGCATTTTGAAGATTGAGGATTCGAATTCCCGTCACACCAAACATGTTCGCTCTTATGGCCGTGGGTGCGTTATAATGTGACGGTGATTTCCACTATTCGTTGGCAAAAGAGTAGCCCACGAGTTGGCGGTGAGTGGTGATGACTAGCTGCATTCCCTCTAGTCTTACACTACTAAATTAGGAACAGCTTCGTATATAGCCCTCGTGTAGCTTTGCGAGAAATTCAAAAATCAAACAAGTTATCCAGCCAATAAGCTGGATATTTAAACGTTAAATTAGTTGAACAGTCACCAGGTTACTATAGAAAAGGGTAGTATTAATCTACTATGATTTATAAGAGGTAAATTATAAACCCTACTAAGAAAAGGAGAAAATAAACTAGACTCAGACTAGTGAAAAAGAAGAAATGCAAGAAGTTTGAGTTTACAACTTACTGTCTTCTGTTTACAACTTACTGTCTTCTGTTTACAACTTAATGTCTTCTGTTCTTAACTAACTACTTGTAACTCGTTTCTCATTTGTATAAGTGCTTTGAATTAAAGAATTTTGATTTTAGGGGACAACAACCAGAAAAACTTTGGAAACGTTTTAGACATATTCTGCATGCCAACAAAATGCAGTACAGTAGCACAAAAATTCTAGAATAATACATGTGTCTAATCAGCCTGATGCAAAGGTTAACACAAGATATAGCTGATTATATACTGTAGAAAAGGATGCCATCTAAATACAAGAAATGTTTGTAAACATTACCTAAATAAAGATGCACTTCTATACTTGTTATGAAAGGTTCAAATGCTGCCAGTTTTGATTATCATACATCTTTCTTATGTCAAGGTTGTGTCATTAGTTGAAATAGTAAACATTAAATATTAATAGAAAACTTAACTATTATAACTCCAGTTTTCCTGAATGATAAAACTAAGAAAGAATACATAACGACATTTATACATTATACAGGGTAGAACAGCCCCTTAATGGTAGAGCAGTATGTCTGCGGACTTACAACGTTAAAAACCGGGTTTCAATACTCATAGTAGGCAGAGCAGAGATAGCCCATTGTGTAGCTTTGTGATAAATTCAAATTAGCGAAAATAACAAGTGAAAGGTTGAGAAAATTGCAAATAAACTAAAGAATAATTGAAAGTAATTGAAATGGTATAAAACTCGAAATGCAGGATAAAAATAAGAAAGAAGCTAATTATTGGTAAGTAAAATAAATACAAAATTAAAATTCATATATTCCAGTAATTAAAATCATAACTAAATTTAACATTAGAGCGTCAAATGCAAAAATGTAGATCGGAATTAAATCCAAAGAAAATAGAACTTAAGCATGAGCTCTCTTATAGAAAATCCACATTGGAATATCTGCTGTGCCCACGGAGAAGAATCGAATCGCTGATTGTTAATGTTGTAAATTCGTAGACTTAACTCTCTCACAGCAGGGGACTACAGTTTAAGTAAAGTATTGTGAAGTTAAATAAAATGAGTGTTACTTAGTTAAAAATTAAAACACAGTGAAATACAATTTACTACTCAAAATGTGTGTTAATTCGAATATAAGTGAAGTTGACGCAGAACTGAAATGAACATAATAAGGCACAAATAACAGAAGCTTTATATACTAACATATTAAACTCGACAAAAGTGGAACGCAGGACTGAAATGAACATAGTCAGGCTTGGTATTGTAGTTCAAGCATACATTACATAACTTAAAATTTCAAAATACACTTTGAAATCAAATACGTGATACAGAAAATCAGGAAAAAAACAAAGCAAACATAACGGAGTTAGATGCAATAGAAATATTTTATTGTTCACATTTAAGAAAAAATGTAAGAAGTCCAGACAGCAAAACAAAAGCACCAAAGAAACTTAATTAAAACATAAAATGCAGTATTGTTATTCAATCATAATAAGTGAAAACTTAAATACATTTAATTAGGAGGTATGAAATAAAGAAAACTAACTGCGGAAAAAATAAAATCAATAAAACGTAAACGAGAGGTAGCATAATACAAGTTGGAAATACAATAAAATATGACCAGGAAAATATAATGAGTCAAAATAAAACTCAGCTTTTAAGCTAGATGAGGCAGTTGTATAATAATAGATGAGAAGTAATTACACACGTAAGTACAAAAACGATCCAAGACATCAAAGAAACATGTATACAATTTTCAACGTAAACACTTTCACAATTACTATAGAAATTTATTCAAGGTGTTTTATTCTCAGCTAAAAATTTCTGGAGGGCTTCCTTCTCCATCTACATGCCTCTCTCTTGAGCTCACTGTTTACTTTCTAAATACTTCTGTTCTCAATAGCCAGTCATCTTCCTTCACTCATCTAGATCCAACTGCATCAAATTACAGGCTTTCATCTAACTTGAAACTTGAACTTGGCAGTACTGACACCTAGGATTCTTTGAAGTAAGTTATAATTGAGATCTGCCTCCATGACAACTAGTCCTGTTTCGACATAGTACAGTGTCATTGCTATAATAGGTTCAGTCCTGGAGGTGGTGGGCCCTTTAGGTTTACTTATCTTTATTGTGGTCTTCCTCCCAGATTGCTTTAGAGTTGCGTGGATTTGAGGATGAGGTGTTCTTGCTAGGTATTGATGACCACCTAATCTCCTGACACAAAGTAATTTTCATTGACTAATAACTGGTGAAATGACCCTTTTGTTTGGTGAATAAAGCTCTAGAGATGTTTTGATTAGTAAATGTTGATGATTTGAGGTTTGAAAAACAGGCGCATAATGGTTTCGTTGGGAAATTTTACAATCATGTAGTTTGCCCTTGTTCCATCATTCTGTAGAGTCTTGGCTAAATGCCTCTGTTGTTAATCTGGAGCTGGGCTGTCACTCCCTCAGGAGTAACGTTTTCTCAGGTAGTAAAAGCAGGTATTAGTCACAAAAAAGAGATGATCATTTATTAAGATTTATTGTTTTCATAATAGAATTAATCACCGAAGATGCCATATGAATGTGATCTCTGATAGTGAGAAGTTCAGTAAATGGTATGGGATTATAGATGATCTGGTTGACCAGCATTAAATCTTGTTTTGGAAAAGAGCTTGAGGCCTCTCAGAGGGATTATGTGACATTTCTCCAGACTCGGTTTCTTCACATACTTTTACCTGAAGAAATATTTCTCTAACACCAGTGAATGTACTGGTCAAACAGGTTTGTTAAGATTCAAAACACACTCTTCTTTAGCCGCTTTCCATGCTACACTATTGCCTACAATGTATGACTACAGGCTATTATAATCACAAACTCACAATCATATGCAGCTTCCTATCATAGTATGGTTGTTATAGCAGAGTTTCGGGTCAAATGGACACGCGGAGCTGTTAGTATTGTCCTTATGTCTTTCACTGTAACATGATTCTGCAACACTAAGCATCTTTCCTGGCTTTAAGAAGCGAATTCAAACATGTGCATTGCACATGCAATTTGCTTCCATTACAAGTTTGAATATAACTCGAAGAGATCAAAATAAGAAAGTATCTGGCTCACTTCACAATGAACTCAATTCTAGATCAAAATTACTTTAAATGGTAAATATTTTGTTGTTTGTTTGTTTTTGAATTTCACGCAAAACTAAAAGGGCTATCTGTCTTAATTTAACAGTGTAAGACTATAGGGAAGGCAGCTAGTCATCACCACCTACCGCCAACTACCGTGGGCTACTATTTTACCAACGAATAGTGGAATTTACCGAACATTATAATGCCCCCACGGCTGAAAGGGCGAGCATGTTTGGTACGATAAGGATTCGAACCCGTGACCTTCAGACTACGAGTCGAGAGCCCTAGCCACCTGGCCATGCCGGGCCGTGATAATTTATTGCTTGTTTATCTCTGTAACAAATTAATAAAGACCAGTTCATTCTATCAGGGCAAAGTAATAAGATCCACATATATTTTCCGCCATCAGGAAAAAAAAAACGTTTCATACATCGTGCGATGTAGATCAAACACAAACATAGCATATCTTAAAGTTTAAGCAACATTAGTCATTTACATGATAATTTGCATGCTTTGTTTCGTCATATTCGTGCACATCATTAACGTACGTAAACAAATACATATGTACACGTACTAGCACAAATACGCAATATCACACATTAAACATGTTAAAAAATATAACTGACTACAATGGGATGAATATGGTAGCAATAGAAACCATATTCAACCACACTATTAATGTATATCACGAAACATTATCCGAGTTCTCTGAGGGCAATGACTGTAAAGTAATTTTAGCCTATTGGTGTATCAGAATGTTTAATAATTGTTAAAAGTCACAAAAAGTAATACTGATTGCGTACATCTCGAGTGGCCTTCACCACATTAAAACCACATTAAATCCTCTCTCTATTTCAGGAAACAGAGGTTTCACGTTTGTGTCAAGAAGTCATTCTAAGTGTTTAATAATAAAGTAACCATCGTATAACATAGTGTAGACATAGAAGCATGAACCATTTCTTCATACCACCAATGTGCCAATTTACCCACCTATTGATGCACCGATTTATTTGCATCAACTTGTTTAGCTTATAGCTAAACATCCTTGTGGAGACGGTGGTACATTTGTACTAGACAGTAAGGCACTGAAAGCTGAACTTCTAATTTAGGTATCTTATATGGTAAACATTCATCTGATTGTTCCTCATTTGCATGCATTCCATCATGGCATATTCTTACGGATTTTTCCAGTCAGTCTACTTAGAGTTGACAAACGCAACGACCAAGTTCTCAGTTAGCAAACAAATCTCACTGTTTGCACGTTAATGCTGTACTTTTGAAAATTTGAAATCCAATGTATACATTCACATCTATCAGATTTGCGTAAGTCACCAGGTAATTCATCAACACAGAGTCCTTTCACGTATTGAGCTTCTCACCATACATGTAGTGGCCATAAGCAGTTTATTCTTTTTCATGCACAGTTGTATTCAGAGTTTACATACAGAGTACACACTTCATGCCAAAATGTGTTTGCATCATGACCATTCTAATTCCGTTATAATTTATATTAATATTCCGGATAAACGGGCAACCTTGCTGAATATAACCTAACCCTGATGCTTTTACCAAAGCATATGTTACAGGACTGGAATGCCTGTACATATCCTTGTATCAATCTAAAGTATGTATAGGCCATAATTAGTTTAGACAGTTGTGGTCTTTAAGCCATTAATAATGTGATACAAAACTCAGAGAGCTTCAAACTTCTGGTCTAAGACTTGACCAATATCATATTAGCAGGACCTATAGGTATTCTCTCCTTGTTTACCTTATGTCAGAAAAAATCCCATTTTTATATGCATTAACACACTTAATATTTCCCATTTCAATTCTACAATGTTGATTAGCTAAAAAATAACTCTCAGTTTCTTACTGGTGGCTTGACAAGTATAACTAACATATTGTCCACACAAAAAGAGACATTGCAGTTCTCTGAATTTGAAATCGATCAGTTTCTCGAAATTGGCAGGATTATTTTTCACAGCATGATGTGAAATTCACACAATCCTTCTGAAGTGTTAAAAGCAGTCATACGTCTGTTTTCATTGCTCACTTTGACGCGTCAGTACTCTAACCATGTCAAAAACAATAACAATGAAATGTTATTCACCTGAAATCCACTCAAAACCGTTATTTCCCTTCACTCTTCTTTGCAATAATTCCTAGAAATGACCATATTTCCATCCTTCAATGTCTACATTAACTTAGGACTGAAAATACCCCTGGCACTCGAAGTAGTAAGTATAAATCGTAATTGTTTCAGTGGATATCAACATCTATATATATCTAAAATATAACTGTTGTTGTCCCCCAGTGAAGGGTTTGCAAACTCGAAGATTTTTTTAATCCTAGATTTCTATTTTTTGTTAATTTTATTATCAACATAAATTATTAAAAAAAAACACGAACTCCGAATAATAGCAAAACTAAGCATTTGCATGAATCTCATCGTTAGTAACATTGCCATATTACCTTATGAACACTTGAATTGAATCAATTTGGTGTTAGCATCTTCCAGAAAAAAAGGTTAATTTAGTCGCCAAAAGCAAGCAATTACACTTGCTTAAACGTGGGTTTCTATATGCTTTTAATGAGGTTTAATCAAGAAACCACACTAGTTAAAACTTTTCATGCAGTTGGGTTAAGTATTGATACTATGAAAATAGAATAAAAATTATGTATATCAATGAAACCTATCCAGTCCAGAAATGGTTAATATAGCCCCCAAAATCTTATAGAATTCTCTTCTGTAAACCCCAGGATGATGGAGCCCAGTTAGCGTATAATATTCCAGGTTTGCAACATAAAGTAGTTCAGAACCATTAAACAGATAAAACAACTATAATTTAACACCACAAACATTGGACTGAGATAACAATGATAACTTACTGAAGGAAAGCGACATTACTGCTTACCAAGAGAGTTACTGGACTGGAGTGACAACTATAGCTTACCATCAGAACCATTAAATTGGGCAGTAGTTTACTAGTATAGGTGCTTGATAGAAACGACAATCGTATCTTACTACCAGAACCATGAACTAAAGTAATAACAAAAAATTACCATAAGAAACAATACACTGAAACAAAACCTACATCTCTTTTACCATCTGGTTCATTGGATTGATGTGATAACTACAGAGTGATAAAAATATGATAAAACAGTTTTTTTAAGTGTTTATGATTTTATACAATTGCTAAAATTAATGTACACTAACTATATAAAATTTACAAATGATTTCTACGCACAATCATGCCCACTGTAATAACACTAGCAATGTATTAATGCTAGAGAAAACAAGCTCTAATAATTAAGACGAAGAAGGTTGATAAGACGAAAAGGATTTTTCTTTACAAGAACGACCCGGCATGACCAGGTGGATTAAAGCGTTCGACTCGTAATCTGAAAGTCGCGGGTTCGAATCCCCGTCGCACCAAACATGCTCGCCATTTCAGCTGTGGGGGCGTTATAATGTTACGGTTAATCCCACTATTCGTTGGTAAAAGAATAGTCGAAGATTTGGCGGTGGTTGGTGGTGACTAGCTGCCTTCCCTCTCGTCTTACACTGCTAAATCAGGGACGGCTAGCGCAGGTAACCTTTGAGTGAAATTCAAACCAAATCAAACCACTCGCCCTCTCAATAGCTCAGTGGCAAGTCTGTAAGCCCATAACTCTAAAAATTGGCTTTCAATACTTGTGGTAGGCACAACAAAGATAGCTCACTGTGTAGTTTCGTGCTTAACTAGAAACAAAAAAAATCAAGTACAGTTGATCTAAAAGGAAATAACAGCAGGCGATAATTAGGCTTAAAAATAGATCTCATCTGTATTTGACGATATACCTCATGAAGTACATTTACTGACTAATTATTTTATAATCAAAGAATAGATATTCATTTATGGAAAGGTTATAACAGCAAAATATTTTGCAACTTCATATATGGTTGGCTTGCTAAAACTCCGCTCATTCAAATAATTGCGAAGTATTTTGCCAATAACACACACGCATACAGGGAAACAATTTTTGTTGTCATTAAATTCTTCATGAAAGTTTCATAAGTGAAAGCTAGTTTGTATGCATGATGAAGTGAGATGCTGTAGTAACTTTAGTGCCCGGAGAACATGTATATTCAGACGAGCGTGGTATATACGGAATGCTACCACGCCATCCTGCATCATCATTGCCAACATGGTTTCCATTTGAAGCATTATTATACCACTTCACCGGCATGAAGGGTTCCTGGTGAGGACTGTATGCTGCATACTTCATGTATCCTCCTTGCAGGAAGTTAATCCCCTTTCACAGTCTTGATTTCCTCCCGTATACCGCTCAACTTCCTGATCTGACGCTGTGTCAGTAATGCTGATATATATCTCACCATTGCCAGCAAGAGACAGGACTTTTCTTAAGCTCTCGTGTTTTAAGACAGGGCTTCTCATAGACTTTGTCACACTCTTGGATGACAGGCTTACTTTAACGATGGCTTCCTCTTTTTAACCTCAAGGATATATTAAGTATATATATATATATATGAATATACACACACACGTTGTGATAATAAATAAACAATAGTGTGCTTAAACACATGAGATCCATTTTGACCACACATTAACTCCAAACGTTATGGTTCTGTTAGATACCGATCTAGAGGATAGTGCCTTAATCTAACGCGTTGTATAAATATCATGTGACTGAAAACAATGTTATCGTTGACTTATGACGATCAGTTCTATTCCTTGATAAAGTCCAGTATTTGGCAGTGGGTGGTATTAACTAGACACCTTCTCTTTAAGCTTTCACTATAAAATTACGGATGTTTATCACATATGGACCTCGACTAGCTTTACACAAAATCCAACAAACAAAAGGTAAACTGATACGTTAAGGTTCTGATGGCTTGATATACACGTAAGCAAGTTACACATAACCTGACAAGAAATGGTATAGTACACAATGAACTGAGATGAAAGTTATGTTCGAATAACTCTCAGTCAGTACCTACGAACAAGGAATGTTTGACATCCACTTTCAGCCCGGCATGACCAGATGGATTCAGGAGTTCGACTCGTAAGCTGAGGGTCATGGGTTCGAATCGCCGTCGCACCAAACATGCCCGCCTTTTCAGCCGTAGGGGTGTTATAATGTGACGGTCAATCCCACTATTTGTTGGTAAAAGAGTAGCCCAAGAGTTGGCGGTGGGTGGTGATGACTAACTGCCTTCCCTCTAGTCTTACACTACTAAATTAGGGACGGCTAGCGCAGATAGCCCTCGTGTAGCTTTGCGCGAAATTTCAACCAGAACATCTATTTTCTTTGTATATTACTTTTTACTGGTGTACTATATTTCTTTATATTATCATGTGCAAGCTTAAATTTCTATTATTTGTTACTTTTAGCTGTCTTCTGTATGCTTATTTTTATTCGAACGTCATGAAAGGAAACTACTAGAATATTATCGTAAATCTGTTTCGCCGCGTTCCAATGTGTAGAACTAGTGTCGGTTCATATTGCAGTCCTGACCAGTCGTAGAACAATTATTGATAAAATCAGAACATTCACATCCGAGCTATGATTGGTAGAAACTGCAGCTCGACCACACATGTTATATTACAAATTAAGTTTGGCAAAACAAATTAACAAGAAAGATGTATTCTTGCATCCTTTACGCTTTCGTTGAAATATTAGGTCTGTACGATAAAGAAAATGATAGCAGCGCTTACCTGAACATCTTCTCAAACTGTATCACGTCAAAATTGTTCACCATCTTGAATTTTATTTAGACTAGTTGTTCAAGCTTTTATATTAAAGTCATAGATGTGTACGTGAAGGCGTACAGGGGTTTCTCTGTAGACAGGTCTTCTTTCCAGTATAGTCCACTAAGGTGTCACACAGCGAATAGAGGACTGCTCTACGAAAGTGTCTTTTTGATAAAATATTGACACGTTTACAGCAATAATCAATAACTCGGACGAAATGAAGAAAATGCGATTTGGATCGTTTACTGGAATATCGCAATTTGAATTAAAACATAATGTATTATAAAGCACTCAGTAATACGTATGCTTAAAAGATAAAACACAATTTTGTTAAACGTCACCTCGTGGATTATCAGGTGAAACAACAGGAAGGAAAATATAGATCATCAGAATACATATATTCGTATAACTTGTCTTCGTAAGTTGTGAGTTTATATATACATACACAACATTGTACCCTGGGTCTAGAAAACAGCCTTAATTAGTTGGTTTACAAGTTTTTAGCTCCACCCCCATAAACATCCATTTCTTTTTTTTGCATTTCGTGATGGTCACTAACATCGACCTACTTTTATCGTAACACAATTATTTTTGTAGAATTAGTTGCGACGACAAAATACGTCTAAAAATATTAACATGGAGTCGTTACCCTACTTTTCATGGTTTTTCCTCTTTTTTTTTTTTCTTTACAGGAATTCTCTTGGTCATCAAACACCTTGGGTTAACCCTCAGGTGGTTTCACTGTCGAAACAAAAAATTTAAGGCAAATGTTAAATAATATACGATAAAACAAATGAGATGTTCGAATAAATAAACTTAGCTCTATGGTAATTTTAAGTAAAAGGGGAAAATATATTATTTAAAAAAATTATTACTTAAAGTTTATTATCATTTATATAACCAATATTTTATTTCTAAGTTTCTGTTTACTAATTATTCAATAGTTGATGTACTTTGTTCGTCTTTAAACTCTTTTTACCTCAGCGATAACATAAAAGCGATTATATTCATATAAACCAGTATAAATAGCCCCAAAAGTTCATAGGGCACTAAAATACTTAGATATTTAATCTCTTAAACGATGAGATTGGTTTAAAAAAATGTTTTATTTGTATGCACACATTTATTATAGAGGCTTAGCAATATATCTAGAGCTGCAGAAAATATATTTTATTTCCGGATGTTTCCACAAGGCTGTCTACTTTAAACCTTCCCTAATTTTCAAATGACTGAATAAAGGGTAAACAGATAGTCAACAGCACTCATCTCCAGTTCTTGGGTCACTCTTCTCTAACTAAATTGATTGTTAGTTTTATAACGCATCCATGGCACTAAAGTGCGAAGTGCATACATTTACTTTTTTGCAGTGATGGCACACTAGCCATGGACAACTCCTGTCCTACAAGAAAAGAAAAGAAAATTATCGTAAAGTAATTTAGGGCACAGAACCATGTTAAATACGTAAGTCAATTAAATGAAATGGAATAAATATATCAGGTAGGCGGTAACATTGTCTATGTAGGGGTGATCTGGATTGTTCATCAAAATGGTGTTCTAAATATCTCTTCACCAAGTCACCCAAAACTTACAATACTGCATGTTGTTTCCTTTTATAACAACATCTATGTAATGACTGAGTCACAAGTTCTGGGAATATCATTTCTCATATTACATTAAAATGTTGAATTTCTTGTTCTTTGTTTTTACTTCATTATTACATGATGACTCAAAAACCGAAACAATGGTGTCAACCAATTTTCCTGAGGTGACGTAGTTTCAAACAAAGTATCCGCTTTTATTTATAACTATTATTAATTAGCTGTAAATAAAAAAAATCATAATCCTAGAGTAAATGACGTTATCGTTACCCGTTTTAATTAGCTTTCTTACAGAAAGTTAGTGCTACTTTAAAAAGCCGAGATACAGGGTGAAACAGGAATTACCAACCACTAATAGATAAATATAGATATTACAGTTGGAATATCATTGTGTTTGGAACTTAGTTATAAATACAGTATTCTTATATCTGTTGAAGCATTACATTAAAAATCAAGCAAACAAGTAAATACAATACTTTTGAGAAGAGAAAGAAATTGTAGAGATGACTAATATTAAACCTTCACAAAGAATGAAAAAAGAAGGAGAGATGGAATTCTCACCATCCCTACATAATAGCACAGGTAAACAATGTAGTAGAACATTAGCAGACAAAAGTAGGATAAATTAACCTCAGTTATGATTGAACAGTTATATATATATATTGGTATATCTTAATTATTACCTCTGCTGTTATCCAGGGATGGTGCAAATACCATCCCAAAGAAGTTGTCCTTCTTTATTTGTAGAATATGCAATCAATAATAGAAGTATAGTATATATTAGTAAAGTTTATTTAATTAAAAACAAACAAGCAGTAATTTTCTTTAGTTGAGGAGGGAGAGGTTTACAATATCAACCCGGCCATGATATTTGTTTTTTAAAGCATGTCACTTACACATTCTTTTTTTTTCATGATTGATATAACATCTGGATATCCGTATACAATGCTCATGAATGATTTATTGTCATAACGGACTTTGTGATGTGTTTTTTTTAAATATCGCAAGTTAATTCTAATATATGTAATCAACTCTTAAATATTCTAGCAATCTTGTGTTTCTCTATGCGTCTTTGTTTGTCCAAGAGCATGATATAATGTTGTGTACATGGGTTAGATGCATGAAACTTGGTATGATTTATAGGATAGGTAATACTAATCATTTTTAGATACAGGTGTACTTGAATTTCATCTAAGATAACCCTGTGATAGCTAAATGTATAAATATTGTGGTTTAACTTTATTGACTGTTGTTTTAAAACACTGGACAAGCTATTATGGTTGATAAATTAGAGGTACGATGCCAGTTGAATTCTAATTCTAAATGACCAAGATTGTCACCAAATCTTTGACGTAAACAAGGTGTGGCCTCAAGTTACTACTTTTCTATCATTGTGCCCCAAAATGCTCATTTTCTCAATTAGAAAAAAAATGTCAACGACTGCTAAAAAATGCCCCCAATTTCACATATTGCTTGCTGCGATTTATCAAGGGGAAATATTTTAGCTTTAAAATGAATAGAACACAAGGATTTAAATATCTTTCTATGAAAAACAAAAATCTGTGATATGCTCTTTAGTTTTAATAGGCAAGAATACCATTCACTGTTTAGTTTTATAATTTGAAGGTGTTCATTAGTCTTCTTAACTAGGAGTGAAAGGCCTGCTTGTTTCTTACAGCTTTTTTACCTTCTGTGTATACCGGAAGCAGCCTACAGTCTTCATAATTCACTCTAAATCACCGAAAAGCTCGTCTTACGACTCTTGAAAAGAGCCATTCTTTTAATGAGACTCTGCTCTTTTAACTCCGATGCAAATTACTGCATCAAATTTATTAAAGCTGTTACGAAATCTAAAACAAAACACAACCACACATATATGTATGCAAATGTACTCTATGGATAAACGCCTGAACCTAAAATGACAAATGTATTATTGTAACAAATTTACTGTTGTACATTTAATGTAGTGTCTACGTTTGTTTCAGTGTAGTTTTCTTTTTTGCCTATGACGTATATTGTTGGCTGTGTACTGTGCAAGTCTCGCCTGTCCTCGAAATTTGTATAAGGTTATTGAGTGCAAGAATCAATAATACTTGTTTCGCGAAAAGGCCGGTGTGCTCAATCATTGTTGAACGTTCTAGAAATTCGTGTGATTGATATATAAATTCCAACGCGCCTGAAGAGTATTACTATTATTGGACAGCCACAGTCAGTGAGCTATAGGCCACGGAAACTATAATTGTGATTAACCTCCTTTAATTGGAAATTACAGAATTGGACTAGGAACAATTATAGATTTCTAGCATTACAAACCGTTCAACTTCAGTGAATTAACTTCGGAGATTATTATTTCTACCAGGACAAATTATATATTCTTATGTAAGAAGTGAGCATGTAAGAGTGTGAAACTAGCCAATAAAAGACGGCGTTACTTTAAGCATGGTGTGACAATATCAACTCAGAATTAATTTGATCGCCATAGACCTTGATCGTTGATAAAATATTCAGTTCTAGACTGAATATAAGATTCAGTACTGTCTATAAGTTTGTAAAACTTTCGTATATAAACTTTCATTTGAAATAACTATTAGTAATATTATTTTGTGTTTGTATATTAAAATATACTTGTGTTAAAAAAAGAAAATTGTATGTGTCAATCTTGTTAGCAAATACCATAGATTTAATATACATTAACATTTAATTAACTTCTAAGTTCAAATTCAGATTTAGGTTATTTGAAATAGTAATACGTAATATACGTAACAATTACGAACAAAAATTTTCAGATGTAAAATCACTTTGATTAGATGCAAACTACCTCTCACTTGTATTCCAGCAATAACACATTTATACCTTTTTCTTCATCCATTTTCTACTTTGTAGGTCGACATAATAGTTGGTTACTTGTAGGAGGACTGTCCAAAGCAGTTCCCAAAGTTTATTTGTCCTCTTCCAGCCCCATCAACTCAAAGTTTCTGGTGCTTTGACTAAGAACTGGACCCAACAATATCCAGCTCGAGATACCAAGCATTTCGTATTTTGAACAAAAATGCACTAGTGGACATAAGAAGTTTGAGCATGTTTCCTTTTCTGGGATGTTGTCCTATCCATATTAGTTTTGTTATACATTAAAACGACAAACCTTGAAAGTTCATGAATTATGGCAGAAATATCATCAATTGATGGGAAAAAACTTAAAAGCTTCAAGACCAAAGTGATCCCTTTTTGAGCAGACCATGTATTCCAGAGACTTTTCATTTTGGTTTTTCATTGAAAAAAATCCGGTTACGCCTAGTAAAAGCATCAATACATCTTTGACAGATCTGATAATGTGAACCCTATGGCTATTAAATAATATGTTCTTATCTCCCAAGTTTACAATATCAACTGTGCCAAAGATAAACCGTGCAGTGGTCTTGGTTCATCATTCGATATTCCCGATCAATTTTCCTGTTGCATTATTTTTTGTACATGTCAGATAAACTAAGAAACATAGAAAGATAAACAGCACATCGCGAGATCATATCATCTGGCTGAGTTTTGCCAGTAAACCTACATCATGTAAAACAGCCGCACATTTTCTTACACCATCTTATACCTTAAATGTAGAAGCTTGATAAAGCAAACCAATTGAAGAAAAAGTATCTTTCCTTGGATATATTATAAGTTTCGCTGGAGGTATGCTTAGAAAGCTTACTCTGTGTGATACTCTTTTGTATATCTTTCTTTTCAATTCTTTGAAGCTTGAGGTTATTAAACTTATTCTCAAAACTTTTGTGCCGCTTACTTCTATGCATCTTGAAGACAATGTGCAAGTCTTTGCCTTCTTTTAGTCTTTCTATATCGAGAGACTCCGGCAAACATCCTAATGACTTAAACTTATATTTTTATTACTAGCAAGATTATCACACCCTGCTCCTTTATCTGACCTCAAAGATTCAGCAGAACACATCATGTGTTTTGTCTCTTTTATTGATATAAAACGAGAATACGTCAATATACAGTAACTATTTTCCTAAAAATTCTTAGTAGAGTACAAAAACTATTTTATGATAGTGACATATTTCCACATCCACTTTAAAAACACCTGAAAACTACACACAGTTGTTTGAAAACTGAATATTTATTTCAGCGTCTGTGCTATGCGATCAATATTATTTAATTATTTTATGGTTAATGTCGAGGTCATTATGAAGGCATCAAGGTCAACAAGTATTAAATATTTTGTTTGTATTCAACACTACATTGTTGTATAGTGTAAAGTGTTGTTATATAATGTAAAGCACAAAACTATACAAAATACAACACTGAAGTAATATAGCATATCATCAATATGAGTTTTAAATATTGTAATTTTTAGGGTTATATATTTTTTCTCTGACATATTTAGAAATCATTACAGCATTTATGCAAAAAAATACACTAAACGGACAGTTTAATAATATATATCACATAAGGTTTGTTTTGTTTTGAATTTCGCTCAAAGCTACTCCAGAGCTATCTGCGCTAGCCATCTCTAATTTAGCAGTATAAGACTAGAGGAAAAGCAATTATTTATCACCACCCACCGCTAACACTTGGGCTACTTTTTCACAACTGAATAGTGGGATTGACAGTCACATTATAACGTCCCCACGGCTGAAAGAGCAAGCATGTTTGGTGTGACGGGGATTCGAACACGCAACTCTCATATTACGAGTCGAGTGCCTTAACCACCTGGTCATGCTGGGCCATTACATAAGGAGTTTTGATAAATATTTAAAAGTAATCAATGACCATTTATGAATTTACAACACGCACTTTTAAACTTGAAATGAATATCTGTATATTCTAACTACCTATGTTTTTACAAGTATGGGTCTGGTACGGCCAGGTTGTTAAGGCTCTCGACTTGCAATCTGAGATTCGCGGGTTCGAATCCCCGTCACACCAAACTCTGTATAACACTCCCTTATATATCTTTCTTTTCAATTCTTTGAAGCTTAAGGTTATTAAAAGGTTCGTAAAAGAGTAGCCCGAGAATTGGCAGCGGGTGATGATGACTAGCTGCCTTCTCTCTAGTCTTACACTGCTAAATTAGGGACGACTAGCCCAGATAGTCCTCGTATAGCTTTGCGCGAAATTCATAAAACAAACATACAAGTATGCCGATAACATTAAATGATAGTCAGGTGTATTTATGTCTAAAAATGATCATTAAATATTTGATTAGTATCATTTAAAAATTACATTATTTTTAACTTTTGTCATAATTTTTTCAATGCGTGCACCATAGTAGTGGACTATGTGTGGTAGGATTGTTCTAAGCTAAATCTGTAGTTAATTATTAAATATTGCATCATTGGTGTTAGAAAATGTATTTGTTCATTCTAGAATCGTTGCTCTTGTTTGTTGTTAAGCATCAAACTGCACAATGGGCTACATAGGCTATGCCCACCACCATGAATTTTTGCGTTATACCGTACCAAGCTTAGCGCTGGGTAGTTATAATTATCGTAAAATAATTTTTTTATTTAGGGTTGCAAATTTCTTTTACTTTTGTGTGTTCTGAGTTAAACTTCTGATTAATTATTGAAGATTTTCCTAATGTTGCATTAGGTGTAGTCATGAAATTAAAACAATGTTTTTCATAATAATAATCAAATATTGTTTTTATTGGGAATTTTATTGTTGTTTGATATTAAGTACAATGCTAATCATAGTTCTGCCTATCAAGGATATCGAAATCCGGTTACTAGTGGTATAAATCAATAGACGTTCTGCTTTGCCACTGGAGGGCACTTTTAGGGAGAAGAGAATATACACAGTACATGCAATTGATAGAAAGCAATTTTTTTTTTACCCTACTTCACCCACAAAAGAGAAGCTAGAACATCGTTACTTTGTAATTGGAAACTGTAAAATATGTGGGATATATAACGCTGGGGAGATAATTGTTGAAAACATGTTTAATGCGAATTTGATAAAAAAATAGAATTATTACAATTTTTGTTGATAAGCTGGCAAATTACCGTGAAAACCTCCCTATGTTTGATGTTGTGTGACTATGGGGAATAAGTTTTAGCACACTTGTAGATAGTTAAGACTGAAAAAGACTATTTAATGCCTATAAATTCCAGTTAAGTATGCCATATTCTTCATTCCTCATTTAATAAAACAATACCGGTAGTTATCAGTGCATATCTAAAAACCAAGTAATTTGGTATAAAAAGAAAAAAAAATTTTTAACGTTGTTGTTGTTTTGAATTAAGCACAATGGGCTATCTCTGTTCTGCCCACCACGGGTATCAAAACCCGCTGTTTAGCGTTGTAAGTCCGCAGACATACCGCTAACCCACTAGGTGGCTGTTTTTAACGTACAATACATTAGGTTAACTTCACTCGTTTCACTGTGAAAAACCTATGCCGGATTTTAGCCTCATACGGCAGTAAAGTTATCTTTGGTTCATCAGTGGATAAACCATACCAATGTTTGTAAATGTGTCATAAAATAAAGTGCAATAGAAAATTCAATGTAGAAAGGAATCATATTAAAATTTTAGTGGTCGCTAATGTTCAATACGAAATGCATTAATTTTGGTTTATTTTAAATTTAGCGGAAATATATAAAAGTCGAGGCTATCGGTGCTATCCATCCCTGATTTAGTAGTGAAAGACTATAGAAAGGCAGTTGGTCATCAACATCCACCGCCAATTCTTGGGGGACTCTTTTACCAGCAAATAGTGGAATTGACTGTTGCGTTATTACGACCCCAAGGTTGAAAGGGCGAGATAATTTTGTGGGATGGGGATTCAAACCTTTGACCCCGAAATTGCGAGTCAAGCACCTTTAACTACTTGGCCAGGAACAACCAAATATGACAAAGGATTGGAAAGAAGAAATTAAAAATTAGTAAAATATCAAAGCTGTACAAAGAGTGTTCCAAATTGAATTAAAAGTTCCTCAATTCCTTACAAATTACCCTATACTTAGAATTATCTCTAACTTCAATTTGATAAAAAATGTTTTCAACTTTGTTGTAATCATACAATTGTAAATTATTCCCTTTTAAGTAATTAATTTTTTAATCAAACGGGCTTATGAATACATGAAAATATATTCCACTTGCACTATTTATACAATACGCAAAAAATAATTCGTTGATTACATTTACGTGTAGTTTATTTTATACTTGTACCTTATAACATAACTTGTCAGGAGAAGTAATGTTCTGTTAAATAGTAAAGCTTCCCTGTAAATTATAAAACAAGTCAAAGTGTCATATGTATAGCGGGAGCTCTTTATAGAACTAGTCACCACTGCTTACGTTTGGTGTTTGATGATACTAGTGTGTTTACCAAAGTGCAAAGATGTGCAATGAATTACCTGAGCTATGCTACCAGAGGGATCAAACTCTCAATTTTAGGACTACAAGTTATCAGGCTCACTACTGAACCAGCGGAGGACGATGGAAACTCTACTAATAAATTAAAATATCCAATTTACGCTCAGAAAATATAACGTTAGACAGATCAAGGTAAATCGGTCGCTGTTCTCCCATTAATTTAGTGTTATAAACGGAAGGTGTATTCTAGGAGAATAAATTTAGGACATCCAAACTTAATCTAACCCAAAATAACGCCCCCAAGTGGCACAGCGTTATATCTGCTGACTTATAACGATAGAAACCTGGTTTTGATACCTGTGATGAGCAGAGCACAGATAGCCCATTGTGTAACTTTGTGCTTAATTTCAATCAATCAGTCAGTAGAAAACAAAATACAATATTGTTATATAACTATTCTATTATTTAACAAGTTCATACATAAAGAGGCCCGGCATGGCCAGTTTGGTAAAGTCTTGCGACTCGTAATCTGAGGGTCGCAGGTTCGAATGCCAGTCGCACCAAATATGCTCGCCCTTTCAGCCGTGGGTGCGTTATAATGTAACAGTCAATCCCACTATTCGTTGGTAAAAGAGTAGCCCAAGAGTTAGCGGTGGGTGGTGATGACTAGTTGCCTTCCCTCTATACTTACACTACTAAATTAGGGACGGCTAGCGCAAATAGCCCTCGAGTAGCCTGTCACAATAAAAAGACAAAGTCGTAGAGTGTTTTAAGGTAATACATTCATTTTCAATAGTGCTTCTCTTTGTTGTAGATTTCAATGTATCTTTTAACACATAAAACAGATTGTGGACGTTGGTCTTTTCTTAGTATTAAGTACTATGTGAACACTGTCCATCGTGGATTTTTGATATTGTAAACTAGTAAAGTTACCATTGATGATCCACCAGGGAACATACTGTTGTCAAGTGATATTTTTTTGTGTCTCGGCAGAACCTTAGGAAACATATGATTCGTTAAAGATGTAAAAATTATAAACTATAATTGCAGTCTGTTAGTTAATTATCCTTTAAAATTTACGCAATTATAATCAAAATTTGGTTTAACGGCATATTACTCGCGCAGGTAGCGAGTTTGAATTCTTCCATCGACCATGTTCATCATTTCAGCTGTGGGGGCGTTATAATGTTATGATCAATCCCACTATTCCTTGGTAAAAGAGTAGCTCAAAAGTTGGCAGTGGGTATTGATGAGTAGCCGCCTTTCTTGTAGCCTGTCACTTCAGAATTATGATGGCTAGCGCAGATAGTCCTCGAGTAGCTTTGCAGTTTGTTTTTTTGTCACTCTGTAACTGTATATAATTTTTAAACTTTCATTTGTTATGTTCATTCTGTGGTTTAGTGCATCTTTTACACCATCCACTTATACGAACAGAAGTATTTTTTAATATGTTCGAGTAATTAATATAATAAAATCGAAATGTTATTTTGCCGTAGTTATGAATTAACTAATAAAAGCAGTTTATTAATTCACCAGCATTAGGTCTTACTCTTAATTTATCGTATAAAAAAACTACAACATAATGTTAATCAGCAATCCAACATGAATTATGAAGGTTATTTACATAATCGAAACAGTAAATTCATGGGGCTGAACAAACAATCTGTTGTTATTAAAGTATTAAAAATATTGTTTTTTTCAGTTGCATTACGAAATATTTCAGATATTTAGAAGGTGCGGAAAAAGACACGAGACGCTATCAGAAAGTTTTGATTAAACACCTATTCTTCTGCATCAAACAATTCAGACAATCGTTTTCCGTACAGTGACTTAACGGATTCTAAATTTTAAAATAACTAGCGTGTAGAAACATGGAAACAAAGTTACCTCTCTTGCACAAAAAAAATATTATAGTTTCAGTATTGTGTTGTTTTTTTTCCAAAACAGCGTTCTCTTCATTATCATAAATATGTCCTATCAAATATAAACAGCAGTTTATGTTATCAGTGAGTGGCCTTTGAAAGCGATTATCTTTGCCATCAAATTACTTTGGGTTAAATTGTTCAGTTTCTCAGTCGATTGACTATATGGGTCAAAGCTGTTTAGTGCCTTTTTCGTTTGATTTTTTCAATTAACGTATGTCTGGTGACGAATAATTCTGTAGTTCAATGATCTAAGGATAGACTGTCATCTGATTACATAATACTGAGTTACCTAGAAACCTTAAACGACTAATTATTAGATTAAAACTGCATACCATAAGTTTCTTGTTCAGAGAGTTCCACATCAGGCAGATTACTTCCAAAATAACAGGAAAAAAGGATAGACTTTAATAGACACGCCGATTGCTGCTGAAAACTTGTGTGGCAAGACAATGAATGTGGAAACATTGGACCCGTTTGAAAACACGAAGTTGACATCAAAGTTCATAGTAAAATCCATAAGAATTATTTATATTGTTTGCCTGCTCACATAAGCAGGCAATGTATTATAAATATACATATAATGTTTATACAGAGAGACGTTACTACAATTTAGGACACTACACATGCCTCATTTGAATAGAGACAGAATTAAACAATCTTACGCTAATCTTTAACAAATAGGACTGTTCACACTAGTGACTAGGTTTAGATTTCTTTGTGACTCGGACTTAACTGAAAGATTGCTAGATGCATATTGGGAGAGAATGTAGATAAAGATACTCAAGTTTCACACAGAGGAAAGGTTATTACATTGATTTCTACTAATTAGATTAAAGACTTTACATAATTACTACTATTTATTTCCATGGGAGTGTTAGGCCAACTACCTATGAAAATCAATATCTAAGTTGCTATAACGAAACAAACCACTGAGAACACAGAGTGAAATTAGCAGCCACCGGTGAAATATTACATTATTGGAATATAGATTTAAGTGGTAAGATCAAAACTGTCAACTTTCCGTGTAGCTAACTGCCTAGATTCGAGATAGCTGACACTTTAGTAGCGTTATAATACAGAAGATTCAAAGTTTGTTTTCGCAGGTTTATATGTTGTTTGAATAATGTGTGTGTATGTGATTTACAGAATAAATATCTATATTTGAAAAAAAACAAAAACATCTTACACACAAAAATAGAAAAGAAACTGATTTACAAACTACAATGATAAAATAGAAAATAAATACAGCTTCACAGTTTAAAAAACTAGTTTATACACGTGAACATTCGGGAAAAAGAAAAATATTTCCGCTGACCACCATTCTAGAATTCTTCCTGCTAATGTGACTTATCAGAATGACATAACTGCTTCTTTTGGCTGATCCAGTCATAATCAAACAATTAGGAAAGTTCACACAAAACTGTTACGCTAGAAGATAGAATGTGTGTTTTTAAACAAACGTTTTTAATACCCATTGTAGCCATATAAAGAATATACATATATTCTTCAAAAAGGTTTCTCGTCGTTATGAAGGCCAAGATCCTGATGTCTAATTAAAAGATAAACGTATATCACAATAGAAAGGATATGATACCCTTTATGTCATCATTGATATTAAACTATAAAAGCTTCGTGCATCAAACTAAATCAAATAAATATATGGATTTTATGGAACGTCTACAAAATGATAGAAGATTAACATTCATGATATGAAAATACTTCTCTTGTACCACTATATTTCTTCCCGTTTATGATCATATTTCTTACCACTTTTGTTCTACCTTTAGAGATGCAAACTAAAGAGTCTATTTCGTTAGAAGCCACCAGCTTATTTATAGCTCAATAAACTTTTAATTACAGTTTAGTAATGTGAGCACTTATTTTGTATGCTTCTTAAAAGTTTTTATGCCATTCATTATAGGCTTTCTATTCTATTTTAAAAGTTATTCTATATCTATCTAATATTTCCTAGACAGCTTATTATTAAATTGAAAACGCAAATCAAACCAAATATTTTAGTCTTCCCTGGATAAACGAAACGACTTGTAACTCCAGATAGGTTTCTATACTTTATTTAAGCAACTAAATGTTCAGTTTTAAAACTTTTTCCGAGGCTCAAAACACAGCTCTAATATAATAAAGCCAAACACTGTTCACCCATGTTGATATTTTTTACGCAATCATCGTAGCAGGAAGTTTGTTAGAAAGTATATATATTTATTTATTTCTGTATACCAGCTTATATAGGTCCATAAAGAGCGATAAAACAGGTCTTTGTTACAGTCACTGTGGAACTAAAGCGTTTTCATATGAAGAAATACTTAGTTTTTTATACATTTTATAGCAACTTTGAATCAAATTGATTTTGGATTGTTTTGAATTTCACGCGCAATCTGTCCCTAATTTAGCAGTGAAAGACTAGAGGAAAAGCAGCTAGTCATAATCACCCACTCTCATCTCTTGGGCTACTCTTTTATCAAAGAATAGTGGGATTGACCGTACCATTTTAACGCCCCCACGCTTGAAAGGGCATGCGTCCGGTAGTCAAGAGCCCTAACCACCTGGCCATTCCGGGCCTAATTAATTTTGTTAAGTGGTGCAATTTTTATCAGTACCAACCAGTACTATAAAGGAGATTTAGGTACGTTTTATTAATAGAAAGAGAGACACATTTCAAGAAGTATTAACATTTAAATATTTCAGCCTTTTGTTATACACCTAAAATTTCATGTAACTAATTTTTTTATCATAACCATCTTATTTTCAGCTCTCATTGGTGGCAGAACTGGATAGGTAACATGTACACTAATATACCCGAATGTGACACGTGGCGTTCAAAATGAGAGCCACTACGTGGATAGATCCGAAAAATATTGTTTCTCTGACCTCATTTTTAAAATACTCCTCATAAGAACGTAATGTTATGCCATGACCTGAAACTTTGAACTATTTGACATCTGCCATTTCCTAGCTGTTGTTAGCTTTTCCATGTTTTGTAATTTGTTTTTCTTTTCCCCTCAATTTAATTTGTTTTATTAACTGGTGTATTCATTGCAAATACATTATAAATAGTGTGAAGTTGTAATGATAAACTGATTTGAGATTTGTTATTATTCTAGATGATTTTTAGTTTCGATATCAATGAGTAGTTTGCTCAGATCGAAAACTTATATTCATTCATTCAAAAGTCACAAAGCTGGGAAGCACAATTTTGGCACTTAGTAGTCAAATGGGTTCGCATCATTTAGTTTAATAATAATATCTTAGATTTCTCCAGTCTTTATTAGCATGGAAATAGTTCAATATAGTTTTTAAGCTACACCTGTATTGTTATTGATTGATGAAAATGCATTAAAGTAATTGAGATTATAATCTCACGTATAGAGAATAAGTAGCCAGAATTATAACAGTGGAGTAATTATTATGTATACTTCAAGCTATTTTCTTTAATCTATTGTGTAATGTTAGGTCATATAAGAAAGAGACAGAGAGGGGTGGAGACGGTTTACTTCAGAAAATATTTACAATGGAACAAGTCGGAGTTCAGATATTACACCTGTAAAGCTTCTTTATCTACTATATATAGTGTTTCATGTACAATTATTAAAACGTGATGGTCGTTATTCCAGTTTGAATAGAAGGGCCAAATAGTACTTTATCAACATTTGAATAGCATCTGAATATAGTTCTTCTTTAATTTTAAGTTGTCATAATGCTCAAAATTTAAGTAATTTTGTTGAGGTATCATAAGAGCATCTAACTCGGCACTACCTATAGGTATTACATTTAATCCAACGAAGTCAGCTTGTAAGAGGAAACCAACTTAGTAAGGTTGTACTTTTTATTATCCACCATTGCTCTATTTAGTATCTGCCAAATGTGAGAATCGATACGAGTGTCTTTACGAACTGAATATAAGTTCTCTGAGCATATTTTATTTTTTACTGTAATTCTATATATCGTAATTTTTGGCTCATTTTCTACAAATATGTGCATGTTATTTTTGTGTTCTAAGTTTAAGTTCGGAATCCCTTGTGTAACATTAACAACAAAACACTCAGGGTTTCCGATCTTAACGTTATGCCATAGTCACTGCATATTTATTTTTAAACGATGACGAAGCATACTGAAACTGAGGAAACTAACTTACTTTTCTGAATAAAATTAATTATTTATTTACAGATTTGTGTCATTTTACGACATGACAAAGACAAGCAGCTCTGATGGAATATTGACGGAATTTGGAATCGCGGTGCACAAAATTAACCTGTTTTATATTAAATTTGTGGTAGTAAAAAACAAAACAAAAACGTAGTGAATTACAGGGTACAGGCAGTTACATAAATAACAGGACGTCAATAAATGTGGCCAGATAGTCTCCTATTGTGTATAATGGGAAACACTGCTGTAAAATAGAATACATTATTTAAAGGTTGAAGGTGACATTGTTTCATTACAATATGAAATAAAACGTTAAGGATACCTTCTCCCTTATCTTTCTATGGAAATAACCAACTATGACCTGAATAGAACATTTTGCTGAGGAAACATTGTTAGGACATTTGACTCGCAGTCTCCAGGTCATGGGTTCGTATTCCATTACCATGCATGTCTGTCTACCATTTAAGCCGTGGATGCATTATAATGTGACAGTTAGTTCTACTACTGGATTAGAATGACCTAAGAGTTGGCAATGATTGGTGTTGACTAGCTGCCTTACTTCTAATTTATAGCTTTCAGATTGCCTTCGTGTAGCTTTGCGCGAAATTCAGCAAATAAAAGTTTCTAAGTAGACCTAACAAATAAGACACTTAGAGGTTTGCTAGTATAGAATATATCAGTCTGGAAGAGTAAAATAAGAAAATATCTACACAGTATTTTTAGATTTCTGACATAAGAACCACCCCTTCAGTAATTGTCGTAGTAATTTGGTTTATTTTGAACTAAATAAAAGAAGATCGTTCGACACTTTGTCTCACACTGTTTCCTGTCTCTTTCTTCTATCTTCAACGCAGTTTCATTCCGTGATATGATTCGAGGTTGTTCCTCCTGTTAATTGCTTTTAGTAACTGAAAGAGAAATCACTGGACCTGACAACACCAAAAGGCCCGGCATGGCCAAGCGTGTTAAGGCATGCGACTCGTAATCTGAGGTCGCGGGTTCGCATCCCCGTCGCGCCAAACATGCTCGCCCTTTCAGCCGTGTGGGCGTAATAATGTGATGGTCAATCCCACTATTCGTTGGTAAAAGAGTAGCCCAAGAGTTGGCGGTGGTTGGTGATGACTAGCTGCCTTCCCTCTAGTCTTACACTGCTAAATTAGGGACGGCTAGCGCAGATAGCCCTCGAGTAGCTTTGTGCGAAATTCAAAAACAAACAAACATACAACACCATACTGGTCGTTACACGTTCTTAATTTGAGCTGTAGATAACTTAATTCACAACAATGCTCTTTAAATATCATATCTAATTTTTGATATCTGATCCAAAAGGCTATCATTCCCCCTCTAGTCAAATATAGACTCGTTATCTAACTATTTTGGCAACAAATATATATAGTTTAATTAAATTAACGGATACGTTCTAAATCCTTGTGACTAATAAATGATACGGAATGCCTTGTAGTAACTTTCTTTGTAGAATCCTCCCCAGTGGCACAGCGTCATGCCTGCGGACTTCTACAGATAGAAACCGGGTTTCGATACCCGTGAATAGCAGAGCACAGAAAGCCCATTGTGTGGCTTTGTGCTCAATTCCAAACAAACAAATAATTTGTAAAAATATATGTAGGTTGTACAAAGTCATATATCTTTTAGCTGACATATCTATACAGCGCATGGGGAAGATAAAGGAGGGAGTCGGAAACCTGTGTCACTCCTCAATCAATTCTTAGGGTACATAGCAGCTTTAGAAACAATTGGTCGAACGGTTTATCAGTTATATGGAGACACACGCATACACACATAGACTTTAGTCATATAATAGCTTAAAAATACCCATTTCAAGACACACATATATGTATGAGTACGTATATGAAAGACCGAATTGTCTTAATTTCTTGCCACACTTAATATTTCTGCAGGGTATGAATTATTATTTCGTCATTGTCAGTACTGAAGCTACATAAGTCTACAAGTTTGAAGAAAGGAAACATATATTTACTGCATGCATATAGCAATTAACTGTATATTGTGCTCTAAAAAAGTTATTTTGACGACGAACATAATGTACGTTTTTTAATTATTATTTTTTTATCGGAACAGGTTAGGGTTCCAGATGTTCTTCCCGTGTCGACTCGACCTCTAACTAGTTTTATCACAGTTTTAAAATCACATACAGTTCACATTTTGGGTTTACGAAACTGTCCAAAAGCAACAACAACTAGTAAAAGAAACTGGCACACAAACCGTTGCCCTGGTAACCCCAGATCCTTAACATAAAGTATCAATCTTTTTGCGTAAAAAGTAGATAGATGTCATAAAAAATAAAACTACGATGCCTGCTGTATTTATCCTGCCTTTATTTTATTTTGACACATTTTCGAAAAAAATTGTTTTTAAAAACTAACGTGTTTTGTATCTTTTAATTGAATTTATCATAAGCAGTAAATACTTGGAATTTACAAGGTTGGCCGAATTTTATCCAGCAATTCATGTTTATATTTTTTGTTAAACGAAAACTTATATGTAGCTCATAATCATAAAAAAAATATCCCCAAAGGAAAAAACTATTTGTAATTAATTAACTGTAGTTCACACACTTCACGTTAAAGTGCGAAACACTAAAATATGTTGCGGAGTATATAGGGCCGGGCATGGCTAAGCGTGTTAAGGCGTTCGACTCGTAATTCTAGGGTTGCGGGTTCGAATCCCGGTCGCACCAAACATGCTTGCCCTTTCAGCTATGGGGCACGTTATAATGTGCGGTCAATCCCACTATTCATTGGTAAAAGAGTAGTCCAAGAGTTGGCGGTGGGTGGTGATGACTATCTGCATTCCCTGTAGTGTTACACTGCTAAATTAGGAACGGCTAGCGCAGATAGCCCTCGAGTAGCTTTGCGTGAAATTCAAAACAAATTCTTGTGGAGTATATAATATTCATAAAAGTATTTTCATTGTTATTTACTAAGTAAAGTTCTTCTACAAATGTTTGTTTTGTTTTTTGAATATCTTGTTTTTCTAAACTTTCCTGAAACTAGTTTATACTATTGCCATCTGTGTTCTTTTTTTTCAGCATAATTTGAAACGTCAATTGTATTAGTCCCACTGGCACATCGATATGTCTGTAGAATTACGACACTAGAAATCAGGTTTCTATATTTTTGGTGGGCAGAGCGCAGTGAGCCAATTGTGTAGCTTTGTGCTTGGATTGCTTAACATTGCAAAAACTATTTGTTTGTTTTTTTTAATTTCGTGCAAAGTTGCATAAGGGCTATCTGCGCTAGCCGTCCCTGATTCAGCAGTGTAAGAACAGAAGAAAGGTTGTTAGTCATCACTAGCTACCGCCAACTCTTGGGGTATGAAACCGATTGTAACTGTATAACGCCCTTACGGCTGAAAGGACGAACATGTTTGGTGTCACGGGAATTCGAACCCGTGCCCCTCAGACTGCGAGTCTAGCGCACTACCCACCTGGTCATGCCGGGCCAATACAGAAACTGGGAGTGTGCTGCTGTATGACGTAACCGATTATTTTAGCGTAAGGTCTAACCCACTACAGTCTGTGCGAGTGGGAACAAAAACCGGATATGAACTTTGTAAAACTCTGAAAGTGTGTAAGATTGACCCACTTGTTTCCAACGCTCATGAAAACGCGTCGCTTCATCTCGCTAATCGACCTTTAATGGTATTTGACATTGTAGCAATCTATGTAAATGTCCCAGCTTTGCTACATCAGCCAAATAATGAGGTTGGTACAGTTTTTGCAATTTAACACTTATCTTTTCGGTAACTCTCAAGCTATAAAAAGAGAACATAGCCCGATATTTGGATCAATACCCATATTTGCAATCACCTTAGCTCAGAAGTAAGTCTGAAGGCTCGTAACATTAAACATCTGGTTTCGATATACGCAATGGGTAGACTATAAATAGATCATTGTGTAGCTTTGTACTCAATAACATAGAAATCTACAACTACTTTTAAAACTATTACTGTTGCTTAACTATCTCTCTTCTAGAATTAATGACATTCACCAGCAAAATTCACGAGAAATATTTATATTACAAATATTTAATGTCTATGAACAAAAACAGTTTGTACGCCGTCAGTAAAGCAGTTGCTTCATTATTACTAAAAGTTTACACGTTGGCTTTAATTTGTGATAATTTATTTTCAAATAACATTTGTAAAAATGCTCAAATATATGTTTGATATATTTCATAGGGAATGTTTGATCAAAGGCGTTGTGCTGGAAAAAACAATATGCTTGAAAAGAATTAAATACGGTGCTCTAAACCTAATGAAGGCCGAGTTTCAAAAATATTGTTCTTATTTATACTCTGCGGGAAAAATTCCCATTCAGAAGTATACGTCATGCTATATTAAAATAAGTAGTCTTTGCAACCACGTTTCAGTAATCAATGTCAAAAGGAATTAGTAAATATTTAATATTGTGACTGAATAGAATGTTAGGTTATGATACTTAGATAACCAATCCATTAGCGAATGAACAACTTTAACGTGTTCGGAGTGTAGTCCTGGTAGTAATAAATTGTATTGTATTGAAGTTATGTCTTGAGTCTTTACTGGTAATTGAAGAAATTGTGGATTTTTTTTATTTCACAATAAGCACACTCACGATCGCATAATGGTGCATTAACCCAAGTAGGGCTACAGCTAGATAGCTTTGCATATGAACAAGTTTTATAAACTGCACTCCCTCATAAATAATATTTTAATTAAAGGAGAATTGCGCCCTCATTTGGGCTTCTCTTGAGCCAGCTGTCCTGCTTGCCCTACCCTAGCTACTACTCAGTTCATTCCTCAAACGCTTATCACTTATAAATATTTTCTCTTCACATTGGTAGTTATATCTTAAACATGTTTATTTCTATCATGCAGTCTATTGTTAACCTCAACAACTGTTAGAAAAATACGGAATATATTAACCTACATTAATTAAATGAATCGTTTTCGAACATGAATATGAAAGAGTCGATTGTTTTAGGACTTTTAACTTTTCCTTAGAGAGAGCAGTGAACGCTAATGTTAGTAACCCGTATTCGTAATTAAATACAAAAAAAATCATTTCTGTCACATCATTCTTCTTGTTGAGTTACACGCCCAGTTGGTGATTATTATCTACACGCGAGACAAAGTGGTCTTCTGTGGTCTCCAGTCAAGTTTTTTGACGTATCAAGCCCTTCTGTGGAACAGTGACCTCTATAGAAAATTTGTAGAAGTAAAGTTAATGACTGAATTATAATGAAATTTTAGTTGCATCTTAAGGCAAAAATACACAGATGTAAATTTTGCTGAGTCATCACAAATAACTATATAACGCTATAAGACTGAGAATGCACAGTTTGGCAAAATCATGTACTTTATAGACTGTGAACAGAAAGATTCGGATCACCAGTGGAAGTAATGAGAAGGAAGGTTTTTTTTTTTTGTTAAAAGTGACTAAATATTCAACTACCTAATTGGTCACGTTCAAGTAAGAGTAAAACAAGAAAAGAAAATGTGATTAGTCACCTTACAAGTGTACCACAAAATATCAGACAACTATATGTTATGATAGCATTTAGATAATTTGTTATTTGTAGGTTGGTTTTGAATTTCGCGCAAACTACACGAGGACTATTTGGGCTATCCTTTCCAAATTTAGCAGTGAAAGACTAAAGGGAAGGCAAATAGTCATCATTATCCGCCGCCAACGTTTAGGCTACTTTTTTGACCAACGAATAGTGGGATTACATGTTACATTATAATGCTCCTACAGCTGAAAGGGCGAACATATTTGGTGGAACTAGGATTCGAATTCGCCACCATCGTACTGGGAGTCGAGCACCCTAATCACCTGGTCATGCAGGGCGAATAATTTGTTAAAATGGTTCATTGTTATTATTCAGCGAATTGCATTTCATGTATATGTATATACGATGAAACTTGTATCCTAGGATCTTTTTTAAAAAATAACACATTTTGTTTAATTTTATTGTGTTTTGTTTTGCCTTTAAAATGTATGGTTACAGTATATATATGTACATATATACGTATGCAAAAAAAGCACCTTTATAAACTATTGAAATAATAATTTATTAATGTGATGACGTTTCTAGCAAACGCTCTTTTTCAAGCCAAAAACAAGCCTGTAGATTAATGACTGTTACAGGAATGTTTGCTCGAAACGTCGCCAAGTTAATAAATAATTTCAATAATTTTTAAATGTGATTTTTTTGCTATAAGTCCAGTTTATTTTATTTTAACTTTTTCGCATTTTTTCTTATATATATTTTTTTTTTTATTATATTATTTTCTGACTTGGGACTGAAAGCAACAACAGGTGAAACAGTTTTATACTGAATACCACAACAAAAAATTTCCGTGCGCATGTAAAGCTGTATCCCAAAATGAAATGTATTAATTCATATAAATGTAAGTTTACGAGAAATATTTTTATTTTATAAATCATTTTAAAAATATTTTTATGAATTTTGAAAATGATTCCGGAGTATTCTTGCAAACCCCTGAAGAATTCTAGTTTGAAAAACGCTGGAGTATGAAAAGTGATGTCATTAGTGTTTATAAGTTACTGTTCAAACTCCAGTGTTCGAACTATATATTTGCCACTGTTTAGCTATTGTTCTGTTTTTCAGTAATGCTAAATATTGTTTGTTAATCATACCTTCTTACGAAAGGAAGCAAGGAGACAAAAAAAAACAAAAACTGGAACAACTCAAATTATAACTACGTTGTTTATTCAATACTTCATTTTCTCTAAATATTATCATTTCGTGTCTTAAACTCAGCTGCAGTTAATGCTGCGAGAGACTAAGTTAAAGCTGAGTTGTAGTTAAGTTACAAAACTTTAAAGCATTTTGTGTAAAACAAAACGTAAATAGATCATGAGTAAACTTCTCAAATATTTATTAAGCCTTCTTGAAAGAGTTTCGTATAAATTCGTCTTCTAAACTAACAGTCATACTTGAAAGTAAAATGTTAATTACGTGTATAATCAGGAAGGGGATGGTGGTAGTTATATGTTCATAGGAATATAAAATTAAAAGTTTGTATTTGCTGAAGAATAATGATGTACAGTCTCTCTTTTATTAATTCCAGAAACGACATTCTAGTTGAATTCAAATATGTGGTTTGTACTGTAAAATCACACGTTATTTGTATGACAGAATGAGAATGAAGCCTAGTGTGACATCTAAGAGCTATAAGTTATAACGTTTGTTTATATTTTGTACTTATGGTAAGAGCTCAGTATGGCCAAATGTATTTAAACGTTTGACTCCTAATCCGAGGGTCGCGGGTTCAAATCCCGGTCGCACCAAACATGCTCGCCCTGTCAGCCGTGAGGGCGTTATAATGTGACGGTCAATCCCACTATTCATTGGTAAAAGAGTAGCCCAAGAGTTGGCGGTGGGTGATGATGACTAGCTGTCTTCCCTCTAGTCATACACTGCTAAAGTAGGGACGGCTAGCGCAGATAGCTCTCGAGTAGCTTTGCGCGAAATTCAAAAAACAAACTTATAGCAAATTTTCCAAAGCTATTGGCTACTGTCGTTAATTTTTAATGGTGGCGACAAGGAAGATAGAAGATAAACAGCACACTACTATCCAATATCCACTCTAAGGCATTGACTGTCACTCTTTATAACATATATATAGTTTAAAATATGGTATTGCAAGATAAACAGCACACTACTATCCAATATTAACTCTAAGGCATTGACTGTCACTCTTGTATGACATATATATAGTTTAAAATGTGGTATTGCAAGGATTGGAATTTAGTTCGCTAGTTCCGAAATTCATAATTCTATTGACGTTGTAAATAGAAGTCCAACCTATTTTTTTCTTATTAATCTTGAGGTACACGAGGCTTTAGTTGAGATATTGAGGATTTAATTATCTATGTTGCCAGGCTTGAAATTAAAAGGTTTGCATTTTCTCTGTATCCGCGTTGTATGGATCAAGTAACAAGTTACCATGTGATAAAATCAATAAATAGAAAAGACAATGTAGTCAGTATTGTAGTGGACAATCTACGCAATCTATTTTCCAGATTTGGATGCATTTGTGACACAATATAAATCAGAATGAGGATTTAGGGCAAAGCTCCTTGTACAAGATCCGCTTCCCCATTGACGTAACATTGTTTTATTCATCGGCCTTGGCCTCACGGCGTGAGGTTTTTGTAGAGCAATTCTACAGGAACTGCTCTGCCAGTCCATTATGAGTTTCTTGTCTGTTTGCATTTTGAGGCCAAGGATAATAGCAACGTACTTGATTAGAAGAGAAGCTATGTTCCAGATTCTAAAAATAGCATTTCCATGCAACTGTTCTTCAGAAGTAAACCAAAATTCAGTGGAAGATAAAGAAGTAAACTTCTAGTATTTTATTAATGTTGTTTTAAAAACTCGCTTACACTTACAGTTTTAGTTCTTACACATTTGTTTTCTATTGATATCTTAAACTTTATTTTAGAAATACACGTAAATCAACAGCATTTTGGTTGTCTTTTTGAATAGTCACTTCTATGAAATTCTTTTGGTTTCGAGGAAAGGAATGTAGAGAGGATAGTTTTGACATATTCATGTGTTCTAAGCTCTTTTCCATCAAGATAGTTTTGCAAACTTCGGAATAGATGATAATCAGATGGGGCAAGGTATGGACAGTAAAGAGGATGTGGAAGTTTTCACATTCTAGGTCTTCAATATTTGCGGATGTGATCCTTGCTGTATTGGGTCGTACATTATCCTGCTGTAACACAACACCTTTATGATTGTTCAAAGCAAGCCTCTTTTCTTTCATTATAACATTCAAACGCCTGAACTGTTGACAATAGAAGTCTGATGTAATTGTTACATTGAGTGGCAGCAACTCAAAGTGGATCACACCAACAATATCACACCAAACGTTTAAAAAGATTTTCCTAGGGTGGAGGTCCATTTTGGGCTGTGCTTTAGCCAGTTTGCCTGCATTGAGTCATTGTTTGTGGCACTTAACATTTTTATAATATATCCATTTTTCATCTCCAGTCACTAACCTGTTCAAACAAGATGAGTTACGTTCACGAGAATGCAGAAAAAGTGCAAATGTCTACTTTTGCTCTGAGGTTTGCTTCTGTCAAATCATGGAGGACCCATTTTCCAAGTTTTGACGCCTTTCCAAGCTGTTGCAGATGACGGTGAACTGTTGAATGGGTTGAATTAAGCTTCTGTGGTAGTTCTTCAACTGTTGCAGCCCAATCTTCATCAAAAGGAGCCAGCAGTAAATCATCATTAAACTCAACAGGACGACCTGAACGTGGCGCATCACTTAAGCTATATTGACCTCATCTGAACTTCTGAAACCAATCTTGACATTATTTTTTCATGAGACTCCACAACATAAACACCATAAATGTTTTGTGTAGTTTCTGCTGTATTATTGCCTTTTTTAAACTCATAAAGCGTCATTATATGCCCAATGTTCTCCTCAGACACATCCATCTTCATAAGGGTTAATTTGATTAATCATCGGATAAAGTAGAGTTGGGTTAGTTTCTTTTATTTGTCTGAGCATTTTTTATATACGTTTTACTATATATTTTAGTCATTAAAGCCTTCTACGTGCGACTCGTAATCTGCGGGTCGTTTTGCGCCTGCGTCGCGCTAAACATGCTCGCCCTCCCAGCCGTGGGGGTGTAGACGGTCAGTTGGTAAATGATGATACACTTATTGCATTAAATTTTTTGTGCGGACATTATTTAAATTTTCGGACATTATTTATGGGATGACCTAATACATAAAATTTAGTTTACGTAGAATTACTATTTGGGGCGATAAATGTATTTTATTAATGATAGTTAAGAATTTGGAGTAATGTGACAAGTATTGGCTGTTTTATTCTTAGTAATTAATAGTTTGTTTTAGATTTTGTCTCAATACATCAATAAATCTAATTATATTTGTAACGTTTTAACAGTTGCGACATGAAGACAAAACCTTCTTTTTTTAATTTGCTTATTTTACAGGGACAACCCCATAATATATCAAGTAAGATGGTTTGGCGCGAGTGACAAAAACGAAGACAACTAAGGCTTCCAAAGCCAGTTCATTAATTATACAGCAAAATATCTCTATGTGGTTTGCAATTTTACGTTTAATATTTCTATGAGCCAAATGCGAAACAATGAGAATAGTAGTAAAAAATCATATCTCGTAAGTTAGCAAGAAGCATCAGGTTAAACATGTAGATGAAGAACAGGCTAAAATTACTTGTATTCTAGTGTTTCTATGTCTCAGCAAGAGATTGCATTGTTTTAATCAGCTTCCATAGGCCTTTCTTAAGCTTTAAAATTCACTAAAATCAATAAATACCCTTTCTTTTTAAATGTCTACACATCATAAGCAATCACAAGAACAGTTCTTCAAATCGTTCTTATACATTTGTTACAGTTAGTTTAGTTTAACCCGAAATATCCGACCCGGCATGGCCAGGTAGGTTAAGGCACTCGACTAGTAATCTGAGGGTCGCGGGTTTGAATCCCCGTCACATTATAACGCTCTAACCTTTCAGCCGTTAGAGCGTTATAGTGGAATGGATAAAGAGTAGTGTTGTTTAAGAGAGTCCAAGAGTTGGTGGTTGATGGTTTGACTAGTTTGTTTCTTAATTTTAAACCTAACATAGGGTTATCTAGCGCAGTCGTCCCTCGTGTAGGTTTAGTAGTGTAATTCAAAAGGCAACCAAACCATTACCATCAACCACCAACTCTTAAACAACACTACTCTTTATCCATTCCACTCTGTTAAGGTTTGGTTGCTTTGGCCACTATGTAACGGGCCGGCATGGCCAGATGGTTAGGGCGCTCGACTTATATTCTGAGGGTTGTGGTTTCGAATTTCCATCATACCAAACATGTTCGCTCTTTAAACCGTGGGGGCGTTATAATGTGACGATCAATCCCACTATTCGTTGGTAAATAATAGCCCAAGAGTTGGCGGTGGATGGTGATGACTAGCTGCCTACCCTCTAGTCTTACTATACTAAATTAGGGACGGCTAACTAAAAAATAAACAAACAAACAAACACAATGTCACGGTACTCATATTCAGCGGTGTAGCACTACCCGAGCACCACTGACACCTGGACTTGAAGCCGAAGCTCAGAACATTAAAAATTAAAAATATATTTATAAAAATATGTTATTTAATTTAAATCCACAATTGTCTTTCATAAACAACTCTTATGTTCACTAGACAGATACTGTCGCTTCTTTCAGGATCTATAGTCAGATACTGTGTGACCGGTCCGACTTAAAAGGTTAAAATGGTGCATTATTGTTATATGTTCCGTGGTTAATAAGGTATGTGAATATGATATTAAAATATTTAAAATTTTCGGGTATTTTTTAACATTACATACAACAAAAATCATTTGATATTTTAGCTATTCTTGTTGGCAGGACAGGAGATATGCAAAGTATGAAAGTTATTAATACTATAGTGCAGTTAGAAATATAGTAAATTAATAAGACGTGAATATTTAAAACTAATGTTAATGTTATTTTTATATGCCATACAGTCGTTTCTTTTTCCTTGGATTAGGAATGTCTTATAACATTCAAAAGGTTGATCTATAAAACATTTTCTTGCTCAAGAAGCATACTTAAAAGTAAAATATTTCTGGGTGTATACGCACAGTATTGTCCATTTTTGAATGTTGTCCAATGTTGAAGAATTTACCCAAGTTCGTCCATGAAAAAGATACTAAATACCTATTCTATCTTCAACATATTCTTACGTAGTCATCAGTGAGAGGTTAGTCTGTCCATAAGAATGAATAACATATCTAGACGTGTATATGCAGTCGGAGCTGTCTATTGAACGTGTAACATGGTAAAGTAATGTAATTGTCAACTTAATAACATACATGAGTGAATCAGAAAGATGCAACAACGCTACACGCAATAAATCATTTACCCTGTTATTTATATAGGTATACAATTATCTTCTAATGTGTTGCTGCAGCTTTGAGTTGGTGAATCAGTGTTAAAAATATTGTATGATATGAATACAAACATAACATCCATAGATATAACTTTACTTGCAGAATCTTGGACACGTCATACCAACACTAAACACCTGCATAGAGGAGACTTCATATGTCTTTTTTTAAAAAAAGGTAAATGTGAATTAAAGAGGGTTTGAAGATAAACTCAAGATCATCAGACTAAGTGCTAGTATTTGGCTTACTAGTGTATTAGTAGTTACAAATATCTGTCTTACAGTTTATAGGGTAAAAAAGGTGAAAAATATTAAACAAACTTAATTATGAAGATCATATTTTTCAAAGGAGTTTGTTTGTTTTGAATTTCACGCAAACCTACACGAGGGCTATCTGCGCTAGCCGTCCCTAATTTAGAAGTGTAAGACTAGAGGGAAGGTAGCTAGTCATCACCACCCACCGCCAACCCTTGGGCTACTCTTTTACCAATGAATAATGGGATTGACTGTCACATTATATCGCTGAAATGACGAGCATGTTTGGTGTAACGGGGATTCAAACCCGCAACCCTTGGATTAGGAGTCGAATGCCTTAACCAGCTGGCCATGCCAGGCAGATGTAGAAGTGGTCAAACTAGATGGAAAATTAGCAAATTAAGAAGAGTTAATCACTGATGTTACTTTCTACATCAATACACGGACATATACGTGACTTAAGCCCAGAAAAGGAAAGGGAACCAAATCTAGCACAGAAGAGACTCTCAGTTCCCAGCATCTCTAGGATAACGTGCCGATGTTTATGGTTTCGCTGATTATTTTGTTACATCTCAAATGTTGCTTTATTCTTTCGTCTTTGTTCTCAAGAAATACTTTCTTTGTAGATTGTACAATATAATTATTGTAAAAACTGGTTCACTAGTCTTCACAAACGAGAAAAGAATCTGGTTACTTGTGTATCTTGAAACGATTTTATAGAATAGTCATTACAACTGTTTCAAAAGATAAATATGCTACAAAACTAGAATACAAAGGAAAACGTTCTATAAGAACAAAATACATACACTGCTGGCCAAAATCTTAAGGCCAATGAACGTAAAGAAGAAATATGCGTTTTGCGTTGTTAGACTTATTTGAGTAGAGCTTCGAAAGATGAAAACAAGAAAAAGGAATATATAAAAAAAGAAATTTTAGCATTTAATAGGGAAAATGTGAACACTATGAAATTAGCCTAAATACTGGCTGCTCAAAGTTTAAGACCACACTGAAACGAAGCGTTAATCGGTAAACACATAACAAAATTTAGTCATTTGTGTTCAAGCATTAGTGTTGTCAACATCTCCCACTGACGTCTTTTGTGTTACATTGGGTAAAAACATGACAAAGGCTAAAAAGTTGACAGAGTTTGAACGTGGTAGAGGTCTCTCTCAACGTGCCATCGCTGATGAGATTGGGCGTAGTAAAACTGCTGTTGCAAATATGTTAAAGGACCCTGAGAGATACAGAACGAAAATTTCAAGTGGTCGGCCCGATAAGGATATTCTCGGAGACATTTTCTGCACGACACAGTAGAGAAGGTTCCTTCATGATCTGGGGTGCTTTCTCCTTCCATGGAATAATGGAGCTTCAGGTTATACAGGGGCGTCAAACAGCAGCTGGCTACATTGGTATGTTGGAGAGAGCATCCTTATTGACTGAAGGCCCTCGCTTGTGTGGAAATGACTGAATCTTTTAGCAGGACAACGCTGCAATCCACAATGCCCGCAGGACAAAGGACTTTTTCATGGCAAATAACGTGATTCTTTCGGACCATCTAGTGTGTTCGCCCGAACTGAAACCCCTTAATCTTTTGACCAGCTAGTATTTAGGCTAATTTTATAGTGTTCATATTTTCCCTATTAAATGGTAAAAATGTTTTTATTTTTATTTTCCCTTTTCGTATTTTCATCTTTCGAAGCTCTACTCAAATAAGTGGTTGAGTCTAACAACGCAAAATGCATATTTTTTCTTTATGTTCATTGGCCTTAAGATTTTAGCTATCAGTATATATGAATATTAAAGTAATTTTTTACTATTAAACTACAATTTAAAGACAAAAATTTTATAAATTTAGAATCAAAATATAAAATCATATTAAATAGTTATACTAAAAAAGAAAATTCTGAGAAAATATATTCAAAGATGAATGTTTACTGAACAAAAATGAAAGATGAACGTTAAGCAAAAATAAAACTAAAAAAGTGAGCGTTTTATAAGACTGGTATCTGAAGATCAACATGAAATAAATTTTCGACTGGGAGTTGTTATAACTGATTATTTGCTTATTTTATATGCGATTAAATAACAGCTACATAAAATAAGAGTGTCCACAACGGATATTGAAACCTAGTAAATTGTTATAATTATTTAGTTAAGAGTGAAGGTTACTGTTAACCAGTTGTCCTTTCTGTGGTCAGTAATTTTGAATAAGAAGTGGCTGTGTCTGGATCTTAGAAAGCACTGACTAGACCTTTTAGTACATGTGTTCCATAAAGAGTCACTCAGGTTAAAAGTACGAAATTTATAAACAAGTATTAAACATTTTATTCAAATATCATAAAAAATAGGCTTATCTATATAAAAAAAAATTCAAGCTTTTCAACAAATGAACCGAGTCATATATAGAGATAAAGTAATTTCCTCTCAGGTGTTTCACTGGATTCAGCTCATAAAATCAAACACACTATTGGTTTTATTTCTTTCGTTCTTACCTTCTGGACTTTAACGGGTCATCTTTTTGTTTGTATAGTGAACCGGTCTTTAATATATTATGTTTGTCTGTTTGTAAAGGACAGCGAACGGCGTCACGACCAACCTCGATTTTACAATATGTAGCTTGTATATCTTGTACTATAGCGTGATAAAGACTATACAGTTTATTTGTAGGACCAATTCCACGCTAAGATCATGTTTCTCTTCTTCTGCATTTCAGAAAGTCAATAACTTGCCTCGAGCTCAAGATGGATGTGGGACAGTTGTTAAACCATCTAAATAAAGACTACCTTTATCCTTATTGTGATTTTCAGTTTTAGAAAAAAAGGTTTGTGTTATTCGGTTGTAGCATTGACCTTCCTCAGTGAAGTTTTAATTCATTAAAAACCACGGAAGTGTAGTCGTTATGAAACATTAACGTTGATTGCTGTGTAATAGACTTATTTAATGTGAATGACCTTTTACAGTATTAGCAAGCTCTCGACAACATCTGTGTTCAGTTTTAATTTTGAACCTGTGTTTGTGTAAGGTTCAATTGTAACAAAGAGTAGATTTTCATTTTCAAAGGTTCAGAACACATTACTGAAATTTTGGTAAGTTTTTCATAATGAACCGAGTCAAATATAGAGATAGAGTCATTCTCTTTCAGGCGCTAACGTCACCGTAGCTACTATAACTAGTAGTACCAACACACTTCATTGAAAAACCTTTTATACTACAGGTAATTCATACAAATGAAATACAATATTGACATGTAGTTTTCAAATGCATTTTAAGGAACATTAATCATGTATTTAATATTGCAAATTCAAATAAAAATATATGTTAGTTATGTTCAAGTGTGATGCATCATACGATACTCGCATAGCTGCATACAGTAAGCTTACGCTGCAAGAGCATCCTATTAAGACCAATTAATGAAAGCAGACCAAATTCTTTATTTGACGGTCATCCTTCTTTGCAGGTTAACAGTCGTGGTGTTTTTAAACAAAGAATTGTTGATTAATTCAAAATAGAGTTTGGTTTGGTTTGAATTTCGCGCAAAGCTACTCGAGGGCTATCTGCGCTAGCCGTCCCTAATTTAGCAGTGTAAGACTAGAGGGAAGGCAGCTAGTCATCACCACCCACCACCAATTCTTGGGCTACTCTTTTACCAACGAATAGTGGGATTGACTGTAACATTATAACACCCCCAAAGCTGAAAGGGCAAGCATGTTTGGTGTAACGGGGATTCGAGCTCGCGACCCTCAGATTACGAGTCGAGTGCTTTAACCACCTGGTCATGCAGGGCCTAATTGAAAATACCTAATAAAAATACAGTAAGACAGCACGGTGTAACGTTAACAGTTCGATTGTGAAGCGAATACAAAATTTCAATTACATCAGAAAGTTACAAGAGAGAGCTTTATTATTAGTAAAACAAAATGGTTGATTAATTAAACATACCCCTTGAATAAAGGCGTCAGCTAAATTGATAAATATACTTATAAATTAAATTATTGTTTGTCATTAAGCACACAGCTATACAACGGGCTATTTGTCCGAAGACATACCATTATGCCACGGGAAGGCGTATAACAATAAATAACAAGCAAATAAGAACATCGTAACAGCAACACTTGAGCTGATCTTTAAATGCCAGATTTAGAGGGGGTGCAACCCATACATCAAAGAGCCTCAATTTCGAAACTCCCAAGAAGGAGAGCAATTGAATATTACAGTATTGTATGGGATCTTCAAAAGGCTTAAATTCTCCTTTTATTGTAAAAAAAAAAAAAAAAAGATGGGAGATAGTGTGGCCGTGAAATGGTTTAACAAACCCATTCGTATATTGGACATTTATTGCATTTTGTTGAAATAGTTCGATCTACTCTCAGTGGTTCATCATGATGGCCCCAGTGCACAAAAGTTTTGGCTGAGAATATGGATTTTTTTCTTCAATTCAAAAATTTTTGTTTACGTAATTGTCATTACATAAATAATTCTTGTTACTTTAAATTAAGCACAATGGGCTAGGTGGGCTCTGCCCACCACGGGTGTCGAAACCCGGTTTTTAGCGTTGGAAGTCCGAAGACATACCGCTGAGCCACTGTGGGGCATAAATAAATCTCCCATGTTAATGACTTTTGATGTGTGATTACCATTGAAACACTGTTAACGGTTTCTGTTAACACACACACAAAAAAGAATGTGATATTTGTTACAGTGTGGACGCCTTTTTCAAGTTGGTGAACTTTCAAGATTAATTTACTTACCATTATACATCAGTGTTAGGCCTATTAAACTTTTAATACTGCATTCAATATCTAGTCTCTTAATGATTTCCAAGAATGAGAACAATGCGTTTCGTTGGATCCAGAACTCATCAGGCCGGTTTGGACACATTAAACACAGTAGTGTTCGAACTCTATTTACATAAACTATTTATACAACATTATGACACTCTTTGAATGACACCTGACGAAATGTGGAACGTTTAGAACTATCTTCGAAGTTGTGGCTAACGTACGAACTTCCGAACATAGCCCTAGTTTAAGACAACGCAAGCTAGTATCCAAGAAGCAGTCATTATTCTAATCTTCTTAGAATTAAGGGTCACTCATGTGTTCTCGTTAAACTTAGTTGTTGACGTGTAGTAGTGAATTACAAATGAGAGAAATAGAAATGAAAGAAATGAATAAGTAATAATGTTATATATACATATAGGTATGTAATTACATATACCAGTATGAACATATGCAAGTAAATATTGGAAAATAAAGAGATACAAAATTGGACATAAAGAATATAAGTAATATATACATATATACTTAATTTATATGTATACAATGCAAAATTATGGTACTGAATTATCATAGTAAAATATTTTCATACTTAGAAAAAAGGCGTGCTTCTGTATAAAAACTGTAAATGTTAAACTGTTAATTTGGATTAAACCTATAGTTATTTATATTGTTGCCACTGTCAGTCACGTTACGAGTCTCAAAGAATATTTTATTAACCTTTTCGAGCAGGTAATTTTCTAAAGGATGTGTAAGCTAGAAAACACTGACATGTAAAGTATCTAGATACTGAAACGCTATGTTCTTCTAAAGAGAGGCATGAAATTTAACTTAAACAGCTTTAACACAAAACCTATTGGAGCAACCAACTGGAAAGGTTCTTCTATAGAAAGAACCAAAACTGTTCTAGTGAGGGACATACTTCAGAGAAAAAGAAAATAAAAGCAAATCAATTAGAAAATTAGAAAAGGATCCAAGTTTTTAAACTTCTTTCAATGGAAGCATTTTTATGACGAAAAACGACAAACGGTCAAGTTTAGAAACCTACAAGATGAAAACGACGTAGGAACGGAACGTAAAGAAGGGAAAACGTATCAGGAACGTTGATGATAAGGAACTTTCTGATGTACAGATATCCGTTTTGTCACAGTGACTGAAATTTATTATCCAACCAAACAACTTACCACTGTTAAATCTTACGAATTTCACACATTAATTTGGTAACAAATTAGTAGATCAGATTAAAGTATTGAGCTGGAGGTTTAAGGTTAAAGAAATGTTATGAAAGGCAAAACAAAGAGAGACAAATAAATGTGCAAAGCAGGTATAACAGAAAAAAAATCTCCAAGAAGATGATACCATTGTAATCTTACCTCTTGGTAAAGGCAATTAAACAGCTACGATCAGTAAGATCGAAGATGATTGGTAAATGCTGAATGCCATCGAAGAAAAGTCAGAACAATCACGATACTGAATAAAATAAGGGTCCTGTCATAGAAACAACAAAATTCATAAGAATGGAGTCTCATTTCGCACAATTTCAAGTTTTACAGGTTCATAAACCGATCACTTAGCTGGACATCTTGAATATATACATATATATTGTTGCTCTTGTCAAGTAACGTACTGTACTCCTGATATTCAATATAATATCCTACTGAATGAATTTCTGAAAATTGTAGTAGTTACACATGAAAAGTTGAAAAGGATATTTTTGTTGTTGTAAAATCATATACGTCTTTCTTTATGCCGGTAAGTTTGTTTGCTGTTAACCACAAATTACACAATGCAATTACGGGTATCGAAACTCCCCTTTTGGCGTTATAAAATTTTAGATTCACCACTGAGTCACTGGGGAAGGCTCTACCTTTAAGAGGTTTCCCGACGAGTTAGCGGTAAGTTTACGGATTAAAACGCTAAAATTCGGATTCAGTTCCACAGGATGAACAGAGTGCAAATTGACCATCTTGTAGCTTTGCGCGAAATCAAGAACAACCTTTAAGATAGCTGCTTACAGTTTACCTACTCTCTAATTATCTCTGCGAAAAGTCACACTATAACAATTGAAACTTTTTACCGATACTTGCTGTGGGAAAATTACAGATAGTCCATTGTATCGCTTTGTGTTTAACGACAAAATAACAAAATTCAGAATAATCTGTCATGACTCATGAGTTGCCAACGAATCCTTTACTTTCAACCATAATACATCATCCTTATGTGAACATTTTCAAAGAAAACACGATGGAACTAGAAATGTGAACTCAATGTTTGGTGCCAATTTCTTGGTGGTATCTTCATGGCATGGTTTTAAATTAAACTAAGCCTTAATAATTTTCACACTTAACTGAACAGCAAGCATCAGAAAAGTCAGTTCAGATAGATGCTATGTTAAGTATATTGCAAACACAAGTAAAATGTGCTGTGAATAGAGATGTTAAATAATTTGTGCTGAACAATGATACGTATGAAATAAGATAAGGAGGTTAATAAATAGGACTACTAAATCAAATATACTAAAAAGACACATCTTAAAAGTAGTTTAAAATTTACCCCTTATTATCTAAACAATAATAAACTAGTTATCGTGAAAAGATTGGCAAGTGAAACAAAAACACAGATAATATCTAAACATTTATACGAACAAAGAGAGTTACAAAACTGTGAATGTGTGTTTGAGTATAGTGGTCAACCTAACTTGTTAAAAATGAAATAAACAGTTTATCAACTATATCTTTAACAGATGAAATAACATAGTAAACACCAATTAATGATTTTAAACCAATTTCTTTCTCTCTCTTCCTATATATCATAGATAATTAAAATAAACCTGCTGTTAAATATACCAAGGAGCCGGAATTAGAGACATTGAAACATTTAAAGCAAACAACAAAACATACAAATTCACGAGTCGCTTTCGAGTCTTTTTTTCTTCCTCTTTCGAACTGATTTCAAAGCTCTAACCAGCCTAGAAAGTGGCATTGTAACTACTTGTTCTAGTTTTCAATCAGGCAAATCTGAATAGCTACCTCTCTACCACGTGAGTACTTTGTTGGTAACTTCGTAAAGTCAGGCTGGTGGTAACCAAGGCTCCAAGAAACATCGATAAGACAAAGATAGTCTAGATTAGCAGCAATAACTAAAGAAGCAAATGGCTCAAAATGGCTGATTGTTTATTCAAGCAAAAAATAACTTGGTTGATTATCAGATTTGTAAATTCTGGGTAAAACCAATCAGACAAACTCGTAAAGGAAACGAAATTCACGGTATAAGTCGTGTAATTATAATATTTCACAAGGCAACAAGTATTACATTTCAAACCTACAATCTATTACAAAATGCGTATTATATCCCAACGTATAAATTTTACAATCCATTATAAACAACAATCATATATATTGTATAGTAAATATTTTTATATCAAATTTAAAAGATATAACACAAAACAAATCTATATCTTACTATATAAAAATTAGCGCGTTGCTGCTAACCTGCTTGTTATGTTGTTAGCTGCAGACATCAGAAACTAATATTTGATAAATCCTGATATGCTAGGGAATTTTCACGAAAGAAATTGAGAGCGAAATGAAAGTATATGTAGCTGAACATAATATTTATAATGCTTGTACATGATGCCATGCATACAATGACATTACATAGTACTGTAAACAGATTCTGTACACCAAGAACCAAATGATACATAAATATTATTTAATAACTAACTATTATTTCCATATAAACCTGCACTAAAATATTACAGTAAGCATCTAGATCAACAAGCTACACTAATCAGCGATTATTAGGCCCAGCATAGCCACGTAGATAGGGAGCTCGAATCGTAATCTGAGAGTTGCGGGTTCGAATACCCGTCACACCAAACATGCCCAACCTTTCAGCAGTGGGGGTGTTATAATGTTAGGGTAAAATTTCACAATTCGTTGGTAAAAGAGCGGCCCAAGAGTTTGCGGTAGACGGTAATGACCAGCCACCTTCCTTCTGGTCTTACTCTGTTAAATTAGTGACGGCTTGAGCTGATAGCCATTGTGTAGCGTTGCGCATGATTCAGAACAAACAATCAGTGATCATTGTGTAGTTTTTCGACATCGGATTACATGACTTCCTTGTACTAATACATATCCTCATTCTCTACTGATTAGTAGCTAGACTTTGATAAGCTTGATTACCTTCCCCTGTGTGAAGTAAAACTGTGCCATACAACATAGCTTAACAACGGTGTTACAGTAAAGTCATTTTCGAAAAGCCAATGAGAACAGCAGAAGCGAATCAAGCCTCTTCTTCAGTGCTTCCGGCAACACATTTTAATTTTTTTTTGTTGATTTGGTAAATAAAAATTCCTACTTTTTTTCCAGCTTAATATGTCATTGACCGTTCTGTAATAATTATATAACTTGAAACTTGAATAGACTTTCTTTTATTTTTTGTCATGACAAATACCCGAGGTGCGTTTTATGGGACATGTGCTTCAGTGGTTAAGAGCCTAGCATACCTTTGCTAACATTGTACTGTTACACACTTTCGCAATACGAGGAGTTTGTATTACGACGCAAAACCAAATATTCAAAGAAAAATAGTAGTTAAGCACAAAACTTTAGAAAGGGTTATCCGTGCTTTGCACAACACCTGTATAAAACCCGGACTCTAGCGTCGTGAATCTGCGGACATACCACTGGCAACGGGATGTGAAAAATAATACCAAAAGGAGTAACTAAAGTGTTCTAAAATAGAAGTAGAAAAAAATCACTACCAAATTTGGCTTAAAATCGTTTTAAAAACCGTGTAAGTTACTTTTTTTCTGCTTTTGTGAGAGAGTTGTTGTTCTAGTCTTGGTTTCAAAGTTACACAACATGATATATGTAAGTCGTAAGCTTACCGTTGGCGACCTACTGGAGGCCGTTTTAGAAGCTTGTGAAGTTTTAGAAGTTTTGTGATATAAAAAATTGTGTTTGCTTGTTTGTAGTTAAACACAAAACTACACGATGGGCTATTTGAATTTGGTTTGAATTTCGCGCAAAGCTATACGAGGGCTATCTACGTTAGCCGTCCCTAATTTAACAGCGTAAGACTAGAAGGAAGGCGCCTAGTCATCACTACCATCGCCAGGTGGTTAAGGCACTCGTCTCGTAATCCTAGGGTCGCGGGTTCGAATATCTCCTACACCAAACCGTGAGAGCGTTATAATGTGACGATCAATTCCACTATTAGTTAATAAAAGAGTAGCCCAGGAGTTGGTTGTGGGTGGTGGTGACTAGCTGTATTCTCTCTAGTTTTACACTGTTAAATTAGGGACGACTAGCGCAGAGATCCCTCATGTGACTTTGCGCGCAATTAAAAAACAAACAAACAATTTCATTATCCAGAGTTTAATTAACTGCTCGTTTGATTATTTGTCATATCTTGATATACTGAGAACAGTCTGTGAGAACCTTTCAAATATGTTATTTTTTACAAGTGACATCTGAGAACCTCTCATTATTATTTAACTTAATATTTTGTTAACATTTATAATAACTTGCATACGAACACGCATGTTATAAGTTCATCATTGATACGATACACTGTTAAATATTTATTGAATAATGGAGATTTTTGCGTCCATGATTCGAAAGCTCTTTATCTTAATGACTAGTTGCAAAGTTTACTAATGTTGCAACGCTTCTTGTTTATTCCAGAGGGGAGTAAATATGGCCTGGCATGACTTAGCGCGTTATGGCGTGCGCTTCGTAATCTGAGGATCGCGGGTTCGCGGCCGAGTCGCGCCAAACATGCTCGCCCTCCCAGCCGTGGGGGCGTTATAATGTCACGGTCAATCCCACTTTTCGTTGGTAAAAGAGTAGCCCACGAGTTGGCGGTGGGTGGTGATGACTAGCTGCCTTCCCTCTAGTCTTACACTGCTAAATTAGGGACGGCTAGCACAGATAGCCCTCGGGTAGCTTTGTGCGAAATTCCAAAACAAACAAACAAACACCTGAGTAAATAATAAAATGTTTCACTGATTAAATCCTAGAAATTCGTTTTTGTTTGACCATTAAACCATTATTTCAACTGCTGCCATCTAGCGCTTTTTTACACACAAAAATAATGTTCACTACTGCTGTTTGCTAGCTAGAAATAAAGTTAACCTGTTCTCTAATGTCTTCAAAACTCCAACAGAGGGTGTTGATGCTTGCATACAACAGAATTTCACTATGTTTGTATTAAAGCGGTTTTAGACCATCATCCGTTAAAATCCATTTGTATCTTAATAACAACCCTGAAATCTTGTTTCCTCTGTCAAAGGCACTGTCGTTCGCTGTTTCTAATGATCGGTACTTAGGTCCTTTGGGTAGACCTGTAAGGGTCAAGTACAATCTTGACCTCTTCATCCCACATTAATAATATTCTGTTTTAGACAACTGTGAAATGTTGAACGCAACATAAAAGAGGGTATTGCTTTCATAAATGTTCATTGATATGAATTAAAAATCCCTTTCATGGCCATGTGCATTTATGTTCTAACGTTCATCATTTACACTGGGATTCATTCGCTGTGTAAATATACATGTTTTTCTTGTTGTTGGCTTATTTTAAGTGTATTTATATGTAATAAAACAATAAAAGGATGTGTTATGTAGGTCTAGCAATAAGTAGCATATTACTAAATTTATGGTATATATTTAATGGTGAGAGGTACTTAGGCTCATTTTCATCATGTATGATTTAGCGATCTAATACGTGCAACATTTCGTTTTTATTTAAGATGTTCTCAAAGTATGTGTGTGATCTGTTTAGAAGTCTGTCATGAAGTGGTTGTATGTTTGCGTTTTTATGTATGAGTTTAGAGTTTGTTGAGCGGAGAATTTTGTATGCCTTAGTAAGTATTGCATTTTGTTGTATCTGTAATATAATTTTATAATTTTAATTTTCTTGGGTGCAACATTGATCCAGACTGGACAAGAATATCCTATGATTGGTCTTATATATTGTTTTTATATTTTTAATATGTTAGTTGGTTTGTTTGATTTATTCTTTGCCAGATTTTGTTTGAGATTTCATTTATATGTTTTTGCGTAGTTAATTTTGTATCACAGGTTAGAACAAGAAATTTTGTTGGTGTAATAGTTTGGAGAAGTATTCTGTGAAGATAGAGTTTGGGGTTGAATTTTAATTAGTTTCTTTAGTTTTGCCTGTATTAAGATTTGCCTTTTTAGTATGTAATTGTTATTCATTTCTTAGAACAGTACTTAGAGATGTTATTTAATGAGGGCTGTAAATTCGTGACCGCCATTTTTGGTATTTGTTCCGGTACTCTTCCAGATAGCTACGCCTTCTGCAAATTGTGCGGTGAAGCAGAAATTTTGGTCGTTTAATGGCATGTCGCTTACATACATGAAGAAGAGTATAGGGCTAACTATCCTTTCTTGAGGTATTTCTCCCTCAGGAGTTAAATAATCCGTGTAGGTGCCCTAAACATTTGCCAAACATTTATATTTTCTAGAAAATAATCAGCGAATAACTCCTCGTGATAGTCCAATCTTTGACAGCTTGGATCTTAGACCTGAGTGCCAAATTGTATCGAAAGCCTTCTTTAAGTCGAGAACACAAACAAGTGTATGATTTCTTTTGCTAAAAGTATTCCTTATGATTTCTGTTAAACTAAGTAAATGATCTGTTATTTGCCGAAACTTCCTAAAACCGTTTTGTACGTCTGGTAATTTAGAATTGTGTTTTAAGTAAAGGTTTCATCTACTACTTATTATTCTTTCTAAAATTTTTCCTACATAGCTATGTCATGCTAATTGGTCTATAGCTTTTAGACTTATTTGCTGTTTTTTCCTTTAAAAACATGACTACATTCCAAGAGACAGGGATTATACCTTGATTTATGGGAGGGTTGTAAATCTCATTTGGTTTGTTTTAGATTTCGCGCAAAGCTGCACAAGAGCTATCTGCACTAACCCTCCCTAATTTAATAGTGAAAGACGTGTAGGAAGGCAACTAGTCAATACCACCTACCGCAAACTTTTGGGCTTCTCTTTTACCAACGGATAGTGGAATTGGCCGTCAAATTATAACACACTCTCCCAAACGAAAGGGTGAACATATTTGGCGAATAGGATTCAGATCCGCGAACCTCAGATTGTGAGTTGAGCATTCTTGCCACTAGGCCATGCCAGGTCGCGCCTCTTGTAAGACTGTTATGACAAAAACACATATCGGGAAACTCTCATTTTATTCGGATGCTCTGTTTATTGTTGGCTCTAGTCAAGATCTCGAACAGATTACCTAGGGCATGTATAAGTGTATTGGAATCAACTGATGATCTGAGGTTAGTATGTTATTTTACACGAGGCAATAATTTGCTTTTGATATAACTGATGTAACTCTGCTGCCGACAGTAAAAAATAAAGATTTACAAACAACAAAAGAAGATTATAAACATAAAATTTGGTTTAAGAATACATTTTAGTTGTATCTGTAGTTATAACCTACTAATAACGATTTTCAGTTGGTTCTTAATAATCAGAGAGTATCTTTTCTTACAAGTTACACTTATCATCAAATCATTTTTAGGTGAATATAAAATACAGGATGTAACCACATTTCGCTTATTTAAGTAACAACAAAGTATTCTATTAATGAAATAACTGGAAAATCATTTTTAAACAAGAACCAATCAGAACATTATATTAGTCATGTTAGTACTGAAATTATTGGTTTAGCCTTGGCTTATTTTAATAATTATGATAGCGATTACTAAAATTGTTTTAAAACGAGTTCAGTTGACTTTCAAGCTTTTTAAAAAACTGTAGTAAAATGATAGTGTTGGTATCCTAGATAAAAAATAATGCTTAGTATTTGATGTTTATAATACTTTTTGTTGTTTATAAATTTTTATTTTTTACTCTTGTTAGCAGGGTTACATGAGTTCAATGAAAAGGAACTTATTACCTCGTGTAAAATAACATGCTAACCTAAAATCACCAGCTTATTCCAATATACTCCTACATGCTCTAGGAAAATGTGAGGTTTCTTGTCCGTTTTAATCAGTTTGAGATTTTGGCTAGAGCCTATGATGAACAGACCATCCAAATAAAAGGAGAGTTTACTAATTTATGCCGGAAATCAACGTCCTCAGTTTTGCTAGTAATTTAATGTTAAAGTTCTAACAGTGTTGTAAATATCTTTTAACACAATGATGCTTACTCAGATTTTTATCAATAGTTGTTTGAACCATCGCTAGTACAGCTGATATTATCAATACTCGTTTCAACCATCGCTAGTACAGCTGATATTATCAATACTTGTTTCAACCATCTCTAGTACAGCTGATATTATCAATACTCGTTTCAATCATCGCTAGTACAGCTGATATTATCAATACTCATTTCAACCATCGCTAGTACAGCTGATATTATCAATACTCATTTCAACCATCGCTAGTACAGCTGATATGATCAACAATAAAAATTAGAACATCTACAGCTGGCATGACTAGAAATGACTGCTAGGATTTCTAATACATTTGAAAAATTAAAAGGACATGATCCTTACTCTCTGAGCACTCATTGGATAATTTTTGTGAATATTTACAAAATGTTCTGCTTGAAAATTACCTGAGGCTGTGTACAAATAAGTGCAATATTTCCAGAGTCTGTACACATACGAGTGAGTATATGTGACTTCAACATGTGAGTGGTAAAATATCTGTTCCTAGGCAATACAGAATACAAGTCACGTTGCAATGAATATTAGAAGACAAGTCCTCGTTTCAAGGGTTTTCGCGTGTGTTTATTCTTTCGTGATGTCAACTGTGATGGGACTCACACCTAAACGGTAGCACTACTTGTGTTTGTGGTCATTAAATACGGTAAATGTTTCTTATTGTGGAATACCTTACTTAGTTGGTGCCAGTTTACGTTTTTGTTTCTGAATGCTGTAAGGAATAACATTAATATTAGTTATGGTGAAATTGACCTTTGCTGAAAATTATTAACTTACTTGCATTCTCCCAGCGATTATTTGTTTTACCAAACATGGAGAGAAAAATCTGAGTTTATTATTTTATAGATGGCAGCACGCTACAATATCTTAGTTATTGAAACATGCCTAATAATTCTCGCTTACTGTGGTAATGGCACAGGAGCTAAAGGCAGTTTGTCCAGTCCCTTCTCATGTAAGTACAATGCTATGTAATATTGAGATATATAGATATACGTGTGCATGTAAGCAGTATCTTATCACGTACAAGATGCTGCATGAATTCAAATTTGATGATTAGAAACCCACTTTTAAACAATAAAGTTTGGAAACAGCTTGAAAAATGTACAGCCTTTCAAGAATGTTTTGTCATCATTATTATTTCCAAACAGCAGATGGATGATAACAAAACCTTATCGAAACGTTGTAGAGTTGGTACTATGTTAAACGTGTCATAAAGTTCTTGTCATAGCACATTCAATCCGTCTTTAGCCTTTGTTGCATAAAGTTGTTCTTGAGCTTTATAAATGAACCAGTTACAAAACATTAACCATATACACGACAACGTATGAAGTTAAGATACATTTATTTGGAAATATATATATATATATATATGCATGTATGATAAAGGATGAGGTGAGTTTATCCAATTAATGAACCAATGATTTATCTGATAAGATATGCAATCTACATAAATAACAAGTTTTTGCCTTCGTGTCACGCAGTTATCAGCGCCTTTTGTGGCGAACCCAAAACTAATAGGAATAGTTAACCACTCAGAGGTAGCAAGAATTGATACTTATCAAAATTCAAGGGAGATTTTAATATTGAAATATATATTTAAAACTGTTAGCAATAAAAACATTACTAAATGAATGTACTTATGTTCTTCAATTCATATCGTCTTCCATTCGTTTCAGATAAATCACCAAATCCATTCGTTGTTCTTGAACAAAACTGACCTGTTACTATTATTACGTTCTGAATTATATTATACGATTTCTTCTTCCTGAAGTTTTCATTAAACATTCAATAATGTAATCGATAAGTAAGTTTAAAATTCATTTACTTTGTTGTTATTAATTTTTAAATTACAAAAATAATTTTTACTATTATAAAACCATTAAATTAATATATATGTTTGAAAGAGATCCCTCAAATAAATTAAATTAAAATTTAAACGTATATTTAAAAGCAACTGATTGTATTCATGCAAATACTATTAATAACAGCAGCTCTTCATTTCTATCTACCGCTAGTACAGCGGTATGTCCATGGATTTATAACACGAAAATCATGGGTTCGCTTCCACTAGAGGGACTCCCTAGATAACCCGATGTGGCTTTGCTATAAGGAAAAACACACATACTTTTCATTTCTATACATACATAAAGTTAAAAATCATACACCTATGAAAGTCGAAAAGCTATGTTTAAAACGTTTTAAGTGGTGAATAAATTTATTTATTAAATATTCGAATGGGAGAAACACGAGAAGAAAGATGGTATTTTCAGATGCACGTTCAAATCGAAAATGATTTTTTGACAGTTTCGAGGGAAATTGAAAAATACTAATGGTAGATTCACTCTTAACGGGCCCGGCATTGTCAGGTGGATTAAGGCGTTCGACTCGTAACCTAAGGTCGCGGGTTCGAATCCCAGTTACACCAAACATACTCGCCCTTTCAGCCTTAGGGGCGTTATAATGTAACGGTCGATCCCGCTACTCGTTGGTAAAAGAGTAGCCCAAGAATTGGTAGTGGGTGGTGATGACTAACCGCCTTCCCTCTAGTCCATACACTGCTAAATTAGGGACGGCTAGCGCAGATAGCCCTCGTGTAGCTTTGCGCGAAATTTAAAAACAGAACACTCTTAATGTTATGTATAAAGAAATATTATGAAATTCGAGTAAAACTGTTCTTAGTTAATCTATAGCAAACTTTATACCAGTATATATATGTATTGTGTGTTGTTACTATCACCTCACAAAAAATGAATTAAGTTTTTATATTATTTTACTTTCTTAAAGCATTAACTAGAAATGTTTACCTTGATGACATACAGATTATATGGTGCAGGATAACGCGAAGCTTATCTGCGCTAGCCGACCTTAATTTAGCAGTGTAAGACTAGAGGGAAGGCAGCTAGTCATCATCACCCACCGCCAACTTTTGAGCTACTCTTTTACCAACGAGTATTGGGATTGACTGTCACATTATAACGCCACCACAGCTGCAAGGACAAGTATGGTAGAATAACGGACAGATTTAGTTATTCGCTGATGTATGCAGATGTGCGTGAATAAGCTCGTTTTTTGGGAGTTCTCCACAGGAAAACATGATTGTCAAGATATAAATAAGCTGGGAAATCCTTCAGTTAGTTTATTCATGACTTACCCTGTTTATGTGTGTGTAACACCACACACACATATATACAGAGAAAGTTTGTTTAATTTGTTTGCTTGATTGTTTTTCAGTTCCGCTCAAAGCTACACGACGGGTATCTGCGTTAGGCGTCCTTAATTTAGCAGTGTGAAACTAGAAGGAAGGCAGTTAGTCATCACCACATACCGCTAACTCTTGAACTATTCTTTAACCAACGAATAGTGGGATTGATCGTACCATTATAAAGACCTCACAGCTGAAAGGTCGAGCTCGTTTGGTGTGACGGGGATTCGAACGACCCTCAGGCTGTGCCCTAACCGCCTGGCTATGTGGAGCTTGACGTTGTATAAATCGTTCATTGTATTACACGTAAGTCAAACAACACAAGAATGGAAATAAAAGATGTGACTTGAATGTTAAAACCTTGAGATATATACTGCAAACTGTGAGTATGGGCCTAGGGAGTGTTACTGGAAGATATGGTAATCTAAGATTTCCATGAACCCTGAACCTTTGTATGCAGGTGTTTGTGTTTGGAGAGGAATAATATTACACATTTCACGAATGTTTTACATACTTTCATTCAACATGACATTATGTTATCAACTGTTTACTTTATAACGATAATAAAAATAACTGCGTTTCTGTGGATTATGTAATATACAAATTATATGATGAATAAACGTATGCTTACTGTTCACGTGAATATCACCTTGTACTCCAATTTGTCAGTCTGAGTAAGACTGACTTCCTCTATTCAAAGACATAAATTTAAACTCAGATACTTTCGGAATAAATACTTCTGATTTGTTTGCATACAACAGACTTGTGCATTTTACCACAATTTGTGTAGATATACGTAACCTCAATGGGCTGACCCCATGTACATTCTGTTAATGTTGAAGAAAGAAGGATTTCAGTTTCTTGTTTGACCATTCACCTTTCTCGCTAGCGATCACAAAGGAAGATAATTTTTCCGACAGCTTCAGTTTCGGCAATTTCGAATACTTGACTGACTGTTTTCAGACCTTTAGTGCTGAAATGAAGTATTGTCTGATTGAAACAAATGCTACAGATGGAGATGAGTTGATTGTTAAGTAGTCTAGCATCCAGGACCTAATGGCAGCCTTAAATATGTTGGGCTTGAGGTGTGACTAAAAGTTGTAGTCCACTTTTGACATCTTATCAACCTTTCGAGGTCTCTCACTAAATGACGTACGGTAGTGACTGGACACCTTTCAACAATTAACGTGGCTGTGAAGTCCAGCCTTCCCATAGCTCAACCTGTTCATTCAACTTCAACTCTGGGAACATCAGCAGTATCAGTGAAGATAGAATCAACAGAAATAGAATAAAAATCAGCCAACAATTTTAAGTAACTTTTCGTTGGACATCATCTTTTCATGCACTTCAGGCAATACCATTTCATTCCACACACTAACATGATCTGCATAGAGCTAATATTGGATGATACAGAACGGTGTTTAAAGTCCCAGGAAAGATTTAAACAACGTCTGTTACCATTAGCTCTGACAAGATCATGCCTTCAGCACAGTTTCAGTCAGCATCAATAGGCACCATAAATTTCCTGGCATCAACGTTATCAGCAGCCACCCATTCTCCAAGAATTTCTGACCATAACTGCGTGCACCACAGATGCTCTAAATAAGTATCTTCTTCCATCATAATTTTGGCAAATCATTGCCTTACAGAAAGTTGTCAGGCTCAAGCAGCTCAGCAGATTGCGATATGTATCTTGTACAAGAGGAAGAAGGACTGTAAATTAAGATGCAGAGAACCAGCAGCCATTATAGAAAAAGAGCTTTACATAGCCATGGGTGGGCTACTTTCCACTTAGAAGGCTATGACTAAGGCGAAAAAATATATTTCAAAGCACCATTACTGGTCAAATGTCAACCAATGTTCTAGAAGGTTGTTGTTGGATGAGTGACATATCTTTGTGTTTTCTTTTGTGTTTTTTACATTATTATGTATCGGTAATTTAGTAGTTACTGTTTTCATCCTAGTACATAAACTGTCACACACACACACATATATATATATATATATTAAGAATATAACATCAGTCTCCTTTGTCGGATAACATGAGGAGTTACTATTGTTTATTTTAATCTGATGATTTTGTGAATATTTTATATAAAATAGGTATCATTCTATCTTATTTTGGAGATAACTTAAGACATATTAGTAGTTTTCTTTACTTTGCAGTTTTTTTTATCAATAATCTAAAGTGGTAATTATCATTCAGTTTTATGCTCGAGTGTTGTGCATAAAATGTAAAAAGTACCATTTTCGTTGAATTGTTATCAAGGAAAGTGTGCACTCAGGTGTTATTACCATTCTTCTAAAAGCGTGCTTAAGAAACGTATACATTTCCTTTTACTAGACACACGAACCAGTATTTGTGCGTAAAAAGAGGTAGTAATAATAAATAAAGTATGGAAGACTATGAGCCACTGTCAAACTCAAATCCTAATTAAAAATAATGATAATGTTTCCAGATATGTCAGATTTCATAACAATTGTTCGTTAGGTCCTACTCGTAATTTGTGGGTAAAGTTATTGTCCCAGACTTGACTGGGAGGTGATTTTGAAACTCATTGCTATTCTAACAGCTCTGCTATACGAGTTTTCCCCATTTTCTTAGCATATTAAATAATACATTTTTAAGTTGCTGTTTTCTTGAGTTCTACATTATTTACCAATTTCACTATACGAATACTACTCCTCAGAGGGTTTTGAGTCATATAGGTAAAGCTGTAAGTCTATCTGTGGCGCCTTTGCACTGCCAAACGTTCGAGAATCCATCAGGACCGTGAGCAATAAAAATGTCACTCGTGGCGCCATGGCTCACAACTGAAACATGTTATGTTAGTACATACGAATTATTGAAATAAATGTGATTAATCATCTCTAGCTCAAAGCTCAAGATCCCAGTTTTATACTGAATACTAATTTAATTTATAAAATGGATTTAAAAGTTTTCTCTTCTTGTATTTAAATACTGTTTAGTTGTGCATTACTAAAAGTAAAAAAAAAATCTTATTGTGATTTGAGATGTTTTATCACAGTATCACTTTTTTTACATTAAAGACCTTTTTAAATCTTTTAAGGTAATCATCTTTGTTTCTCACATTTCAAGTACTTATAATTTCAAGAAGTAAATCTGTTTTCATAACATAAAAATAGTAGTGATGAAAGTTCTACAGTTTATCAAAAAGATATAAAATTTTGGAAACCATTACCAAAAACTCATTGAACGAGAATCATGATATAAAAATGAAATTAGTCCCTGAAATAAACTTACAGTTTATCAAGCTTTGACTCAAGTTATTCAGATTCGAATGCTTTGCTTCAATTAACTCTTCTTTTTAGAACACCAATAAATCACGACAAAAGCAAATTTATTCATGATTATTTTAACAAATCAGAACATTTCTCACGAAATCACCCAAGAAGATGAGAAAAATCAACATGCTAATGTGAGCTTTTTATTTGTTATATATATGGGGACAAATATATTCACAAGATATTTTAAAATGATGGTTCTTTTAATCGTTAACAATATATTTATAGAGCCTGTATTAGAATGGTTTTGAAAATCAAGCAGCACTGGAGGAAATATCATGTTTTAAATAACACTGAGGAAAGCAATAAGAAGATCTTTATTTGGTGATCAGTGTGTTTTTTTTCTTTTTTTATCTAATTAGTTTATGTACGATCGTAACAAAGAAACAAAGTTAGGAAGTTTACTAAAACTTTATGAAGCATCATATCAGAAATTACGTAGGTAAAATAAATAAAAAACTGAGTGTTACATTAATAGTTATGCACAGTGTGTATGTGTTACAGTTAGGTATTGCACACTTGAAAATGATACTACAATATACAAGAACGCAATGCGCTCTGAGCCCACATATCGCAAGTTCTATATTTTATGTAATTAAGTAGCTTGACAGGTCTTACTTTCAGAGTTTCGAAAAACTGAGGTGCTGATACTTTTATATTGAGTTACTTTAGAACAAAACTAATTTTAAGTTTCTTATCTAGTAAGTCAGAAATAACTATGCATGTACATATGTATGTATAATTATTTCGAGAAGCTAAAAATTAAAAATAAAACATATCAAAATAAAGACAACGCGAATCATACGTAGCATATCTAAAGCTTTGATGAAATATAATTGAAGGTAATTTAGAAAAAAAACACATAAAAAAGTCGCAAGTACAATACAAACATCCAACACTGAGACACAAATCATAAGTAGGGCCATTATACAATGTGCCTTGGTTTAACTTAAATTTGGACTGTCTCATGTTTAATAAAAACAAAAAAATAAATAAAAATGGAACAGTTGTGAGGGCTTCAGCCCATAACATCCCACATCTTTATCATCTTTCACTGTCTGTAGCCAGCTGTCGAAGGTGGCTGCTTATAGAAACAACAACAAGAAAACAAAACAAAACAGAAAGTAATAGAATACAAAACATAAGCTGTCCTTGACAGTATCATTCCAGTTTTTAATGTGATGTTTGGATACAAATACCAAGGGAGAGGATAAGGGATATACTAATAATTTTGATTTGGCTTAGTATAGTAACAGTTTGATAACTGTCTACAAATGCATGTATTCAAATACTCTTGTATTAGAATAAATTAGAATAATTAGAACAAATTTACGTTTGTTACTACTTCAGTATGAATATTTTTGCTTCTCCATTATACCTAAGGTATAGTGACAAGAACTAGAGATATTACTGGGCAACACTAACAATGATGATAGGAATATAAAACCAGAATATTTTGTTTTGAACTAAGCCACGCAATGGGCTATCTGTGGTATGCCAACCACCGGGTATCGAAACCATGTTTTTAGGGTTATAAGTCCACACACATAGCGCTGAACCACGGGGTCACCGGAATATAACGATCTTATGTGAATAAATAAACAAAATAATTTTATTTAAAATTGATTAAAATTTTATTTGTGAAAGAAAAGCATTGTATATCCATTTTGCACAACACGTTTAAAATAGACAGGTTATATTATTTACATACATACTGATGAAAACACGGGTAGCTGAGTACCATAAAATTTTAGGACTCCTCGAAAGCTGAAAGCACATGGACGTGAAAACACGTGTTAAGGATCACGTTAATGGAAAGTTTTGTTTTATTTTCGTATTTATTACATTTATTTTCAGGATAATTATACATGTAATTATTTTACATTTTATTATATACATAATTACGTAATATAGGTCTTAGCTTTCTCCTGATAAAAATAATTTAAAGTTATACAACTTACTCTTGACACTTTTCTATTTTTATTTTTATCATTTATATTTTTAAACCTGTAGTTCTACTCACACACAGAGGGAGCTATACAAATCAATCACGAAACTTTTTCCTGAAAATATATTTTCTTAAAGAAAAATTTTATACACTACGTTAAGATTAAGTACCACGTATCTTTATAATGTTTATAACAATCATGGTAAGTCCAGGAACACAATACATCACAAATGCTTTAAATGAAATTTACATATATATTTAAATATGTCCAATATTTCTAAGTTTGTGAGAACTTGTTATTTGAAAAAAAAACACTTCCATGAATGTTAACAAAAATAGTGCTTGAAGTTTTTAACTGTTATTATAAATACAGAAAGTAAAAACCTAACACTATCAACTTTTATAAACCTGAAGCATACAATAGCTATTTGTAAATCACCACGCCTTGAATTATTTAATACAAAATATGTGTAAGTAATTGGGTAAACATAATTTATAAAAAGGGTTAATAACTGTACGATATTTTAAATTAAAAGAAATTAGAAAAAACATACATTATTTAAATATTCCATATTGAATAACATCTTTGAATAACTATATCTACAGTCTAAGTTTATTCATAGTTCGGTACATATGTGTATCAGTCTATTGCTTTTCCAAAGAAAAAATTAAAAATACACCAGTTCCTTGTGTACTTAGGTATTTTTATGTTTTGTTATGAATTAAGGACTAAGAATATTTTTTTTATCTTACCTTTTCGTAATCTTAAATTAAAGGTTTTTTAAAACACTCACTTATTACTTTTGGTTATTTGTGGTAAATTAAAAAACGAATATTTTCGTTTCTTACAACCTAACATTAAATACATCACGGCTCAGTAAAAAATATTTATGTACACAACTTGAATAATATCAAAATCAGAGTTGTCACTATTTTCTGAAAATACAAAAAGTAGTTTAACCTCTAGATTACAAAGAAATTATATGAATACCTATTACTAGTCTAAAATCAGCTGTTGAATACATTCATTTGAGTATTTCGAACAAACTACCAAAGAAAATGACACGTTTTTATTTACATATTAATTTATCTATATTTGGCAATCAATAAAGGCTCAATGTTCTTCATATTTTAATTCAACAGTTGCTACTAGTCTCTTAGTGTTTTTGAAACAATTTTGTTCGAATACTACCAAAAAAGGGTATAAATTCACTCTCTAGAATTAATATTATTTATTTCTTAAATGAAAAAATGCCGTGAATAGGATCTTCTTGCCAGAACCGGAGATCAATTGATGGGATGTCTTTACAGAGCATGCGTGGATTGCTGAAAAACAATGTGTTTGAATCAGTTTGTAGGTTTTTTCAAGTAAAATTAAATATGAAACAATCACGCTACCAGAATTACAACAATTGTATTACAATATTGAAAGAATATCTTATCATGTATTATAAAAATAAATGCAACTTACGATGATATACAATGATCTAAACACATTTTTATATGTCCGTTTTAAAAAATAATAATATTATGGTTGCTTATCTTATTTCTTTATTAATAAATATAAACCTCAACTATAAATGTATTTATTTTATTAATTCTAAAAATATAATACTAGTAAAAAGTAACTGAGACAATGTTTTATGCAAGCAAGTGATTTTTTATGAAAATCAAAGCACTATTTGTGACCACCTCTTTCGTTATATCTTTGGAGTTCTACTTCTTAAAAAAGCTTTGCATGAAACAGATATTAATAGCTACTTAAAAACCAAATTTACAAATGGTTGTTGGAGAAAAATTTAAAACAAAGAGACTCAGTTCGACTTTAACTGTACACACTTTTTTCAGGTTAACTTAGTCAATGAAGTTTCAGTTTAGGAAATTTCACCCGATGCACATGATTCTGTTAACTTGAGGAACCAAACATATTTTTATTTTAACAATGATAATAGTGTTCCCTTCCTTTTAATGTCAGTTAAAAAACTTTAATTTAGTGAATTCAGCATATGCATTTGTTAAACGATCAAGTCAAAGACCGTAAGAAATTTCAGGCATATCTATAATTAATTTAAAGCCACTGACCAGAAGAAAGATAATAAGTCAGCTATAGCTGCCTTCTATGCTGCCACGCTTTAATTTATAAACAGTGGAATTAGTTGTCACAGCTATAATGTCTCATATTTCAAAATGCAGAGTGTATTTAGTGGTGTATTATGGCTCGAACCTTGAATCATCCGATGTATAATCAGGTACGTTAACCACTAATCATTTCGTTACCCTTAACAAATTCAGAGCAGTATTGCATAAAGACAGTAAAATTACTTACTAGATGGGGTGAGGGAGTTTCATGACATAAAGCTGTATAGTCGGCATGTCATCAGCATTCTGACAAATAATTTTAGCTTGGTATGACTTTCTAATTTCTTGAAGTTGTTCTGTAATAAGGAGCAAATAAAAAAAAATTGCAAATTAAATCGAAACATTAAGTACGCCATTGTGATTAAGAAGCGTTTCATAAAAACGAATAACATACCAATAAAAAATAAGATTTTTATATTGATTAACAAATGATCGAAACTACTTTGATATAATGATTTTTTTTAAATTTTGCCCAAAACATTTATCTGGAACATTTTTATTACCTCTTTGATTTTTATATAACCATTTATAATTCATATATAATATTTCAGCCTTGTAGATAACGGAACGTTTATGGAAAAAAAATCATTTTAAAAGGCGTTAAGATAAAATACAAAATAACTCAAGATTTTCCGATATTTACGATCACACATTATAATTTCACTGAAATAAACGCTTTAATCAGTACTCAATAAAGCATAAAGTTTCTGTAATAAGGGTACATCATTGTATATGCAGTAATACATAATGTTTCTGATGTAAATGTAAAACCTTTGTTAGAGATGGAGAGAGAGGAAGGAATAGTTTGGTAAAAAGCAAAGAATGGCTGAGATCAATTAGGTCTCATGAACATTGATATTTCGATGGTATGTAATGAATAATATAGATCATACGCTACGAGAAAATGTTCTCAGTTGGAAAAAAATTAAAAACCATCAGATAATTATATATTTTTCTTTACCAGGTTATTGTAAAAAAACCATCATTCTATGAGCAGGTCACCGAACCACTGAATGAGCCTAAGAATGAACTAATTAGCTTCATAGGGTCTAAAATTAATCTCTCATTCCATTGATTTGTATATTTTATTTATTTAAATGAAAATATTATATGAACTACTCATAAGGTTTAGAGGAAATAGGATGTTTTTTTTTTATAGAAACACAAAATGTTTGTGTATGTTTAAGGTATATGAACGGCTCCAGTCCAGTTGATTTTTATTTACTGGTGTTACGTCAGTTCAATAAAATCTGTTAAGAATATATATATATCGTAGGTAGTGTGATTTCTCCGAAAATTGATCACATAAAGTACGTGACTTTCCTTTTTATAGTGAAATATACATACACAGAAATCACAAAGATTTGTTCAAATCAGGAATTTAGAATTTCAAAGATGAGAATATTTCTTGTACTTAATAGTTTTAAAATACAAACGAATATGGATAAACTTAGACACCAGGACCATCATGAAAAAGACCTGCAATAAGTCGCATCCTACCGTAGGTGAGAATACAATAAAACAAATGCCAATGGTAAAAGGTTTATACACGTCGCAGGCAACATAACCAAGTAGAATAACTGTTTGGAAAAGCGACACAAGTCATATATAGAAACTGCTTTTGTGACATATTCATTGTACCGTAGCACAGTTCAAACATTTAGAGAATAAAACAGTCTACGTTATACAAAGTCAAACCGGTAATGTCGTTAGATATAGCACTTACCGATTTTTGTACAATTTGACTGTTAAAATGGGCACTGGAGAGACTGTTATTCTCATACACTATGAAGAACCTGCAGGGCAGTTTGACGTGCTATGAACATTAGAGCCTTGTGACTAAGCCTTTTACAATGAAACTCACGCTGCAAGTCTATCGTTAAGATTCATGGTCGTCGGATGGAGCATCAACGAATGTTTTTGTGAGACTTTCAAATTGTTTTGATACAACGTGGTCAACCTCTATGTTTGATCAATATATTTATGTGTTTATGAATACATACGGAAATAAGTAAAAAAAAATGAAACAAAATTATATGGAAACAACTAAAAATTTAAGAATTACGAATCGTGCAACATATAATACTTGAATGTAGACGAGTTTTTAAATAATTAGATCATTCACTGTAAGTTGACAAATAATTCTTACAATTAGTCTTCGATTACTGTGCTCCTGTATATTAAATTAATTAGATTATGCCATTGTGCATTGTAGACTGAAAACTAACTGTTTTTAAAAGAATTGTTTCTTAACAATAATATATAAGCTGTTGTCCAAAGACTTTCTTCATAGCCCTCCCAAAAAGTAATATTATGCTGTACCTCTTCATTTAACTGTTATGCTATGAAGGGAAACCTAAATAATAATAAGCTTGTTTAAGTTGACTTACCTGGAGTAAAGGCAGATGGAAAACCCGAATTTTCGTACCAGAAACGATCTCCTTTTTTAACATTTACAAATTGACGAGCAATAATGCAGGCGAAGGTTGGCCCAATCAATCCTCCCGGTAGGCGTCGCTCTGAGATTCCACCACTCCAAAGATCAATATCATCTGGGTGCCTGACACAGAAATAATTAGACATTACATTGTGAAGAAAAAGAAAACTAGACAAAAGAATAAGGAATACTTTTGAATATTAAAATCCGAGATGAGAAAACAACCAAAAGATGATTTGATAATTAATAACGCTTTTGAAATTCGCGAAAAGCTACTCAAGGGCTGTCTGCGCTAGCCGTCCCTAATTTAGCAGTGTAAGACTAGAGGGAAGGCAGCTAGTCATCACCACTAACCGCTAACTCTTGAGCTACTCTTTTACCAATGAATAGTGGGATTGACCTTCACATTTTAACGTCTCCACGGCTGAAAGGGCGAGCATGTTTGGTGCAACTAGGATTCGAACCCGCGACCCTCAGATGACGAGTGGAACTCCTAATCCCACCTGGCCATGCCGCGCCCATTGTGAAGAAAAAAAAAACTTTTACTTTGAACAAATTGTTATTTCTTTTACCACAATGAACACTTTTATTAATATATTTGTTTGAAAATGTACAGATCAAGTGAAGAAGAGAGAATAATAATAATCTATCGTGGTAATGTTCCACCTTCTCTAATACTTCCTCTCCGTTTTCCTGATGTCTTGATGAAACATTGCCCCTTGTTTTTTGCTGACGGGACCGAGACTGTGAGGGAAATAGTCAATATATGACTGTAAGAAATTAACTTTTAAGTTCATATTAAAACCCAATTTTCTGAATTTATCGAGCATGTTATTGACAATATTTTCGTAATTTGGGTCCTTGTTCTTTCCAACAAATTTGGTAATAACATCTTTCAAGACAATCCACGCTCCTTTTTTAACTCACTCCATTGTTCTTTCGAAATGCTCATCTGAAGTCAATTTCCTAATTTGAGGCACAATAAAAATCCCTTCTTTAAGTTTCGATTCTGAAAGAGGTAAGAATTGTCCACGTAGATACTTGAAACAGTCGCCATCTTTGTCTAAGACCTTTACAAACTGCTTCTTCAAGTTCAGTTTTATGTGAAGTGAAGGTAGTAGGATTTTTAGAGGTATCAATGTACAATCGACACTCACTTGAGTCATAGACTGCAGCTTATAGCGTTGGTATTAATTGAACAATATTGTTGCAATAAATCAGTGAATTTTCTGGAAAAACATATGGTATAAACTATTTCTCACGATTTATCCACCAGTAAAGTGATATTCCTGGAGAACGTAAGTTCCTAGCCCGAAGGACCCCAACATCTCTGAAGAATCCTTTGGAAGGCCCAACTCTCTCACCAAATCATTTAGCTCACCTTCTGTGAAAGTTATGGTTCACCAGACGTTTCAGGTTGAAAATAGTCCTGTTATTTCTACAGACCATACTCTACGTACATGTAACCATTAACGACTATTGACGGTGCTATATGTACGCGTAACCATTTAAAATCAAGACTTACTTGTACAACTGAGCAAACTTGAAGGCTGTTCCGTTGTTCATTACTGGCTCCAATTCCTCGAACGTTTTGGCTTTTCCGAAACCACACCAATCCCGGAAGAAATTGTATCCTGGGACTCCAGTCTCACGCCCACGCATTATATTGAATGAAACTAAATCCATTCCAAACGGAATAAAAGGCTCTTCAAATAGGTGGTTGGTCACCTAAACAGTGCAAATGTATTTCTTCAGTACTAGTAGTATGAGGCAATATGATTAATGAATAATTAATGTTGTGATATATATACAAATATGTATGATACTAATTCAATCGGCCCGGCATGGCCAAGCGTGTTAAGGCGTGCGACTCGTAATCTGAGGGTCGCGGGTTCGCATCCCGGTCGTGCCAAACATGCTCGCCCTTTCAGCCGTGGGGACGTTATAATGTTACGGTCAATTCCACTATTCGTTGGTAAAAGAGTAGCCTAAGAGTTGGCGGTGGGTGGTGATGACTAGCTGCCTTCCCTCTAGTCTTACACTGCTAAATTAGGGACGGCTAGCACAGATATCCCTCGAGTAGCTTTGTGCGAAATTCCGAAACGAACAAACAAACCAAATGAGAAAATACGGTATTATTTCTGCGTGAATGAAACACGTTAAAACGATGCGGTGGCTTGAGCGAAAAAAATAGTGTGCTTTGTTACCCTAGGATAACATAGGACGTGATAGATTATACTATAAAAGAAATTAGTAATTTAAATGTCAGTAGAAAAGGATTTGTTATCCTGAGACCTGACAAGAACTTCTGTTTGTATTAAATGCTGTAAATAATTATCATTCCAATCAGTTGTCATTCTTTATTTTTCAGTTCATGCAAAATTATCTTAAGTACGGTTCTATAGCTTTATCATTTACGATGTAAAATGATTTAAAATTTGTTTGTTGTACTTCAAAACATTGTAAACAAATTATTGTCAAGAATCTACATTGAATTCTCAATCTAAAACCGATAGAGCTTACATTAAAAACTAGCTTACCCTGCGGCGCAGTTCTGAAAACCGCATTAAGTGAATCTTGCCTACTGAAATACATGTTACAAAGTCAAATACAACTCTTCAACGGTTTGTTTGTTTGTTTTTTGAATTTCACGGAGAGCTACACGAGGGCTATCTGCACTAGCCTAATTTAACAGTGTAAGACTAGAGGGAAGGTAGCTAGTAATCACCACCCGCCGCCAACTCTTGGGCTACTCTTAGTATAGTGGAATTGATCGTCATATTATAACGTCACCACGGCTGAAAGGACGAGCATGTTTGGTGTGACAGGGATTCGAACCCGCGACCCTCGGATTACGAGTCGAGTTCTTTAATCACCTAGCCATGCCCGGCCTCTCCCGAATAGACCTAGGCTTAAATACTCTATAAGATAAAATTAATCCTAATCTTGGCCACCAGTTTCTAGAAGATTAACACATTATATAACAAATACACGACCTCCTGAGTTATAAAAGGGTCATAAGTTTGGGCAGGTGTGTTAATAAGGCCACCAATGAGTTCATCGATCTTGCCAGGTTCGTAGATAATATATGGCTGACGTAGAAGAGTTCGTAGAGGATCTTCACCTGGTATGAAATGAAAACACAAAATTATATAAAAATTATTTTTTTAGTTTAGGTTATCCTGAACTGAACTCACGAGTTAAGATATATATTTTCAATACCACTTTTGACTTGCTTTGATTAATTAGTTTATTTACTGTTTGATAAGTCCTCTATATTTACCCTTAAATTCATTTAGTTAAAAGTTTACTGGAATTTTTTCTTATGGAAATTTGAAGACCAAACTTAAGGACAGAGATTAGAACAAGTTCTTACCCACAAATTCGTGGTATTTGTTGTATCTACGCACCATACCCTGGATGAAGGTATGTCCAAATCGGAAAGCTGCTGACTGGAAACCACTGGACATTCCCATATGTACGTTAGAGTCGTAACCATTCCAATAATCCTGAACATGCACAAAACACAAATAAAATAAAAATTTATTGATTAATTAAAGCTTAAGTTTAATGACTGTAATTCATCTTAAAATTTGAAGTGACTTCGCTCACCTGACTAATCTTTTTTATGGTCTAATTAAACCTAGCCCAATACACGTGTGACATTAATATGACACCCCCAAAATAAAAAAAAAAACACTTAAATTTTTCTAATAATTAATTTCTATATTTTGTAAAAATACTTAGATTTTACTTGATCTCATAATTAGTGATTCTTAAAATAATAATATAAGATCAAAATGTGTTATTTCGTAAAAAATAATAAATTAAACTATTCTCTAAAAATGGCAGCAAGCACAATTTTAAGCGCTTTTGCAGAAAGTACAGCAAAAATGGTAAGTGTTGTAATAAACTACGGAGAAATTTTAGTATGTTTAAAAGCCTAGAATATCTTTAAATTTTGGCTTGTATATTAACTTGTTAGGAAGTGAGATGATTCTATTAACTACTGTAAACGCGAAATTAATTTTGACATGGGTTAGAACCAGGGATGAGAAACTGAAAACATTTCAATTCAAGTTTCCGATTTCGGTTTGAAATTTGAAAAATAAAGATTTCAGTTTCGATTCAAGTTTTTTCTTTTATATTTACCCCCCGCATGTACAGCGGTATGTCTCCGGATTTACAACGCTAAAATCAGGGGTTCGATTCCCCTCGGTGGGGTGAGCAGATAGCCCGATGTGGCTTTGCTATAAAAAAACAAACATAAAACACACACTTTTATATTTTTCGATTCGAGTTCCTCTTTTGATCTCAGTTTTCAGTTCAATTCAGTTTCGATTTCAGTTCCAGTTTTTCATATTTCTTTAAAATGGTTACTAATTTCTTCTGCAGCAGTCTGCACGTTTTGAGTGACTTGTGACTTTATTATTATATATATTTGTATTCACATCTAGTTTTGAAAGATAACTTTTTCATCTCTGTGTAAGAGTGTTTTTAATATTTAATCCTGTTCTGCTTCAGATAACATAACAATAAATCTAGGACCTTGATATAACGATGTTAATATTAGTTCATTTTAAGAATTTGTTTTCCATTGCTTCTGTGATGTTGTGAGTCAGCAAACATTTGAGTTTGGATATTTCAACTTTGGCAGACAAATCTCACCTTATTGAAGCCTGCCGGAGTTAAACTTTCTTCTTGTAACCGTGATGTAGCTTTTTAGTCGGTTCTAATACGTGAATATTTTTCTTGTAATTTCTCCGAAGATTGAAGAGAAAGTTTTAAGTCTATTTCAATTATTTCAGTAAACTTTTCAATAAACGTTTGGAGTTCCACTAAATTGAAAATCATATCATATGTTGAGCATCATTGCTTCACCACTTCTACAAGTTCGCAACTTTTTAGACAGTTTTTTGTGCCTGAAATATAGTGCTTGCACACAGCTGGCAATTCAATTCATCTTTTACTGCACGTTGTTAAGTATGAGCAGCATATCTAACAGAAAAAACACTCTAGTTTAATATCATCTATTTCAACTAACATCACTTTCATCACTAGCAGTTTCATGTTTTAAATCGGAAATCAATTCCACAACTTTAAACATATTTCTAGCATTATCAGTAGTGATAGAATACACGTTACTTATAGTTAAGTTGTATTACGATAGCACATTTATAACTATTTTCTTATTTTTTTCATCTGAATGAGCTGAAGAGAAGTTTGTAACAGCTAACGTTCTTATTTGAAGAGATTCTCTTTTAATGGCTTGGGCATTAATGGTTAGCTCAGATCTATCCAGACAAGATGCAACGTTAATTTTCTGTTTTGCATCTCTTCGCTTATTTGCTTCACAATTTATGTAGCTTTTTCATCAAATAAAATCAATATTTTCTTCAGAAACATTGTTGTGTTAAGGGCTTTTTTAATTGAATCGATTATTTTACATAAACCACTGTCCTCTAGTGCACAAAAAGGTCTCCCATTTAGGGCTACCAACTCAATCATAGCATTATTAAACGTTTTTTATGTCTATTAGAATATTTATTGTTGGACAAAAAAACTCGTCAATGGGTTTTTTTGTGTGCTTGGGGTCACTGTTGTCTTGAGCCTTTTCCCATTGTGGGAATGATCTTTTAATTGTTGAAGGTTTGCATCTTCTCACTAGATTTCCAAATTCTGCTTTATGGCGTCTCTTCAGATATTTTGTTAGGTTAGTAGCACAAGGGTGCTTCAAAACCTTAGTGTAACCGTTACATGACAAGTTGCTCTTACCAGTTCGTGATAACCACCGATTGTGAAATATGAAAACATTTCATTAGTTTTGTAACGTCACGTATTTGAAAAGGGTTGCAAAAAGTAAAAAAATGGCAATCAGACAAAATATGTAAAGGAAAGGTCTTCCTCGATGCGATAAAGATGGACTAAGTAATGCTCGTTATTTCTCTCTAGACTTATCTACATCAGATGAGCACTGAAGGGACTGTATATATAGCCCGGTGCGCAGCTTTTGACAGTTCTGTCGAGTATGGAAATAGCTTAATAACATCAAGTGCGCCCCTTAGTGAAGCCCAGCTGGCTCACTCCACAACATGTCTTCTGATATATCATGGCCTAGTTACAGAGGGAAAGATTTCAGTTTTCAGCTATTTCTTTTGAAGACAAAAGAAACATGCCAGGTAATTGTGCTGTTTCAATAATAAGAAAAGATCAAGTGAAAACGTAGATTTATAACTTTCGGTTCCCTAAGTTGAAAGACATAAAACGCAGTGAATTTATTTATGCAGACGTAGGGACAATACCAACATCAATAATAGTCTCAACATTCCATAAAGAATGATTATGCTGGGCATATGAAGTCACGTCTTTTCGCGATCCCAAGTCAAAGAAATAAAAGATGATTGATGAAGGATGCAGTGCCATTTCTATTATTATACAAATTTACGTTGGTGTTAAGTTTAAATGTGTTTATTTGTCGAATGAATAAACAACTTCATAAAAATTTTATGTAAAGACTCGATGCAATGGTATATGTTTTAACTATCCACCTTTGCATTTTTAACATCTAACTTTTCAAGAAATAAGATATTGACAACGATTATCAGTAAAAATTCCCTGAATACTGTAAATAAAGTGATAATAAAATTACTGAACGAATACACTGATTCTCTCATGGTATGTGACAAATGCGATACATATGGTATCATATGAATTTATTCATGAAAAGCACTAAAACTTGAGTGTCGTTACTGTTGAATTATGCAGTTATTATTTACTTAAAATAGCTTCAATCTTCATTTATCTATATTGGTTACCTTCTTTTCTACTATATTCTATAACGTTACTTAGTAATTTTGTCCGTATTTAATCTCTATGTAATTTTATATTAAACTTATATATATATATATGTATGTATGTATGTACGTATAAACAGCATATGTGTGTGTATGTGTTTTATCCCTTCAATTTTACTTTTTCAGCCTTGGGGCGTTATAATGTAGATCAATCCCACTATTCGTTGATAAAAGAGTAGCCCAAGAGTTGTCGGCGGATGGTGATGACTAGCTGTCTTCCCTCAAGTCTTACACTGCTGAATTAGAGACGGCTAACGCAGATAGTCCTCGTTAGTTTTGTGCGAAATTCAAAAACAAACAAACACTTTCTCCAAAAACCAACTTTCGCCGCTTTCGGATCGTGGGTCTATTATAACAGTGATGGTGAAATCCCAGTATTCTGTAAGTTTCTTTTTTGTTTATTATTGAGCAAAAAGCTGCACAGATAGGCCTTTGTGTATCGAAACTCTATCTCTAGCAGTATAAGTCCGTAGACATACTACTGTGTCACTGGGAGAATGGCATATTCGATGAGAGAAGAGCAGCCCAAAAAATGGTAGGGGTGACGTTGGCCAGTTGTATTTTTTCTCTATAAACGCAAAATTAGAGAGGGCTATTCGCACAAAATTTCTTGTGTAGATACGTGAAAATTTTAAGGCAAATAAGTATTGTTTATGTAATTATATCCATACACTAAGCTGTTGACAAATGCATAGCAGTTTGTACATCAAAATAGATGATAGGAAGCTACTGGTAAAACGTCATACGATGTTTATGTAAGCTGTTGACAAATGCATAGCAGTTTGTACATCAAAAGATGATAGGAAGCTACTGGTAAAACGTCATACGATGTTTATGCAACATAGACATTTTGAAACTGTTTTATCATGCAAAATAACACAACTAATTTTAAGAAATATTAAGTAGCAGTGACATATACTGTGTTCAAAATTCGAGAAAAAACTAGTGAAAACGCCAAAATTTTGTTTCAACAAGTGAAACATTACATTTAGACATATACAGTCCGAAAAAAAAAATACAACTTACGTGAGTACTTGGAGTCAGGTCGTAACGAGTCATTGTCTCCTCGCCCAAAATCATGGGTAAAAATTCGGTAAAAGTGATGTGTTGCACTGAAGCTGCCATGATGTGTCGTGTTTCATGATATATCCTATCGTCATCCCAGTGCGGGTTCAATCTGGAGAGCTCGGTGGCAATTCGGTTGTGGTCGCGAACGTACAACGTATGCAAGACAGTCAAGTGAATCTGTTCATTAACACGTTCATCACCTTGAAGTTGAAGAAAAATATTACAGTTTCAAGTTACGGTTCTTGTAAACCTGCTGCTGACTAAAGTGTGTTATTTAAATTAATTAAATCACCTGAGAAACAGGTTTAGATCATTTTGATCAATGGCATTTCGAGGTTAGTTCAACCTTTTAAACACACTTTTTGAACATCATTTTAGAAGTAATTTATTATACTTTTGTATCTGCCACATGAATCTGTTTGATAGAAAGGTATAGATGCTCGCTCATACTGTTTTTAAGAAAACAGTTCTGTGGAAGGTATGCTTTTCAATGAAGAAAAGCCGTCAAGAATTAGATGGAGATTGAGATGTCGGAGGATAAAAGTTCTCTTAAAGGAATCTGTGACATTCAATAAAACATAGGTTCCTCTAAGTGAGAACTAGTTAGCTTATTTTACTAATTCTAATTTCACATTTCAGACAATCGATTGAATAAGAACTTACTGCTCCATCTGGTGGGTACATTAGGAATTATCATGAACTTATGCACTTTCAGACAAAACATTCCACTTTAGCTTTATGAAATTGTGGTTCATATTCTTAGATTTACTTTTGCTGTCTCTTTTGTAAAATATTACTTATAGCTACTATATAATTAAACTAAGTGTGAAGGGTAAAAAAAAAAGCTGATAAGGCTATACATAATCGATGGTACATGAATTGTACACCAGGAGACACCATGTGTTTAACTTAAGAACAATGAGATAACATATTTTGTATACACTTAAACCACTCCTTTCCAGGTTAAATAGTGGAATTTAATCATCATACATAAGGATAACATAAACCTAACATTATCTCTGATATTTAATAAAATATGCTCAATTCACTTTTATGTTGGAAAAATTCAAAATCACTGTCTATGAGTTATTTTATTTGTCAAAAATGTTATTGAATAAATATCGGTTTTAATAAAACTGTGATATATATTACCAATTATTCTTGAATCCTTCACTTATTAAGTTTTACAAGAAAATCCACCTTGCATATTCATCATTTAGTTAAGCTGTGTTATTTTGTAATAATGCCACTGGATGCATAATATTCACTGCTTTCCTATCACCACTTACCTGCATTGAAACAGAACAGATGTCTTGGGCGTGCAGTACAATCTTTCTCAGGATAAGTTGACAGAGGAGGCAAAAGTGGTTTTAGTCCAAAGTTTTCAAAGTGATCCCAAACACGCATGAGACCTGAAAAAGAAAAAGAAATTTCTCTGTTGATAATAGTGATAGTGTGGAAGCGCCATCTACCGTTTTAACTGTGTGATGAATTCAAATTGCAATATGGTTCTTTCTTATTCCTCTTGTGTTCATTTCTTCATTACTGTAATACGCTTTCTTATCTATCGTTTAAAGTAAATCCAGTAACTGCCATTGAAGACTATTCTGTTCTGCTGAATGTTTTGGAAACTTCTTGAGAAGAAACATTCATTATCGAGGTTGTCATTCCATAATGATTTTTCAAAATATTACTTCCCTTGCGAAGTTAAATAAATATTTTCGATATTGTAACGTTTTCGGAAATTCTAACTGCTTTACTGAATGTAAGTGTTACTTGACGATAACTCAGTACTATGAATGGAAACGTTGTTATCCGTAAAATTAAGATTTTCCTACTATAAAAGTTGGTTATTGCAATTTTGAATTTCTTTATTAATAGGTTCCTCACCAAACGTTTCTATTTCTTTTAATATATTTCTTTCAAACATATTTACCAAGTCCGTGTCCAATGCTAGTTTTTTTTCTGTTTTTAATCTGACAGACTTTATGTGATAAGACGTCAATCCTACTAGTTTATCTGTTTATTTTAAAGCAAACTCACATGGGCTTATCTACTGTATCTACTGCGGGGAATCAAACCCCAGATTTTGGCGTTGTAAGTCCGTAAAGTTACTGGTGTTTCAATTAGGGCTTATATCTTTGTTTTAAAATACAGAGCTGGAGTTCTTAAATGTTCTGTGTTATAGTATATACAAAGCGTAACTCAGTAATTGATAGCATGTGCAGTAATAGTGATCATAATCACGTTATTGTTTACTTGTTCATTAGAGGTCTTCAGAACAAGAAAGAATAGTTTTAAGTACATTATTTTGTATAACTAAATTTTATTTCCTGTACGGCAGTACGGGCGACGTATTCCATTCAACCTAGAATTCTCTTTTAGTTTTAGTTTTACTTGTCTCTATTGCTTTGTGGTTTTAACAATTTTGCTAGTTTTACTGCTTGTTTTAAGATTCACACTTCTTGTGTGTATGTATATATACACACATATCTTATCAGAAGTTTTTATTTAAATTTTCTGTTCGTTTTATGAAACTTACCTCCTCGACCCAGTCGGAGTTCTTTGGCTAGTTTTTCTGTTGATCCATACAAGAAGTTAGCATCCAGTGATTGTGTAAGGAGGTTGATGTGCACTCTTGGACCTTTAAGTAAACAAAGACACATTCAAATTATCAAACTAAGGCTTATTCTCGTTACTCTAACGTGTGTCAGTTGATTTGATTATTTCTGTCTAAAATGTTATGATACTGAACTAAGGAAGAAGTCGCTAGACTCGTAATTTAAATACTGAAAATATACACAACTCTTACAGGACTTCTAAAAGTTAGCTATTTATTTATTAAAAAAAGTTTACTTTTGGAAAACATCACAATTAAATTGTTATTTTAACAAATACTGTTTTTTATAATTTTTGTCAGTGTTTACACTACCGAAAGTACTCAAAATGTTGATGAACTGAGCTCAGTGTAACAATGGATACGGCCTATCTTATTCGTTATCAAATTAACAATGATAATATAAAAACATTATCTGATCCATTATCAACAGCAGTACATTACACTTAATGAGTTAACCTTATTGTCAATAACAATGTGTAATAACAAACTGATCAAGCACTTCCTACCGAGAGCACATCCAGGTCTGTGACCTGCAAGAGCACGTTTGAATTCCATACATGTCTCTCCGTAATGAGCATAGAACGGATCACCAGGAGGAATATCAATAGTCATACAGTTTGGATGTTGATGTTCCTTAGGGATTCCACAACAGATAAAATCCAGTTCGTTCTCATCTGAAGTGCATAATTGGGATTTCTAGCTTTAGTTTATTCTTTATTTGAAACTTGTATTTTTCATATTCTAAATCACGTAAAGAATAATAAAGTCACATGTGTTACTTTATACATAAAGGAGTTCTTGTTACATTATTACGTATATTACTTCGTACTTAAGATAGTTTCTGTTACATTGTTATTTTGTTTTACTTTATACAAGTTAGTCCTTGACACATTATATTTGTTACTTTATACTCAAGGCAGTTCTTGTTAGACTCATGTTTGGTAATCTACATAAAATTATTTTTATACGTTACTGTATTTTATACGTCATACTGAAGACACGTCTTGCCATATTATTACGTTTTTTTGTTTTTTTACTTTATTCATGCATTAGTCCTGTCATAATTTTACGATTTTCGTATCGTAAAACTTCTAATCACATTGTAATGTTCAATAAAAATAATTTATACGTAAAACATTTCTTGTCAAATGATCTTATAATTTTAGGATACTTAGTTTTATTAGATTTGTTAATTTATATATATATAACAACTTGTATCTTGTTTTTCATTTCTTACTTCATAAGTACAAATAACTAATGCAGTCATAATTATCTTCATCCGTCGTTTACTATACAAACAAAGTCCATGTTTTCACTTTGTTTTTAATATAAGAACATAAATTAGGTTCAATGTAACAAATCAGTCGACTTGAATTCCACATTTCGTACTACGACGTCACAAAAAGTAAAACATTGATTTACTCTAATTGTTATGAGGATTTGTTTTAAAATAATTTCTTCACAAATGATAATTTATCTGAAAATATGTGGTTAACGATTGTTTTGTGCTGTGCACTTTTACTCACGGGTAAACAGAGCGGATGATTTAACCAATGATTCAGTGAATTTATCGTCACAGTTGGAAGAGCAGTGCCAACATTGTCCCCTTTATCTTTATTGTTATCCAGTATGCATGGGCAACATAAATATATCCCCCTTTTGTACAGATTGTATCGATACCTTACATAAAGCTAAGAATTAGGGTAAACCCTGAATACTCTATGCTAGCGGTTCCTAAATTGTGAGTGAAAACTGTTTCTTCCAAAGAGATAATGGAGTTGGTCGCAGAACAATAAAAAAATTGTCTGGTTAAAGAGGTGGTCCTTAAGCTGTAAAAGTTTGGAAATCTCCTGCTGTATGTAATTCATGGGTAATGAATGAACAAAAGGTAGTTTAATTATCAAGTAAGTAGTGACTTGTAAAGTACAATGAAATATATACAGAGACAGTTAAGGAAGGAAGTAAAGCAAGTTGTAATGAAGGTATTTCATTCAATGTTGACAAATTTTCTTCATGAAACACCGAATGACTTTAAATACACTCTTTATGTTCTGAGTACGAAAACTTGTGGTTCTATTCTACGTAATCTAGTATACATTTCTGAACTTTGTATTAATGTATTTTACCGGTACATACATGCCAAATAGTTAGGTAATGGTTCTACAATCGAATACTTCCTGTTATTATAATAATGTACAACCATTACAAGAGTGGAAACTTCCTCAACACATTCATGAATTATTTGCTAGCAATTTTAAAATATCTCATAAGTAACTTAAAGAAACTAAAACTATTATTATCATTAAGTGGTCCTATGTAAGAATAAAAACAGTCTTTGTTATTTATTGTTATGCATTTGTTTACCTTAGAATCTAAAAATGTAGACTCTGTACTACATGAAAATTATTTTCTTAGCCAATAAAGTAACGAAACACTGGAGGTTTTTGATTTAAAATATGGTAATCCACTTGGAAAACACTCTGTATGGCTCTTTTATCCTAATAACATGGCCTGGTGTTTATAAGGCACTCGACTCGTAATCCGCGGGTTCAACTCCCCGTCACACCAAGCATGTTAGAGCTTTCAGCCGTGGGGGCGTTATAATATGCAGCCAATCCCACTATTCGTTGGTAAAAGAGTAGCCCAAGAGTTGGCGGTGGGTGATGATGACCAACAGTCTTCTCTCTAGTCTTATTCTGTTAAATTAGTGACGGATAGCTCAGATAGCACTCGTGTAGCTTTGCGCGAAATTCGAAAAACAAACAAAAATTATTCTAATTACTAGAAACGCTTTTTGAACTGCAACTTTTCATAAACATAGAAATTACATATGCGATTTTAGAGTTTGAACTTTAAAAGTATTCATTGAAACACTAAAACTTTGTAAAAACATACTCTAAAGCGTAATACACAGTTCAGATGGCTATATTCTTAGGTGGGTCCCCGATGGGTTAATGATTAGTTTACGAAACTACAACACAAAATCTGGGATTCGAGTCCCCGCATAAGACAGATTGCATGTATATATATATGTATGTATATCATTGCGTAGTTTCATACAAAAAAACTAGAGCATCGTTGTGTATTTCGTAGCTTGGATATTTGCCAAGTAAAGCACACATTCATCACGTGGCCATGAAACTAGTGTAACGTAGAACTTCCGACGCCAGACAGGTTTATTTATGAGTAGGTTGCCACCTGAATGCATCATCAAAATATTCCAATATTGCTTAAAGTATTATGTTTGTTATACTAATTCAGATTAGGGAAAAAAAACAAATAGGTCAAGGCGTACATACCGTGCGTGCTTGAGAATCGTTATTCAAATGAAGAACAAGGAGAAACGTTACGCATAACTTGTCCGTGGCGCATAACGTTTTGTTAGCTTGCCAAAGAAGTGTATAGTCTGTTATAATACTCCAAAGTAAAAAAAATAGTTAAATTAAAACCATATTGCCGAACTATATGCTTTTCAATTATCTTGAATATTATGAACTTTAGTATTTGCAAGTTGTTATATGCCGAAGGAAACAAATTAGATTTAATCATCTACATTGTAAGCTATCTTTCTATGCTTGATATGATTTGTTTGTTTGTTTTTGACATTCGCGCGAAACTACGCGAGGGCTGTTTGCACTAACCGTCACTAATTGAGCAGTGTAAGACTAGAAGGAAGGCAGCTTGTCATCACCACCCACCACCAAATCTTGGACAACTATTCTGCCAATGAATAGTGGGATTGACTGTCACATTATAACGCCCCACAGCTAAAATGGCGAGCATGTTTGGTGTGACGAGGATTCGAATCCGCGAGTGCCTTAACCACCGGACCATGATTAGATATGGCGATTTTAAACAAACTTTTTCCTATTTGATATAACGAAAATTAAGAAATGAGGACTCAACTAGTCGATAACAATTGATATCGTGAGCAGTTTTACAATAGGAATGTGAAGCTGGTGACGATATTAAATTTCTCGATATTTAGATGCTGTGTATCTAACTTAGCCAATGATTTTTGTTAGTTTCTTAGTTTGCTGTTAAGCACAAAGCTACACAACGTGTTGTTTGTCGGATTTTAGCGTTATAAGCCTTCAGACTTATCGCTGATCCACTCGAAGACTTAGCTGATGAACCCAAGTATTAAACAAAATAATTCCCCTGTACAGTTGCACAATTTGTTGAAATTCATAATGAATTTGCTGATAGGATTGTTAAAATAAATAAATGCAGTCCGATTTAATGTTTCGCTGTGCATCTTAAGCCTCAATGTGTCTTTATGCTCTGCCAATGAGCTTTAGTGCTTAATATTTCTTAAACAGTTTAATATAAAGCAGCTGTACATCAGCGAGTGTAGTTAGAGTAGGCCTAAACATTTCGCTGTAGATCTGCAGCAGAACTATAATAAAGAATATTTAAATATGTCTTTGTATTCCAACGATATACCTCTCTTTAAATTAAACAACATTCGCTCAAATGTTTGCACAAAATAATTTTATCCCAAGTTAGCTTATTGGCAAGGAATATTGATGTGTTAATCTCTCGAATGTGTGTCTTAAAGAATATTTTCCAAAGTTAGTTCTGTTTGTGAGAAGTATGGATGTGTTATGTACAAGAAGTGTGAGGAGATCTACGAAATTGTTGTTTTAAATCAAAGCGATTCACTCTAATAAGTTTATGAACGAGAAACGTTACTGTGTCAAGGCTGTAATAGTAATACATCTCGAGTTCTGGGTATTCTGTAATGAGATTATAGTTTTAGATACACGTTAAAATTCTATCATTAAGTTTAATTTGTATTCCCTACATAAATCTGTAGATAGGAGTTTTATTCTTGCGATTAATATTTTTATTGTAATTAAAAATTAAATATTGTGGATACGCTGTTTTGAAGGCTGTTTTTCCAATACAAATATTTTCCTTGTGAAAAGATATTATGACGTTGTTAATAAAATCACTGAATATATTCAGATATATAAAAAAATTGTAAAACACAGCAACTTATTAAACGTATAGGTCTTTTATTCCAGCCTTACAAAGGACTTTGAATAGGAGAATAATTATAAGAGATATCTTCTTGGTAAACTTAAATTTCCGGTTTGAACACATGTTTATGACCAAAGTGTTTGAATATTTTGGACTTTACATACCCTTTCCAAAAGCGATCAACTTTCGATGGGATCATACAGTTTACGAAATGTCAAACAATTTTAAAATATAGTTCTGATACATGCTGTTTTACCGCGACTTTATATCGATTGTGTCTGTTACGTGATTTACTGTCCTGCTGCCTAGATCCTTTTAGTATAATGCACTCAACCTGCTATAAAATGAATATCGTTGTAGCTATAATTATGTGAATTTAATTGTTTATGTAAAACTATGAGTCTGATGTCATAAATTAGGCTTTACATATAACACAATCCAGCTAATATGATCATGACTAGTTTTAACCTTTACTATTTAACACTCTTTCACATAACTTCATTTTAAGATGTTTAACCATAATTTTTATTTTGTCAGCATCAACTGGGTCTTAAGAAAATTGTAACTTAAATCCATTTGATCAATATAAAATGATTGTATTATTAAAATTTCTGGTTATGTTTTTAAATGCAAAAGAAAAAAAATCTTTTGTCGAGAACGTAAAATATTAAACAGTTTTCTGACTTACCTCTAGGTGCTGCTGCGAGCGTCATGTCATGGTCAATAAACTGACCCCATGACATCAACAGGACGGTGAGGTCACCAGAGGGAGTATCATAGTCACGATGAATGTAAGCACTGATCATTCTGGCTGGAGGAAGAGGGCCTCCATCAACAACAGAAACACGAGGTTCAGATATCCCTAAACACAGTAACAGAAGACGTTGTTAGACTGGTGAACAACAATGGTTTAATTTCAGTATCTTGACAATGTCTATTTGCCGGAAGTATTGACTTGAAACTTTATTTTCTTGAATACTTGAATAAGATTATTATCTTTCAAGTCACCAAGGTTATTTAAAAAATGTGGACAATAATTTAACTTATTACTGACTTATAAAAAATTAAGAGTTACACATCGTCCTATACAGTTACACATTTCCTGAAGATGTAAAAACTATAACCTAAAGAGATTTGATTTCGAGATACTGCTTAGCTGGGTTCTGGATATGGGAGGCGTTTTGATCTCTTAACCTGTGTTGGTACTTTTATCATGTCGGTGGGGAAATATGCTATATATTTGTGTAGTACCATAACTACGGCGTAACTAAACAACATATAAATTTCTAAACAATTGTGTTGTTGTTTTTAAATTCGTGTTATGTCTTGAATTGTGATTTGTTTTGATTGGTGTTAAAATTTAACAACATCACTGCAGTCAGAGAGCTGTTGGTTAATTTGTTACTTGTAAAATGTGTTTACTTGCATGAACATATCATGGATATGTTGAATACTTCAACCGTATCGCTTAACTGTTGACAAGATATTTCCAAAACATTTCATAATAACAATGTTTAAATTCTTCAGTGTGTTCTAATAGGGATTTTATTTCATACATGATGAATTTTATCATCATTACTCATACGATTAAGGTTAGGCTAGTTTAGATAGTATCTTTTATAAGCTGTGTCTTTTTTTTTGGTTGTTAATGATGAAATTTAATTTTAGATAAATTCACGGGTGAATTCAACTTAAGTTTTAACATACGTTGTTGTTTACCGATTATTTTGGGGCTTATTCTGACGTCCATAATTTGAAAACTATTCAACAGAGAGCTATGATATTTGTTGACAAATTAAAGGAAATTGGTAAAGACGAGTTCAATATCAAAGTAATTATCACCAGAGGGCGTTGATTCCAAAATTTTAACAATGATTAGTGTAACCATTATTTGTGCGTGATATTGCTTTCATTCTAGAAACAATGAGATAAACAGCTGAATAATACTGACAGACTTCAAACAATTAGTTGACAAAAAGTCAACATATCCGGGCTCTTTATGTCTTCTCCATACATTGAACGGGTACGTCAGACACTTGGTGTCTGTCTCCGTCGTACATCTTTCAAGTATGTCAGTATAGCAGCTAAATCAAGGCTTGAGGTGACTCCATAAACAAAAATCAGTGAGGATGAGTGAGAATTGAAGACCCTGATGACCATGCTTATGTGGAAAAAGTCGTTCACTGCCTGATCCCTAAAGCAAGACTTTACAATGCCTTAAGAGAGTGTGCAATGCGGGGTGTTGTCCCATCTTTCATGATGACTGTTTCATTGAGAACGTCTCCTCTTTGAAGTGTATAATGGATAACATGTTCTAAACACCGATCTTTTTACTGAAACTTTTTTATAAATTTCCTTTCCTATATGATCCTATCCATTCATCAATTGTTCATTAATGTTACCTTAATGTTGCACAAATCTTATCACCAAGGATTTAGTAATGTTTTACGAGCCAAACCCCAATGTTCAGAAATAAACTGTTTTGGATAATTTCTATTGGCAGAGTCAGGAGCAATGTCAATATTTTCCACATGTGTTTGTTTATTTGAAGTTAAGCACAAAGCTACACAATGGACTATGTGGGCTTTGCCCATCACGGGTATCGAAACCTGGTTTTTAGCGTTGTAATTCAGCAGACATGCCGCTGTGCCACTGAGGTGTTTCGTGATATTTATGTGTATGTAGGGGACAGAGAGGATTAGATGGGCCGGACAGAACATTGAGAATTGGACTCTGCCAACAATATGTGGACACCCTAATGGAAACTAAAGCAAATTTTGGGGTAGCTACAGCCCCCCAAGTTCTCATTTGATGCCACTTTTGGGCAGAGCAGCTGCAAGCATGTTTGATGTTGTTTTTGTACAGTCCTCGGTATATAAGTTGCATAATAGATCCTGTTGGTAAGAATTAGTTTTTACACTGGAATAGCCTTTCAAGTTATGAGCAGTGTAACGGACCGGCTAACTATTATTATCATGTACATTACTTTATAAAAGCAGGAGATTTTATTCCCAAGTTGGAAGTCTTTGTAACATACCATCACTGTAAGCAGGAGGAAGGTGCCTGACAAAAGAGCTGTGAGTTGATCCCCAGCTGGTGTGTTGCATATTGTTACACACTCCTGTGTATGTCCGATACCTTTCCATTGTGCAAGGAAGCGGTTTCAAGTAGGCGGGGCATATTTCCCAGATGTCTGTGCGAGAGGTGTCAATCATTGGCAAAGCGTTAATGATTTCATCTCGAGAAAGCTGGAACCTAAATAAAAAATAGTCTTCAAAATTAGTGGATGAGAAAAAATAAAGTAAAATAAAATAAATAACTGTTTCAACAAATATTCTACATTTGTAACAACTTTAATTTGAAGCTTTGACATATTTTCAAAACTTATTTAAATAACTTTGCTCAATTTGTGGAACCTATGAATAATATTTAACCTTTCCAAATTTTATTACAACTGATTGAAAACTAAGAGTAATTTTTGCTATTATCAGGAAAAATAATTTAAACGAAACTAACTGACTTTACACTTTTATTTAACATTCGCTGAGACACCAGAACATTATCACATTCAATAAAAACTAAGATAAAAACATTTAACGTTTTTGTTCTTTTCATACTGTTCTTTTTTTCAGTGATGAGAAATAACTTAGCTATTTATCTAAGGCATTTATCAGAAATCTCGTAAGCTCTCTAACAAGAAATTTACGAATGTTCCTTTCCAAAAGTTGGACTTTAAAGCTTCTTTTAATCAACTTTATTTTGCAGTTAATGTAGAGTTAACTGCTTATTTAACAGTACTCACTGTCTGGCTATTAGTCGGGTTGTGGCCAGCACCAACTCTCCTGTTTTATCGATATGAGCTGGATGCGGTTCCAAAGAGTTGATTGTGGGTGGGTGTCTGTAGCCTGGGTGAGAAAGACCAAGAAAAATAAAAAATGTAAAAAATAGTCAGGCTTTTACAGTGATAATCTTAATTACCTGTCTTCCAGTATAGTCGCCGATCAAAAACTTTAGATTCACTTTTTATTAGATGTCGTTGGAGGTCCGACATGGCTAAGTGGTTAAAGAGGGTGGCTCGCAATCCGAGACTAGCTGGTTCGAATTCTGTTGCACCAGTAAATGGTGATCCCTAGCTACCTTCCCTCGAGTCTTACACCTATTAAAGTAGGGACACCTATCGCAGATAATCCTAGTGTAGCTTTGCGCGAAATTCAGAACAAATAAGTTATTACTCCTCACAGATGTCTTCTCTATGACCTAACATTTTCAATAAAAGGTGATATCATCCTCCAATTTGACCGCGAAGGATATTTTAATGAATAATTAGCCAATTTTTTTTTTTTTACACACTTGCTTCCTTACTTTTATATCAAATCTAGATGTGTTGTATTTAACTCAAAATAATCAAATAGTGTTGCAGATGTTAGTTTAGTATTTAATCTTGAGCATCGTTTTTGAGGTTACAATGGTAAAAATACTACAAAATAAGCTATTTTAACACTTTTTTGACGTTTGTATAATGACACGTATATTGTTTCTGTTATCGTTTGTATTGTATTTGCATTGTTTCTTTCCATCATTGTAGTAATTATAACAACTAATTTCTGTTTTCTTACAGGCTCTGATATGAAACTAGACCATGGAGGTGAATCAACTTACTGCATCTAAACGCAGAATGGAAAAAAATAAATTTTTCCAGTGTATTTGCCAAGACGACAGCAAGGAACCTCAGAAGCTAGAAAAGCTAGATTAAAGTACGTTTTCAAAGAAAGACAAAATCTTAAATATTCATATTCAAGTCATATTACTGACAGTCCAACTAGATTTTCTGAAAGTCAACTGTAGCAAGGGAGTCTTATCATATGGTATAAAACTTGCTATTGAATTCATAGCTTAATGCAAGCTGCAACAGCTGAGAAAGCAATCTTTATCAAAGTGTCAAGCAGGGTTTGAATAACTTGAAGAAACGAGCCCAAAGCTAGTGAAGCAAACAATAAAACCTTCGTTTGATCACAGTCTGTGCATGTTTTGTCAAACACAAAGCAGTAACCAATTACACAGTGTTTCAGAATTCAGTTTATCTGGAAAGATAATAAGGTTAGCACAAAACGATGTTGCTATGAGATTAAGACTGGTTGATGGGAAGCACCACGTGCAATGTTGGGTAGAGTTCCAGAGGAATGTGAGAAAGATTAGTGATCAAGCAAAAGAGGATTATAAACAAGATAGAATCCTGGATGAGCTGTGTTTGGGTATTATATCGGGCCTAAAGTTTGGAAAAGTATAAAAAAAAAGGCATGCATGAAGAAAATATGTTTATCTGTATAAAGAAGTTGATGTCCAAATACCTCAAAGCTGCATGTCCAGAGCAAGAACTTTTTATTAAATCACTCAGAAAGACATTAGATCATCAAGCATCTTTGTACGTTTTTTAAGAGGTAAGATGCTTATATGCTTGCAAGGTAGTGACAAATCTAACTACTTTATTGCAAATTTACTATTAAAAACTCTCATTTTGAAATTCCTTACACATCCCCAAAATCTGAAGAAAATATGGAATTTCTTGTTGAGAATCAGGATCCAGTATTACTAGAAACAACTCATGCAGCTCCGAAGATTAGAATGGACTGTGGAAACAACTCTGGTGATAGCTATTCACTCATAAGAACAGATCAACAACAGATCTTGATGAATACCAGAGTAATTTAGATTAGTATGAAAAGCAGCTAAAGGGAGCTGCCATATTGCACAAGATATATTGTATGCTGTATCAAGAAACAAGAAGTTGGCTCCAAAGCATGTGGGCATTGGCCTAACTTTTCACCAAACAAGAAGATCACAAAATCTTATTAACTTCTTTCATTCTGCTGGACATTCCATTGGCATCTTTACTGTACCAAAATTGATACAACTATTGCCAGTTGTATTATGGACAAGTTTAAAAACAAGGCGTCTATATTGCTGATGGCATTGTTTCTTACATACATGGCCACCTAATTTTTGTGTGATAGTACTTATGTTCTTGATGACACAACTGATGAGAAAACACCTTTCATTTTAACAAATGATGCTAAGGCAACGTGTTCCTCCTTCAAGAAGAAAATACAGTGACATATATACTTACTGAAGCAAGTCATTGAAGCAAGACATTCTGAAAACTTCACCGTCTCGATAAAGCAGCCACATGACCTCGGCCGTCTACACTGCCTTGCAAAAGTGTTTACCACTACCAATAATGTCACATTATGATGAAATACAAATAATGTTTTTATTCAAAATGTTAATGATAAAACTTCTCACTATTATGTGTGGAGCAAATTGAATGTCATCAAAACCTGCAAAGAAAATGTATGTATTGAAATTTACTTAAAGTATTCAGCCTTCTAACTCAGTACTTGGTGGAAACACTTTTGACAGCAATTATTGTTGAGAATCTTTTAAAATAGGTCTCTACCAGCTTTGCACAATGAGATAGTGCAGTTTTTATCCAATTTGCTCAGAAGAATTGCTCCACAAGTTTGACTGGGCCACTCCAGAACATTCTTTTTTTCCTTTTGAAATGTCGCTAGTGTGACTTTGGCCTCGTTATTCAGGTCATTGTTTTGCTGAAATTTGAGTTTTCGACCCACTTTTAGATTATTGACTGGCTCAAACAGGTTTTTGTCTAGTATTTGCCTGCACCATCCATCTTCCCCTCCATTCTAACAAGCTTGTCAATTTCTCCTGATAACAATGCATCTCCATAATATTATGCTGCACCACCATACTTGACAGTTGCAATGGTGTTAGCTGGGTGATCTGCGAAATGTGTACAGTATAATTTACATGCTTTCATGCAAACTCCTTTCGAGATTTAAGATTATTTTTATTGGCTTCTTTCTTGCCACTCGCCCATACAGGACAGCTTATGCGGGGACCGAGGTATTGTCGATGTATGAACACTGATTCCCATCTCAGACATGGAAATTTATAAATCTTTGAAACTCAGTGTTGGCTTTATAGTAGCATTCAGAACCAGTTTTCTGCTTATCCAGCTGCTCAGTTTGAAAGGGCAGCCTGATCTATTAGTAACTGGGTGGCATGAAGCACATTTCACTTTTTAATGATGGACTTCATTTCACTCAAAGGTATAATCAGCGACTTTGAAATTTTCTTGTAACCTTTTCCTGAACTGAGCTTCTCTAGTTCTTTATCCTAGACTTTTTAAACGTTCCTTGATCTTCATGGCTGGTCACCTCACTGTGTGAATGCTTGAAAATGCTTGAACACATGCATTTATTCTATAGTAAAGCTAAACCACTTTGATTACACACAGACAAAGACCATAACACCACTTTTGTGACCTTTCAAGAGTTGAATACTTATGCAATTGACAATATTCTCATAATAATATTACCTTACATAATATCATCGTTTTTTAGCTTTCTCAATTTGGAGTAAATTGTGCACATTTTAAATATAAAGTCTCATTTGAAAGTTTCATGACTGCAAGTTCACAAAGTAACAAAATTCAGAAACTTTCAAGGGGAATGAATACTTTTGCAAGACACTATATTTATGGTAAATAATGCCAAGTGAATACATGATTTGAGAATGGTGAGGAAAGGGGAAAAGCAAATCTCAAAAATGAATTATGAAACTTGAGTTCCTTCATGGTCAGTTTTCAATGAAGGTATCAGTGGTGACAATTCAGAGATAAAAAACCAGAACTGTATATTTTACAAGCAGCTAATGATGATGCTGACACTTTGACTACTGTAATAAACACATTCATGAAGATCACCACTCACCATGGACAGCCACTGAACAGCAAAGCAAGAGTTGACATTGAGAAATAAAGATACGTATGAAAACGTTATCTTACTTAATACAATAGACTAACACTGAGAGTTCTGACTATATGATGTCTGGTTGGAAGCTGATTTATTCGCAGATAAATCGACACAGTTTACGATTGAAGGTGCACCTTATTACAGCGCTGTGCTCGATTATTGTCTCCCGTATGAGGTACTCTCCAGAATAAATTGGGATAAACTCAAGGAATAACTTGACAATCGATCACCAGTGAATGATGTAAATTGTGGACTATGGGAGAAAGTTTTCGAAATAATTGAAAGCTCCCAGAATAAAGACCATGAAGATATTCCACAACGTACTGGTGCTCTGTGAGAAATATTTCAGGAAACAAGTTTCATGGATAAAACGAAAGAGTTCAATCCAGGACACTCCTCAAATCCAAATTCTTTGTACTGGAGAAAATACACGAACATGATAGAAATTCCAATAGATTTTTAATCGTACTAATAGAAAAGGCAATAGAAATTTTCATCTAAAAAAATTTAGAACCATGTTACCCTGGCTTGCGTGTATGACCACATAAATTATTCAAGATGAGAACCAGTACACATAACAGCAACAAGGATTCGAAAAGCATGCACTTGAATTTTATACAGAGATTATCACTGTAGACTTTGTTATTAAGAGGATCAATCACAAGTTTAGTGAAGTTCCACTTGATCATGCAATGAAAAAGGATAAATAAGATATGTAGAATTTCCAGTGGTATTATCGGAATCACCAAAAACAATTAGACTAGAGAAAAGTTATGTACTACCTGGTCAGAATGGTCACATGTTTTGCATGATATGGAAGTATTTTATGGACTAAAAATGAGGAAGATTATACTATAACTATCCGTAAAGATGCTCTCGAATTCAGTAGATGTACTGATGAGATGCTGTCCAGAAGCTTGTCACAAAGTTAATCAGATTTAAAATGTTCAATTCCAATATGTCTAAAAAATCAACTAGTTCTCACTTCTCTCGTGAAAATGTGCCTGAGGAAGATGATGTGTGCCCTGTAGAGTCTTCAGATACAGACACTCCACTTCTCAACTCTCTGGCTACCAGAGATGTAGTAACAGCAGGAACCATAACAGACCTCCTATCTGCAGAACAGCATAAAAAACTTGTTGATTAATGGCTTGTTTTCAAATCAGTGCCATTCTACAGTAAATTAAAGAGATATAATTCCAAACCTTTGGAACTGTATACAAATCATTTGTCATTAGGAAAAGTAGTGCAAACAATAAAAGCATCAAGGCAAACAGGCAACTTCTGCATCAATTGTTTGTTGTATCTCGAGCTGATCGTAATGTGAACGTGGAAGATATTCTCAAACATGAATTGTCACCTTTGTCATTTATTTGGTTAAAACCAAGAGAGAAATGAATTTCACTGCTAAATCTAAAGCCACTTCACTTCTCACAAAGAACCGCGATATTTAAACTACATCTCAATTGTCTAGTCATAATACCGAAGTGGAAAACTGTGTCATAATTAATGGACATGTTTTAATTCAAGCATTAGGAACACTATATGGTTGTCCTACATTTAATGAATACACTAGAGTATATTTCAAGTCAGTTATCTCAAAGTTTCATCAGACAGAGATTAAACGTGTGGATGTGGTGTTTGATCGATACCAGAATGATTCCATAAAAGTACTAACAAGGTTTAAGAAGTGAACGAGAAAACAAAACCCATTTCGCAAATTGACTGTCAGTGATGATGTTCCAAATTTAGAGCTAGTTCATTGTTCCTAATGGGAATAAGGCAGACATTGCTGAGAACCTTAGTAATTTTGTAACTGAGCAAATTGAACAAATATCTGGTGGGTGTGAGCTTGTAGTTGGTGGAGAATTCGCTGATAAATAGGCTCGAAAATGTACACTTAGACAAGATATATCAAAACTGGGAAACAACGACTAGGGGGCGGACACACGATTAGTTTTACATTCCCTTGAATGGCTTAATCGTGTATACAAAAAGGTGTTAATGAATTGTAGAAACACAGATATTCTGCTTCTGTTAATCCACTTCCTGGGAAACATATCTGGATGTGTGAAAGCACAGCCGAACAGAGAAAATGTTATCCTGACCATGAAATCAACACAAAGTTGCACAATGCTGTCATCAACAATATCCTGAGATTTCATGCTCTAACAGTATCGGAAACAACATTTTCACTTGCTGAATGTGGCAGAAGTTGACATGGAAGATATTCCTAAAGTACCCAACACTGGTTGGAGGGAAGAAACATATTAAGTTATTGAAAAATTTGTTTGTAGACTGTAAGGAAGTGTTTCCCCAGAAGTGTGGACATCATGCATCACAAAGTGTTTGTAAAGAACAAACGTGACTTGCAAAGTCTGCTTCCGATTAGTGAAGCAATGAAGTTACACATTATGTAAGGAAATTATCAAGAAAAGATACAGCTCCGAGCCAACAAACCTATCATAGAGGTTGGAAGCACTGCAGAAACACTTGAAGGATTAAACGTTATATGGAAGAAGCTGCCGTTCATTTCAGCCACTTGTTTTGAACTCTTGTCTTGTGGATGCGAAACAATAGAATACAAATGTTTCAAGAGCACTCTTAAATGAACATCAGCGTTTTCATGCAATATTATTAACTATTGCAAGCCCACTGAGTGACTTGGATGAGGGAATACTATGTAACTTTCGAAAACTTGAGCACATTATCACGTTGTGGAAACGCATATAGATGTTTAAAAATTCCAAAGCTGCCTGTACCAAACTGATAAACATATTCTGGTCGATTTCAATCTTCTTTCGTCTTATGAAAAAAAGTGAAAAATAACACCATTGATACGGCTACTCTTTGTTATTTTTTATCGAAGTGACCATGACGATTACCTAGGTCACATGTTATCGTGTTTTAAACTTTGTTTTAACACTTTTGGCAATATAAACAATTGTTATGTTTACAACACTGAAAATAGTAGTTGTTGAAAAGTTCAATTTTTTTTAGGTTTTTTATCCAAATGACCTTGAAATTCACCTTCAAGATTAAATACTGAGATGGTGTCCCCTCTGATTCAAACACTGGGCTGATATCGAAGACATTCAGTGATGGTACCAATTTGTATCAAAAGAAAATGTCATCAAAATGTTTAATAAATTTAACAGACTTGGCCAGCTGACTAGTAGCTTAAATAGTAAGTTCCAAGATTTACAACACTAATATCCAGGATTTCATTCCCCCCATGGACAGAGTGAAGATAGCTCATTATGAATCTTTGCGCTTAGCTAACAAATTAACTATGTACACAAACTTTATAGTTTTTCATACATTTGAAGCAAATATTTACATCAGGACAAGAAATATGTTTACTTATTTATACAAATAAAATTGTCGAACGTAATAGTGGAAGTTTAATTGAGTTACCTATTTGATGTTTAGCTTCGGCAAGAGCTCGGTTGATATCAGAATATCGAATACAAACAGACTCGACAGGACCAGAAAAATGGAGGGCTCTGAAAAACAATGAAAACATAACATGGTTTTATACATTAAATGTGTTTGTTATATACATACCAAACTGATGTGTAGGTTTTGCTAGCAACAGTATAAAACTACAGTTATTAGAATATAATCATAATTGAAAATTGTGTCAGAGATGTAATCAAGTTAACTTGATTGTATCCTTCATGAGCTAATGTTTCTTTTTACTTCATTTTTGCAATATCTGAAAGAAGAATATTAAGTTAGTTCTCACCTTGGTTTAAGGAAGTCAAAGAATCTACCGTAGGAGTGCGCTGGTGTTCTTCCGTGAAGTTGGACGGAAGTCCTTTGAAGAATCAGAGCACACTTTGAAGATGTTATGTCATGATATTCACCAGGTATTGCAGGAACATCGGAAATGCTGTTTAAAAGGCACAGTGCAGAATTCCAGAAAAGCAGCACTAAGAATACGAAATATAGTTGACACCTGGCAGATGAAAACAAAATTTTGTCAGTTTCCTTTGAACACGAACTCTTCTGATTTGCTTACAGCATATCTTAAAACTTACGAATGAAAGCAAGACAGAATATGAAATAATATATCAAAGAAATTACGTCTGCAGTATTCTGTGCCGATGAGGAATTTCGGGCAATACTGATTTATTTGGCTGCCAGGAATACAGTAGACATAGTAGTGGTCCAGATTTCCTTTTATATCAATGTACGAATAAGCTTTCTTTGTTGTTTTTTTTTTGGAATTTCGCGCAAAGCTACACGAGGGCTATCTACGAGGTCTGTTCAAAAAATACGCGGACTGACGTCATAAAACAAAATGTATTTTATTTAGAAGTTATAGGTCTAGGACCCCTTCAAAGTACTATCCTCCCCAACGCACACACTTATCCCAACGGTGTTTCCACTTATTGAAACAGTCCTGGTACGCTTCTTTTGTAATGTCCTCCAGCTCCTTCGTCGCATTTGCCTTAATCTCGGGAATCGTCTCAAATCTTCTTCCTTTCAAGGGTCTTTTGAGTTTGGGGAACAAGAAAAAATCGCAAGGAGCAAGGTCAAGTGAGTAAGGGGGTGAGGAAGAACAGTGATCGAGTGTTTGGCCAAAAACTCACGAGTTCTGAGGGCTGAATTTCGCAGCAACGCGGTGCATCTTCAATTTTTTAATCATAATCTCGTAACAAGATCCAACTGATATCCCACACTCTTCAGCAAGCTCTCTGACAGTCAGACGTCGATTTGCCCGCACCAGTGTGTTGATTTTGTCGACGTGTGGGTCGTCAGTTGACGTAAAAGAACGTCCAGGACGCTCATCATCTTCAATGGACTGTCGACCATCCTTAAAACGTCATGCCACTTGAAACATGTCGTACCCTTCATAGCAACATCATCGTAAGCCGTGTTAAGCATAGCAAAAGTTTCAGTCGCAGATTTTCCAAGTTTAACACAAATTTCACAGCAAGTCGTTGCTCCTTCAGGTCATTCATTCTGAAATCCGCCAAACGAAAAAATCGCACTTCACTTAAAACCGAGTAGCTAATACACAAATGAAGATATCTGCAATCGGGAAATGGCGTCGTAATCAGCTGATCTGTGCGAACCTAGCGACACCTAGCGGATTCTCCTGGAACCAACTGGAGCCACGCAATTCAAACAGTCCGCGTATTTTTTGAACAACCCTCGTATGCTAGCCGTCCATAATTTAGTAGTGCAAGACTAGAGGGAAGGCAGTCCTCTAGTTATCACCACTCACCGCCAACTCTTGGGCTACTCTTTTTACCAACGAATAGTGGGATTGACCGTCACGTTATAACGCCCCCAAATGAAAGGGCGAGCATGTTTGGTGCAACGAGGATTCGAATCCGCAACCCTTAGATTACGAGTTGAACGCCTTACCCCACTTGGCCATGCCGGGCTATGTATAAGCTCAGGAAACAAGATTTTCTCTGTATATATAAGTAGAACTGATTTGAAAATGCACTATTAATATCAGCATAGGCGAATATATTAAGTTCATTTTGTAGCAAAAAGTTAGCGAGTTAAAAATGTCGTGTTATATATATACACCATTTATATTTGAAAATTTTAAATTATCAAGCAAAGAAACTTTAAAGTGTCGAACAAGGTGCATAACAGTGTAGAATCACCAAGTCTTGAGGTCAAAGCCTGTATTGTGTGCTAGTTACTTTTTAATACAGCTTTGTGACTAAACGTCAGCATTATTTTTACCTTTTGAAAATTATTAAGGAAAAACTCGAAACAGAAAAAAGAAGCTGTTTTTGTATGAAAGTCTTGCCAACTGCTTAGATTATTAATTCATATCCGTATCATTGTCATTAAGGTTTACTGCCCTAAAAACTGGGCTTCTTTTTAATCCCCTAATCTGCTTTCCAACAATCAAATTGTTACGTTCAGATAATGTACATAGCGTAGAACAAACCTTCAAAATCATATAAATACACAATAATAAGCTACAACGTTTCTTCTGGGCGTTATTCTTTCAAAATAAACCATTAGAATCTTTAACATGATTAATTTTAAACCTATAAGGTTATATTCACAGAGGGGAGGGATTTATCACCTTTGGCTAAGGACTGATCTAGAGAACACATGATTTTATATTGTTCCAAGCTAGTAATTTTGGCTAAGTAGTAACCTAGCTAAAGCATTATTTATTGTGTTCTCATCAACAATTTCGCTATATGTGGACCCAGGTAAAACGTAATTTGTGTTTTTCAAAACTACAGATTATTGGCTACAAAATGGCTAACAGATAACATGATTTAGTCTTATAAAGCCACTAAGTTTGGTTGATGCGTATTTAGTAAAACATATGACATAAGGTTTGGAGAGACCAATGGGAAGCACGATATGCGTTGCTCAATTCCAGTAATTCGATTGGAGAGACACTGAGAAAGAAAAATTTGTACTGGTGACAACCCGTAGTTTTCGCTATCGTGTGACTTAGTAAAATCATCGTTTTTCTCTTTGTCTCCAGAGTGACCTTGAGGAAATATTACCATAAACAAAAAAAAAATAAAATGAATTAGGCACTCTCAGAAGGTAGATCTTCCCTCTTCAGGGATGGCTTGGGGAAACTTTGTTTGTGCAACTGAAAGCTAGTGACTTTGGCTAAACAGATAAAGATAGGAAATATATTTTGTATTGTTTAAGTCCAATGATTGTTTTTAATGCGTAATCTACAATATAATCCTTGAATGTGTAGTGATAGTCGATCAAACTTTCTTTACAATATCCACTGCTGACGAGGCCTTTCGCTCAAAACCACTGCTCATCACGCCATCTTAGATACAATAGACATTGTTCGGTCCAAAACGTGTAAATCACTACGTCTTGTGCCCCACAGTGATTCAGCGGTAGACATGAAGTCTTATAACGTTTAAAACGAATTTTCGATACTCCTGATGAGCATAGCACAGATAGCCTGTTGTGCACTCTTGAGCTTAACGACAAACAAAAAAAAAAAACACATGTTGTTTTTCATGACGTAACCGTAATATCCAAGTAGCGAGAAATGATCTCCAACTCAGCAGATATTTTTATCAACTTTTTTCCAAAGTTTCAGGACAGACAAAAAATGGAACTGGCATTTTTCAACTTGAATATCACAGACAACAGTATTGGTATCTAAACTGATGTGCGAGTTTATGCTTTAAACACCACAAACAACAATAGTATTAATATCTAAACTGAAGAGTGAGTTTATGTTCTAAACACCACAGACAACAACAGTATTAGTATCTAAACTGATGTGTGAGTTTATGCTCTAAACACCACAGACAACAACAGTATTAGTATCTAAACTGAAGAGTGAGTTTATGTTCTAAACACCACAGACAACAACAGTATTAGTATCTAAACTGAAGAGTGAGTTTATGTTCTAAACACCACAGACAACAAAAGTCTTAGTATCTAAACTGAAGAGTGAGTTTATGTTCTAAACACCACAGACAACAACAGTATTAGTATCTAAACTGAAGAGTGAGTTTATGTTCTAAACACCACAGACAACAACAGTATTAGTATCTAAACTGAAGAGTGAGTTTATGTTCTAAACACCACAGACAACAAAGTCTTAGTATCTAAACTGAAGAGTGAGTTTATGTTCTAAACACCACAGACAACAACAGTATTAGTATCTAAACTGAAGAGTGAGTTTATGTTCTAAACACCACAGACAACAACAGTATTAGTATCTAAACTGATGTGTGAGTTTATGCTCTAAACACCACAGACAACAACAGTATTAGTATCTAAACTGAAGAGTGAGTTTATGTTCTAAACACCACAGACAACAACAGTATTAGTATCTAAACTGAAGAGTGAGTTTATGTTCTAAACACCACAGACAACAAAAGTCTTAGTATCTAAACTGATGTGTGAGTTTATGCTCTAAACATCTATGAAGACTAAACCTGCGCCTTTTTTTAAAATCTGTTTGTTTATATACGTTAGGACCTTTTTTCGAAGTTGAACAGTCAAGTATATTTTGATAAGCAAACTTGTATGGTAAGTAAAATTCGTTTTTCAAATCATTGCTCTTTGAATTTCTAAAGATAACATGTTGACCCTGACGTGACATGTTTAATGAATAGGCACTCGTTTGATAGTGAATTGATCATAGTTAAGCTATTTGTAGACGAAAGTGTTAAATAACCCTAATAATGCAAAACAGTGCATTAAGCTATTTAATTGAGAAGCAGCCCTAAAACTGCAAGTTTATCTCTTTGTGGGTTAAGCACAGAGCTATGCAATAGACCGTATTAGCTGTGCCTACCATGGATATCGAAACCAATTTTTAGCGTTATAAATCCGCAGACGTATTGTTGAGCCGCTAAGAAGACGAAACTTTAAGTATCAGACATAAAAGTGAATACATCTTGTACATAAGTGAATATAATGCACCTGATATATACTTGTAATCACAGATATTTCCACCAACTGGAACTTACTGTTCAAGTTATGCTTGTATGAATATAAGGTATGTTACATTACAAAATTTAGAACACTAATCTTGTCTTTAATAATACTTTTATTTTTATCAAATGAATAGACCAGCTTACATCATACTTTATATGAGTTGATAGGATGTAAAGGGACTGAGGGGAAGTTTTAATTTGTCAATGTTGTTTGTTTTTAGACTCAAAATAACAGTATTAGCAGTTTGTGTTTAAACCACAACATTCAGCGTTATAAGCTCTCAAGCCTGTAATGAACTCAAAATCACGTAGTGTTTATAAAAATAGATTTGAGGTGATCCAGAAATCCATTTTATATGCCGCGCTGCTGAAGAAGTTGCAATTTTTTATCTTGTATACGCCTTTTAATGCTCATATAATATTAAAAGTGACCCAATTACCGGTCACTCAGAAAATGTAAAACATTTTTTTATATTAATATCCATTTCGAAAAACCCAGGATAATTAAGAGGTTTATAAAGTCGTATAACTTGACACGAGATAGTGACTGTTCACGTGCATTTGTCTAATGTCACTTTTTTTTTAACAGCACGAGAACATTTTTGCACGAAGTCCTCTATGATCACTCGTGACTGGAAAAATAAACATGTCTAATTAAGGTGATAGAACAATTACCAGTTATTTTTGAACCATATTTTCTATTCTAATGACGATAATTCTGAAAGATAAAATGATTTTTTTTTAAATACAAATTGTTTTGAGAGGAATAAATATTATGTTCTCGTAATCTCTAGCTAAAGAGAAGTTAAGATACTTGTTGGATGTTTTTAGTGTGACCTGTTGATGAAGTTATGGGTGTAACCACAATAAACAAACAAAACTGCTGTTTAAAAACTGTAACTTAATGAGAACATTTATAGTAAAAAAAGTGAAATAAATAACTGGACGTGAAAGAAGAATAATAAACTGAAAGTGCACACGAGTTTTTAATTATGTGTAAATGTATTGAGTTATTTGAACTACAAATTTGGATTTTCGCTTTGTGTTATGCATACAATATTAACTCATTTTACATAAAAAACACTTTCAATTCAAAATAGTACTTTGCAACAATACTGTTGTTGTTGTTGTTTTTAGTGTAAATCTGCACAATAAACTATATGGACTCCGTCCATCTTGGGAAGTTAACGTTGTAAGCTCATAATCTATCTCTGACCCACCAGGCGTTTAGTTTTGCTGTTGTTACAGTTATATAATGGGCTCTCTGTGCCTGCCCACTGTGCGTTTCGAAATCCAGTTTTTAGCGTTATAAGCCCTTACACGTACTGCTGAGCCACTAGGGTCTCACCAATGAACGCCACAACAATAACATATATTTAAAAGTATAAATGAAATTATAACATACCTAGAGTCATCTAGTGATATATTGCAGATTTAAACTTTGTAAAACTAGAAATCTTTCTTTCTTTTATTTTTTAACAATATGTTAAAAATACAGAACGATGATTCTTTAAAGATAATAAATATGTTTCTATATCATTTATTCTTTGCTTTCACCTCTGGACGTTATTATTGTCCCTCGATAGTACAGCAGTAAGTCTACGGATTTACAAGGCTAAAATCAAGGGTTTGATTCCCCTCGGTGGACTCAGCAGATAGCTCGATGGAGCTTCGCTATAAGAAAACACACACACGTTATTATTGTGTCCATCGTATTCTGTATTTCTCTGTTTAGCAAAAAATGAATCTTTCATAAAAGTTGATTTAAGAAAACAAGTTTAATGTTCTAGTCACTTTCCTTTAAACTAATTACCAAAAAAGAAAATACAATAAGCTTAGTGATTAGGGGGGAGTTTTTATCACCTCTTTATAATTATTGTTTGAACTAAATGACAAAGTGAATTATTGATCCATCCTGATCTACTCACGTTACTCTAACACTTGGTTCATGCTGCCCACTTCAGTCATAATATTTTACCGTGTTTCAGTATCAGTTGTACGAATGGAGTAACATTGAGTATAAGAAAACTTACTACACCTTGATTCACTCACGCTGCTCTAAATAGGAACAGTTAAAACTTGCCTGAAATTAACTTTCTTTAAGTATGAAGTATCCAATGTCCCACATTAATAATCTATTAACATCATTCCTAAGCTAATGAGAAACATGTTTACTTTTTGACCTGACTTTTGTAAATTGAATATAGAAATATTTTCATGTACCTTTTCTAATTAAATATATGTATACACATGCACGTTTTGTAATTCAAAGAATTATATACGCAATAGAAAATGTGTGTCTTGTGGTTGATTACTACAGACATCAACAGTTATATACGTGTAAGTATAGCTAGTTATCATAGATACCGTTATATGTATATAAACGTAATATGGTATACATTTCTGTCAAACAATCATTCATATAAACACTGAACTTAGAACGAGTTACTATATACACTAATATCTATAAAGAAAGGTAATATAAGTCTAGTTACTGTAGATAGTATTATCGGTATACAAAATTAACCAGGAATGAGTTACTATAGACATTATCACGCACATACCAACTTAATTTGGAATGAATTACTACAAACATAGTTATTTATGTACAAACTTAACCTGGAATGAGTTACTACAGACACGAACATATATTTATGTATATGTAAACTTAACCTGGAATGAGATATTACAGGCACGAACATATGTACATATATAAGCTTAACTTGGAATGAATTACTACAGGTACGATCATCTATATGTAAGCTTAACTTCGGTGAGATTATTATAGATACAATCATCTATAATAAATTTCAGTCTGGAAAGAGCAACTAGAGACATCAGAAATGTACGCGCATTTATTTTTAGAGCGAGTTTTCTGTTCTCTCTATATAAACTTTACGTTCAGTGCATTACCCATATTTAACTGAAAACAGTGTGAACTAACGCTATGGAAGTTCTTGTCCATGACTTAGTACATACATTGTCTGCGCTTCACGTGACATCAAAATAAGCAACATCTCCTTTTTCTTTAAACACGTTTGACGAGTCACCAAAGACAAACCTGTAACAGGATGATCTTCACAGAGGTTTATAATTCAGCATGCAAGGCCCGAGGGAAGAACAATGTTGTTTACATACAGAAGTACTCAAACGTATCCCATCGATTAAAATCAAGAGCACAAGAGCTTCGTGTTCAAAATTTTAAAGTAATAAAAACAAACAACAAACTACTTTAATTTTAGTGCACTTAGAATTCCTGTTATGAGTTTGTTAACGGGAAGACATTATGTACTCAGTAGCTAAATTGTTATTTATCTATAAAATAGCAGTTCAATAACAAATAAATGCAGTGAGAATTCGTAACTTACCCATGATTAAAGTTTTGCATCGGGGAAGTTACGATTAGAAAATGAAACCAACCATAAAAATAAAAAGTTTCTGATTTCACACTGGACAAAAACACCACATAGAGGTTTTACAACAAAACTAACCCTTCACTGGGGTAGTAGTTGTTATTCCCTATATACGTGTGTGTGTTTTGTAATTTTGCTATAGTGTTGTGGTTTTCGCTAAACAGTTTCAAAACAGCTAAACCAGACTACTTATGATTTCATGATAGAATCCTTTGTTTTATGACGTCATATTCATCATCTTTTAGTAGCACTCCCAAAATGATTGCGTATTAATGTTAAATCCACTGTTATAAGTTACGCAACTTATTTATATTGATATACATACATGTGGCGCACAATGTACAGACATTCAATTTTCATAAATTATTTGGAATAAACCTTCTAATTCTTACGTTCACTTTTTCGATTTTTCCGGAACAACAGCGAAGGCATTTGTAAACTTAAGTGGATGCATGTTTTATATTGTTTCGTTTTTTTTTAAAGTTTATCCTGTCTATATGCTACACAGTTACGGATATAAAGCAGTGAATGCCAGAGAATCCCTTGGATTTATCCCAAACTTCTGTGAAAGCACATTAATCTCCTGAAGATATTTAGTAGTGATACGATCTACACAACATGGATATATATATGATCAACCACGAGAACAACGTAGGGATTCAAGGAACTACATCTGCACAAGAAAATAAGAATACTGTATTCTGTGGATTCTGTGGTACAGGGCATAGCTACAAACAGATGTCGTGTCGTAACCTTTAAGGCACGACGTAGCGACAGAAATAATTATTACATTACATTTAGAAACCAGACACCCACTTTTGACAGACAAATGAAAGAGATAATTATTACACTACATTTAAAAGCTAGACATCTACTTCTGACAGACAAACGAAAGAGAAAATTATTACACTACATTTAGAAACCAGACACCTACTTCTGACAGACAAACGGAAGAGATAGTTATTACACTACAGTTAGAAACTAGACACCTACTTCTGACAGACAAACGGAAGAGATAGTTATTACACTACAGTTAGAAACTAAACACCTACTTCTGACAGACAAACGAAAGAGAAAATTATTACACTACATTTAGAAACTAGACACGTACTTCTGACAGACTAACGCGGAAAAAATTTCATTTATCAACTCGTGAGTTTCGTATGTCCTTACAATCCTGTACACCGTTTAATTATGAGAATTAGGTAAGTTGTTGAGTACCGGGCGATCCATTGTGGAGAATTAAACCCCGGATTTTCGTGTTGAGAGTCTATAGACTTACCGCTTACCCATTGGAGGACTCGTTAAATAATAAATTTCACAAAATATGAAAATTGTATTAACCTGAACTATAAATTTCAGTCAAAATCCGGTTGAAACGTACTAAGTATGCAAGAAGTTATGGTCTTTCTAACTAGACGGATCAGGATGTATAAGATTTTGTATCGAAGTAATATTAGAAAGGTGACATCATCAGTACGTAGCCTACTTTGATCGGAAGTTAGTTTGTTTTTATGGTTGTCTGTAACTATTAGGGGTAGACAACAGCTTCCTGAAGATGTAAGTGGGACATTTTTCATCAATGATAATTTTAAAACAATTTTTTTTTAAAAAGCTGCCGATAACGAGTAGAGTGTCTTTGCTTGAAAAGTTCGGTTCAGTAATGTACTTGGTTCAAAAGAGTAGAATAAAAGTACCACAGTTAAATATCACCGGGCAGTAAACACGACCAGGCAACAAACCGCTCTGGGCGATGACGTATAATCACTTCAATGTGAATAAGCAACAACATTTTCAAAAGGAATCTGACTCAAATTAAGGGGCATTTGCTCCAGAAAATAGAATTTCACAATTTTCAAAGCTTGAGGTATATTAACGAAATTTACAAAAGTCAGGGCGGCAATCCTTAAGATATCATGTATCTCGGCATGACGTAAAGAAAAGACTTGTTTAGGTGACATAATATTGGTACAGGGTATTTCAAATCCTGATGCATGAGACAATAACCGCTACGTGAAATCTGTACTTGAAATCATCGTGAAACGTTTCTCTATAACAAGAAACAGAGGAACAGACACGAGAATGTATTATCATCGAAATTTTCTGTCCTTTGAAGCATGTCTAAGTTACTTTGCTAACTACGTAAACCTTTCTTAGTGTGGTGTTTCATATAACATTTACCCGTGTACCTTTTCGAGACATTACGGGGCTGTAATTTTGTTTAGTGCTATGTCATTGCACTATGAATCTCTACAAAGCTTTAAGATACCACCAGAGCAAAACAATAAAATTCGTTACGCAATGCCACCTAGAATATAATTGTTGTTGTTATGAATGTATAAATATCTGTATTTTCCATAATGATATTTCAAGTACGGTATACAATTCGTAAGACTTGTGATTGAAATAATATATGTATTTGAAACAATCTTGAATCTAGAAGCATATATTTATATGCTAATACTTTTAGGGGTTTCTTATTTATTAGTAGTAAAAATTTAGTGACAGACCACAAACATACAAATATAGCGTTTCACCCTTGGCTAACCCACCTCCCCCCAAAACAAAAATCCAGCTACGTATTAGAGAAAAAAAAACCAAAAAAAAAACGGGAAAACATAAACAATGTACCAGATAAATGACAAAGTTGTAGTTGTGTTTCCATAAATAAAATTATGTTTTGTGCCTATAGATATATATAAAACTAGACCTTCTTTCAATTTAGAAATAATGAAAGCCGTTTTTTTTTGTTAAACCAGAATACCAGCTTACTTACCAAAATGTATACGTTTCACCCCACCTTTTATTTAATATTAAATCATTTTCAGAGTTCATAAGACAAATTGTTTACTTCATTATAAATACAAACATTTTAATTTTTTTTTCACAAATAAGAAAAGAATTGTGTTGGTTTCCTTAGTGTTTAAATCGTACCTGAAATGTTGTGCCAATGTTAGAGGAAGATAAACATTTCCTGACATCTCTTTCTAATGTCAATAACCGTTACGTAACACAAGTGTTCGTACACTATAGATGACATGACAATGCTATGAGATTGTAAGATATACAGAATAGTAAAGAACTGAAGTAAGGAAAGGAGAATTTCATAAGTTATATAGAAAGCCATGATAATAAGAGAGCTTGGGACAAGACATTTATCATTTCGACTTGTATGGAATATCTAAGGTTGCATAACACTATTCGACACTAGATTTACTTCCACAGATTTCCCGAAAACCTATTTCAAGAGTATATAAAGCCAAAATTAAGAGCAACAAATATATTTATTTATTGTTTTTATAGTTGTTGTTTTTTGTCATGCTGTGTTGTAACCTATAACGTTTAATCATTCTTATGATTCATGGCTTGCATACACTTTACTGGCATCACGATAGTACATATTTCTACGTTAAACGTCCCTTATATGATGTAATTTTAGTAACTACTGGCTGAACGACAGACAACACACTACTGTAAAGTGATGTGTGTGGTTAAAGCAGGTGACCCCTGAGAAATGAACAGTTTACACAGCGTAGAGTAATTGTTTTAAATATAATTCAGGTAATAACTGTAAACTAGATATTTGAAACCAAAGAAACGGAGTTTCACTAATGTATAAGGAATGCATTATACACTACTGGGAAGATACGTCCATATCTTCTGGTACAAGGCTTTATATCCGTTTAGTGTGTTTTATGTTTTCTAAAATTGTTTTTAGTTGTGATTCAGAGAGATTAATGAACTCAGGCATAGTTGAGTAAAAGCCAACTCACACTGGTTTTGATATTTCTTTATATGTAGGTCAGAACTTAATCATCGTTTGTTTAGTTCTCCACGTTATACTAGACGAATATAATGTTTACTGAGGTTGCTTGCACTTCGTAAGATCGACGTTCCAGGCGCCATGTTACCCTTGGCACGATTTCTTTCATTGTTGATCATGCTCTCTTTGACAGGCCCCGGCATGGCCAGATGGTTATGGCACTGGATTCCTAATCTAAGGGTTGCAGATTCGAATGCTCGTCACACCAAACATGATCGCCCTTTTAGCTGTGGTGGCGTTATAATGTGACGGTCAGTCCCACTATTCGTTAATAAAAGAGTAGCCCAAGAGTTGGTGGTGGATGGTGATGACTAGCTGACTTCCCTCTAGTCTTACACTGCTAAATTAAGGACGGTTAGCGCAGGTAGCCTTCGAGTAGCTTTGCGAGAAATTCAATACAAACTAAACTAAACCTCTGACAGTTATCTTACTCATTGTTAATCGATACCACAACTTCCACTGTGCGAACGATGTCTGTTTTAAACCATATATCTCGATGAACGTTTTATTAAACATTCGATGTACATAGACACCGCTTTCCAATACCATGTGTAAGGTTACCAAAAGCACGAATTCTTTTGACTTCTGGTAAAGATCACCATCTTTGTGTAATATGTGAAGCTATATTTCCAGGATGATTTGATGAACAAATGCAATGCCATAATTCCACTTTTCAATATAATTCTCATCTCATCACACAGTTATACAAGTATTTTCAGAGCGTTTTACGGTTTATATATTTTTTTTGTTTTAGCCTACACTGTAATTTAACCAACTCGCGAATATTTAGAAGTAAAATTTTTACACCACATTGTAATTATTCAATAATTAGTAAAACAACCACAAAAATCTTTCACCGAACCCAAAATTCTCTTTCATCTCAACAACAAAGAAACATCTGGTTACCCAAACTTGTTTAAAGTTATAATAATGGTTCAGAAAAAACATATAATGTATTTTTGATTTTGAATTTCGTGCAAAGCTACATGAGGGCTATTTGCGCTAGCCGTCCCTAATTTAGCAGAGCAAAACTAGAGGGAAAGCAACTAGTCATCACCATCCACCACCAACTCTTGAGCTACTCTTTTACCAACAAATGGTAGGACCGACCGTTACATTATAACACCCCCACGGCTGAAAGGGTGAGCATATTTGGTGTGACGGGGATTCGAACCCATGACCCTCGGATTGCGAGTCGAACACCTTAACCGCCTGGCCATACCCGACCTACATATAATGCATAAATCATTTTAGTATTCTTGAGAGCAAGAATAGGGCAGAATAACCAATGCCAAGTAAAAAACAAACTAGCCACCTTTCAAACCAACGAATTTCGCCAAGTGAACGATTCTCCTTACGTCTGTTGTAGTATAAGATTTCATTTTTTGTTTTCCCATTAGAAGTCTGAGCAAAATGAACGTTTAGTTTACTTGCAATTTTGTTATTCGAAGATTCGGAGCTAATTTTACATGTATGGTCAGCAAAATCATGAACTCAATTCATGTACTTTGAGAGATTTCTCTAAACTTTGGTTCAATAGCACACGTAGAGAACACACACTATATTTGTAAATGAAATTGAGGCGTAGTGTGTCGCAAAGAAATCAGTCGTTTAATACTGATTCGCGTAAGGGTACATATATACGTGTGTATGTGTGTGTTAAATGTATTTTACAGTATAGGTTGTATTGATAAAAGATTTCCATGTTAAAATATATTTATTGTGACGAGAAACCCACTTGAAGTACAAAATGTATTCTGAAGACAGCTGGTATGGACATTAAAACTTTAGTTCACTTTATTTTATGAAAGTTTCAATACCCATACCAGCCGTCTTTAGAATATGTTAAAAGGGATTATTTAACGAAACTGGTTGTCTGTTATTCCACCAAAGCAATAAAGTAATGAAAAAGTGGTAACAAAAGAGAGTGAATATTCTTAACATCATATTGGTATATATATGGAAGAATAGATGTATTCAGAAAGATTGCAGGCTCTTTATATGAAATCCTATTTAAGGGACGCCACCGTTGTTTAAATGTATCCCTGAAAGTAGTTCACCTAAATTTGATTAACTGAAGCAGTCTGGTACATTGCATGTGAACGTGTGCTCATAAGTAGAACAGCGTCTTTACACTTGATCTGGGATAAGTCTCAACTCTCGCTCTTCGCTTTTGTTTGTTTGTTTGTTTGGAAATTTCGCACAAAGCTACTCGAGGGCTATCTGTGCTAGCCGTCCCTAATTTAGCAGTGTAAGACTAGAGGAAAGGCAGCTAGTCATCACCACCCACCGCCAACTCTTGGGCTACTCTTTACCAACGAATAGTGGGATTGACCGTCACATTATACACCCCCACGGTTGGGAGGGCGAGCATGTTTAGCGCGACGTGGGCGCGAATCCGCGACCCTCGGATTACGAGTCGCACGCCTTACGCGCTAGGCCATGCCGGGCCCTCGCTCTTCGCGAAAGTACAGAGAAGGAAACTATCTCGCATGTCCTGTATTTAATTCATCAACAACCATGTTATATATATACACATATATTTCATATCTTGTTATAAGGTCTTATTAGTGTGGTCAATAATTCCTTCTTTGTGCATAAATTCGCGTAAAATACATGCGAATCACATGGTCTTCAAACACACGCGTCAAAAATAAAGTTGAAAAATAAAGTTGTTTGTTTCTTGACTTTCGCACAAAGCTACACGAGGGCTATCTACGATAGCCGTTCCTAATTTAGCAGTATAAGACTGGAACAATTAATCATCACCACCCACCGCCAACTCTTGGGCTACTCTTTTAACAACGAATAGTGGGATTGACCATCACATTATAACAGCCACATGGCTGAAAGGGCGAGCATGTTTGGTGAGACCGGAATTCGAACCCGCGACTCGCACGTTACGAGTCGAACGACTTAACCCATCTGATCAAGCTGAAATGTAATAGTTATTTTTAACATATAACACAAATGTACTTCCTGATAGGATCTAACTCAAATATAAGTACTTACTTCGAAGTAAAATTCAGTCTCAATAAATTTTCACTCTGTTACTACTATCATTCCCATTCATACAGCCAGTGTTTTTGAGAATTAGTTGTGAGATAGTTAGTTTTGAGAGTTGAAGATGAGAAGAAATGTAACTTACCTCATCATCTTCAAAAGTCTTTAGTAGCTGTATTCTTAATCAGTTGTTGTTATCCCTGAACAGTGTAATGAAGGACAGCCACATCGACGGCGTCTACCTTATAATCAATCAATCGTATGTAACAGTTTTTCTTTTGAAGAATGGCTGATCTTTTTAATGTTCAATAGCTATAAAATGAGGATCACAAATTTAAGTACATAAAACCGTAAGAGAAAAAAGAAGTTGTTAACGTTTGTAATCCAAGAATTAAATATTTTGACTTAGACGGATTGAATTTTATAACGTTGTTGGGGGTCTACGACTGGTATATTGGATTACTTCCACGCTTTGTTGCAAGCAACGGCAAAAGTCGCTACTAAAATTAAAACGTTGTTAATATCAGAGCTACTATAACCACGTGGCTTATCGTGCTAATGAGATCAATATGCACGTGGTATTCATTATTTTGGCCAGAAAATTTCTTTATTTCATCGTAATAAGCGATTATATGTGAGCTGTGATTGGTGTAATGCGTAACCTACTTGCAGCTTATTGGTTGGAGACTAAGAACCATTACAACGTCTTTGTATACGAAGTTAATGTACAACTAACATATTTGGCGAGGATTTTAGCATAGTTGCTTCTTTCTCATTCGTTCTGTCAATTTTTGCCCTAAATTATTTCATACACTAGATTTGCAAGAATAGAACGTCGGTGACCTTACTATCTAGATAGTACCGCGCCTCGTGCACGCCTTAGTGCGAGGAACATCTCAAATGTTTTCTTTGTTGTTGACACGAGTACTGGCTTTCGTGTTCTTGTGAGAAAAAAGGTGGCATAATATCAATGAGACAGATTTTTAAACCAGTTTAAATGCTTAGTAAAGAAACCTATGTAACGAATTATAAGAAGCGAAAATTTAATAATTTAGTTTTTCACATAGTTTTATGTATTTAGAGCGCAACCATGTTTCTTGTGTGGAAATAGGAACTACGTTGTTTAACTCTACGCAATTTCATCCACAAACTTATTACGTCATCTTTTATAACATAACCCTATTTAGGTCCAGTGCATCAAGTGTTTAGTCTCAATGTTTATAGTGACAGTTTTATGCACAAACCTAAAAATAAGATTGAAATGTGTATTTTAATATACACATCCAAACTTGAGGTATAATTTCCTGCACCTTATTTTTTTGTTTTTAACTGCATGTTTTTGCACTGGTTTAAGCTTGAGTACAATTATGATCATTTCATTTGTTTCATTGACCCTTGTAATTACGGAAGGCTACTTATTAAAATAGTATTTGATCGATATCTTTTTTTTTTTGTTCTCTACATCTAATGTTCTAGGTGTTTCCTTCACCAACATTTTCTATATTTTCTACAGTTCTGCTGGATAAACACCAAAGTCGAGTCATTAACATCATAAATTGTTATTTTTAAATATATTTCAGCATAATAAACGTATCAGTGGTCTGACTTTAACTATTAAACAAAATTATGTATATATATATATATACTTTTATTGATTCTTGTAGTTGAGAAATTGTCATAGTGTAATAAACCTGAATTTCTTTTTTGTTTTTGTACCATAATTTCATCAGACTAGAAAGTTGAAATATGAATACCAAGAAGTTCAGAAACAGTACACGACTCAGTGTGATTGGTTCTTTTAGCAATGAACTTATAACGAGATTCCAAGAGCTTACACGAAGTTTTTGGTAAACGATGGAAAGATCTTAAAAACACATTTGATGCAGTACAGATATCTCAACTGGCTAATGCATGTATAACAAAGTTACAAGATATCTTTAATTTCTATCATCAAAATAACTGCTTAAGTCACTCTTTTACAGCACTAAATGTGGTTAGGGCGATCGGCTCGCGGGTTCGAGTCTCTGTCACCGAATCTGCTTACCCTTTCAGCTGTTGGGACATTATAAAATAACGGTGTATCCCATTATATTGATAAAAGAGCATCCCAACAGTTGGCGGTGAGTGATGCTGGCTAGCTTCCTTCCCTCTAATATGTTAGTGCTAATTTAGGAACAATTAGCGGGGATAGTTCTCGTGTAGATTTGTGCTAAATTCAAAGTATACCAAATACACATACAATAACAAATTTAATTAAATGGTATATGTTAACAAAGATTAGTGTTTAAACTTCTAAAGCAGTTTTTTGTATTTATTATCATCTTTACTGTTGATTTAAATAACGACAGCCCCACTCGTCTAGGCGCTTTGTGTAAAAAATACTTAAAAAACGGATCAGCCATCATAGCTTTACCACAATGAATTGTAATACTTTAAGAAAATAATTTTCTCTGTGATAACATATTTCCTAAATGTTATGATTTCAACTCAAGATCTCTTGTAGGAGGGTATTTTACCAACTGAGTTGAAAGGGTCACCTAGTAGCGCTTAGTAGTAAGCCACGTGCTTAAAACTGAAGGTCTTCTCGGCTTAAGTGAGATTAACAGAGTACGGGATACGTAACATAAGGAAAACATGCATAAAGACAATAATAATGACAAAACAGTAACAGTGAGTTGTTTTTTGTTGTTGTTTTTTTTTTTTGTATTTCATCTAATTCATAACAATCTGCCAATTTTACGCTTATCGGTAGATGAGAGGAAAGTTAGAAAAATCCATCTATCACTTGACTGCTATAAACATTAAGTGTCTCCCGGTAAATTCCATGGTTTCCCTTCTCAATGGTGGATAGAGAACAGATTCCCGCAAATTGTCCAGTTTCGTCTCAAACGTAAATGTGATGACAAAATATCCCCTCTCGCTTCATCTGCTGTTATGGCCAACATAGCCAGGTGGCGTTCGACTCGTAATCGCGAGTCGCGAGTTCAAATCCCCATCGCACCAAACATGCTCGCCATTCAGCCGTGGGGGCGTTAAATTTGTGATGGTCGGTCAATCCCACTATTCGTTGGTAAAAAAGTAGCCCAAGAGTTGGCTTCTCTCTAGTCTTACACCGCTAAATTAGAGACGGCTAGCGCAGATAGCCCTCGTGTAGCTTTGCGCGAAATTCCAAAACAAACAAACCATTTACTGTTACTACTATTAGCGACAAACACTTAGCCCGTGATCTTAATAAAATCGCCCGCGTCGCGCTAAACATGCTCGCCCTCCCAGCCGTGGGGGTGTATAATGTGACGGTCAATCCCACTATTCGTTGGTAAAAGAGTAGCCCAAGAGTTGGCGGTGGGTGGTGATGACTAGCTGCCTTCCCTCTAGTCTTACACTGCTAAATTAGGGACGGCTAGCACAGATAGCCCTCGAGTAGCTTTGTGCGAAATTCCAAAAAAACAAAACAAAACTTAATAAAATACTAAAACTAGTATTAAATTTTCGTCCTTAGCAGCTAATACTTGCAGGAACAGATGGACATATACAATTCGTTTTCAATTCGTGCTCATATATTACTGAATATCTATCTATCCATTACTGACCAAATTATATGTTTATAAATTGAAAACACAATACATAACGTTAACCCAAACAATAGAGCTAATTCAATATTTTATTTTTTCTAAATAAGCCCATAAAAACAAATAATAAAAGGAACAGGTTTGTTTTACAAGCGGTACTAGCGGTGGGCTGAACAGCGGTATGTCTCCGAATTTACAACGCTAAAACCAAGGGTTCGATTCCCCTCAGTGGGCCGAGCAGATAGCCCTTTGTGGCTTTGCTATACGAAAAACACACACACAAACACACACGTTCTTGTTCTGTTTTTTTACGAATGTGTATTTTAATATGAATGTTGTAGTACAATTATGCATTTTTTCTATTCCCATGAAACTTTTTATTTACGCGCGGTTTTTTATTTATATTAAGTGAAGGAAACGGTTTGTTTGTTTCACGCAAAAATACACGAGGACTATCTGCGTTAGCCGCCCCTACTTTAGCAGTGGAAAACTAGAAGAAAGGCAGCGAGTTATCACCACCCACCACCAACTCTTTTACCAATGAATAGCGGAAATGATCACTATATCATAACGCCCCCACCGCTAAAAGGGGGAGCATACTTGGTGGGACAAAGATTCGAACTTGCGACCCTCAGATTGCGAGTGAAGCGCTCTAACCATTTGAACATATCGGGCCGCAACAAACTGCTATCTAAGCTGAATTGTTAACCAACTTTTTTTTTTACTTCCATAGGATCGCTTTCAAAAAGAAAGTATTTTTGTTTCGACTATGTTAAATACCGTGCAAGTGCAATGTTTAATATTTTTTCCAGCGTCAAAGTTGTCAAGCATTTAACTACAATGGGCTATATTAAGGTTCCAATTGTATCTTAGCTTCCAAATCTTCTCACGTAAAATAATTTCACAGATTCGGTGTAATCTAAATCCGTTAACTGTATTCTTATCCGAAGAAAGAAACAAGAAAACCAACAGATGGAACGCTGTACCTACATACCCTACGCCACGGGCGTTTGAAACGACCAGTCTGTATGTGAGATAGAAATAGATATTTCTTTACAGTTTAACTGGAGCAAAACTAATCAAACGTTTCGTCGCTGGTTTGCTCCTCTCGATATAAAATTTAGTAGCGTTATGTTTGAGCTTTTCCTATTCGAATCGTTCAATGGTTTGCCCAGCCATGCATAACTATCGGTGTTTACGCGTTACGTTTTGTTCTTGATCTCAAGCTACTGTTATTTCTCTTTTTGTGATAGCTTCTTGTTTCACGTTCTTACCCAGATTTTGTCACTGACCTATTTTTAATGCTTCGTTTGTTGATCTGCAGACAACTAGTTTAAGTGTCAAGGTAGAACAAGGATCTTCAGTATTTCAACATTGATAAGACTGATAGAGATATCAGTACCATGATTCTCTCGTTTAGAAACATCACTAAAATTCCATTTCCCAGTGCGTGTCACGTGGTGGCTTAATTTAATATCATGTTTTTCCACGTAGATTAAGTAAGTCTCAGTATAGTAGCTGTGCATGAAAGTTTTTCTTTTTTTTTTACATTAGCAAGTGCCAATTAAAGTGTATATCCTTAAATTGGGTTGTTTTGTTTCTTTTTTTAGACACTTCATATTTGAAGCACGGGCTGTCGGGATCATATTGTGTATGTGTTTTTTCTCAAAGCAAAACTACATCGGGCTACCTGCTGAGTCCATCGCAAACATATTGTGAATAAAAATATGCCGTTTATCGAATATTTGATAAAACTATGAAATTCTAGTTTCATACTTTAAAAAATAAACTCAGTCACTCGTGTATAGTACATGAAGATCCACTAGTTCATAGCTAACATATTAACAACAATATAATTTTATGTGCGAAACAAAGAAAGATAAATATTCATCCTTATGTGCTATTGATGTGTAGTTGATGCAAAATATGAAGAGAAATGCTACATGAATTTTAACTTCTACTTTTATAATTAAAATTGATTTTTAACTGATAAACGAACAACTGGTGTAGCTGGTGCAGAAGTTGCAGATTTACAACAGAAGAAATTATTGTCGTAGTTCACAAGTGAAAAATGTGTCTGTTTGTTATCCATTCAGTCAATAACTTTTACACAATGGATGTTTAAAACACACAAAGATAATCGATTATATACTCTTCAAAAAAAGAAACGCAAAAGACAAAATTTGAGACATATTGTTAACAAGTTTATTCCAGGTAGTTCTGTATGACATGTGTGAAACTTTGCACATTCACTGCTGAACATCCAAAGTCTGCAAAGGCGAAGTTCACGCTCACTAGTTGACGTTTAACGTCACTCAACGTCAATAACAAGTATGTCCCCCGTGAGCATCAATAACTGCTTGGCATCTTCTGCCCATGGAAGCGATGAGATGACGAATCACATCCTGTGGAATGGCTGTCCACTCAGCCTGCAAAGCTGCTGCAAGCTGAGGTAGAGTCTGCAGTTGAGATTGTCGCCGTCGCAGTCGTCGGTCCAACTCGTCCCAAAGATGTTCGATGGGGTTTACACCTGGTGATCTGGAGGGCCATGGAAGAACGTTGATGTTGTGGTGTCTCAAGAAGACAGTGGTGAGTCGGACTGTGTGAGGACGGGTGTTGTCTTGTTGAAAAACGTCATTGACGTTCACCATGATGGGTTGCACATGGGGCCTAAGAATCTCGTCGACGGTTGCGTACGGTCTGATCGGAAATCCTACGCAGCCCTGGTATGGTTGAGGCAGTAGACGTCGCAGTGGTGGTCCTATCCCGAAGGTGACGTAACCGGATGTAGCGATCTTGTGCCGGCGTGGTCACACGAGGTCTGCTAGATCGTGGACGGTCACGAGTTGATCCATGTTGTTGGTGACGATTCCATAGCCTTGTGATGGTGCTTTGGTGGACATTCACGGCTCTGGCAACATCTGATGGAGATTCGCCTGCTTCCAAGCGACCAATGGCGTTATTGCGTTGTGCTTCAGTCAGTCTTGGCGTAACTGTATTGCGTGTCGGTGGCTTAACATTGAGCTATGGAAACCGAGAACCCGTCACTTTTATAGGGATTTTGCACATGTTGCACATGCAGAACATGCAGATCTCTCAAACAAATTTATTGGACACGAATGCGTTTTGACGAAAAATCCGATGTTTTCCTCCGTTTTCAATATGCACAACTTTTATTGTCATTTTGGTCTGACAATCAGTGCCTTAACACGTGTAACATCACATACTCTGAGCTTGTAACGTTATTACATATATTTCTCTTTAAAATAACAAAAATATCCCTTTTGCGTTTATTTTTTTGAAGAGTATAGTTTAAATTATCATGTATTTCTCTAACAATTCTGAATAATTTGGGATTGATTCACTAATACACTAGAGAGCAATGACATTCTAGAGTAGCTCTGCGAAAAAGTAGGGAAGGCCAGATGGTTCTGGTTTTTAGCCACAAAGAAACCACTGCATTATAATGTAGTTTGGATGTAATGGGAGCGAGTGTTCATATCCTCTAACCGATTAGAACCTGCCAGTCAGCGCTGCGCTCCGGTCTATAGCGACAAAAGAGAAACAATTTTCAAGAAGTGTATGATGAATAGAGATAACGTCTGACCTATACGTGAGCGCAGTGTATAATATAAGACAGCTTTATATATAGATACTTGTTTTAGAAACTTTAGACACGTTGTGACTAACGTTCGATCCTAGGGTTATTATCCTAACTAAAAATCATCAACTGTATTATAATAAATGTGATTTTGCTTTTGGCGAAACTTCCACAAAGTTTCCAAAAATAAACCAGTAAATGAATTCACTGGTGAAAGTCTAAACTCTTAAATGTTGCTGAATATTATGGGTTTTATTGAAATACCCAGTTACACATCAGTTACTCTCCCCCCCAGTTTATGACCCGTTTTCACAAGCTGTTTTTTTACTAATTGATACTTGTAAAATCTCGAGCGAATAAATTTTACAGAGAAAAAATATTAGAAGCGTTTGTTACTTTTCAAAGAAACTTATTTAATAGAAAGGAGTTAAAGGAAAAAATCCAACAATTTCGGTGATTAGACGCCACATTGAACAGAGAATCCGGCGGTGCTGTTCAGAAGCTGTGAAATGTACATAATTTATAGTGAGGGGAAACCACCTAAGACATTCAGTGTTTCTCTGACACACGAACAGAACCGATAGAAATAATTTATACTGAAAACTACTTTTAACGAGTATAAAAGAGAAGAAACACAATAATCTAGCCCTAACTATGACAATTTATGTTCAAACTGTTTTTAAAGGCGAAATAAAGATATTTAATTTATTTTCTAATTTTGTCAACTACAGAATATTCATCTCCAAGTATCATTATTATATAGCTGTTACTTTAAAATGTTTTTCATATGATTTACTTATATGTGAATATTAATAAAAAGTTTGAATAAGCGATGATCTTAGTACTATCAGGCTATTTGGTAAATACATTTGAGACAAGTGTTGTAAAAGTCTTTACAGTGTAAAGAAAGTGAAGTTACTAAACATATAGCTCTGGAACGTGTTGTAATAGTGTTTACAATGTGATGATATACTAGCTTAAGTTGCTAAACACACAGCTCTGGCAGGTGTTGTAACAGTGTTTACAGTGTGAAGGTACTGAAAGTATATATACCTGAAGTTACTAGACACAGCTCTGCAGGTGCTGTAGCAGTGTTTAGAGTGTAAAGATATATTAGCGGAAGTTACTAAACATATATCTCTGGCAAGTGTTGTAACAGTGCTTGCAATATGATGATATACTAGCTTAAGTTGCTAGACACAACTCTGGCAGGTGTTGTAACAGTGTTTACAGTGTGTTGGTATACTATCTCTAGCTTTTAGATACACACTCCTAGCAGGTGTTGTAATTGTTTATAGTAAGTAGCACAGTTATAATGAAATTTTATGAGCATTATGAAAGGTTTCAATATTTATTTTCTTCAGTATACTCTTAATGACAGTTTATAAGTAGTAAAACAAATTTCGTAGCTTATCTCCAATATTATTACAGTAAGAAAATTCTAAGAACTACGAAAGTGGCTTCAATGAGTATTTTGTATATTATACTTATAAAGGTCATTTATGCACACTGCAGATTGTAAACTCGTTTCTGTAGCATAGTGATACAAATATTTCATGGGCAGTAAATCAAGTTTCAAAGCGTACGCTATACAACATAGTCATGATGCAAACAAAACATATAAGTTTAGGAATATAAATATAAAACGATAAAAATACAGTAACTCGAATGTTTTCTTCAAGAGAATTATGGTGTAAAACATATATAAAGATACTAAAACTATATGAGCAATAAAACAAGTTTCAAAGTGAAATCTCTACAATATCGTAATTGTTATACTTTGTGAATAATACAGTAGGTTTCAAAGTGTATTATTTGCAGTACAATAATACTGAGATATTACAAATACTGAAGCTCAATTGAATCCACAACAATAGTGTTACTGGTTTGATGACTATTACAGTATGTCTCAAAGTATCCTAGATCTACAGTATAGCGATACTTATAATATGTGAGTTAAAATAGATAAATCAATTGTAGATTGAACAATTCATTAAGAAGGTGATTTCTCCAAAATGTAGTTACTTACTTAGTAGCTGAGTGATATTTCAGTTTTAAGCTCTTTGAAAAAACAATAAGAGTTATTTTCGTATTCCTTTTTTACTGGCTTTATATAAAACTGGAACCTGCGTCTGTTCTGAGCGTCACACGTACACGTTACGAATTTACAGTGCAACCGACAGCACATATTTGATCGAAAGAATTTGCACGACAATGAATGACAAGACACATTGTTATTATATTGATTATTTCGCAATTCTTTTAATATCTGCTAAGATTAAGCAATGATAATAAACGAGTCAGGACAGTTTATTCAACTCCAACGAATTACATAGTAAATTAGGCATAGCATGTTTCTGCACTTTTCGAATTTTATTTTTATTAACTTTATGTCCTAATCTTATGGACTTTTGTGCATAACATCGTTGAACTAATATACATGGGTGTCTGTAGGGGGAGACAAGTGGGGTACTTGAATTCTACCCTGGAAATGAGAATCACAATTCTTTCTTTATTCATTTAGTACATGTAAATGATTTTTTATTCAATTCACCATTTCAAAATAATTCCCCTCTTCCCGTAAAATTCTGCTCGTCCCTGGAAAAACTTCTACAACATCTAAGCACTAGTTCTTAAATAAGCAGGTACACTCAGAACAAGGAGGGTTTTGTTTAGTGTGTGTTTTCATACTTTTAACAAATGTAGCGTTGGAAAAAATAAGTCTGAGCGAAATTCAAGTGCATATAGGCATGAATTATTATTATTATGTCAAGATTAATAAGAAAACTATTCAATAGTTTCAGTACTTTGTCTTCTGGTTATGTGTCTTTATATACTCATTGTCTTAGATAGGTTAAAGAGTAGATGTCCAGTTCGTCACCGCCATTCTTTTTCTAACTAAAATGTAAGAAATTGTTGGTCAGCTCCTTTCACGACGACGATTATTATGTTTGTATGAAATAATATTCCCTATTCATGATATTCATCATTTAATGCACATCTAAACGTGTGTTTCTACACACACACACGGAAAGAACTTTTAGAGATTGAGAGTTAATTAAACGGATTTTAGGTTGAGATCTCTCACTGTAGGGGATTCGTTTGGTTTGAATTTTGCACAAAGTTACACAAGGGCTATTTGCGCTAACCATCCCTAATTTAACAATGTAAAACGAGAGGGAAGGCAACTAATGATCACCACCCACTGCCAACTCTTGGGCTACTCTTTTACCAATTAATTAGTAGGATTGACCGTCACATTATTACTCTCCCATGGTTGAAAGAGCGAACATGGTTGGTGTGACAGAGATATGAACCCGTGACTCTCAGATTGCGAGTAGAGTACCTTAACCACCTGTCTCTGCCAGGTCCATCATCGTATGGCAAGGGGCTGCTAATAGACTGAGAGTCCGCGAAGATTTAGGTCTGTATTCTCCATCTTGAGAAAATGGACTTTACAGATGGAGAAACCGTTTTTGTACTGCCACCAAAAGATGTAGCAACAGTAAAAACACCAGAAACAGGTTAAGCTTACTGAAATTGAAATGAATTTTCCTTCAGACTTAACTGATTAGAAGGTAAAGTATTTGAAAGATTCTGTACAAGAACTAGATAATTTCACATATTTGTATTTTATCTTTGTTTTGCATGGCAGACTCACGGACTTTACCTTACTCACTTGTTGTCACAGATGACTCAAAGATGATGTAATAAGTTCATAAAATTGCTACTGTAGTCTTCTGCCGTTGGCGCTGTGGTTGATCGATTTGCTCAAGAAACAATAACATTAGCTTGTTGGTTCTCTAGTTCTCATGAATGGTGGGTAAATCAAATAAAATTAACAATAGATATTACAATAAATAAATAATATTTTTATTAATCCTTGTCATAATTCTGCGTTCTAAGTGACCCATGAGTAATTGATAGAACTTAAATTTCACTAGCTTACTTTGTTCACACCTTGATAGTTGTTCATACAGTTGGATAATGTAAGTAACACTACTTTGGTTGTCGTATCCTAATTAGTCTGATGAGCCCTAGAATTGGGCGAAAGGCCTTGTCGTCACTGAATATAATGGCCCAGCATGGCTAGGTGGCTGGGACGCTAGACTCGTAATCTGAGGGTCACGGTTACAAATCTCCGTCACTCAAAATATACTCGACCTTTTAGCCGTGGGGACGTTATAAAGTAATGGTCAATCCTACTAATTCAGTGGTAGAACAGTAGCCAAAGAGTTGGAGGTAGGTTATAATGACACGCTGCCTTCCCTCAAGTCTTACACTGCTAAATTAGAGACGGCTAGTGCAAATAGCCCTTGTGTAGCTTTGAGCGAAATTGAAAAACAAAGCAAAACAAAAACAAAACACTGAATATAACAGATATAGTATGGTCGACATACTGTTTTACGTTATTCTTTACTTTCACTTTCAAGTTCTATACAACTAGGTACACATGTTGCTTCTGAGATCGAGGTCGTAATTGCTACTTAGTCAAAATTGTATCTCAGATTTTCAAGTCACAGATGTTACTTAGTGGACATGATGGTTTATAGGTCACATATTGTGCTTACATAAACTTATATATCGCTCAGCGGTCAAGGTCTCAGCTGGGGTTCAAAAGTCAAGATTTTATGTTGTGACTCAGAAGTGAAGAATATACTTTATGTAGTAACATGATGACACAGCGCCATCTTGTTCAATGACAATACTTGTATCTCAGAACGACAATCAAGAATGACAATACTTGTTCTGTGATAGCCTACTGCGCTCTAATAATGCTATGTATTTTAAAAATATATACAACCGATGGGTGTGGTCAAATTATCAATTTCGATTTCACTCAATTGTACCTAATTAAATTTTTCGGGATATGTGTTGTGACAAGGAAGTCGATTTGCATCACAAGCATCTGATGAAGTGTGAAACGGAATAAGACCTAGTTAAGCATAATAAAAGTTGGAACTTTTTATTTATAGATACGTAAGCAGTCGTGAAAAGTCCCTTCGTCATCAAAACTGAAATGTGTCAGCCAATTAAGTGAATTTAGTCAATTTACTTTTAAGACCACTGTAATAAATAAAGAGGAAGAAGCAAAATTTAATCCAGATTCTACGCTTTTGTGGAACTACTAATAATACGTTAACTTTTGGTAAGTATGAGAGCACACACATAATTATGTGTGTGAAAGTTGAATTGATGTTCATTATATATAATATATAATATAATATAATACAATCACTTGGGATTTGATCACTTGCCCATAATTTCTTCATGGAACTTTAGCTAATAAAAAAAACCGGTAATTGTTACGTAATTTAAAAAAAAACAAGTAAAAATATTATGTCTTTCTTACGAGATATGTATGAGAAAGTGCGTCTGTTTATACATTTCTGACTAAGAGAGTTCTCAGGAATGCACAAAAGTAAAAAACAAGTTAGACTTTATTTGTGTAACCTATTTTATTATAACATAAGGAGTTACGGACGGGTGATATTAGTTCTGCTGTTTGTGTTATGTGTTTAGTATAAGCGTATAGACAAAGAAAATAATTCTAATATCAAAAATAATGAATCATCAATGTTCACGGTTGAATTGTGCACAGTGTTTGGAAAATAGACGTTGTTAAAAACATCTGATAATAAAGATAATTCTTACTTTTACAATTCTTTTATTGAATAGTAATGAGGGAGTCTGGTTGAGGTGGTTGCTCATTGCCTTCCCAAACTGTATTTATGAGGCCACACCATTACTAAATGTAGACGTGTATTTGTTATACCCAGATTGGGACAGCGGAATTAATAAATAAGTAGGAGATGAGTAAAATGTAATAAAAAACATGTAATAAAATACATTTAAAAGGAAAATAATCACCTGAAGATTTTACAAACTGTCGTGATACACCTGCAGAAGAAAGTGAATTCGGTAAAGACTATAGAACTATCTGCTTGATTTCTTACTCAGTGAAAATAAATGTGAAAAGTTGTCTAGAGAAGGACAAAAACTGAATGAAGTGCAACTGCTTTTTGCCTTAGGGGAAGTGAGAAGCATTATAACAGTATATGTAATACGCTACAAGGAAATAAGATAAAGTACAGTAGACAAATGAAGCATTAGGAAAAAAAGATGCTTCTGTTAGTAGAGGAATTCAATACAACATTGAAGAAGAGATTGATTAGAAACGTATGTGTGGATTGTGGCGACACAAACAGCTGAAACGTTGATTTAGTAGCGAATGATGAACAAGAAGTTGGATAGAAAATAGTAGGAATGGAGAAGTATTAAGTATGATGTTAAATAAAATATATTAACTGCAAAAAAGAGAGAAAGAAAAATAAGATAAAGGTTGGACATCTAGTCAGTAATTAGTGAAAAAATCGTTAGAAGGAAGAATGAAAGGAAACTGACAGTATGGAAGAGAGGGAATGATGATGTTATTAGTCAAGCTGAAAGGAAGAATAAGATATGGTCATCTGAAGATGAAGGCAATAGGTCAAAAAAGATGGAGAAGTAAAATTTGCTGGTACTAACATCTTGTGTTTTCAGTCTCATACATGTCTACGGTAGTATATCGATTATGACAAATAAGGGAACTACGATAGTTTCACTGTTATACCTACACAAATATATAATGGTTTGTTTGTTTGTTTGTTTCGGATATTTGCGCAAAGATACACAGAATCTATCTGTATTAGCCGCCCCTGATTTTGAAGGAATAGAATACAAGAAAGGTAAGTAGTCAATGATACCTCCATAATACAGCAAGTCAACCACAGTAACCTACGTAGCGTGTTTTATTGTTCAATTATTAAAAGTTCTTTCCGTAAAGTCTCAAATACATGTCTATAAACATTTTGAAAGGCAAACATTTTATAACTGAAATGTTACTATATCCCCTTAAATCTGTTCAATAAAGGTTGTCAGAACAACTCTAACCATTTTTCAAACTTTGACACCGTGTGTACATATATCAATATAGAAATGTGTATAATATGTAATTGAAAAAAATGAAATATTTTTATTAAAACGAAAATACTATAACAGTTTATTTTACATAAATAAAATTATAGAATGTTTTAAATATGAGGTTTTGCAATCCAGGAGTAATAAACAGAAAATTTATGAATGAATGAAAGAAATTGCATTCCACTATATAAAAATGAATGTAATTTATCTCTATCTTTCGCTCTCTATATAATAATGAATATATTGTCACTAACAGTATAGTTTTCGTAACATATGTAGCTTATAGTGATAAATATATCTTTATTTATTTATTTATTTTTACGTTTTTGAGGTAATGCACATAAAGCTATTATATCTTTAAAGCTTCCAACGAGCTACTTTAGTGAAGTTGAAGTTTAAGTAATTTTTTGATTGAGAAGTACATTTGAAATGTGTGGGATTAGGGTTATTTGTATTGTATTTTTCTTCTAGAATAATTTTTCCAGTGATATCCGGAGGTGAACTTAAAAATGTATCCATTAAAACATCCAACTGCATGTTGTACCAACAACAATATGTGATTACGCATTTATATGCATTAATTACTCAGTAAATAGATGAAAAAAATGGAGTTTTTTCATAAATAGACATACAGCTTGTTAGTCATAGCTAACGTTATAAATATACAATTATTTTAAGTGAAGATGGTATCATACGCAAACGAAAATGTGTGAAATACAAAATAAAAAATAACCATTGATGAATTAGCTCCGAATGTTAAAACCTCTTCTCTCTTGGTACATACTACGTATTTCATTAAATTGAAATTGTTACCTATTTGCCTTCCGCCTTCGTAAAGTACGAGTTTTTTGGAGTAACAAGAACGTTAGTGTGGCCCTGGTATTCTATGTTTACTTTTGTAGTAAATTCAGAGAGAAAGTATTTATACGGATACTGGGGTAATACACTGAAAATTTTTCTATAGCATGCTAGGTTAAAATGTTGTTAAAGCGATAGTCATTAAATGCTTAGAAATATAGGTGAAGCTGAAGTGTGTGGTACCTTGTTTGAATTGTTATATGTATGGGAAAGGTAGCAGAGTTAAAGAGTATTATACTTTCCGAGTGATTAGATGATTAAGTGATTAGATTAGGTAACATTTGTTGGGTTTGTTATAACTAAGAGAATAGTATGAAGAATTGTCAACAAGTGGAAAGTCTGAGGACTTACATTTTGGTTTCGTTACCGCGTAAACAAGATTGAAGTGGATAGTGCAAGGTTTTTAAGACGTAAGTAGGTTGTCGCAGGACATCGTATTTTTAATGGTTAGGAGTAAGTCTTTAGCGAGTATGGCTTGAGAAAATTAACCTCAACTTAGTCAAAAACGTTAAAATTTTATGCAGACAAATATTTGTTAGGAAACGTCGTATTTAAGTAGCTGAAAATTTATCTCAACCCTAAACTGATTTAAAACACTTAAAATACACTTATTTTTTGTTATTCACTCAGTAGTCGTTGTAATATATACGGAAGACATATATTATTTATAATATATTACTTATAAAGTAGTGGATTGAAAGTAAGCGTCATCCTTAAACATTGTGGTTACTAAGCCATAATATATATATATACATACAAGTAATAAAATATGTTTAACTTAAAATGATGTAAGGCTGGTAGTGCCAACAATAATACAGATACATACAATAATATTGGCATGATACGGCTATACATAAATCACCTGTACATAATTTTCAATATTAAAATTTAATGTTACAGTGTAAAGTACACGAGGGCAAAATGGTTACGAAGTCGTTCGAATTGACCGACATCGTAGCGAGAGTCTGTAATAATCAAAACATGTTTAAACTCAACTTGGTTTTACCTGCAAGTATGTCCCAGGTGCGTAGTTGCAGTACGTTAATGCCTATCCTGACATGACCATTATATTATGATAAACAAATTGCATATCAACAATTAGGTATGCACAACATTTCCAGTTGCAGTATGCCTTATACAGTATAACATTAAATTCTAATATTAAAAAAAAATTATCGATGTTCTATGTACAGCTGTAACATTGCTATATTTTTGTTTACATTTTAGCACTGCCATCCGTACATCATTTAATATTTACAAAATGTTTTTAATACTTGTTTTGTGAAGTTTTCTCCTGACTGAAAGTTAGTGTATTCTAAGAATGTGCGTAATAAAATTTGATATTATACGTATACTTTTTACTTTCACTTCGTATATAATATAGAGATTGGATTCCTAAGTAGACAAAGATTGTATAGAGTACAAAGCATTGAGTGTCTAAATATTACTGTAATTTAATGTTCATTTGTTATTTACTGGTAATTTCTATTTCACCCTGGATTTAAGTTTTTAAAGGAACACCAGATCTCTATAAGAAAGCTAACACGGAGTAATTATAATATTATTTACACTCGAATTATGATTATAAAAAAATTATTACTAGCTGTTACGACAAAGCGATAACATAGTGCTCTGCTACGAAGCACAAAGAGTGGATTTAGATTCAAAAGGTGCAGAGTTATATCGACTGAAACAAGAAGAAGAAAGATGAACAGCTTGGTGGGTTGGTTACTTTCAGGTTTGTTATCTCGGCGATGTTTTATTGCCTTGTTTTTGAGCCTGTTTGGTAGAAAAACAAGTTAACTTGTATAGCAATCGTCTTTTAAAGTAAAACTCACCGTCCTTGTTGATTTTTTAAGGTGCAAATTTGTATCATGCTCATTGAATACCTTGTCCATTCCTACCTGTAGAGTTTACTGATTTCATGATATGAGCAAATGGAAGAAGACTAGATTGAACCAAATATAAATGTTTGAATATATTTCACAAAGGGGAGAATGAATTAAGTACTACATTTTGATCGTTTTAAGTTATTGAAAGAAGGCAGAACTATGAAGGAAGGTTTGTTTATTTGTTTGTTTTGGAATTTCGCACAAATCTACTCGAGGGCTATCTGTGCTAGCCGTCCCTAATTTAGCAGTGTAAGACCAGAGGGAAGGCAGCTAGTCATCACCACCCACCGCCAACTCTTGGGCTACTCTTTTTACCAACGAATAGTGGGATTGACCGTCACATTATAACGCCCCCACGGCTGAAAGGGCGAGCATGTTTGGCGCGACCGGGATGCGAACTCGCGACCCTCATATTACGAGTCGCACGCCTTAACACGCTTGGCCATGCCGGGGCCTAGAAAGGAAGGTAATATATGATTTGAAAGAGGTAGGGTGAGAGATCTCAGTTGTTGTACTTAATGAAATAAATATAAAAGTTAAGCTCACCAATATCTGTAGTTATATTTCATTTATTTACTACAATTTTTTGTCGGAGTTCTATTAATTTAATGACGTCTACACTTTCAAGAACACATATAGCGTTTATGATTATTTGAAAGGTTACTGTGTTATTACATGATATCGTGATTTTTAAACTAAAGACCTTGGTTTAAGTTACATCTAAGGGTTTCGTTGTTTTTTTTCCTTCACAAATATACAACGTAACTTCATATCTTTATATCATGGCCTACTTTTCTTTCCGAATTAGCATAGGAGGTGTCAGATGTATCATTGGTTTACAAAACTTTTGTGGGAAGAGTTCTAAATTTTCTACAAATTTATGATAGGCTCTTCCTCAATAAAAAAATACATTGTTCTTCTAATAGAGGAACACTTAAAACCGTTTACTTAAATGTTTTGTTTGTTTGTTTTGAATTTCGCGCAAAGCTCCTCGAGGGCTCTCTGCGCTAGCCGTCCCTAATTTAGCAATGTAAGACTAGAAGCAAGGCAGCTAGTCATCACCACCCACCGCCAACTCTTCGGCTACTCTTTTACCAACGAATAGTGGGATTGACCATAACATTATGACGCCCACACGGGTGAAAGGGCGAGCATGTTTGGTGTGACGGGGATTCGAGCAAGAGACCCTCAGATTATGCGTCAAGTGCTCTAACGAACTGGAAATGCTGGGCCTTACTTACTTATGACCCACCCACTATGTTCAAGCAACTCACGGGTTTTTTCTACTGTGAACGAATTTAGACGGATTTTACTTTCAGTTGTATTGTCAGACACTTTGCTGTTTCAAATGCATTCAAAGTCATATTTGATTTGAGCACGGTGTTTGTGTCGGTAATATATAACAAAATCAAAATATAAGTGAAGTGTTTTTGTTTTCCATTTGAAGAATGGTATGTTTGTGCTGTGCTTACGACAGGGATGAAGCTTTAACTTTTACCGATATAAGTTCTCAAGTTAATCGTTGAACCACTGGAGAACCAGCTAAAATAAAGAGGCGAACGAACTCTGTGTTATAAATATCAGCACGTTTTACACAAACTCCTAAGTATTTAAATAAAACAACGTATGCAAGGTGGAGCAAACGTTGCTGTGCTGCTGACTTAATTAGTGTTATACAACTGGTAATAAAGAAGATATATTAACCATTAAAATCAATCTAGTTATTATTTGTTTCCAGAGTAAGACGTTAACAGTTCAACTAGGTTCTAAATTAAATGACATTTACTTTTACACAACTTTACAGGTATAGGTTGGAATATAGTTAACGAATTAAGACGAATGGTTAAATCTACAATAAATCAAAGGTTCATTGTATAAAAAAGTAAGATATTCAAAATCATTGTTCAAAATATTTACTCGACTTAACTTCGGGTAACAAAAAATATTAAATAAACAAAAAAAGGCCTACCTATTGGCTTGGTAAAGAGCAGGTTTGAAAACAATAAATCTGAACACTTTTTCACTGCATATATATGTGTTTATTGCTTCTATAACATATTTGGAACGCCATAGATTTGTGATTACATCAAGTTATTTGCATCTAACTTTTCTACGTATTTCATAAAAAACAGATTATGGAAACTACAAACAATAACATAGACACATAACATGAAGAGCTTATTATATATATTAAAATCTCTTTGAGGTTGAAGCAATTTTCAGCTGAATCAGATTTCTGATGGAAGATTGTTTGTTTGTAATACGCGCAAAGCTACACAATGCTCTGCTCACCTTCGTGATTGAAATTCGGTTTCTAGAATTGTACGTGAAAGACACATCGCTTTGTCGTTTGGGGGGGGGGCTCGAAATGCATGAACTACAAGAGCACTTCGCGTTACTATGATCGTTATAGTTTTACAGCATTGCTTATGTTTATCTTTGTTTATATAATTTTGCTCAAGCCGTTTCTAATTTAGCATTGTAACACTAGAGAAAAGACAACTAGCCATCACCACCCATCGCCAACTCTTGGATTACTCTATTGGTAAAGATAGGTTTGTTTTGAATCTCGCGCAAAGCAATAGCCAGCCGTCCCTAAGTTAGCAATGTAAGACTAGATGGAAGGTAGCTAGTCATCACCACCCACTGCCAACTCTTGGGCTACTCTTTTACCAACGAATAGTGGGATTGACCGTCACATTATAATGTCCCTCACTGCTGAAAGGGCGAGCATGTTTGGTGTGACGGGGATTAGGACCCACGACCCTCGGATTACGAGTCGAGTGTCTTAACCACCTGGCCATGCCAGGCCTTCTTGTAGTGAAGAGAAATTGAATTAACCATCATAATATAAGTTCCTACTGTTTAAAAGGCAGTTGAGATTCGAATTTATAACCCACGTATTGCGAATAAAGTGACGTAACCGTCATGCTGTGCCATGGCTGTGTTTAGCAGTGTTAGAACTACACTACAGAAGGCTATTAAATTAAACTGTTGGTTTTTAAGACTGTTTAAAGTGCAAATATTTATTCAGTAAGTAATTTGTAAATATAAAAACAAATAAAAAGTATACGTATAAACATCGTTTCTCTTCTAACATGTGACTTTATAAATAATAATAACATACTAAGTAAAATGGAAATAATTGCTTGAAATTGTAGATTTACTTATTTCTTATTTTCACGTAATTTGGTAATTATTAAATTATTTGGCCCGGTATGGCCAGGTGGTTAAGGCACAGGACTCGTAATCTGAGGGTCGTGGGTTCCAATCCCCGTCGTACCAAACATGCTCGCCCTTTCAGCCGTGAGGGCGTTATAATGTTACGGTCAGTTCCACTATTCGCTAATAAAAGAGTAGCCTAAGAGTTAAGGCGGATGCTGATGACTAGATGACTTCCTTCTAGCTTTACACTGCTAAATTAAAGACGGCTAGCGCATATATCTCTCGTGTAGTTCTGCGTGAAATACAAACCAAACCATTAAATTTCTTAACGAAAGTATTTAGATTGAGATCTCATCACGCCAGTTATAAATATAAAAATACAGTCGGGTGTCTTCTGTAATTTTTTAACATTGAGTTTCGGAATATTCCCTGAACTAAAATGATAAGATAATATCAGGCACTAAAATAGCTTTTAATAAACTTTACAAGCCCTATTTAAATAACACAGAATATAGTGTGACTTATCTTATTGATAAAAACAAAGAAACCTTAAGGCTAAAATCTTTTATAAAGAACGATGCGTTCTGATTTTTTTAATTAACTGAGTGTTGAAATGAATAAGTTTTCATGCCACCATAAACGTGTTTTTATAGCTACAAAACCAGTACGACCCTGGCACTGAACTAAATAACAATGTAAAATGACACAGCGAAAAAAAAAAGAAAAAAATCTGGACATTGTCAAGTGTTTAGTGAGCTTGGACTGTAAAACTGAGGATTCAGATTCGCGTTCTCTTGCGGCAAAAAGTTGATCCGAACTTTGTGGCTGGGGGTGTGTTTTAAGAGGACGGTAATATTTTACTATTTCATGAGGCAGAGTGACCAAAGAGACGAGTAGTATAATGGTGGACTAGTGACTAGTGCCTGATATATATGACAGTTATAATTAGGGTCGAATATGGACAGTTAGCCTTTTGTAGCTTTGGGCGAAAATTATAAAGAAACAACCAAAAATGGCCTTTGAAATGAAACTTTAAATATGTGACTATCCATATATTTTATTTTAAACTCAAATTTTACTGGTATTTACCAATAAATTAATCGCAAGCTCTGAGTTATCCTTGTGCTATCTACTGGCTATTTTCTAAGATTTTTCAGGGAAGAATGTAAAGAAAAAAAACAACGACAAGTAACAGGAACACAAACTTGAGTCTAAGGAATAACAATTATTGGAATAAAATATATTTGTCAGTCATTTGAACTGAACAGTTTTGTGATGCACTTTTCTTTTGCTATGAAAACTGTAAATTGTAGTTTACTATTTTAGCTGTTGGTGGCTTCAATACAAATTTTACCGTTTGGTTCAAACGTTTGCGCTTGATTTCGTTTTAAACTTTAGCGAAAGAGAATATACAGGATTATATATAGGCTATTAAAAATATTTAAACTTATTTTCACCTTATTTAACATCTACATATTTTTTTATTATACTGGAAATGTTTTCACTGAGCAGTAACTTATTTCAGGTTTGAGAAGACATTTTATTTGGTAACAGTTTTTATTGGTCTGTGTATATATATATTGTGATGCCTAACAATATCCCAGAACAAGCTTACACTTATAAGTTAACTTGGGGTACTAAAGATTTTAGGATCTTCCTAGTTGGTTTTTCTAACATTTTAAAATACTCCAATCAGAACAAAAGTTGGTCTACTTCCATTACCTCCTCTATGCACGAAATAAAGAAATCGGGACGACCTTGCTCTAAACTGCAGATAAAAGTCAATTAAATTCAGGTCATTGACCAGCATACAGGAGGATTCACGCCTATTTTACTCCACGTGTCTGACACCGACTCGTGTCGTTCACGGGATTGTTTGCAGGTCCTATCGTCCTGGAGGTTTTTAGGCACTAAGATTGTATGTAATAATTAGGTTCTATGTTGGAGAGCAAAGCAAGCGAACAGAGTGCAGACCATATTGATGGATTTCAAAGTGTATGTTTGAAAACCTTCCTTCAGAGCGTCTATATTTAAAGAAATAAAGCTTAGAAACACATGCTAACTATACTTATCTGCTTCTCTAACAGAAGACATACTGTTATCAACCTGCTTTTTCAATAATTCAAGTTTCAGTCACTAATACTTCAACATTCTCTCAGTTCTATCTTCTTTACCAGAATCTTAGGAGGATCAAAATGACACAAACATTTCCTAAATTATTCTACGTGTTATGTTTTAAGTTGAGGTCATATAAATGTTTAGCACTTCCATATACAAACTTCTGGAGTATAACTATTATTAGATATAATTCAAACATAGTGCCCACGCCCTCCGGTGACACAGCGGTATGTCCGAGGACTTACAACGCTAGAAACAGGGTTTCAATATCCGTCATGGAAAGAGCACATCTTGCCCTTCGTGTAGCTTTGTGCTTAAGTAGAATCAAGCATAGTTGCGACTTGTTGAGGAAATAGTATTATCACTACAAAGGCCTGTGAATTTCAAACTTCATAAAAGGTGTTTTGGTTTTAACAATGGACTTTTCATGATTCACCTACGAGGATTTCGATAGCAATATTTTTTTTTTCTACTGGGTGAGGATGTTTTTACAAATTTGGAAGTGAAAAGCTCTTACTTAGATCAAATTATTATTTCTTTTACTACAATGAATATTTTTATTATTATGTTTGTTAACAACAATACAAACTAAATAGAAGGGAAGAATCGTGATGTCATACCATTGTTCATCCTCATTCATCCTGATTGTTTTGTAAATCTTCGCCTTTTAATCTCAAAACAACATGTTGTGGTCTTTCTTTTATGTATTGCATCTGGAATGTCTTGTTTCAATGACCAGCAGTAATAAGCCGCCATGCTCATGTCCCACCTTACCTGATACAAGGTATCCATTTATCCATTTACTTGATGTCTTGGTTATACCTTTCTCCTTGTTTTTCGCTAACGACACCTAGTGTTTGAAGAAAATAGTGAACATATGTGTGAAAGAAATTAATTTTTAATCTGATATTACAATCGAACTCTGAATTTATGAAGCAAGTTATTGACAATATTGTCGTAATTTAGGACTTTTGGAAGGTCTAAAACTCTCACCAAATCATTAAGTTTGCCTTGCGTGAAAAATTATTGTCACCAGACGTTTCAGATTGAAAACAATCCCTATCATATTTTTAGTGGCATAAGATGAAACTGTATTAGGAGTAGATAGAGGTACATCAGATCAATGAGCAGCAGGTCCTATAGAAGATTGAAGGTTCAGATCAGAAACTTTCTTTTTATTTCGAATGTTGTAGCCTTGCAGGTTACATGAGCAAAAGCAACAGCCACCTTCATGGTTTTTAGGCTAACGCCAGACCATTTCCAAAAGGCAAAGACTTTTCCTTACCTTTAATTTTCTATTGTCTCAGCTCTTCTAAAGAAACAGTGCAAAATATGTGCAGAGCTCGTGATTTGTCTTTGTCCCCAAATCTTTTTACAAAATACGGGTAATACACTTTTTTGACGAATTTTTTTAATGTTTTGCCTTTGTTTCTTTACAACACATTTACCTCAAATATAATAGAATACGTATGGGCGATTTGTATTGTGAAGACGGCTGATAGAGGAATTAAAACTGTATTTAAAATGAAGTACAAAAAACGGTTTTGACCTTCTCAGGTCATCTTCCGGTTAATAAAGAGAGTTTGCAACTGACTGTTGCTGATCATATGTCTTAGGGACGAGAGTGTAAATAGGTACGAGACTGTAAGGACATTGCAATTAGGTGTTAGGTTATTGATTAATATAGTTATAAAGGTGTTTTTTATATTAGTTTAATCTTGATTTGAGTTCTTGTATAAGTTGGGCTTCACTGATTTTGGGTTGGTTTGTATTTGTTTCCCTACTTAGAATCTGAATGTTTTCTATGGTTATGTTATGTTTGCTTTATTTACAGTGTTCAAAAATGTGGTGTTTTTTGTGTTCTTCGAATCTAGTTTCTATTTTTCTGTTTGTTTCTCTAATATAGAAGTCGTAGCAGTTGTTGCATTGTATTTTATAAATAATGTTGATGTTATGATTATCAGTGAAGTTCTTACATGATATGGACTTTAGTTTTGCACATGGTTTTCGAATAAATTTAGTGTTTACCAGAATGTTTTGTTGTAAGTTTTTCCAAATGTTGATTATTTTTCGCTAATATTAGGAATATATGATGTGCAGTAGTGTATATTTTTATAGTTTGTTGTTTTTTTGAATTTATTATCATTTGTTTGTTGTTGAATATGATGTTGTTATAGGTGTGTGTGTGTGTAGGGGCCATTTAAACAACATCTTGTTGCCATAGCCACGTACCAAGAAATACTATTCGGAAATGACATATCGTACAATATTTTAACGTTTTATATACTAGCGGTATGTTTCTCACGGAACATAAGACTCTCATGTTACGAGTGGTTTAGAGAAATCTATAACTAGTGATTTTCAACATTTAAATATAACAAAACTTGACTCAATTTCAATGAAAATGACTTAGTTATGTAAAAGTACATATGACGTTTTGGATAATATTTTCCGATTCAGTGTACAGAAATTGCTGTAGAACGTGTAAAAATTTCAAGAGAATAAACCCATTACACGCTTGTTTCCTACCGCCTTACTCTAGACGTGTTAGAGGTCGCTTTTAACTGAAGAATCAAGGGTTTGGTTTGTTTTGAATTTTACGCAAAGCTACACGAGGGCTATCTTCGCTAACAGTACCTAATTTAGTAGTGCAAGACTAAAGAAAGAGCAGCTTGTCATCATCACCCATCGCCAACTCTTAGGCTACTTTTTACCAACGAATAGTGGTATTGACCGTCACATTATAATACCCCATGGCTGAAAGGGCGAGCATGTTTGGTGTAACGGAGATTCGAACCCGAGACCCTCGGATTACGAGTCGAGCATCTTAACCACCTGGCCATGCCGGGCTAGGCTCAAGGGCGTTGATGGCGAGAACAATTCAAAAGGTGATTTGATTTAAATGCGGGATGTTAAACGCAGATGCAAAATACACGAAAAACAAACACTTATGGCCCTGGCATGGCCATGTGGGTTAAGGCGTTCGACTCGTAATCTGAGGGTCGCGGGTTCGAATCCCGGTCGCACCAAACATGCTTGCCCTTTCAGCTGTGGGGACGTTATAATGTTACGGTCAATCCCACTATTCATTGGTAAAAGAGTAGCTCAAGAGTTGGCAGTGGGTGGTGATGACAAGCTGCCTTCCCTCTAGTCTTACACTGCTAAATTAAGGACGGCTAGCGCAGATAGCCCTCGAGTAGCTTTGCGCGAAATTCAAAAACAAAATAAACAAACAAACAAAGAAAAACTGTGTAAGACAATGTACACAAAAGTACATTAACTAACTGGAATGAATATCTTAATCAGAATAAAAACTAAATATTTAAATGAGCATAAAATATTTAAGAATCTCTGTACTTGGTTATGTTTGAACAAAAAAAAACATCAGCAAAGGTTTAAGCAAGACTCTTTTTTTTTAGCAGATGCTTTACTTTTTGCCAGTTAAAGAAATCTAGTTTAACGTGTGAAATCCAGGTCAAGAAGGTGTATCATCCAATCGCAATCGGGTTTACTGGATTGAACTGCAACAAAAAAAAAAAAAAAACAACCGGTATTGGTGCCCATAACAAAAACTACAAATAGGACTAGGTTTGCATGTGTTTATAACAAGTTTTCTTGTTACTACACAGTATATGGAAGTGTTGAAAAAAATTCACTAAATGTCTGGCTTCAACAGAAGTATATAGAATTCATGTACAATGGTAACATGTAGAAAGATTTTTATTAACATTTAAAACTGAACTTTGTTTGTTTGTTTTTGAAATTCGCACAAAGCTACTCGAGGGCTATCTGTGCTAGCCGTCCTTAATTTAGCAGTATAAGACTAGAGGGAAGGCAGCTAGTCATCACCACCCACCGCCAACTCTTGGGCTACTCTTTTACCAACGAATAGTGGGATTGACCGCACATTATAACGCCACTACGGCTGGGAGGGCGAGCATGTTTAGCGCGACGAGGGCGCGAACCCACGACCCTCGGATTATGAGTCGCACGCCTTACGCGCTTGGCCATGCCAGGCCCAGAACTGAACTTATTCTGAACAATATTTTGTTGTAAGAAGTTACGTTGTGTTTAAAGTAATAAATTGTTTTCTTAAATATACAAAAATATTGAGATGTTATTAATTTTGTCGTTGAGCAACATGTTTGTTATACAGAAATAAAGTTTAAAATGTGGAATAAAGAAAGGAGCGTCGATAGAAAGAAATCTATAAATTAAAGCGGTAAAAATGCGAGTTACGTTCATAGCTTTCTTTATGATGTAAAATTACATCTGAACGTTTAATGAAATTGTGATTTTGAAATATAACTTATAGAACCAAATAAACAGTTGAAAATACTTTTTGTTTGTTCTTCAGCAAAGCCACATTGTACCTTCTGTTGTACCCACCGCTGGAAATCGAACTCGGGATTTATCTAAGCTCGTAAACTTAACGCTGTTCCACCAGGGTGCTGAAAAGATTTAACTATAGTTTGAAAACAGTCGATTTATCAAAATATTAAGGAAACCCGTTATTTAGAGACAGGAATTTTATAGATGCGATTTTAACAAGTACTTTCTGTTTATAACTATGTCCTCCGGTGGGGAAGAGGTAAGTTTACGGACTTCTAAAATCCGAATACCGATACCACACGGTCGACGAAGTATAGATAGTCTATTATGTAGCTTTATGCTAAAAACAACATTTGTAAACTGGGCATCTTTGTGTCTGTGCATATATAAATATTACAAGTGATTATTATCACTAGGTTACTATAAGTACTGGTGCTTCACAACCTGAACACGAAGTGGTGTGTTTTATCGCTGGGCTCCATTTTAACAAGCATTTGATTCACTCTTGTCCTTAACCAAAAGCTAATTACACTCTAGTAACAATACTTGCTGCCAATCAAAAGATATCTGATGAAACAGACAGCCACTCCACTTGCAAGACAGCTCCAAATGCGTTAAGCTTTCAGAGCTAATCATTTTTGTTCTTTACGTGGTGTTTTAAACTCTCAAAAAATGAATTTAAGTTGATCATTTGAAATAATAGACTCTGAACTATATTTATGTCAAACCACTTTTAGACATTGCTTTCAGTTTGTCCCCTTATGTGGCTTTGCTATAAGAAAAACACAAAAACACGCATACATTTAATTTATAGTGCTGTACATTGATACTGATAGAAAATACCAATTCAAGAAGCGCAAGATTTTTTAAATGTCACAGTATGCTCTTAACTATTACTCAGTAGATTAATTCCATCTTAGTCAAACTACAACAGTGATATTATCTCCAGTACATACGACTGGAACAACGTGGATCTTATTCAATACATTCTCCACATCCAAAAAACATCTGTATAACTTTTAGTCATCCTGATATAGTAGTTTTCCCCTGTTCTTCACTCCAGTTTCGACGCTTTAGACACTTTCAGAACAAATAACAATAGTGAACTAATTATGGGTTTCAGCTCGTCCAAGATCATGGAGTTCCTTTTGTAGAGTAAATATAGTTCCGGAAATTCGTTGGTGGGGAATGAATTTTAATAGACAAAGAGTCTTATTTCAAGACAACACATTTCAGAGTTTACATGAGCCTAGTTTTGCAGCACATTTCAAAGCTAACACGGTCAAGGAAGAGACTTCGAGCATGTAGAATGATAGTCCACATCAGTTCGTCAGTATTACTCCATTTCTTCAACACATACATTCTGAAAATTTGGATGACAGTTAGCAGATCAAAATGTCTTAAGCACTTGTTCAACAATACCGTATGCAGTAGCCAATTCTCTTTATAAATCCATGATATTCATATCTTACAGCAATTTGACTACAAAAGTTTGTACCTGGTGCTGATCTTTCTAAACCCTACGCAGTAATGTGCCATAAGATTTACATCCAAGTTAAAATAGAGCAGCACCATAACTTTGATAAATAATGTGTGTTTTTCATGCATTCATGCAAGTAAACCATAAATAAATATCTTAATACTATATATTTCACATACATTTCCTTGAATATCTATCTGCTTCCAATGTTATTCCGTGATTCTACAAGTTCACCGTTTCCGGTGACAAACAACTAAGATTTATAGTGTAAAACGTTCAAACAAGTAGCGAGGCCTTTTCAGATCTGTTTTATCTACAGATCAATTGACAGTGACTCATCATAGTAAATGTGAAAGGCTATTAAAATTAACCGATGGAAACTTGTTAAGTTGAAAATGTTAAGCATTCTGGTGTCAAACGCGTTTTCAATCGTGTTTTGTCAGTCCTAAAAGGAAAATATAAAATATTGTATTTATTATGTAGAATCTATTCTAGGAGGTTTTATATAATGCACATCTTTAAGTAGGAACCCGAAATAAGATCAGGTAGGATGTTTGATAGCTAATTAATGAGTTTTTAATTCCATTTTGCTTCCCTTCTCAATTAATAAACTACCATATCGAAAAATAGAAAGTGTTAGGGAAGTTATCTTAAAATCTTGTACCCATATATACAAATATATCGTTCATATTTCGCTGTTTTAGTGTCAAAATACCATAAACTGAGGAGAAGCTTATTTAATATATATATATTTTCATAAACAATTATCTTTCCTATTGTTAGTTATTGATAAAGGATGAGGAATCTTAGCTTCCACTAACTTATTTATTTGGTTGAGAGGGAAATAATGTGATATTATTGTTCTTAAATTATAATCTAAAGTTTCTTTCAAAAGAGCAAACAATATTTATAGTCTAGAAATGAAACTAGCCTCAGTTTAGCCTTATCTTTAGCTAGTAAATGGGGTTACATACTAATTATTATTATGAATTATTCTTTATATCAAATTAATTTTATTTATTACTGCACTAAGATTTCTGAATAAGTAATAATATTATAAAAAATAATAGATTATTTTTAATTGTGTGTTATAAATTTTAAGATAATATTTGTACCGATCACGACAAATACGAACCATTGACTTTACGAAACAATGTTTGAAGTGTAAATGTCATTAGATATTAAATTAAATGTTTTGCTTGAATTAATCATTTTATGTAATCCATATGTATATATAAAAGGTTGACTACGCTATATTAAAACAATTTTCAATATATAAATAAATCTGAAAGCTAATGTAAAGTCGTAGTTCAATGGAATATATAAACATTTATTTTTAATACTGCTTAACATTATATAGAACAGTACAATGCCACCGACCTTTGGTCTCCTTTGAGAAAAAAGGAGAAGAGTATGTAACGGTCATTTTGATTCAAAATATTTAAAGACTCAAATCATAAAGGACTGTTTAGGTCGGTGATTTAGAATTTTCAAGACGGAAACATCTGTTTCACGTTATGAAATTGATAAATAAAGGAATATGAATCAACTTGGGCTATCTGGACCATCAAAACAAGATGTGTAGTACTTCGTACCACAGTTGTGATAAATAAAATTCGGAGACTTGTAACAAGTGATAATCCACAAACACAAAGATCAGTAGGAATAAACCGTCTTCGAGCCCCAGGCAACAGTACGCAGCATAATCAGAAAAGATCTTCGTCTGGAGAAGTCAAAGAAGTCACTTCTACATCATATCGGTTGGAGTATCATATATCTAAAAAAATTAGAGAAATAAACGGGCATGCAAGTAAAGTAATTGGCTGTAACACCTATGAATTTTTGTATGATCGATGTGGAGAACCACTGTCCTTGCACATAAGATAGACAACGGAAAGTAAACAGGGATAAATATACGTTTTAGATACGACAGCATAATAACGGATTCTTTTTTCTATATTTTAATTTAATTTTTTTATGTAGAAATTACTGATATTTTATAAAATGGTAACACGATGTAGTTATTAAGAATACGTCTTTACAGGTTTTTGACACACACAATATAGTTGTTTGAAAACCGGTTTTCAAATTAATGTTTACAAGATCTGACAAATAAAAAGGATTTTTATAGTTTGTTGCACTTAATATTACAAAATGTTTACCAATAGTGAATCGAGAATGTTCGTGAATATTGAAGTCTGTTTCTTTGAATAATTATATGCAATGATAACAATATTTTAAGATCTTTGCATGAATGGATTTCCAGAAACAAAGACCAGGATGCTGATTTATTGTATGTTATGGTCTCAAGCCATGATTATGGTTTAGCACTCTAGTTCTTTACTCTGTTTTTACCCTTGAATCATTTCAAAGTAAAATATATGCTGAGTTTACCTCTAATTTAAACATAGTTACACAAACACATTTTTAATTTAATGAATTGTGATGATAAATAACCGTGGACTGATGAGTTAGCTTTCAGGTATTAGTGGTCTTAATATGCATATTACATTTGTATGAAAACCGGTTCTTGACTTAATAGTTTAAATATACAGCAGGTAAACAAGAATATAAGTCAAAATAAATCGTTTTTTTTTTAATATAGTGTTTTACCTAATAAGCTGTATTAAAAATAAATTATGTGATATATCCAGCGCAATTATTTCAAGTTATTGAGCCACTAAGGAAATTTTCATAAGTTGCTTTTCGTTTTTATAGTTGTTTTTTCTTGCTGTTTTATTTTTGAATGTTAAGCACGAAGTTACAAAATCCAATGTCTTTGCTGTGCCCTCCACGAATACTGAAAGCTGGGTTTTAGAAATATAAGCCTTCAGACTTTCCTCTGAACCACTGGGGGTTAGTTTTTATTGAAAATGAAAAACTAAGCGAGTAGAGCTCCTTTAAGCTCACCTGGTGATGAAATGAGGAAATTATTCTAAGAATATCAACAGAAAAACAAAACACAAATCCATAACAAGCAGCCAACTGAGTTTTAGTTTCATTATTTATTACTTAATAGAACTCGTCATGGAATTTATAGGTTGTGGTCATTAGCTTAAACTCTCAATGTTCAGGTTATATAGTACACTAATGTTGTTTTCAAGTCATACCTAAGTACGTAGGTGGGGACCAATTTCCATTTCAGTAAACAAAATAGAAGTGATTTCTAAAGTAAATAATCTAGGATTGGGGATATTATCTTGGGATTTTGTTTGACCTGATAATATGGCACAAACACAATTCTTTTATCTTTGGGAAGTGAAACAATTGATTTATCTCTATTCCAGCAACCATTTAGTTTATATATCTATTAAAGACAATAAGTATTACAGAGTGAGATAGCAGTATTTTTCACAGTCAAATATAAACGGTCTTTATTGGCGTCTCATATATGTACTTGGGTCATTAGATTTAGTTGTTCATGTTTGATTTATTCTTTGCAAAACATTTCCTGATTAAGCTATTTATTGCAGATCTTATTACTTACTTGATAGACAACAATAAACCTGAATACAATATTTATTAATCCATCAGGAAATTTGAATCAGGAGTGTGTAAAAGTATCGTACATTGTATATATGTGTCTATATGTTGTATTGGGGATAAATGTTTACTGGAGAAGCAAAAAAATTTCTTAGGCCTAAGAAAAATAATTTTATTTATTTCTCATTCGTATTTTAAAATTAACTGTTTGTTTGTTTATTTTCTTGAATTTTGCGCAAAGCTACACTAGAGCTATCTGCGCTATCCGTTCTTAATTTAGTAGTGTAAGACCAGTGTAAAGGCAGCTAGTCATCACCACCCACCGCCAACTCTTGGGCTACTCTCTTACCAACGAATAGTGGGATTGACCGCAACATATAAAGTAACCACGGCTGAAAGGGCTAGCATGTTTGGTGTAACAGGGATTCGAACCCGCGACCCTCGGATTACGTGTCGAACGCCTTAACCCACCCGGCCATGCCGAGCAAAATTAACTAATGAAGAGGATTGTGACAAAAATAAAACAACTGCACCTGTAGTTCAGAGTAACTGAATCATTTTGTTTGGTTTAATGTCTCTACAATGTAGTTTTCTTTAGAGCAAACCGATGATATTTAGCTGTACTCTTAGACTACATAACTTCAGCCCGATTAAAGAAACTTGGATTTCATGGAAAGGATTTCTTGGCAGAGGAAGAATAGATGTGGAATTCTGTTGAGATGCATTTATGATTCAAGTACAAAATAGTTTAAATAAAAAAAAATTAAAGATAATAACAATAAAAAAAAGAAAACGTTTGCCGTTATGCTTTGCCAGTTTAGGCACTTAACTCATTTCCTTAACTGTGACTTGACGTTAACAAAAATGTGTACAAAAAAAAAGCTAAATAAATACAAGTAACTATTTTTAATTTTGTATCGATAATGATTTTAATTTTATTCATGCACAATTGTTATGGACAGATATTGACGTCATCTTTAATATCAATTTGTGCAAATCTTGTGCGATGTGGAAAGTGTGTTGAAACACATGATTAGGATTTGCGAGGAAAGAACAACAAATTAGTTCATAATTGATTGAAGAATTAGAGTTTGACGGTATAACACGTCGTTATTGCAAATCTTTTTATAATCAAAACTATTTATATTTAAATAAGAGTGAATTTTTTGAAAGCTCCAGAAGCACGAGAAACGTCTTTGAAACACCAAATAAAGATTTCTGTTTTCAACAGAATTTTTAATTCCAGAGTATAAAGGTTGCACAAGTCACCTACATTTACTATTTATTATATGTTTTAAAACAGAGAAATAATTTATATGAGAAAAGGCTTCGTTCTAAATCCAAGATTCGAGTCACAATATGCCCCTTAACGTACAACACACTTTCAGCTGAAGAGACGTTATAACTGTAACGGTTAATTTTACTGCTCAATAATGTGGGCAGCAGGTGTTGCTATCTGTTAGTCCTCCTCTTGTTCAGTGGTTATATGAACTCAGGAAGTGGCTATGCCATGTTATTTAAATTAAATAACAAAACCCTTACTTCCTACTATATTTAAGATTAGTTAAAGGAATGTTATCAGATAAAATGACTCAAAACTAAGACAGACACACGTGATTTCAAAATAATTAGAAGTTATATAATTAAGCTGTACCAGCGTTTTGGCTTCCTAGCGGTGTCAAGAATACCATGACGTTTGATTCTTTTTAAAATCAGTCATCTATAAAATCTTTGAATAACGTTACAAAGTCAAGTTAGCAAATTCTTGACGCTGCCGGGAAGCCAAAACGCTGGTACAGCTTAATTTATTTAACTTGAAGCTAATTTTGTATAGGTGTATAAAAAATTTATTTTATAAAACTTCTTTTTTAGTACTCTTAAGAGAGGATGTTACATAACTCTTACATTGCGTCTATAAAATTTGTCGTAAACTTTTCATACAGATTTTCCAGGTGGTTAAGGCACTCGACTCGTAATCCGAGGCTAGCGGGCTCGAATCCCTGTCACACCAAACATGCTCGCCCTTTCAGCCGTGGGGACATTATAATGTTACGGTCAATCCCACTATTCATTGGTAAACGAGTAGTCCAAGAATTAGCGATGGATGGTGATGACTAACTGCCTTCTCTCTAGTCTTAAACTGCTGAATTATGGACGGCTAGCGCAGATAGCCGTCGTGTAGTTTTGCGCGAAATTCAAAACAAACCAAACCTAACCTCACGTATATTGTAATTTTTTGTGTGTTTCATTCTTGATGAAGGGGATTTATTTTGTGCTTACAGCGATAATATATTTTTTAAGTTTTTACTATGGCTATAAATAGCAACTTAAATCGAAGCATGGTAGAAGAATTACAGCCTCGGCGGATGCTATATATTTTTATACGAAAAGCTAAGCTGCCACACCCAGGTATGCAACCAAACAAACCCTACTTTCGGGCACAGAACTAGAAGGTGAAAAATCCGATTTGTAATGCAAGCACTCACTTGTGACACTTTAATATTCTTTGTTAGTTACCAAACGGTAAACCATTCAAAACTACATCTGCAGAAAGAATAGGTGAATACAAAATAGGATAACTACTTCCAAATCATTAACACTTGCATCAGTTGTTTATGATAAAATTTATTAAAATATATATACAAACATAGGCAAAACATAGACGTTTAACTAGGGGACAGAATGAGGCACGTTCTACCCAGCTCTCAACACTTATTTTAATCAAAAGTATCTTCTCGTCACTCTCCTCTGTCCAGTGTTTCCTATTAAACATTAAAAACATAAACAGGCGCCAATATATGGAAGTAACAACTGACTCAATATTAAAATATATGCAAACATTTAATTTAATGTTTTAATAATGCTTGTAATTAAAAAATTCAAATGGTGTTTAATGACCTTGAAAACAAATAAATCTTAATGATATTTTCGTGACACTCAATAGGCCAGGTGGGTTAAGGCGGTCGACTGGTAATCTGAGGGAGCGCGGGTTCGAATCTCAATCCCACCAAACATGCTCGCTCTTTCAGCTCTGGGGGCGTTATAAAGTGTTAGCAAAAGGGTAGCCCAAGAGTGGAAGGTGATGGCTAACTATTTTCTTTCTAGTGTTACACTACTGAATTGGAGAGGGCTAACGCAGATAACTCTTGTGTAGCTTTGCGAGAAGTTCAAAAATAAGCAAGTAACACTCAAAAATTTTTGTATATTACATGACTATGAAGTAAGCTGAAACAAAAGGCGGAAGTTTTATGCTTTTTTTAGTGAATTTTAAGGCTCTGATGACCTCCTTTGAGAAATTCATTCTTAAAACTACATATAATTAAGGCACGTTGAATCGACAATAAGAAAAAAAACAACTTTTGTTTGAATCTTCCATAGCTATTCTAGACGTTGGCTACGACTGTGTAAATGTTACAGTTTTATTGAACTAAAAGTTATTCCGAACTTTCTTGTGCCACAGGGTTGCTAGATCTAACGATCGTTTACCAAACTAGTTTTTTTTTTACTCCCAAATGGTTACGGAAATTTGTGCTTAGAGATAAAGTTGTCTAATGAAAACTTTGTTTTCATTAGTATTCAGTTTGTAAGCTCTTCTTGTAAGTTTATTTCAACACCTGATGTTTTAATATTTGCGGGAAATTCCCAAGAGGAATCATTGACTATTCGAACTATTAACTAACTTTAGGCTCGAGTTTGGCGTCAATAATTATTGTTCATTTATCTTCTCGGTTGTGCTAGCCAATACGAATAGTAAGTAAATGTAATGGTATGGAAATTTATAAAATTAAAAACGACGATAATCACGAAGTCGACGATAGTTCTAAAATTATTATTAATAATAAATTTTACTGTCTTGATTTTTTTACCTGAAACTTGTTTTGTGTAGCAATAATTTTCTTTCTTTTCTCAATTTCAAGTTGATGTTGTTTTTTTAATGTACATAATGAGTTAACTACACGCTGTCTACCACATGGAATCGAACCCCAAATTTTAGCGTTGGCATCCCATAAACTTATCGCTGACCCAAGATTTGACCTCAAATAATTGTTTGTAGTTGACTATGTTCTTTGTTTCACTAATATAAACTTTTCATACAGTGTCTAAGTTATTTTTTTTAAACATACCGACTTTGAATAATTATTCCATGGGTTTAAAGTAGTTTAATTTAAAAAACATATTTCCAAAATTTGAATTTATTACATGTAAAATTCACACAATTTTAATGAAGAATATTTACTAGAGAAAAAAAAAAAAGGCACATGACTGTGTGGGCTTTTTCGAATTTTTCAGGCGACCTCTTGTGCAATTTTTTTTTTTATAAATTAATAGATAAATAAAACAGACCTGATCTATTAACTCTAAAAATATTACTAGAAGTCTTTTAGGGACATGAGTAAGTCTGTAATTACCAGATAACTTTAAATAATTAGTACTGTATTCAGCCTTCATGAATCAACGTTCTGTGAAATTCTAGAAACATTAAAATGGATTAATTTTTATCACCAATAAATATCCTAACTTCTGTAAACCACAAGACGTACCTTAGTTGATCCTTCTAACTAACCACCACCCAGTATTCTAACATTTATATAACCTTTAAACCACTGCACAGGGGTCTTTTGGATCAATAAATCTTCTAACATGTATATAACTTTAGATACTGAACTTAGTCCTTTAGGAACGATTATCAGCAAATGAAACAGTTTGATATACCCTGAAAAACACTTTGGGGTCACCAATAAATTAACTGAATTTCACATTATCTTATATATGCTATAGTAACTATATGGAATCCCCTAGAATAATCTTAAATGTATTTCCTTTTATAAACATATATTGTGTTGGGATTATCAACGAATCAGTGAACTTGCATGAAATCTTTGATGATACTTACCTGTTCTAAGACTACCAGAAAATATAGTAACTTTTATACATGCGCACAGTTCATGTACTTTCTGAGTACTTGTTCAATAGTAAATGTTTGTTCAGAAGAGTAATAAGTATAAATATTCTTGCAGCAATTGAAGTTTATATCGTGAATTTCTTTTTATTTTATTAATTTAATTCCAGAATTATAGAATTTATTTTGTGTGTAAATACTACATATAATTAATATTTACTTCATTCAATATATATTTATATATATTATCATTAACAATTATTCTTTTGGTGACACATTAAGGATCTTTTTAAAGATATAATTATATATTTTTCAAAATACCAAACATATTCAAGTACATGGGTTTACCACCACCATTTAAACCTAACTTTGAAAGTCTTGAGCAATAAACACAGCCTAAGTTCTATGTTAGGAGTTTAATATAAGGTACAAGATACTGGTTTATTTTCAAGTGCAAAATGTTTGAGGAAAATATTCAAAATATTTAGTAATGTTTGTTTATTAACAAAAATTACTTTTGTTCTTAAATAGTTGACATAATAATGGAAGATATTATTAACCCTGGAAATACGCAGAAAAAAAAAAAGCGCACACATTTTTCTCCACATTAATAATAATTTTACTGTAATAAGGGAGGGCAAACAAACTAACCTGAAGTCTACTTTCCAAAATTTGTTGGTGGATTACATAACATTTAACCTTCTGTAATTTTCTTGTGCTACTTGAAAAATTGTTTATTTATATAGGCAAGGCCACCTATTTTAGATCCTGTGTCCTCCTTTACTTTTCAAATTACAAACGAATATAAAAAAATCTGTGAAAAGTACAAATCAAAACCTAAAATAAGAGGAATAAATCTAAATATAATAATAAAAGTTGCTCAGATGTGAAGGTTTCTAATACCTTAATATTAATAACAATAATAAAAACGAAGAAATCTGGGAAAACTAAATTCATGTGAGTCTTTTTATAATAACATGCTATTATATCATTTATTAATGAATGTTTGGTAATGTGTAAAAGTAGTGATTATAAGTTAAATGGTTTTGGTTACCCTTCCCAATATCTACATCCTATCCGCCATAGTGCACACATTACCTTTGGGACTGCCCACATGTCATAAAATCTTATCTATTTTTCTAAGTCGATTGAGAAAAATCCAAGTTGATAATAAAATTATGTTCAGTATAAGAGCTAGTTAAAATATGATTTTAGAAAACCAGAAATATACACAAGTGTACTGATGACTAAGAACCTGAGATCTTTGTATAGTTTATTGACAATCACATGTACACACTTAATAAAGCTTAATTCTGTACACAGGCATGTTGTAACAGAAACAGACACCAAGTTCAGTATTATAATATAATGTGAAAAAAATTTAAATAGCAAGCCAAATGTTTAAAACATGCCAACAACAATTACCTAGGAAAAGTCCATTCACCAAACTTAGCAGGTCACTAATATAAAACCATCACTTAATACTTGCATTAAAAATATGGAATGTTGGAAAATATTAATAAAAAATAAACAACATTTTTTGAGTAAAAACAAAAAATGTAATTTTCAATATTAAAAGCAAAAAACGAAAAAAAAACATCACGTATCTAATAATAATGATTTATAACCTATTATGATTTATAAACGTCATGTTCACTGACTAGCTTGTCATTACTCCAAGCCTAACTTTTTCCTTCAAAATGAGGAGTGGATATCAAGAACACATAAAAAAAGGCAATAATGATGGAAATAATACTTTACAAGGCAATATTTTTCGAAGTTTCTTGTACACACAGTTTAAATTTTAATAGAATCAGTTTTTTATTTATATAGATTAAGATCTATATGCCTTAATTATACCATTCAAACAACTTATTTGCTGTTAACTAAATGTATAACAAGTTATAAAGAACAACTAAAAGAAGAAGCAGTTTGTTGGCATAGATGTCACACAGAACACTTATTTCTCTAAGCCAACAATGTTATTTGACACTGTCAAAGGTTGGAGAACAATACAGACAGAAGGCTACAAGACCTTCAGTTGGAAAAACATTTGTATAGTCTGCAATTCACAGAAGAAACAGCAATGACATTTATACCCAGGAATCTCCTTGTTGATCCCCCTGAACTGGTAGCTCAACTTGTTGGAGGTTTTCCCTTGGTAGGTGAGCATAAGATTGTTCTGCCAAGGGCTGTGAAACAATCAAAATTATATTACACTTCTCAAGTCCACAGAAACTATGATCAATTCCTTTTTCCAATAGCACTTTCCTCCTGTATATCACTCGTAATATATCATTCAGTGCTTTATATACTAAAATAAAATAATATTTCTACTAAATTAGCCAGAGAACAGAATACAACTAAGTGAATGTTATTCTATTATTCTGGTATTTTGGCAGTTTCATACTGTATGACTACAGTCTGTTGCAAATTAGTAAAATCAAATACACAAAATGTGTATACTTATATATGCAAGTCTATGATAACTTGTATACTGCATTTGGAATTATGTATTCATAGCATCAGAGTAAAATAAGTCAGAATAGAGATTGTTAATGAGATAGAATAAAATAGTTTCAAAGGAAGCACCCACCAAAAGAGAGAAATCAGAGGCCTAGCAAGTTCAAAAGCCCTGGGGTGGAGGCTAAACAGGAACAGAAAATAAATTTTACAAAGTTTCAAGTGATTTCATTTAATACAAATGTTTTTGAAACCTGATAAGAAGCTCATAGTTAGTACGTTATGACCATATAGTTAGTATTTAGAATACATATAAATTGCAAAAGCAGGTTAATTTTTTTTCTCAAACCCACTTTTTACGAGTCTCAAAAGACCTTATTGTAGTTCTGCAAATTTAATAAGTACAAAAACATGTTCATCAAATTAAAAGTAAATTTTAAATACATTTATTTAGCTCCAATAAACAAGTTTTCTAATCTTTCATTATAGCTCATAGTTATAAATAAAATATATATACATATAATTAATACAGTTACAAAAGGTGGGTAAAGTTTCTCATGCATTATTAACTCATGAAAAAAGAGGTGTGTAAAATTCTATAATTGGAAAAGAGAAATTAAAATTGTTATTTTAACAAAAACTGTAATTAAGAAATAAGAATCTATCACCTGAAGTCCTTGAAACCACATTCTGGCATGTGCATGCATAACTTTGATATTTTTGTTTACTAAAGAATGAGTAGTAAAAAATTATAAAAACAAAACCTCAAATATAAAGTCCATGCAAATATAAAGTCCATGAACATGCAACATGTACAGATACATGCAGTTTCGAGGACTTACTGGTACTGGCGGAAAGATTAACACGCCTCCTACCGGTGGCCTATGAGGTGGTGGTGGCGGCTCCATATCTTCTCGAACATCGTTTAAGGGCAGTTCCTCTGACTAACAAAATAAATTTGATTACAGCATGAGGTTTATAAAATCAACAAGTTTAGTTCTACTGTTAATATTTATGAAATTAAGTTGAGACTATTCTTTACAGTTGTTATGAATCCACAACAATAATTAACTAATCAAGCCATTACCTGTAGATATTATAAAATACAAGATAGTATGTATTTGTTTATAACAGCATGAAACATCTCTGATGCTCACTGACAATGTCTATTAATTCTTTATTGAAATATAAAACATGAAATTGGATTAAAAGTATCTTAATAAGAACTATTTTCTAAATGTCACACTGTTTTATACGAATTATGTATGAAACCATCTAACTGATTTCTGTGTTTCTGGTATTATATTTGTACTGATTTGTAAAAAATCATTTTCAGTAATAAGATTTTATTAACCAGAAATCATTTAAAACTATTGAATCAACAAATGAATGGCCAAAATAAAATAAATGGTAATTAATATTGTAGTAGAAGTTGCATATAACTTACTCGACTACGTGGAACACCATCTGTAAAATAATAAACAGTACTGTATTAGAACAACTATTTTACAAAGTACTGTTAAGACAAAGTATGTTCAAATTAATACAATAAATATATAAATTGCAGTTAAAGAAGTCATCTTGAACTTATGTGTTTCAATTTTAATCCTTTGTTTAAAGTATCTTTACAGGTAACAAATACAGGTCAGAGAAGAAACAAAACATTTTAAAAACTTTAGTTCTTGTAGTGAAAGATTTTCTTTTGAATGTTTGTGCAGAAAAAAATATTCACAAATAATAAATTGGAGAAAGGTTAGCTATTGGCATTTATATTCTTGAACTGAATAATCAGAAAATAAATATTTGCTGTTTGAGGATTAAATACAAAAGGAGATTCTTCCACACTGTTTTAATCTCAGCAAATGCTACCTCCAACAGAAGCATTAGGATCTGGGCCTCGACGAGGTAGTGTCCTGTCTTCGTATTTTGTTGCTCCCTGTGTACTGATTGGTCGATGAAGTGTGCTGTTAACACTGGTTGGAGTAGAAGCAGCATTCCGAGCCACCATTGTGCGTGTGATAAAATGAGATTCTTTCCAGCCGGCTTTTCTACATACTTCACGAAGATCTTGATGCTGCCACATGTTGTACAGCAACTGCAACACATATGTTTTATGGGTATATTTCCTGTAACCTCTCAAATGTTATTTCTTCCTCCGAGATCAGAATATTACTATGCAATTCAACATTTGTATATTAACTTTAACATATCTATACAATGCATAAATTCCATAGCACTGAACATAAAGTATTCATAGAGTTTTGTGATTTTAACGTGATATAAGTACAAGATTATGAATTCAAAAACTAATAAAGGACACTCAGCTCTATCATAAAAAAAGTTTATTTCTAATAAAAATACAAATAATTCAATAATTTAATTTAATTTATTGTCACTAACCTGTGCTGTGAACTTCACCACTCGTGGAGAAAACCTGCCTTTCTGTTTAGCTATGTATGTCAACCTGTCCACTCCACCAGCTTCAAGAAGAGATCTAGCAAAGTCACTGTTCTTAATAATAACTTCGTTCAGAGTAGCCAGCACAGCTGCTATGGTTTCATCTGAGGAACCTCCTCCCTCTTGCTGAGGATCACTACTGGGAAGTTTCTGTACTAAGTCCCTCATGGCATACTTCCCTATAAAAAACATTAGAATGCTTCTACTATTACATCATAGTTGTAGTTATTAACAGTGCACATACTATGATAACAAACATTTAAACTTGAGTAACTCAGTACAGATATAACACTGGGAGGTTTCTGTACTAAGTCCCTCATGGCATGTTAGGACACTTCTATTATTTAAATGCTTGTCATCATAGAACACGTACTGTTGATAACCACTACTATGATGACAAACATTTAATTCAGTAAATAATTTTCAAAACTTAAAATATTTATATGAATATTGCCCAGACAACCTACATCTTCAAATCGTTTATTAAAATTTGCTTTTGGATTTAACAGTGGAACCAGTACTACAATGATGCAAGAAAGTTCTCAGAGAAATTAACCTTATTCTGAGAGCACTTCTGAAATAAACTGGTTCCAACACTGGATCATATTGAATTTGGAGAACATTGATAATAATAATAACACTTTTGAAATTTCAGAATAAAAGTTATTTAACAGTGATGGATCTTTAAAAGAATGGCATTTCTTTATACAAGGGACAAACTACAGTCTGTTGGGACTTAAGATGTAAAAAAAATGTTAGTAAAGAAGTTGAATCTATACGAGTTACAATCAGGAGTTTAGATGATTGAAAGTATCTAGATGGCAATTGTTAAAAACTACCTGATCAAGTAAGACATTCAACAAAGACAGGGATACCATTTCATACTTACTGTTAACCACTAATGAGAATATGGTTGTATGAAATAAAATGGAAAATATTTGGAAAGAATGATCATTGAACAATGAAATTTTAGTTACAAACTTTGAGAAAACCAGATTTTGAAGAAACATGACAGATTTCAGGAAATTAAAAAAATAAAATAATTCTAATTTGAGACAAACATGCTCCTAAACAGAGAAAACAATACCAGAGATGATCAAAACTAAATGGTTTACTACAGACACAAAGAAAAAAATTAGGGCTACATGTCACACATTTAAGAAGTTTAAACAAACATATAAGTTGGAAAATTTAAACAATTATAGCAAAGTTAGAGTTTTGTTTAAAAACCAAATTAGGACTTCAAAAAATGATTATGATAAACAGCTGACTTTAATATTAAATGTAATAGCAAGGTTTTTACTTTTTAAGTATGTTAAAAGTAATTAAAATGTTAAAATGAGGGATAATTCCTTAAAAAATGCTATTGATAAGATTTTGGTCAAAGATGATGAAATGTCTCAGCTTTTAATTATTCTTTTCTTTTTAAAGAAAGGATACTAAGAATATCCCTTATTCTAAACATTTTTATAGGAAATATTGCAGTTTACCTGAATCATGTAGATGTTAGTCCTTTGGTTGTAGCCAGAAAGAATGAAATATTAAAAACAGATAAGGCACCATGACCATGACCAAGGACTTTAAAGGAGGTTAAGGATTAGATGTGTATGACTAATTAATTTTTCATAGGCTAATAATTAATGGGCTAATTTTACTCTTATGTTTAAAGACAATAAGAGTTGCCCTGGCAATTACAGTCCAGTTGGTTGTTAGTCTTAAATCTGTAGTGGTAAAGACTGAATAAAAGTTAACATTTCCCTAACCTGAAAACATATTTCTGATAGATTTTTACCACTTTTCACAAAATAGCTTTCTCTCAATTAGTACTGCCCTCTATTAGCACAAATTGTCAACGCTTGCCACAAGCTTTCCACTTCCAACTTCTATATATCTACATGTAAATTATTATGCAGCAGCTTTCCATCAATAGAAGTGTGATATAACCCCTATTGTAAGCAGCTTCCTCTCCACATTTGCACTATTTAATCACTTTGAAATTGGTCAGAATACCTACACTAAATATTGCTGGAAGTGGGGAGGCTGAGTAGGAAATATGAGAGGAGGTAAATACCTGTTTGAAATACCTTTCAGGGTAGGAAAATGTTAACTTTTGAATGATATCATACCTCCTCTCATAAAGTAGCTAGTATCCCATATTGAACTGATGAAGAACTGTGAAAAACTGAATCCCCTTTAAATAGTGCCCCAAACCAATAAAGAAAATATCACACCTCAATAGCAGACCACATCACATCTGGTTCATATATACTCTTCTTCCTTTTATGACTGTGTTAGAAACATAAAAGGCACAAAAAACATGAAGGAATCCCATAATTTTTATTACCAATCAATGGAACCCCAGGGTGTTGAGTGGCTAAGGCATGACAGACCATAGTTATTATTACCTACCTCTTTACCTCAAAACAGGAAATGGTAGGAAAGATGAGCTTCCATACCAAAATCTATTTCTACTTGCAAGCATTTCCAACCCAACCGATACCTAATCCACTAGGTTGGTTGGTTGGTTGATGTTTATTGGTGCAAAGCAACTAGGCTACCTGTGCCAAACAACAACTGGTAGAAAATTAAAAATAAAAGCAAAATTATTAAAATATGTAGAAAGGAATCATGTTAAGATAAAACAAAGACAAATTTTCAAATTAAAACTTAAAAAGAACTAAAAAGGCCAATGGCCCTTAAAACTTTAAAAACACAAATGAGGTGAACAGAATCACCATTGCTAATGACACTGTCCAATGTCAGGGGTGAACCCATAGTAAAAACATGTATAAAATGGTGCCTTCACTCACACTCATAATGCTAGCATGACAATAAAGTGTGGGCTATTGTGACTTGAGTGTCACACAGACCACACGCTAGTGCATCAGTACCAGATAAAAGAAAATGACAAATTAAAAAACTGGGACCAATGCACAGCTTAGCTAGGACAACTTCTTCCTCCCTTCAATCCTTACGATAGCAAGATGGCCAAACAGCAACAGAAGATTTGATTTGGAAAAGCTTGATATCACTTAGACTCACTCCAAGTTGACTGCCAACTGGCATGGAGCCAAGCCTTGAATACAGGACCATAGTCCATATACAGGACAGGCATGGCCATGACAGCACCATGGGTCACTGTTAACCTCCCTGAAATGACAAAAAAGTGAGGATAGTACATAGAGATCAATAGCAGTGAAAGACTGACAAGGTGCATGAAAATAAGTATAAGAACCACTATTGAAGAAAAAAAGGTTGTGATATGAAAGCATACACTCTACAGAACAACCAATTCCATCAATATCAGCACCACCCCAAAGGGGATTATGTCCATTTATATCCCTCAGGATTAAAACAGGAGATGGCAACTGTTCAATGAGAGCATCATAGGTCTTTCTAGGTGACAAGGAGAAAGAACAAACAGTTATGGTATGACCCAAGGAAACATGGAAGGCTACAGCCTCCAAGGGTGTACTGAGTGGCAAATATAGGGTGGGCACATGCTGATCAACCAGTAGTGCCATCCCTCCATGCACTTGTCCATCACACAACCTGTCATTTCTGTAGAAAGAAAACTGCCAAAAAGTGACTACATCAGCAGGTTTCAGAAACACTTCCTGCAAGGAGAGACACACAGGATGATCAGAACGAGTCAAATCCTTAATGTCATCTATATTTGAATGGAAACTTCAACAGTGCCACTGTATTGTTGAAACTAATTTTATTTATGTGGAGAACTTTTTGGTCCATGACCATCTTGTTTTTCTTTACCAGCAGCAAATCTTTCAACATCCATGGATTTTGCTCTAGATCAAATGGGCAGGTCTCTGTCAGCAGATGTAGAGCCCAGCAACTGAGGTTGAGGACGAATAATCATTCAGCATCTCAGGGCCAAAGAAAAAGATGGATTTGAGGAAACTCCAAAAGCCAAAGTTAAAGGATGTGGATCTGGAGGAGCCACTAGAAGGAATAGTGGGGACAGAGATAGATGTTGACACTGACTCATCAACATTCTTAACCATGGAGGGCAAAGGACTCTTCACATGGTTTGAAAATGACTCTGTCAGAGGCATAAATAAACCCGTCTGCACTCCCACTGTAGCAGTGAAACAGAATGCAGCAGCATATATCTGAAATGGAGTGGTGGGCAGAAATTTCAAGCCTTAAGGTAAGAAATATTGTGAACCATTTTCAAATGCTGTACCTTTTTTCTCTCCATACACCTAGTGCAAGAATGAAGCCAAGAGAGAAGAGAGCCACTACAATCAACACAATGAGGGCCCATTTTGTACTCACAGACATCATGATCATTGCTACCATGACAAGCACACATTAAAGAACCATGATTTAATGTCTTCAAGTGACCAAATTGCTGCCACTGGAAACATCTGAGAGGGTTGGGAATATGTGGCTGTACAACCTGCCTTAATAGTGGCAGATGAACATGGTGATGTAAACGTCAAAATTAGTACATTTATAGGTAGCATTATTCTATCCTTCCCAGTGGAAATAGAGAAACATCCTGGTTGAAGAAACCAGTAAGGATCTCTTAACTTGAAAATGTTCTTTAAATCCCTCTCAACTATAACTCCTTGTTACAAATTTAAAATAGCAGGGGGAGTTATCTCAATCGTTATATCCCCAGAACATAGCTTTTTTGACTGGCATAGGAGAGACAACACGCCCCCCTAGTCCCTTCTGAATAAAAAAAAGAGAATCATTTCCCTAAAGACTTGTCTGATAAAAAAGGTAATATCAGAAAATGAGATACAGGTGTTGAAAAAGTTAAAAACTTCTGTTCAGAATCTTCAAGACATGGTTGTTTACCTATGTTCTGTTTCTTTATTACTTTATTTTTATTTGAATTTTGGGGATCTATAATAAAGAAAGAACATTTCAGTGCCCACTGACCCCAACTACCATGAAGCCCTATGAGGGGGGCCCGGCATGGCACATTGCGACAATCTGAGGGTGTGGGTTAAAGCTGCACTAAACAAGCCGGGGGGTGTATAATGGCAATCCCACTTTTCGTTGGTAAAAGAGTAGCCCAGTTGCGGTGGGTGGTGATGACTAGCTGCCTTCCCTCTAGTCTTACACTGCTAAATTAGCAGCACAGATAGCCCTATTCAAATTCAAACAAACAAACAAACAAACTCTATGCATCAGGGCACTGCACAATTTCATAAGTATATTCAAACACCAGCATCCCTGTTCACAACCCCTGTTGAGAATGTCCAACATTGGTACTCAAGTTTACCCCAGCTGAAGTGGAACAGCTGACTAACCCTGTCAGCCACCTCAATGCCATCTGTTTACAGGAATAAGATCAAAGTGCTTTGACCAAAACCTGATAGTATCTGCTCTTGTACATCAGGTCTGTAGTAGGAATGGCATTACACAATTGACATATGATTCTAAATGTATCCAGGTCATCTACAAACAACACCAGACCACTGGACATGTACATCAAGAGAATAGTAGGAAGGAGAAATGTTAAGGTAGTGACATTCTGTAAGTGTCAATAGCATATAGTACTTCCTGCTGTGGACCTGATGTCTAGTTCCAGATACTGCCAGATTTTGGTTGTAACACAATGCCTTGTTAATCTTCGAATATCTGACAAATTTATTTTTCACTACCTTGACAGAGGACAGTACTAATTGAGAATAGCTATTCACTAGAGACTCACTAAGGGAAAATCTGGCCTTACTAATCTGATAATGTGACACACAAAAGATTAGCTAAGAAAACCACAATTCACATGAGTAAGGATTGGAAAAACTAGCTAACTGGATAGTAGGATGGAGTTTTGGAATAAAGCAGAATGCTCTTATTAATTGAAAAATTAAGTTGGACCTTTGTTACTAGTGGAATGTCTCAGGAGTTAGTGTTTAGGCCTTTGATCAATTATTTTTACATTAGTAATATTGATGAGGCTATAAAATATAATTAGTAAAGTTAGCTAATGGCATTAAATTCTTTGGTATTTATAACTTTATTAAGACAGCTGAGATATTATAAAATAGTTAAGATAATTAGTAAGTTAGACAAATATTTCACAAATTACCTTTGATTATAGTGAGTGTAAGGTAATGCATTTGTGTTATCATATTTTTGGATCACAACTTAAATACAGCTGGAAACACAATAGCATGACTAAAGACACGGATCTTGGCATAGTAGGAAAAGGTCACTGAAAGCTGTGTTCTGTTAATAATACTCAGGGCTGTACCATGGGTAGCGCTTTCACACAGGGCACCAATTGCCCAAATGATGAAAAGAATAAACTGATGGGTCAAAAGCTTAAGTTTTATAACAACATCATATTCGATTTTTGAATACACACACACACACGTTTACTTAATCTGTAGGTATTTTAAAGCACAATAGATTCCTTTAATAACTTTCTGATAGTTTTAATTTACTGGCATAAGAGGAGATATATTTAAAAACTATTAATGATTTCTTTTATAGCAGTACATTTATAGATTTAGTTTTTCTTATTCTGTAAAGATACAGTGATACAATATATAATGACCTGAAGTCTAAATCTAAGGTATGATTTTTATTATTAATTATTATTTTAGCTAGATATTACAAAATATTATTATTTATGCATTCAAAAAACATTGTGATATTTTAATCTAGAGTTTATTGAAACTTCTGAAATATACAACATCAAATTTGTATGAAAATAAATCCCAATATTTTGTATTGTTTATAATTACATACATTTTCAAAAAGGCAGAAACCATAGCAATTTTTTCCTTTGCATAATTTCTCAATAGATAGCTCTACCTATGAGTTCTTTGTTCCTTTGATCCATGGACAGATTTCTTAATGCAGTGGCAACTGCACACACTACTCTGTCAACATCCATTCTAAGTAGTTCCACCAACACTGGAAGACCCTTTTCTTTCCTCACTGCAGCACGAATATCTAAACTAGGCTTTATAAAAAAAAAGTCAACATTTAGTCACTATCACTTTGACAGCCTTTTTCACTTATTTTGCAGACAGAGTATATAATAAACTTCGATAATATATTGTCAGATATAATAATCAAGCAGCCATTTTCATTACTAGTAGTTTTCTTTTGTTTCAATAGCAAAATGAGTACTAAACTCTTAAAAACCCAAGGTTCAATTTGATCTATATAGATCTGAAACATGCCTAACCAATATGGAATATCTTTGGTAGATCTGGATGCATTTGCACCAGATATAGCCATTATTTATGCTACAAATGGAACAATGATTTTGCTAGGTTTACTTGTTTGCTTTTCTTTTTTTATTATTTATACATTAACATTTATATTGGTCTACTGTTAAATACATTAAAATTAGTTTCTTTACTTTATATCTCAATCATAATACATTGTAAAAAAGTATAATTTACAAATAACAATTATAAAATTAAATTACTTTAGTGAAATCAAATTTATACTAGAATACTGATGTGGAAGGTGATGTAAAAGTAGTACGTACACAATTGAGTTTATTGTTATCACAGTGTGGCAAAGTCTTCCAAGAATGTTCTGAAAAACATATGATCATGAGGTCATGGGTAATAAATGTAAAGTGTAGTGGAACATCATTATTTAGATAAATAAATATTTGTGTGATAATATGTTGTTGCTAAAATTAAGTGTAAAATTATTATTGTGAAAAAACTAATAAATTAGGAAATGCTACATGCATATTTATAGTAGTATGATACGTGATGAGAAAAATATTGGTTAATCTACTAAATCATGCAGCAAAAGTATAGTCTTTGAAGTTGGCCTTTTTCTGTTGTATTTTATGTCCAGTACCTAAGGGAATAGCAGGACAGTAGATGTAACAAGATGTAATGTTTGTATATATTTTTCATCATATGGTTATAAGTTTTATATGCCGGAATTAATGTATTTTAGTTAATCTGCATGCAAATAGATTAGAAACTTAATATAAGTAAAAGTAGGTTTATAAGATATAAAAAAACATATACATTAAAAAAAATTAAAAAATGCTTGAAAGGTTAAAGATATTTCATGTATTAATGAAATTTAAATAAAATAGGTTTCGAAATATTACTGATGTTTTTGTTCTTATGTATTTAATATGTTAATCACCATTATTAATACTTCTGAATGGTAGGTAGTTTTATCTTAAATATGATATGGCATGAGAAATCAGCCTTTTCAAAACATAATTAATTTAATCCATAAAAATTCCTGTGCTTGATTTGATCTCTTAATTTAATCCACAAACATTTCTGTACATGATTTGATATATTTTCCGCATTTGGCCAGAATAAACACATTTCCACAACTGTGAGTGTCCCAGATCATATTAGATATATCCAATTCCCTACCCAAAAAGATATTTTTAAATACGTAATGAAATCAGTACACATTCTGATGGAAGTTTCAATGCAATGTCAGCAGTAGAAAAAGGCTTACAGTATACAAGTCTACATACAATCTATATAATATAATAATTCACTCATTATTCCCTCCTATAATAGTTTAATTTTAGTTTCAATGGCAGAAAAATCTATCTAAATATACACACATGCAAGCATACACTGTAAAAAGTTGTATATTCTAGCCATTATTATTTACTCTGATTATAATACAGGTTTTTACAGTAAAAGAGCAATAAGAATAATTAAGCATATGCTATTCCACATTACACCATATATTTAGACATGTATGCTATCATGCTTCATAAAATACAAATCTAACAATTCTGTCATGAGCACATTTTAGATTAGTGGTGTTGCACACTATTCCTATCATGAAACACTTTTATAAAACAAATAAACAATCAAGACTTGAAATAAAACAAATTATATTGAATGTCATATACAATTACAAAACTGTAAGGACAATTATTTCAGCAGTAACCTACAAGTAACTAGTTATGTTAAATTTTAAATAGTCATCAATAATGGGAAGAGTTATCATCAGAAACATGAAAGTTATAATATAACTATACTGAAAATGTACTTCTGATAGGTACTTTTTCACAGAATTTGCTATTCTGGTTCAGTTCTGCCCTCTTTTTCTTTACTCATTCCACAACTTTTCTGCTCCCCTATTATCTCTAATGTAAATCATCATGTGTCAGTTCTCAGTCAATAGGAGTGCAATATTCATGTGATTCCCTCTATACAACTCTATCAAACTATCATTTTGAAGTTTTACAGAAGCTGTAAGCACCAGAGGAAAGTGGGGAAAACAGATTGGAAAAGTGAGTAGAGGTAAGTACGTATAAATGGAAATTTACTCCCTGAGGAGTAAATTTGGCAAAATCAGAAGGTGAAAATAGATGATTCAAGGCTTCATCTGCCTGTGAAGGCTCAGCATGTTTGGAAGGTAGTGTGACAATGTCCAGAGATAGGTTGTCCCATGTAATGTCCAGTCTCATGGTGAATAAATGCCAATAAATCCTTTGCCAGGTCATGTAGCCTGTGAAATAGCATTAGTTTCAGATGTAATCATCAAAGTGGTAACATGAATTTTAGAATTCATAAGTAATAAGAGCCAACCAAAAATTAAAAGTATAAATAGCAAGACGACTGCAAAAAAAAAATAGGTTAAATTATAGTAAAAAAACAATCTGAAGAAACTTGGAAGTAATATAAATGAAAACTAATTCTTGAGTATTAAAAACAAACGTGAAACTTGAAATAAATAAAGGGACTCAATCACATGAAAAGTGATAATTCTATAGAGGTATATAGAGGGAGTCACAAACATGACATTATTATGCCACATTCTTATTGCTGAAGAAGTAATGCATGATGATGTACATGAAACTCATGTCAAAATTATTTGATTCCAATAGGGGGAGTGGAAGGCTTATGGCATGTGTAAAGAAAAATATTTCTCATATAGAGTGCAACAGTGAATGATAACAGCTAATCTTATGAACAGAGGTTAGTACTTTGCTGGAATGTGGTCTTCTCAAGCTACTAATACAATGACTAAAGTATAGAGTAGTCAACTGTTTTGCTTCAAACCAAAATACATTTGTTAAAAATTAAAAAATGCATGGGTATGGCTGTTTCTCTGTAGTTACAGCAATAAATGGCAGCTTAGACAAGACCATCAGACAATCTGCTAAGTGATTTGATACTTGATTTTCAACAGGCTGATTATTAGCACAAACTAATTTTGCAGCCTGAGCCTCAACTGATTAGCTAGGTTAACACTAAAAACTAACATGCAACCAGTAAATGCAGACATGGTTTCAAATAATAAACTAGGTTATTAGAAATTATTAAACTAGTACCAAGCAACTAGATTTTCATAAACTAAGATAGATTTACACTAGAAATTAACCAACTGGTATATCAAGCAGCCAGATTTTCATATAATAAAATATATTAGCATTAGATACTAACCTGTCAGGACCAAATAGCCAAGTTTTGAGATAATAACCTAGGTTAACACCTGTAATTAACCTGGAAATAGTGCAAAAAGACATGGTTTCAAATTAGGTTTGCCCCAGAACTCACCTGCCAATAACAAGCAGCCAAATTTTGAATGGCACCTGCTGCTGCCTCCAGAGTTTCAGGGTTTGAACACTCTGAAAGCAAGGCTAGATATGGCTGTACAACTTCGGGCTGCCATAGCAACTCCATACCTTGAACTGGACCAGATCGCTGTATCTGGGAAGAGGAGAGGGGAACTTCTTTCTTTTGTTTCTCTGTACTTTCTCCATCTTTCTTCTTTTTTGTTGTACCAAAACAGCCCAAGCTGTCTCCCACTAATGAATTATCACAGTAATTATTATGGAACACATATTTAAATTTATAATTTAATGAAACAAATGTATGGAATCTTTAATGGTGTTTTTAAAACTAAATTTACCTTAGCACTAACTGCAAAACTTAGAAAAGCTGGCACTGTTAAAAGTGACAGAAAAACAAAAGACAGTAATAGGTATTGTTGCTAATTAATAACTATACACATTACATAAACTGGTTATTATTGTTCCAATTTAAGTGTACAACAAAACTTGTAGTTCATTAATTTTTAATGAAGGAACTTTAACTGCTGGATACACATTTCTCCACACATTTTTGTCCTTCATCAACTTATGATTACAAAATTTTCTGTAACAGTAAAATCTACATATACTTATTATCTATGTATTTTAAATAATCCATTAATAATTATAATAACTTTAAGTACAGAATATAGGTATCATAATACTTCCTTTAGAATTAAAAGAATTACTTTAATTTTCATTAATTTTTACCAAACTAATTTAATGTCAAATTACATTAAATAAGATTCTTCTCTTTAATGGATTAACCACAAGTAAGGCTGCTAAAAGTAATCTACAGTTAAATGACATTTCTAAATTGAAAGTTTTTTTACTTTTCATTGGTCCACTACGAGAGTGGGAAGGCTGTAGAATTCGTTTATCATATTCAGGATCTTCAACCTCTTGACAGCGAAATGAAAGGTTCCTCAAGACACAAACACAATTTTCCACACTCTTGTTATCCATATCATTCTTTCCAATGGCAGCTTTTACCAAGTAAAGTAGTGCTTCCACAAGGCCTTCACACTCTCGCATTTTTCTTCGCGAGTATTCTCCAGCAGAACTGATGTTTCTATAGGAAAATAGCAGAAAGTGATCACATGATAAAGTAAAGAGCTGGATAAATAGTGTAATGTACTAATCAATTAATTGTCACTCATTAATTGATCTTACTTAACTAACTGAGCCAATATATCAGAATATTGCAATAAGTATCAACACTCTTTCATATCCACCATGTTATGACCATTGACTTAAATTTCCCTTTAGCTATGTGCATTAATCACATTAATTACTCTTATATTGTTCAGTCCTTTACACTTCTTGAATTACCTCTCAGTATTAATGAAAAAACACGGTAGGCCCCAGTATATGAAATCAGGTATATTAAGTAAGTTTAGGCACTTTCACCCAAATAGTTTTTTGTTGTTGTTGTTTCCAAATAGTAATGAAATAGTCTTAAATTAGTTCACAGAATTATACAACATACTTTGATCAAATATCTAATTGCGATATATGTGAAAGATGAAGTTGTTATAATAAACTTCATGCAACTATGCATCTATGCTGTTTCCACATGTAATATATTTAGGAATTTTTAAGAAAATTTCTGAGTATTTTTAAAAAATTTTATTGATTAATTAAATTACATATTATGAAATATAGTCTTTAAGGGTTCATTTTGCAGTTTTTTTCCTCAAAACAGTCAAATAAATAAATAAAATAAATATAAGGAAAGCTGTGCAAAATGGTTAGTGCTCTTTAAATTTCACTCTTCACACACAATTGCTTAATTAAACATCCCGCTATTCATTTGTAAACGATTTGCCCAAGAGCTGGCAATTGGTGCTGTTAGCCATTTGCCTTCTTTGGCTGGCATTTCAAAATTGGAGACAGTGGCAAACAACATCAGCAGCATAAATGCCCTGCAGCTGGAACAGTGAACATGTCTGGTAGCAACAGGATTTGAGCTCTTGAATCATGAGGATCCCCCTCCATAAATTATCACTAATTAATAAAAATAATATCATGAAAAATCATAATGGCAGTGTTTTGATTACTTGGATAATTACAGCAATCAAAAATAGTAGTAATTAGAAATAACAATTTTTATTAGTTCATTATTTTAGTTGATACCAATCAATGCTTTGATATATCAAGTTCATCACTCAGCTCACAGATTCAAAGCTGATATACCTTCAACTGAATAATGTTGTGTAAAGTTAGTATGTGTAAGAAGGCTGGCATGAGTGACTTTCAGTTTCATTTCTGTATGCTTGTATCAAATAGTTTTAAATTAATCTTCAAATTTCACAAAAAGATAGATTGGTGCTCTGTACGTGTTTTATAGCTAGATTTTCAATATATCTCATGATATCTGCACTGTGTTAATGCTCACATATACCAATACAAATTTTACTTTAAGTTTTATTTTGACAATCAAGCAACATTTGTGAATAAAAGTTGATACTATATAAATTCTAGTGCCAAACAGTTTTTAGTAGTTAATACTTAAATTATATATAACACTATTCAATGTTTTGTTTCATAAATGATTCATTGTAGTTGAATAATAAAATAAACTAAATGCAAACTAGCTTTTCCTGACTATGACTTTCTCAAGTATTAAAAATTCTGATTGCGCAGCAAGTCTGTAAAACAATGCAGCTATGCACAGTGACATCAAAAGTGATGGAAAATAACTGTTTTCTTTTAGTGCTCTTTGAACATAATTTCAATACTTATCTCTTAAGTCATAAGTTTCTATGCGAAATAATTCTTAGATAATTGTTAAAATAAACTGTACTTTGTCTGTCTTGTTCTTAACTGTTTTCTAAATAGGAATTATCTAATTTAAAAATGTTTCTACCAACAAAACATTTAATTAAACAATTGCCAATGGTCTGTAAATATGACTAGTTTAAAGTTAGTTTGTCCTTTCTTTACTGGCTTAAAATTTAAACATTTTCTATTTATGGCTTGTGTTTACCTTAGAATTCCACTGGCATTACGAAAAACTGTGGACCAGCAAATTTCCTGGACTCTTGGCTGATCAACAGGATCTCTATGGCAGTCCCACCCCGAGTGTGGAATAATTACATGGTTAACTATTACTGTTAAGCCATCATCAATGATAGAGCGCTTAATATCCTGAACATCAAAACAAATAGTAAAAATAGGTTATTAGCATATAAACAATTGATTGACTTTGAAGTCATATACATTTTTTTTAATTCCACTAAGTAAATTACCACCATTGAAATAAGGGGCTAATAAAGAAAAAGACAGAGAAAACAGTTTCCATGATGACACACAATTAGTACATTTAATATTATCCTAATTTTTACTGTCAAGATATCTCAGCTATTTCAACTTTAAGTTCATGAGCAGTGAAAACATAAGTATATGAATATATATATGTTTCTTGCTCACAAAATCGTGACAGACGTTATTTTTATTAGCTCATGATCAAATAATGGAAGCAACATCGTAACTTAGAAAATAAGTAAAGTTTTTGTACTACGCAATGTGCTGAATCTGGCCAACTTCTGAACATAATGCTGAATCTGGCCTACTTCTGAACATAAGGCTCTTAGACTAATCTCATAGTTGTCATTAAACTTTACTGATGAATTACACTATTCAAATAATTTTAATAGAAATTACTGATGTTCATTCAACTTTTACTGATACAACATTTTACTGTCTATTTTCTCACACAATTCCACTACAAATAACATACAGCATCACAACTTTTACAATATTAATCTATCCTTGAACCCAGAGATTATTAACATACTAAAACACTAAAGTTAAATAACAGCTAAAATTTGTTAATGTTTTAAATTCCATTAACAACTATTACTCAACATTTTATTAATTAATGGATACCTTTACAAACTCATAAGACCTGTCAAAACAACAACTGATCTAACAACATGATCAGTACACAAATATATGTGCATACATAAGAGAAGTTAACATTTTTCTAACCTAAAAAGGTATTTCAGGTGAGCTTCCTTCAGAAAGCACCAAAACGGGAGCCCATGGAGTGTAAAACCCATTGGCAGGAGTTTTGTACAGACATGCCTGTGAGGGACCTCATATCATCTCGAGTAGGGGATATTCTTAGCTCAGAACATAAAGGGTGTGGGATAAATAAGCTCCATGAGTTACAGGGATGGGTTGAATGAGAACATGATGACCCAGTTACTTACACACAAACCACTGGTGGATCAGTATCTGTAGTGTAGTTGGGGCTCATTCAAATTCTATCTATCATGCTCACCTTGTCTCTAATGAACAGATTCTTTAGTCTTGTGTTATGGTCTTTTGTAGTGTGTGTTCATGCCAACTCTATTAAACAGACTGGCAGCAAGGGAAAATCATATGAATTATAATTAATATTTTCTAAAGACCGTGTGATCACTTCTACTCATCAGGCTCTGGCTGCAGAAGTAGTACGTGTTAGTTATGTGTTATGTTTTGTATAGTGTGTGCTCACCTCAGCTTCACTGAACAGCTTCTAGTTACAAAAGGAGAATTTTTAGTTTTGAAAAAAATATGCACTCTAATAGTGTCATCACTATTATACTTCTCACTGTACTGTGCTGTATCAAGCCAGTGAGAATTCTTCATGAATTACCATCCTAACAACTAGGAACTGGTAACTGTCAGTGGTCTACTGTGTTTTACAGTAAGAAGGAGGGGGGGGGGGGGGGGAACATTCACATTCTGAAAACTTTGAGAAGTGCATGGATTTCAATCAGACATCTAGTTGGAAAGGTCTTACTGGAGACAGTACCAAAATAGTAAATCCTATTTTAAAAAACCAGCAACAGCAAGCCAAGGTAGAGGGTAGAACACTTTCCTGTTGCTAGCTTTGAGTAAATATATATACCACAAGGATACATCAAGGGCAGTAGTAGAGCCAGGATGGATGGTATAAGCATTTTGCATTATACTGACTCAATGGAAATTTTGGGTAAGAATACCCTGAAAGGCAACATTAGCCACCTGGCAGGATCCAGTGAGATTATAAAGGTGTTCTAAAAATTGAATCAGCTGTAAATTATGAAATAGGTGAGAGACATGAGGAAGACAGAAAGTACAGTTACCTTTCTTAACAGTCAAAACCTGAGAAAGAAGTGATCAGTCTGGGAAGAGGAGTATTGTAAGTGTGGTAAAAAACAGTGTGATAAGCATTCATGATACAGTTAACTTGAAGATGATCTAGGAAAGTCGAAATGTTGTTCTCTGCTTTATTAGTAAAAGTATTAATGATCATACCAGTCATTCTGAGATACATCCATGGCAAACACAGGGAATAAGAAGGAAAGAAAATGATATAAAAAGTAAGAAACCAACAGCTCAAACAATTATGCATTAGATTGTGCAAAACCCCACTAAGGTATCAGTTAGGCATTGGATTTGAGCAAGAAGAATGAAAGAGCAGGTCAGAGTGAGAAGAACAGGAAAAGAAACACCTTGTGGTACTAGAAAAGGTGAAATGCCATGAACAAAGCTGTTTAAAGCAGAAACCAACACACCATGGGTAAACAGCTAAGTACAAAAGGCAGATAAGTGGTTCATAGGATGAAAGAAGAAGTGGTAAAAGAGCCATTACTGTCACTGAAAGGCAAACAAACTGAAAGAGTGACAGGAAAATGACAAGAAGAATGCTATAGAAACAAAAATATCTGGATTAACAGGCAAACATCACAAGTGAAAATGGAGAGAAGAAATCCCTCAATGAAAAAGGAATATGTGAGAGTGAAGCAAAAAAAGATAGAGGACATTGAGGAGAGGAAGAGGAATCTGAATGTCAGATGAACATATATGCTGTGAACTAGACAAAGAGGAACCAACAATAGCACCAAATAAGGAAAGAGAGACATGTGTTGAAGCAATTATCCAAGGGAGAAGGCAAGTAAGGAAATAAGTGTATAAAAAGAGGCGAGACCAGACCTAGTTGTGAACATCAACAACCAGAGTCATAGGTCGGATAGGGGACCAGAAGAGAGGAAGACCATAGCTGAGAAGGGTGGCAAAGACACCTATGAAATGTGTGCCCAGCCAAGATCAACAGAGTGAAAGACATGAGAGATGTAGAGACTACTACATTGATAGAATGCAGATTGGTTGAGAAAAGTAACCCAACTCCAAGTTCTTAGCTCCTAGCAAATGACAGGGAACAAGACAAACATAATGTAAATAAAGAGTATATATGTAAAAACGGCTGGTTTGGATTGAGAAATTTTTTATGTGGAGGAGCAAACAATGTTTCGACCTTCTTCGGTCATCATCAGGTTCACAAATAAAGAAAGAGGTAACTGACCAATAGCTGACCACATGTTTGAAGGAGGTTGTGTAACTGAGTATAGGAATGTAGAGAGCATGCTTAAATGTTTGATTATATTATATTATTAATATAGGTATAAAGATGTTCCTTTGTATTGGTTTATTTTGGGCTTGAGTTGTTGTACAAGTAAGGTTTCTTTAATTTTGTGTTTGTTTATGTTTGTTTCTTTATTTAGTATTTGGGTGTTTTCTATGGTTATATTGTGGTTATTTGATTTGCAGTGTTCGAAAACGTGTGACTACCCTCAATAATGTCCACATATGAATCGTTTAATCACAATCTTGGTAAATACATAACATGGGCTTTCTCCAAATATGTAACATCAGCCAGTTTGTTTATCAAATACTCTTTTAATTTTACACACCTTCTACGTGTGAAGGTGACATTTTGTGTTCTTTGAATGTGGTTTCCATTTTTCTACTTGTTTCTCCAACATAGAAGTTGTGACAGTTATCACATTGTATTTTATAAATAATGTTGGTGTGGTGTTTGTCAGTGTAGTGTTTACATAGTATGGACCTTAGTTTTGTGCCTGGTTTTGGAATAAATTTGGTATTAACTGGATTTTCATATTTTGTTATTAGTTTTTGCCAAATGTTGGTTATTTGTTTGCTGCTGTCAGGAATATATGGTATGCAGTAGTATATGGTTTAGTGATTTTTTTAAATTGTGGGGTAGATTTACTTTTGTTAGTTTATTTTGCGTGTGTGCGTGCGTATAATGTTTTCTACGGTTTGTGGAGGAAACTTATTGATGTTGCTGAAGTATTGTTTTATTTTGTCTAATTCATCATTGATTTTATCTGGTGAGCATAGTTTTGTGGCTGTGTTTATTTGGTTTCTTAGTATGTTGAGTTTTTGTTTTGTTTCATGTGCTGAGTCCCAAGGAATGTATAGTCCGGTATGGGTGATTTTTCGGTGGATTTCTGTTTTAAGTTGTGGACAGGTTAAGCTGGCAAATAGAAGAGAATAAACATCTACAGAAGAACCCACCTGAATTACAATGAACTGTCTCATTCAAAAGTTGGAGATAGGAGAGTAAATGCAGGAGGGTATTGGGAAAAAAATGAAAATGCAAAGATCAAGAACCAGAGAGCAAAATAGGAGGTATGAAGCCTGATTCAAGAACTGGCTAAAATGATACCAAGGAACAGGGCATGAAGAAAAGAAAAAGAAGAAAGTATACAACTCAGGACACAAAAAAAGAGCCATGTACAAAGAAGGATGATTCACTTGGGTGTGGGAAAGTAGTGGTTAGAGAAAGGAAACAATATACGGAGTAAGAAAAAGTAAACATTAAAAGCTGTGAATCATGCAGTAAAAAAATGTTGTTGTTGTTTTGAATTAAGCACAAAGCTACACAATGGGCTACCTGTGCTCTGCCCACCATGGGTATCAAAACTCGGTTTTTAGTGTTGCACAGAGGGAAATTATCGTCTTGAAAGTTTCATATTGACACTGCAATTACAGACTCCTAAGTGAGCTCAAACAATAAAAGTAACAAAATACACAATCAGTATAAAACAATTATAAAAAAAACTAATCACCATATAAGCAATCAAGGGTTAGCTAGATATCAGAAATTAAATACACAATCAAACTCATAAAATTAGCATAGTGAGCTATAAAAAGAAACTTGTGACCATAAAATCATTCCATCACTTAAGTATTTAATAAGATGATTTTTACTGTTGTGACAATAAAAAATTTATTTATTTGAATAATTTAACACAAGGGAATTAGTCCATAATAAATGTACCTCTGAAGATGACAAATTCCACAAAATTCCTGTTACTAATTCCTTGATTTCATTATCTGGCGTCTTTCGGAGTAATCTTACTAGTGCTGGAATACCACCAGCATTTTTAATAGCTCTCTGAAAAATTAATCCTTTTAGTTACAATTTGAATACCCAGATACTTTTTAAAATTAATTTTTTATGAATATGCATTATGAACGTGTTCAGTAGGTATTAAATAAAACAGTATAAGGTTTTTAAATATTAATTTGGTTTCAGTTAAAACTTTAATCATAATAGCTGGAAACGTGTTAAAATATATATTTTTTGTGGAGATTATGTACTTGGGTGAAAGATGTTTTTGTAAGAAAATATAAATTTTACTTCAATTAAAAATGAATAACAGCTATAACTGACATAAATATCCATTATCATCCACAAATATTTTTGTAAAAGGTCATAATTATTGTTCTTAACAGCATTATGAAGACTAATGCAATGCATGTAAAGTTTTCATTGTTTGTTTGTTTTTTTAGAGCAAAGTCATATTGGACTCTTTGATGTGTCCATTGTAGGAAATCAAACTCTAAGTTTTAGCAATGTAAGTCCACAGGTATAATAGTGATATTAATTTAAACTTGACATTATTTCTTAAATTTTTGTACCTTTTTTTTAAAACAAAATAACTATTTATACCACTAACTTATTCAATTTCATTTTAAAATCACTAGCACAATACCTGAATAAGAATGACAATGTCATTAAATTACTGTCCTCACCTTGTTTTCATCATTTTGTCTACCATAGGAGAGATTTCGAAGTGCACCACTCGCATTCCTTTGTATTTCAGGGATGTCCTGGTTGAGCAATTCTATCAATGGTGGCATGCCACCTAAGGCCCTATAAAACAGCACAAGTGTTATGACTATACTGTTGTACACATTATTCTCACTTAATAATAAGAAGAACATGAAACTTGCACGTTTTTTGTAATAACCAGAAATCTACAAATCGTTGTTGTTATTTTATAAAATTAAATGTCAGTGTGATAAAAATATTCATGGTATAACCTAAAGCTAAAATAGTTTTATAGCACAACAACAAATTTTGTGAGCTTATGGGTAACTTATTACAACAAACATATGAAATAATTTATCTTTCCAAGTTGATAGTTTATTCCAGTCTTTAAATCAGAGGGATGCATTTACTTTTATCTTGCTCAAAGATTTTTTTTTTTAAATGAGAAAAGTGAAACTGCAAAATGTAGTATAAAAGTGTATTTACCGAGTTTTCTGTTTCATATGATCATCATTATAACATAAGTGTTGTAGGTAACCTGCAGCATTTGCTCGTATCACATTATTTGGATGACTCAAAAAGTCAATAACTTCATGAAGATCTGGATCTCTCCACCGTACATCTGTTCACAAAATAAGTACATAAAAAAATGTTCTTGTAATACCAGTGAGTGAAGTCAAATATACTTGCAGAAATATACTGGTACAACACTTACATTTACTTTTACACTTATCAGATCTATGTTTTATCAAGTTCTATAACGATAATCTGAAAAATAACAAACTGTGGTAAACCCTCAATACACAGAGATCATAAATATATACAAATAACAAATATGATATTATGAAAATGACAGTGTTAATCATTACTTTACCTTCAGTTTCATACTCTAAAGGAGACTGACGTGGAGGAGGAGGTGGATTTTGTGCTTCAGGTGGAAGTCCTTTATCATCTTCTTCTTGGAATACAGTCCTTGATGCTGGAGAGTAGAGACGTGGAAGGTGGGTGGGTGTACCTTGTGAAGGAGGTCGGTCATCATAACTAGGTCTCCTGTCCAAATACCCCTGTGGTGGAGGAGCAGTCTCATACGAACTGTAACCAGGTGAAGTAGGAGGTAAGTGAGCTCCTGAGTACCCATAGGGACCTGGGAAAATGACAAATAACAATAAATTTTAACTTAAATGTTAAGCTAAACACAATATGAAAAACATGCTACATAATGAAAAACACTTGCACAGCTCAGTAATATCTCAGATAAAAGTATTATAAGTTGTATGATGATTTCTGATCTTAAATAAATGTAGCTAATAATAACCTTATCATAAATCACAACAAATTTACTTCACCAGAAATATCAAATAGCTACAAAAAAGGCAATCAGTTATATCTGATTCTTATATCATGTACAGTACCCCTTGACATTAAGGGAACCCTTCTGACTGCCTCCAAATACCCTCCAAAGCAAGGTGCCCTTAATAACAAAAATGAGCCACACAAAGCTGGAATCTATATTGACTATAATAAATTTGTGGATTTTATGCCTTACCTCCCACTTTGTTTGGTATATTCAAGACATGGGTGTTAGTGAGTTGCATGTTGCCGTGACATGACACATTGTAAACAGGAGACGGATTAGCACTGCCCTTTTCTCTTTATCATTGGCCACAAAGTTTCAAACTATTTTAATGTCAATGACTGATATAGAAATCCATTGAAAATAAAGCAACAAATCACACCTTGTGTCCTTAGACTATTTATATGATAATACGATACTCTTGAGAGCAACAAAGCACTTGTACAGAAACAAGCCAACTTGATCCCTACTTTGAGAACATGATGTGGAATTTACCAGCTTATGTATCCTACAATATTTACAATGAGAATGCTTCAGAGTAATAAGACTGAACTTTAATAAATCTGTGAAGACATTTATTACAATATTTGGAGGCAATTCAATAAACATAATAACTGTTTGAATACTGGTGATCCTTCTGATGGGATGTTTGGAATTTAGCAGTATACAATTGAAACATACAAAGATAATTACCCACTTTACTGAGTGCCTATATTGAGAATGAGACTAAAGACACTGCCCTTTAAGCCAGAATATTGAAGTGCTTATTACTGCAAGATTTATTTGGCAGAAAAAGGAAAAAAAGACTAAAAAGGTCTGCCCTTAATGGCATTGTGCCTGGTGTTTGGAGGCTCCCATTAATCAAAGTTCTACTGATTCTTTAAATAGCACTTTCATGAGTTTCTAAAAAAGAATTACTTCAAACAAAAAGAATTAAACAAAGTGTGTATGTGATAGTGAATATAATTAATTGTTTAAATTACATTTTTTGCCCCAATGCTTATAAAATGTTTCAAAATTTAGAGCAAATAATTGTAATATTCTTAACATCCAAAACCTTTTAAGTTCAGGATATATTTCTCCTGTAAAAGTACATTTCCAGAATTTAAAGGACTGAGTTATACAAATAGTGTTTGAAGTAGTTTTATAAAAAAAATCATATACGTTTGTAAATGTACTTCCATAAAAAAGATGAGCTTTAGTCACCACTATATTATTTTGAAGGTGTGGATAAACTAATATTTGTAACTCCAACTTTCTGCTAGGTATCTCTACCTACCAATTGGAATTTAAATAATGCATCAAATTCAGACAATTTGTTTTTCCAATTAATGTCTTTAAAATACTTCTTTCAATCATACATCTCAAGTATAATATAAAATCAATCAATTTCTATATCAAGAAAACTTGATTTACCAAATCTTTCTCCTGGAGGTGGAGCTGGCGAAGGAGTTCTACCATATCTGTCCTGATATCCTCTCCCTCCAGGCAGAGCTAATGTTGTGCTAGTAAGATCATTATAACCAGAAGGTCTGTGGCTGTATTCTAGTTGAGCAGGGTGAAGGTTCTGGGGCATGACTCGGCGAGGAGGAGGAGGAGACTCTGATGCTCCCGATGGAGGAGATGGAGGCTGTACAGGTAAGTCTTGATAACCATATTCTGGATATCCTTGACCACCAGGAAGAAGGTAAGCTTCCTGGTTCCTGGGTGGTCCTGGAGATGGTGCCCTATCATATGATCCAAAACCATGATGATAACCACCTGTGGGTATCTGACCGCTGGGACTTGTAAGTTGTCCTGTTCACCAAACACGACATTCTTAAACTTGTGGTCTTTAACAAGATCTAAAGTTCATTCAACAAGTATCTAATGATGTGCTTGCACTTCTAAACAATAAATCCATCATCATGTATTGAAAACTCAGAAACATAATTAACATTTTTCATGTAGCACTTCCAGCAATCATAATTTGTAAACATATTTATATGCACACATAAACCACAATATTTTGATTCAAAGTTTCTGTCTTATTACTCTTGTTGTTAAACACATTTTTTTAAATAAAGTTTCACATATGTCAATGCTGCAGCTACCTTTATATATCAGTATTATACAATAAAGTGTCTGCAAGACTGTATTATAATATACACCAGACACATTGCAGTTTGTTTCAAAAATGTTAATACTAGCAGGAACACAAAATGGTTGAAACTTAAAATGATAACGATATAGAAAATTTACTGTACGCTCTAGTTAATTGCAGTTACCAAAGAACAGTTTTTAAAAAAACAAACAAACATATACAGTACTTCTTCTGTTCACTATGCTGCCTTGTTTGGCAAGGTAACAGAAAATACACCTACTGGCATCATATGGCTGATAACGTTGAGGCCCATCTCCTGGTGTGTTATAGGCATATGTAATATACTCTGAATGTGGGTGTGGTTCATGTCCACTGTTATATGGTGAATAGCCAATGGACTGTGATTCTGCAGCAAGATGTCTAACAGGATGATTACCAATAACTTTGTTCCCAGAGATTGTTTTTACCTAAATAAAAGAAAAAAAAAGATACAAGAATTATTGTAAATATTGAAATAATTTAACATATTAAAATTTGGTTGACAAGTGTCAACAAAAGTTTAGAGAATTTTCATTATCTAGCCATACAAAAAAGTAAATATAATGACAAAAAAAACACAGGCAATAGAAAATGTAACATTACTCATACAAATATAATCACATTTATGATGTAATTCACATTTATAAATATTTAAATAAATCAAGAATCCTCTCTGAAGCAATCAATATACACATCTTCAATGTAAATATAACTTTAATTCAGGTGAAAGAGCAGAAGCTTGATGATTTTCACAGACAGTTTTGAATGCATGTCTCAGACTGGAAGCAACATTATTCTAAATCTGTCAGTCATCTCAGGAACATCTCAAATGTTACTGTTATTGAAAACAAGCAGTATTTAATGTTATAGAGTTGATTATTGCATCATGTGTATTATAAGGGTCTACCAAAGTGAAGGTGAATTCCGAAATTTATAAATAACTCAAGTGAATGCTAATATTATGCTGCTTAAACTGTGATGTTTCATTAACAGTGGCATATGTGTATTCTAAAGTGTATGTGTAATGACAGAAAGAAGCTATACAGAAATCAACTCTAAATGTACTTTTATGGCAATGATTCTGTTAGCTTTATAGTACAGGAATTCTGCAAAAATAGATTAAACAGTATATAAAAATATGTAAACTTGGAAGAACCAATGAAACAAATTAGTTATACTATGATAAGAAACATTAAGCAAAAATTATATTTTCATCAGCCCATTGAAGTCTTTTTTAAGAATATCCCCAAATTAAGCTTTAAATTAAAACAGTAAAAATAATATGCTTGAAGCTGCTTATAAGTTTAAAATTAGGTCTATCACTTATTTATATAAGCAAAATCTACTCAAAAGTAGCATACCTGCTTAGAGACATCCTTACTTCTTTAAAACTAATGTACAGTTTATCTACACACATATATGGATTTTTTTACAACATGCTGTGAACCCTTGCTTTATTTCATAAACACTTTTTAATTTGGTGAAGAGCACATATTTAACATTGCTTGATTTTTTGTTTGCATACTACTTTAAATCCACTATTACCAAATACATTATGAACAAACACGATAGACCAACAGATTTTTGAGGATTAATCATATAATCAGAGTTTGGATATTCTGATTAGTCACAACAACATATGACAATATTTGAGTGTCTTAAAGGCCTACACTAAACATGAAGTTAGTTCCTTTGCATTTTATAAATGAATTTAATTTTTCATTTGTTCTGCACTGGGTTTGCATATCACATACGGAAGTTACACACTTTATCAATACAACTTTTTTTACACTTGATTGAAATCACATATTACAGGAATGAACTCTTTAAAAATGAATAGTTATTTTTATAACCATCAGTTACAAACTCATTGGTTTATGTCACGATCTAATTATCCAACCTGTGATGGGGTTAAAGTACTTTCTTCACCATGATGTCCATTTGCTGGTGGAGCTTGATAGTATGGAATTCCTTGTGGTGCTCCCTCTTGACTGATATATTAAAATTTGGCAATAATTAATAACAAATACACAAATATACATGTATTTTCCAGACATTTTATGTACATGTAGACATTCACGTATGATGTTTTACATTATAAATACAATTACACACAAAGTTTAATTACGTGCAACAATGTATTTTTTTGAGTAAAAATCATTCAACAGAAATAATCAAAGGTAAAAAGGGTACTGTGCTTGGAATGCATGAATAATGATGTATGTTTTATAGTGGGTTACCTGTATTGTGATTTGATTATCTTAAATTCACCTTTATGAATATTTTCTAAGTCAAATGTTCATCTTCAATAATTTAATGAGGGTTTGCATATCATATGAGTTAATATGTAAAAAATCACAGTAACATCTTTAAAAGGTAAAACAAATGTCAAAAAGCTGTAATATACAAATTATACTGATATTACTTTTGAAAATATATTTAAAGTCTGAGAAAAGTTAAACAAACAAAAGATTTCTTATACTGTAGAACAATCAAAGTTGGTAAAAACATTTCCACACTTGTACTTTCTGTCATTATAATTACTATAAATAAAAACATATGTTAAGATTGAAGCAGAACAAAACACTTTTCCACATAATTATTGAAACAAGTATTAATATTATGCAGCCATAAGGATATTGCACAGCATAATTTTATATCCTTGTGGTGAAATTAACAAATCCTTAAAAGAAACAAGGTGGGCACTTAATTCTTTATATAACTGTGTTTATGTGAAGTTTGAACGAGTTTTACATTACAGTAAGAAATAACAAATGTAATAACAATAAAAAATAGTTTTAAAAAAGTAAATCTATCTTTTATCACTAATGGAAACACTTAAAAGTAACATTTTATCTTACTTTTACTTACCAAAATAAATTTGTACTGTATGTTCTACTTCTCTGTATATTAAAGTTACTACTTATAAGTGTGTAAAGTGAGTGTTATCAGTCATAGTGTTCTATGTTTTAACTTTTATAAATAACTGGTATTCTAAAATATATTCTTGTATATGTATATATATTCATAAAAAGGATTCTAAGTAATGAAATGCTAGAAACTCAAATGCAGAAAAAAAAAAAAAAGTATAATTGATCTCATATGCTTTTAAGGTGGTAATATATCTATTTTACAATATTACTTCATGTTATTAAAGTTATTTTTTCTGTTTACTTTCCTTCTAATACTTGAACATAAAACCATAATTCATATACATTTTGTAAACAAATCTATAAATCATGAAATCAATAAAACATTATCTTTTAAAAAGAACAACAAACTAGTTATTTCACAAATAACTTCAAAATTTCAACAAAGCTTGTAAAATGAAATCATGCATACTAATAATATTGTTGTGTTTAAAATTATATAAAAAAAGCACAAGCCATGCAGAAGAAATATCTCATCATAAGATTGGATTGGGAGAAGAATTTCATTTTTTAAATCATGCCAGTATGAACAATCTCAAAATGATATAGGTTCTATAGTGTAAAGTTATATCTAAAGTGAGATATATTGATATTTATATTATAGATATATCAAAATAATAAGCTTTTAAAAATTACTTTGGTCCTCTTTCTACACACAGTTCACAACAATTAACACCACTGGCACACTGAGTTACCAGAAAGGATGGAATAAAATACTGGACATGCCAACAATACCCAAGACAGAAGAGCCACAGAGAATACAATTATAAAATTCAGCTTAATGGTCAACAGGAAGGAAACAGTTAAATGTAACAGTAACAGGTCTTTATTTTTTCATGCTAATTTATAAATCAGTAAACTTACACATAAAGACGGCTGTCAGGGTTGTAACCTGGGTAATAATGCCTATAGAATAAAAACTACTTTTAGAAAATATTAAACAATGTGGTATAACTTGGATGAATGATTCTATATAATTCATCAAAATTTATCTTCAAACTTTATTTTTTTTCCATATGCATGATATTGGGATAACCTGAAACTGTAACTCTTTATAGCAAAGGAATGTTCCCTTTCATATCAAGCAAGGCAGAAAATAGTGCAGTTTATGCTTGGCTCCAGTTTCTCTTACCTTAAGGAAGTCAGAAGAGCTTTTGTAAGGGGTCACAATACAGTGATAAAATTGTTCGAACTTAATACAGGTTTTTAAAACTGCTAGAATGAACAAACCTGATAGTCCCCATCAAACCCCCTTCACACTGGCCCTGGTGCAATCACACTAAAGAATCACAAACTATTACTAAACTAATTAGAAAAGTGCAAGTTTCAACTGAGTACTAGAACATCATAAAATTGTAATTTATTGTATAATTCTCTCTAATAGTTATATAAGGAAAACAAAACTGAGAGCTTCATTTTATGCAATTTTTCATACTTTTACGAGTTCAAAAAAATCAGACATTAGTTCTAAATCATAAACAAAGGATTTTCTACAGACAATGAACTTAAAACTATAATCTTATCATAAATAAAATCCAAGAAAAAATAATTTATGTAGAATTAAAGGCATTTTTAAAATTAAAAAATGTTTATTAATCAAAATCATATTATTAATTAACAATGAGACTGTAATTACCATAAATCATGTTACGTTTTAATCAGTTTATAGTTATATTTTTAACTACAGCTGAACTATAGTGAAAATATAAGTAAATCATAAGTTACTGGTTTTCGACCCACTGAATGTTCATCCAAATGACAGTTTTATGAAAAGACAAGAATATATTTCAACTATGATATGCGACTTTGGATCCACAGCCTTTTCTAATATAATTTGTTCTAACGTGGTTAATTAAAACTGAACATAAAGAGTGTCCAAAAATCTAGAAATAATAGGTAATTTTCAGTTTTTCTTAATTTCTCATACGTGACTGATTACCACATTGCGTTTCAAATAAAAAGCTAGCAGGTGGACCACATTCTGCAAAATTCCTTCAGGTGGTTAAGGTTCCAGACGTTTTGGACACTAGTCATAAAGCAAGGGTTTAAAGTTAAACACAGTTATATCTACTTGATTTACGTTTTCATATTAAACCTCAATTACTGCAAATTTTTATCAAAATAATTATTCGCAGAATTCCTGAATTACTCCGCAATTATATATTTAAACATTTTGCATATTTTTCAGCGGATTTTCACTATCTTCTGTCGCAGGATTTTCGAATGCATAAGTCAAGCGCATATGCACAAAGGTGTGTCACATTTAAGTCAATCAAGCGCGGTTCTTTCTGATTGTTTGTTTGTTTGTTTTTGGAATTTCGCACAAAGCTACTCGAGGGCTATCTGTGCTAGCCGTCCCTAATTTAGCAGTGTAATACTAGAGGGAAGGCAGCTAGTCATCACCACCCACCGCCAACTCTTGGACTACTCTTTTACCAACGAATAATGGAATTGACCATTACGTCATAACGCCCCACGGCTGGAGGGGCGAGTATGTTTGCTGTGATGGGATTCGAACCCGCGGCACTAGAATTACGAGTCGAGTGCTTCAACCACCTGGCTAGGCCGGGCCTTCGCCATTATATAAAGGAAAATATTATTACAAGCTTTATATTCAATGTTTTTATTTAAACGTATGTTTGAAAGCGCATTATATTATAATCTTGAAAATTAGTATAACAAGTAAATAGGCTTGGCATGGCCAGGTGTGTCAAGGCGTTCGACTCGTAATCTGAGCGTAACTCTTGGGCCACTCTTTTACCAACGAATAGTGGGATTGACCGAAACTTTATAACGCCCTCACGGATGAAAGGGCGAGCATGTTTGGTGCGACCGGTTAGGCGTAGATACTTTACCATTACCCTACTATTTTTAGGAATTCCTTTTGCAACGTCGGTTGTAAACTTAAGCCATTAATTTGTGTCAGATTTAATATATCTTACAGACATTTTATAAGATAAATACACTAATTCTTTATTCTTAATTGGACAGAAATTTGCATTGTTTTGCCAAATAATCCAACATGACGCATTTAACAATAGAGTACGTTTCAACGACATCAGTATTTAACTGAGAAATTATGCCATACTATTTTAGATGCAATATCATTATTCTAGCATCATTTTACGTTGTTATTTGATTTTGTGTCAACCTCGAAGCTCGGCTTTATACTTTCGTCCTCGAGTCCTATTTTCTTCAGGATATAAAACAACGAAACGAGAAATTGTATTATGAAAAGGACTTTGGTGATTTGTGTGTGTGTACGTATATATTTTGTGCTATTTTTGTTACTCGTTTAATTATTAGTTAAATAGATATGCTTCTCACTCTTTAAATCAGTGACGTAGGTAAGAACGGGCTCGGCTCAACATGTGTTAATAACTGATTGAACAATAATGATAAATTCTCGGCCTATAAAGGAAATGAAGTTCAAAAAACTAGTCAGTTATGTTAGGAGGTTGCGCGAAGTTCAAAAAGGTGATACAAATAATGAAGGAGCAAAAGAAATAACGAGTTACTATGTGTTTTAGTTTATAAGAGCAAATATTTCCCATGTCTAGAACGGGTAACCTAATTACTTAGTTATAAAATACTACAATATCAAATGCCAGACATTATAAATTACTTTGGTTAAAGACTTGGACAAGTTCTGCGTGTATGCATACATATATAATTACATACATACATATAAAGAGACCAGACCAAAGCACTGTCTTCAATGGCAGTATGTCCTTGTGATGTGTGGCAACTTTGAAGGCTTGTCTACGCCACTGTATACCTTAACATTTCGTTTAATGAATTAATTTATTTATTTTTTATCATTTTCATGTAGGGCTTAAAAACACCTGAATATAAGCAATTGGTGATTGGTGATATTCTCAGACAAGTTGATTTCCTCGAAACTATAAGGTTGGTTCTGTTAATAACACAAGGACTAAGTAGAAAATTTTCAGACTGATTTGATTTCGAAAACTTAGTTTTAAACTTCGTGAGAAATAACCAGACTGGGAATGTTTGAAGAAAAGTGAAAACTATTTTTAATTATAGATACATAAAAATATAACGTGCGTACTTGCTCATGCGAGTGGACAAGTTCGTCTAATGCACATGAATTCATCAAAAGCTTTCTTCTCTCGAGATGAAACTGTTGAACTAGCACGTTGATAACCAAGTAAAATTCTAAAAGTATAAAAGTTACAATCTTATAAGAAACCTCCTATTTTTTATAGTTATTTAAGCGTCACCGTGTGACCAGTTATTATCTCGCAGCATTTGTCCAGTGTAACATACAGACATAATCCACTCAGCCGGCAAAGGATATTACAGTAGTTGACATTTTGAACATGAAAATGCGACGTAGTCAGAGTGTATATTATCTGCTATTGTAGAGAAACAAAGATAACTAGTCCGAAACAATTTCAACGTTCTTTTGGGACACATGCTTATGCCAAAACGGAATAGAAGCTCACTTATATATATATATACGAAATATTGAAAAATAATGATGCACCTGCACAATGCTATAATGTAAAAAAGCTGATGAGCATCTCAGAAAGGAAACTGTATGTCTGTTGTTAAGCACAAAGCTACACAATAGACTACCTATACTCTGCCCACCTGCAGGGTAATAATGTAATAATAAATCGTTGTTATTAATTATTAATCAAATTACTTTTAAATCTGTTTTTTTTTTTGCATTTATATACAAGCACTTAATAGAAAAGTGTAAAAGCACATCAAAATATTATACTGCTATTTAGCTTAAAACTATAGGCCTTTTCATGTAATAAAAGTTTTTTCTTGAATGAGTTAGGAACTCGCGTTGCTGAAGTAATTACCATAATTAGCTTTACTTTTAATTAAGAAAAGCCTAGATAAATTGGGTAATTGACTAAATGACTTGGCACTTAATACTTGAATGTAACAGCTTTACGTTAATTAGAAAATTTCAATGTTTTGTACAATTGTTTAGCATGTTGTTTAACATGCACCACTTCTGTTCGAAAGCTAATCATGTTTCAGTATAGGATATTGTAAAGAAAGAATGTTATTTTGTACAAACGTACTGCACTTAATCAGTGAAGGTTTCCCTTAGAGAGAAATATGTTACCGCATGTAAATCTTGTTTAAGAATGAGAATGATGTGATTTTTGAGTATGGAACTTCGGATCAATTTTGACTAACTAACAGGAAATTGTTAAGAATTGTACCTCGTTGGGTTTCGATTGACCAGGAAGCGAGTGCCTTATGCGTAATCACGTGAAATAGTTTGATATACAGTTCCTTACTAATGAGAAGAAAAAATGTTCTTAAGCTAAAAAAAAGAAAGTTATTTTTAACTCTCAGGTAACCAACGCAATTCCGTATTTTGTAAAAAGCGTTTTGAAAAAAAATCAATACAAAAAAGCATTAGGTCATTACAGGGAACAACAACAGGTGCCTAGTTTTATACATAGTAAAAGAAAATTTATTTGTTGGGAATTTAGTAGATAAAAGACTTACTAGGACTAGAATCCAAAAGCCGATGCAATAGGACTTAACCTTAAGATAACTGTGATAGTGCATCCTTCAAATAAGTAGTGTCTGTAGGATGGGATACTACAGGGTGGCCCGTAAGTCCCTACCCATCCATATATCTTATGTATCCAGTGTATATGTGTGCTGTCCCTCATTCTCGCTGCATAATATTATGCGACGCCATGTTCTGTGAGACATTTTCCTCAACATAGCAGGGGTTATTGTTCCAAATGCCGCCGTAACAGCTGCCTTCAACTCATCATTAGTATTATCACGTTGTTCAAACACAATATATGGATGGGTAAGGACTTACGGGCCACCCTGTAGTTGTCCGCCTTATGTTTACAGTCTTTTCAACACACTTAATACAAATTCTACCGGCTAACAACACTAAAAAAGTACATAGTTTTGGTGATAAAAGAAATTGTTTAATTCCTGGATCGTTGAATCTGATTAATTTATATAACGATATATTTACTATGCCATGCATTCGAATATTTTAAAAGCTAAAAAAAAAGTGTCACTAAAATCTCCTGGTATTTATTTTTATATAAAATAACCTTACCAAGACACTTGCGAAAAGTATGTTTTATTTATAAGAAAGTACTAATACTATTTTAAAAAATCAATTTATTAGTACGCACGGATTGATTATATAATTATTTCCAAATTAAAAGGAAAAAAATGATTCTTTAACGCTATACTTGACAACAACCAATAACATCTTTATATTCTTGTAATTATAATGTTTTATCCCAAGCAGTACTTTTTGTCAGGCTGCTTTGCATGACTGAATTGGGTAATTTAGTTTATTACATGTTCTCAAGAGCTGAGTGATGGAATTCCTTCCCATGGACATGCAAATACTACCATAACTATTTACCCAGAACTTGGTAACATTATGTACGGTTTCCAAAAGTATGTATCAAAACCACACAAGTAGAACTAACACATGTTTAATGGACAGTAGAGAATAACCTGGAACCAATTTGATCTCAGAAATCCCCAAATAACAAATCTGATTTACCCCCTCGTTCCTAACAGCAAGGTCATGACCATGTTGTACTCTTTGGTATGCTTGCGTTTATTTACTATGACCAAATTCTTTATTATAACAATAACTGAAATAAACAGAAATACGAAATTTAGAAAAATAAGACATAAGAATGCAATTGATCAATTAAAAATGAACGACTTGGCCTTGGCTTAAACATATGATGAACTTTTCACATGCCTTTCTTTGACCGAAATTCTGTGAAAGTATTGAAACGGGTAAATTTAAAGAACGAATTAAATATAAAAGTCATTAGAAAGTGTTAAAATATAGTGTTTACTTTTACTAAATATTTAGGCCCAAGTGCCATGGAAATAAACTTCTGGAATTAGCCTTTAAAATGATGCCACTGTACAATGCATTAATTGTACGCATTCATTTACTCTAGTAAATTAACGAACCTCAAGTGTCTATTTTTGTCTCCTGAAGGTGGCGTATTACGTTGCCCAGTGAAATATGTATAACGTGTTCTTTTTCTTAACATTATTCAAATAAAGTTACTGTGCACATGAAAACGTTGATGTGGTAATGTTGACTGATCATGAAGACTATTCATCTTTTCTTTGTCAGTAGTTTCTCTTGCAGTGACGGCCCATTAGTAGCTCTAGGCTTATGACGCTAAAAATCGGGTTTTGATACCCGTGGCGGACACAACAAAAAATTCCCATTGTATAGCTCTGTATTTAACAACAAACAAACCTACAGTGACAAAAAAACGCAACATTTTAATAATATTTTCTTCCTAAAAAAATCTTTGGGTGGGATAATGAGCACTATTTTTTGGCTAACAATGATAAAACCTTTCTCACACTTTACTCAACAAAAATGTCTTCACAAAATAGTTAAGTTGGAGAGCAAGTATTTTTTTAAACGTGGTTTTCTTCATAATGTATTCGTACAATAAAAGGCAAGCGTTTCTAATTCTGAACAGCGTAAAAGCTACATGCAGTGTCTGCTAAACAACATGTGAATATCAAGCCATATTTGCTGATGTGGAATTGAGGAGAGATAAACGTGGGTCATGGTAGTGCTGAAAATCTGAAACAACGTGCTCAAATATATGCTGCTAGTGACCTAGACCTTTAAACCTAACTTGAAAATTTGCAAAATTAAGTAGAAGTTAAAAATATATTATGTGGCTCTTAGGTGCAAGCTATTAAATTGACTTTCAACGAAGAAGATGGCAGTGTATTTATATTTGCATATTCAGTAGAGATAAATATAAAACTTTACTGTCGGTGTCTAAATAATGCATTTCCGTTATTTTGTGATTGTTTCTTTCTTTGAAAAACAAACAAAAAACACTGAACTGCCAGCGGTACTTCCTTGATTACTTCCGAGTCTGTTCATCCTCAGCGTTCTGTGATAAAGATATATTTGATGCCGAGCACAAAACTGTACAATAGGTTATCGGTGCAGTGCACACCACGAGTATGGAAACCCGGTTTTGAACGGTACGAGTCCTCAGACTTACCGCTGAGACACAGGATGGGAGGCTATGATAAAAGAACAGACATATTATTCAGGGGAATTTTGGGACATTCTTTATTATCGCTCCTTTAATAGGTTTCACGTATGTCATTCTTGGCAAAAAATGTGGGTCGAAATCAAATATGTCGGTCTCAATGCAATATTTTGTGGACTCGTTTTATTTATTATTCTGGAACGGCAGACATGACCCACTTTCCGGATTTATAAACGAGTTTATTCTGGTGGACAAGAAAACTATAAGTACAGTCGCGACAACAGCTGCATATGCAATGCAGCAGAATATGACGATTTTCCCTTTAGTACTTAAAACTTTCTCCAGGGAGCATGCTTATCTCACTTACTCTATTATAATAGTTTCCAACCCATTCCAATGTCCATGGTTGGAGCTCACAATAGTCGATAATGTAATATTATTTCATTTTGATATTTGTCCCCTTCTTAAACACATTCACTGCTTTTAATACAGCAAAGGGTGAGAGGAGAAACGTGGGGAGACAAATCCATAAGAACAAGTAATATACTGCAGCAGTGAAACAAAAACATGTTTCTGGTTTTTATTCGTGAGCTGACGTTTACGGCTGCGGTTCGAACTACTTAGAACGTTCGGGAGAGTCTATGTTAGAAATAATCACGAAGAGGCAATTTTTAAAGAAGGTATAGAACTTTCCATCTCTGACATCTCTAAAACAGATATAATTTTATGACAGAAAAATACAACCTTAAAAGATCTTATGCACCAATATTTAATTATCACTTTGCTATTTATCTGTACATGGATTATAACATAGATTATGTTAATATGCATTATGTTCTGACTCACTTTCTAGTTGCCGTAATTCCATTACTCTACGACTACACGTGATGGTAACTCAAAACAAGATATCTGATTCGATAGCAAGAAAACCAAACACGTAGACACAAAGGAATAATGTGTTTCACGAAGAAAAGCGAAAACAACGATATAATAGGAATTTTAAGTGTCATTTTTATGTAATAATTATACTGTTTTTGTGTTGTATTGATATTACTGCTAGGCTGTTCTAGTAGAGATGTGAATGTCATACATAGTTTTCCAGTTTTCCCTAGTGATATTTTCGTTTCCATCAAAAGCAGCATGAAATGCAAGAAGTTTCTTGTGTTTCTAACTTACTGCCTTATTTCGTTCTGCCAGTAGTACTACAAACATGCTACCTTAATAAGTTATTTGATGTCTTTCCCTCAGTAGAACATATGTTACATACACAAACAACAACAACAGCTGTTACGTTGAACTCTGATCAGTATCTTACTGCGGCACCTATAAACTATATATTCACAGCAGTTTCCTACAAGACACTGAGATATTTCATGGTGAAAACTGTGCCCTAGAATGCAAGCTCTTCCATGAGATTACTAAACTTCAATAACTTTGATAAGAATGTAAGTAAGCTTACTTACAGGTGGGAATCGGCCATTCTTCGGCCTTGCTCGGAGTTCTCTCGGAAAACAAGACTGTGACTGGAGGGAGATCGCCAATCGTATGAATTTTCTCTATCCTCAGTCGACCCGTAATTCAACAGGTTTCCAGTTTCGTACTGCTCACGTTCCCGACGTTTATACTTTAAAAGGAATAACAGAAATTTAAAAAGACACTCTTCAAATTAACGTAGAAAATTAGCTAGCAAAAAATAACAACAAGCGAACATACTTTCACTCGACACGCAGGGGATGCAACTGTTCATGTTTACATGGTGAAACCAGTGATGAAACTCATTTGGTACGCGTGTTCAGTCAAATGAGGTCACTTAATTATATTGCACAAAATATAACACATATTAAAAAGGGTAATGAATTACATAAATAACACTTTAATGTGATATAACATTTCTAGGACATGCTTAGTTGTAAGGTAACCCATTTATCCATGTTCAGGTTAAAAGGGCTCCAGTTGTTGGTTTCGTGTTACACAAGGACATTTTGGCTTGTATCAGCTCTACATTAGGTTAAACTGATTTTACTTATAAAGAAAAGCTGTCTAACTCCTCTTGCCATTGGCATGGAGCACAGACTTCTCTCTGAACAAGTACGCACTGCTTACGTTAATCAAACTGGAATTCGTGATTGCTTCTAATTCTTTTATAATTTTGATATTTCGACGTTCTGGTGTTTAACATGTTAACTGTGTAATGAGTACAAAATAGTGATAGTTTCATCCTGCTATTACACAATTTCTAATTAATAAATTAAGTAAAACGGTAACGAAGGCCAATATTTGACTTCATTTTTCTACTTTTAAAAATCTGTACATAACCACTTGAATATATCTATATAAATATAATAGTACTGTCTGTCGTACATCCATGTAACTACTTCGCAGGATCTGGATGGATTTTTTCCAAAATTAATGTGGACGTTCAATCGGTCCATGCGGGAATACACAGAAATTTCTAGTTTTGTATTTTGCGTTTTGCGGTTTTTATGAGCGATTTTTTATCAAATTTGGTATGGAGGTTCACTGGGAGATAAAACTAATCTTAAGTTTTGTATTTTGCGGTTTTTATTGGAGCTTTTGCGTTTCATACCACTACTTCTTCCTCTATAGATGGATCTTCACCAAATTTGGTATAGAAGTTCAATGGATCCATGCGAAGATACAAGCAAATTTGTGGATTTTGCAATTTTCTGGGCATTTTTTACAATTACATATTAGGGAGGCAACTGTTAATGTCTCAAGATAGCCTTTAATTAATCATGAATTCACAAAATTTCCGTCTAAATAGTTATTAATATATTAAGCCATTAAGTTATTAATATATTAAGAAAAAATTTATGTTACTAAAGCACGTATATTAACTGCTTCCGTCTAATACAATTAATTATGACTCCAAAGGTGTTAATAATAATTATTTACACAATGCTACTGACTGCCAGCTCTACAAATGGAGTTCCCCGCTGGTACAGCGATAAGTCTACGGATTTACAACGCTCAAATCAGTGGTTCGATTCTTTGCTGGACTCAGGAGATATTCTGATGTGGTTTTGCTATAAGAAAACACACACTCTACTAATGGATAGTTTTATCAGTATCCAGTACTTATTTTCTAGAATTGTAAGGATAAAATTTGCATTTCGGTATCCCTGGTGAGGACAGTACAGATAGCTAATTGTGTAACTCAATTTCTGATTAACTACAAAGAAAGAGCATAGTTTTAAAGAGATAATGATTTTTTCAAAGTTCTAAATGGCAGCATTTCATAATTCGTTCTTACGTATAATATTTCTTTTTATCATTTACTACGTTACTGGTTGTTAAACAGCTTGGTTAACACTGATTTGACTCTATTTTTTTACGCAAATTATTCCAACGTATCTGCAAGTTTTAACGTTCTGTCTAAGTATGTCTAAACCTGCATGAAAGAAATTTTTTTTCTTTATCAAATGTTTGAGCTTGTTGTTACTATTGTTGTATGGTTTAAGGTTTCGTTTTAGTTATTGTTAAGCGCAAAGCTACACAATATGCTATCTGTAATCTGACCACCACGGTTATCGAAACCCGATTTTTAACGCCGTGAGCCTGCAGATGTACCGCTGGCTTACGGACAAACTATACTGATTTTTTTGTGGACTGTTCGCTGTCAATTTGTTTTTCAAGAAATACGAATGAAATGATAAAACAATGCAAGTTGTACAAGTAATATATTGTGACTTTTCTATCACTGTGTTACTGCTGCCCCACCCCCTAGTACGCCCGCAGACTTACAACGTTAGAAGCTGGGTTTCGATACCTCTGGTCAGCAGAGCACAGACAGCCCATTGTAGCATCGTGCTTAACTTCAAGGTACAACAACAGCGTTACTACATGTCTAGTTACCCGCTAGTCTACGAATTTACAACGTTAAAATCATGGGTTCTATTCTCCTCGGTGTACCAGGCAGATAGCCCAATGTGGCTTTGCTATAAGAAAACAAACGCAAACACAATGTCTAAGCGTCCAGTTTGCTGACTGGAAGGGACGTTATAGATAATTATTAGAAAAGTTTCAAGCAATGCCAAATGTCATGGCAAAATAATTTTACTTTTGATCGTTGAGTTTTTATATAACGTTGCACAGTTCAGTGTGTTGACTGGAAGAGTTGGTGAATATTAAAAATACAAATGAAAGTTTTAAACACAACAAACTGTCAAAATAAAATGTTTTTACTTTTTGTTCATTATTGAGCTGTTGAATAATGTTTAACTGTTCACTCTGTTGGTTGGAATAGACCATAAAAGTTAAAAACAATGCAAATGAAATGATAAAATATGTTTTACTTTTTGGTTATTGAGTCGTTTATTGTTTAACTGTTCACTGTGTTGGCTGGAATATTTCAATGACGTTAACATATACAATGGAAAGTTTTAAACAACCCAAAATGCCAATGTAAAAACATTTTTATATTTTGATCACTGATCCGTTGTATAATGTTTAATTGGCCATTGTTTTGGCTGGAAGAATTTGTGAAAGATAAGGAAACACAATGAAAAGTTTAAACAGTGAAAAATGTCAAGGTATCTTTTATCACTTTTTAACCATAATACAAGTTTAAATGTTCACCGTTTTAGGTGGAAGAGTCCGTGAATATTAAGGCACAGAATTAGAAGTATTCATTGCATAAAACATCCATGACATTGGACATAAAAAGAAAATTATAAATAACGTGGTGATACTTTCTATTGCTTCTTAGTTAAAATAAATAATTATGTATAATACTTTTAAGTAGCACGCTGTTCTCAAACACAGTTTCAATACTAAATATTTTTTACTTATATCATTTAGTGCTTTTTTGTCTGACCCAGGCTGCAAATGATATGATTTTCGTTTTACTTATTTAGTTTGACAAATCATTGCTTTTCGTTTTACTTTAACAAATCATACTTATACAAACCGAATAATATTAAGAAAATCATATCAGTATTCTACATAATTGATATTTCACCTCTTTTTCGAATACACGAATAAAAAATGAAGTGAATGTGCTTGGTTCAGCCAGTAACAGATTTATCATATCGTGTCCGCCTCACTCATGTCAGGCTACTAAGTAAACCACACACATGACATGTGATAAACCAATATACAATTATGTTGTCCGTTAATATACATGACAACTTACAGTGTACATCGGAACCATATATAAATGTTCCCAAGAAGCCATTGATAGGTTGCGACATGGATATACGGGTTTCAATACTTCAAGTGACACAATATTGTACTCACTATTGAGTTGTTCTACACTCATAATATATATTTATTTGTTTATTTTGTACTTGATGGCTCGTTTGCTCTACTCCATTGAGACGAAATAATGAAGCTATGTCATGAAGTTTTATTAAAAACACGAACACTTACTGTGTCGTGAGACAAATTAAGTAAAATATATGCTTATAATTTAACACATAATATATTGGTTTTGTTACTGAAACGAGTTGACAATTATTTGAAGTGTACAGGATCTACAGTGTATGTATACTCAAGTGAGACGTACAGCAGCGTAAGCTTGGTTTCAACCACTCTATTTATTTCGAGGTTTTTTAACGTCGTCGGTAAAAGTAAAATAAGACAGCAGTCCATTTAGTAAGGCAACAGGTATAAGCACAAAATTATGTATCATTTTTATTACTCTGCCGTATACTTACAGTTTCAAGTTGCGTAGCAACGCTCTGTCTTTCTGCCTCTAGTTCCCTCGTTAACTCTTTAAACTGAGCTTCCTGTAAGACAAAGAGAATAAAATGTTCAGTGACATGACTAATAACGAAAGAGTAAACAAAAACCATATTAGGATGTTTACATAGTCGCATACTGCTACATTAAAACACAGTTGTTAGAGAGAAAATTGTTCATTCTAATTAGTGATTAAAAGACTACACTTCAGTAGCAAAATACAGAATTTTTGTGACTTTTCGTGTCGAATAAACTATTTTATACCACACCAAAACTAGTCTTACTCAAGTTGTAGTTTTAAAGTACTATATATATATTTCAGTGTTCAATATGTAAACACAGCGTTCGCATGCGCGAGTTATATATGGTGTTACTTCCTTATGTGAGCGGATGTGCAGGGATAGAACATCATTAGAGTTATATATGATGTTACATGATGTGTGTGGATAGGACATCCTTATAGAGTACACATATCGCTCCTCATAAGAACCATTCTTTTTATCGTTAAGTACAAAGCTACACAATGAGCTATCTGTGTTATGCCCACTGCAAGTATCGAAACCAAATTTTGAGCATGATAAGTTATCAGACTTACTACTTAGTCACCGGGGGAGAGGGAGGCTCTACAATATGTCAGATGAAATCTTTAGACTTTCGTATATTCTTTGATTTCAGTATGGATGGGCCCGGCATGGACAGGTCGGTTAAGGCGTTCGACTCGTAATCTGAGGGTCGCGGGTTCGAATCCTCGTCGCACCAAACATGCTTTCCCTTTCAGCCGTGGGGGCGTTATAATTTGACAGTCAATCCCACTATTCGTTAGTAAAAGAGTAGACCAAGAGTTGACGGTGGATGGTGATGACTAGCTGACTTCCCTCTCGTCTTACACTGATAAATTAGGGACGGCTAGCGCAGATAGACCTCGTGTAGCTTTGCGCGACCATCACATTATAACGCCCCCACGGCTGAAAGGGATAGCCTGTTTGGCGCGACGGGGATGCGAACCCGCGACCCTCAGATTGCGAGTCGCACGCCTTAACACGCTTGGCCATGCCGGGCCGAGTAGTAAGTAAACGGCGGTGGGTGGTGATGACTAGCTGCCTTTCTTCTAGTCTTACACTGCTAAATTAGGAACGGCTAGCACAGATAGCCCTCGAGTAGCTTTGTGCGAAATTCAAAAACAAAATACAGTAAGTAAACCTTAACAGGGATTAGGCTTAGTATTTACACTGTCAGTTATGCATAAATAAAATTGACAAACTCGTAATCAAATCTGCAGTTATACGTGAACTTTTAAAATAATTTGTCCCATTAAATTATTCACAAATTAATACGAAGTTTCATCACTGATGCTTGAAGTTCTTCGTTTATGGAAAACGTTTCAGGCCGTTAATCAAACAAAGGAGGAAGAAATCAATAACGCCGGTTATATAAACGAAACTTGCTCTTTGACAGACTAAAGAAACTATTTGTTGCTTTTTATGGAAAAGAAAACTAGACAATGACTTTGGACAAACAAGCGCCAACCTCCACAACACAGAAGGTAAAAGTAAGAATGTTGTGACATGAAGAACAGGGACAATGATAGAAAAAAACAAAGTAAATGGATGGGTGACTGGTATTCTGGTTGAGAGCCGTCAACAACGCTACAGATCACGTGAAACTCACGATTCTGACGAATTGTGACAGCTAAAAAAATCTCTCGAGGGTTAACGGACCGTTTACTCTCTATACCGTTGAGTAACGCAGGAGACATTTTAATCCAAGTAAGAATAAAATCAGAAAAGAAGACAGCAAGTTCGAGAGGAAGAAGGAAAAATCTGAAGAAATGTTACGAGTAGCATTAAAAATCTTGTTGATGTATTTAAAATCTGGTGCAATGGTATAAGTTACCTTGTGCACAATTTCCAATTTTGTTTTCTGTGTAAATACACTGTGAATAATAAATGACACAAGTTTTGTCATAATTGCTGTCTTTCATATATATATATATATTGTATCTTTAAAACAAGTTTTATCTTTCATAAGCTAAACTTTTGTTTGTTCGAAATTAAGCATGAAGTTACAAAATGGATTATTTGTGTTCTGCCCAACCTGGGCATCGAAACCCAGTTTCTAGAGTTGTACGTCCAGATACATGACGTTATGGTCCGGCATGGCCAAGTGGGTTAAGGCGTTCGACTTGTAATCCGAGGGTCGCGGGTTCGAATCCCTGTCGCACCAAACATGCTCGCCCTCCCAGCCGTGGGGACGTTATAATTTGGGTCAATCCCACTATTCGTTGGTAAAAGAGTAGCCCAAGAGTTGGCGGTGGGTGGTGATGACTAGCTGCCTTCCTTCTAGTCTTACACTGCTAAATAAGGGACGGCTAGCGCAGATAGACCTCGTGTAGCTTTTCGCGAAATTTGCCTCCCAGTGGCTCAGCGGTATGTCTGCGGACGTACACGCTAAAATCCGGGTTTTGATACCCGTGGTGGGCAGAGCACAGATAGCCCATTGTGTAGCTTTGTGCTTAATTCAAAACAAAAACATAACATTATGCTTCTGGGGAGTGAAAGCTGAAGTATTAATGTAAATTTTGACGGAAAACAGATTTCACTAATTTCTAAATACAATATTGCTTTTAAATATGTAAAAACAACAATAAACGCATATCTAATTATAGATTTAAAAAATTTACAATCATGTTTATTCCATACCTAAGAATATTTGGTCAATTAACCTAATAAAGAAAACACATTTTTCAGGCTGACAATTTAAATAATAGACTGGAATATGGTGTACCTCCTATTTTACCATAGTAAGTAAAACATATCATAGCTACGATTAAAAGCAATAGCAAAGTTTGGATAAACATATTATAGTTAGGTGCTTCTTAATGAATCTATCACCAATTTGTCTGTTTTTGTTCATTGGTAGAAACACATTGACGGATATTCTACATCCACGTGATAACTTGTGTTCAATTATAAAACTTTCTATAATCTACGATATACAGCAATAGTCCGAGCTTGTTTATACTTTACAGATCAATCGATACCTGGTTTCAATCGCCAGTGACAACAGAGCAGCTCTGATCTTAATTCATTACATGTTTGCCTCACTTCTTTGGACATCTGTCAGTTTGTTTTGAATTTCGCGTGAGGCTACACGAGGACTATCTGCGCTAGCCGTCCCTAATATAGCAGTGTAAGGCAAGAGGTAAGGCAGCTAGTCACCCACCGCCAACTCTTGGACTACTTTTTTTACCAACGAATAGTGGGATTGACCGTGACATTATAACGCCCCCACGCCTGAAAGGGCGAGCATGTTTGGTGCGACCGGGATTCGAACCCGCCTTGACCCACCTGACCATGCCGGACCAAGGAGACCTTACATATATCTTCAGGCTGTAACAGTTATTAACTGTTTCAACAAAAAATTCGCACGGAGGCGCTACGCAACTTATGTTTAGCCTTTAAAATCAGATTAGCCTAACATAAAACGTGGTTATATTTTAATAATCTATCATAACTTGGTTCTTTATTGTACCAAAGCATTAATTTTTTCTCTATAATTTTAATTTAACTTGAACAAGTTTATGAATATAATGTTTAAATTGCAACATCCGGTGTGACTGTATAACATTTTTCTAGCGATCGATTCTTTCAACTTGATTAATGTCCGGTGGGCCTGGCATGGCCAAGCGCGTAAGGCGTGCGACTCGTAATCCGAGGGTCGCGGGTTCGCGCCCGCGTCGCGCTAAACATGCTCGCCCTCCCAGCCGTGGGGGCGTATAATGTGACGGTCAATCCCACTATTCGTTGGTAAAAGAGTAGCCCAAGAGTTGGCGGTGGGTGGTGATGACTAGCTGCCTTCCCTCTAGTCTTACACTACTAAATTAGGGACGGCTAGCACAGATAGCCCTCGAGTAGCTTTGTGCGAAATTCCAAAACAAACAAACAAACTTAATGTCCGGCACGAAGACATTTCTATCTGTTTCAGACTAAGAACGTATATAAAAGATAAGAACAAAGACATAAGTATAGAATGTTTTTAATACTTATTGATATCGGCTAGAAATAATAATTACATATAATATAATATAAGCCAAAAAAATGATTTTAAATTTTGATTGCCAAAACAAAATACGTCCATCGAACCCAGAAAGATGTTCGAACAAAGAAAATCCAAATTAACCTGGTCATTTGGAAGATGAACTTGCTTGGAAAGGTTCTAGGATAACATTGCTCGATTTTTCAGTGGTAAAAAATTGAAGAAAACCTTGTGTGGGATATTTCGTCTGCTGAGACTGACATGACAGATAGAACAATTCCCTGGATTTGAACAACGGTCTACCTGTACGACACTGACATATGAAAAGTCCTGGTGGAAAAACATGAAGGAACGTACCAAAAATATTTGATCCGTACAAGTAAGTATAGACTCACGAAAAAATCCACTAACCTGTAATATTTCATTTCAGGTGTTACAGTGAGCTAGTCTTTAAGGATTGCTGGTTGTCCAATTCTTGTGAATTATAGTAACGTAAATTCAAAGAGAATAATAAAAACGAAGAAATAAATTGCACCAAAGTCAATTAAAATAAATAATATGGCGCTGTTCTTATTTAAGTTTTTGAATTGTAATTCACTTAAATACAATTGCTAGTGATTACAATTCAGTTACGTAGTCTAATTCACACACTAACGATCACTAAGTGGTATATCAGCCGACCTGATGAGCTCTAATATAGGACAAAATACTTTGTTTCTAGCAGATATGGCTGATTTAATGTGATTTATATATTATATCATATTATTCTTTCACTCATGGGTTCTTAGAATTACAGTGAGCTCTAGTCTTTAATAGAGATTGGTGTGGTATACTACTTGAGTATTAAGTCAAGTTATATGGGGACGGTTTATTTATTATGGAAGGGCTCTTCTTCCTTTTTATGATTTTCCTTTATTATAATTTTTACTGACAAAAATAGTTACAAATAAGCAGTTTAACATCTTTCCAACTGAAGGTATTTTGATAGACGGTGCACACCTTCGTTCTCGTGTAAACACTTATCTGTACACCCATATTAAACCATTCATCAAAAATATTGTAGGGAGCATAAGTGAATTTCTAATTTGTTATATAATGATACTCTAGTATTTTTAACTTTACATCATGTTTGAAAAAGTTACCACAACCATTTTTATCAATGCGCTGACGTATATGACTTACTGTTAATCCAACATATGTCAGTGATATGTAATGGTGCATTGTGACTATATATACATATATACGAATTTAATCAATAACGAACTAGATTCTGTATGGAAAACAAAAATAATTGAAAATCTAAAAGTACACTTTTTTATTCCTGCAAGTAATCGCTGTTAATTCATTTCTGCTGAGAAAACAATACACACACATTAAAATATATGACAATATAATGTTACTTTACCGTGTATCAGAACGTCTATAAAATTCTTCATCAGTAGGATAAATTTTTCAAATGTTAATGCTACAACCGCTTATTTTTTCAACAGTTAGGAATTTTTCGCAATCATTACCTAGTCAACCAGTAATGGAAAAATGAAAAGTACATCAGTAATAATAAATAAAATTTTATAACAAGAGATATCCTAGCCTAGTACGGATTAGAAATAACTGTGTTAAATATGTCTTAAATATATAGAACTGTTATCAATATACATACACACATGTGTATACATTTGTTTTTTTTAATTAAGCACAGAAATACACAATGTTTTATCCCTACTGTATCTATCATAAGTATCCAGATTTCTATCGTTACAAGTTTGCAGAAATACAGCTGAGCTGTTAGGAAACATATATATGTATCCCTTAATGGCTCAACTGTATGTATATACACCAAAATGCGCTCGACAAAGGTAGTTACATTTTCTTTTAATTGGTAAAATTACAACCGTTAAAAGTCACTGTGCACTTATATATTTGTTAACAGACATGTTTCAATATAGAATACAGGAGGTAAATATGAATGACAATTATAAACAATATTAAAAGTGACCACGGTGGCATCAATACAGGCTTGGGACCTTTTCATTTTGTTTCTAAACACTGCTAACAGTTACTGGCTTGAAATAGACTGAATAAACATATGATTACAAAACTGCACAGTGACTTTCCGAACGCCCTGTATATAGAAGAGCAATTAGTTACGCAATAGCAAAAGCAAGAGCAAGAATATAACCGTTTAAATTGAAAAATAAACAAACAATATTTAGTTAATAATGATGTGATCAACTGACCTGTTCTTTTACAGATTGAAGAATAGTAGCCGCTGACTGGCCAGGAAGAGAAGTTGGAGAGTAGGTCACAGGCCTGTTGTGAATAGCCAGGTCTTCCACGGGCATAGTAGACAAAGCTTCAATTTGTCAACGTTAAGAAACCCTGTGGAAATACAAAAAAATATGTAATTTTTGAGACATTCGATTGAATTAATAAAAAATGGTAGATACAAATTAAGACACAAGACACGCGCATATATTGATATACAAGAAATCATTAACCATACGTATTAAAAGTAAGTAAACTGCATACAAACATG